>NC_140420.1:12600000-13212500 GCF_965140295.1 Lepidochelys olivacea | reverse complement strand
CGTCTTATTCCTCAGATGTAGATTCAGTGAATCAAAGAGTGGCGTTGCATGGGCTCCGATACCCGCTCTCTCTCTTTCTGCGTGTGTAATATACACACCGCCCCAAGAAACACGGGCTATCGTTCGAGGGAAACGGCGATGGACTTTCCCTCAAGTTTTAGCACCAAGGACAGTCTGTGTAAGGTTGGAGGCTCTTACAGCAAAGGGCAAAGGGACAGTAAATTGCAACCTAGCAATCAGTTCCCAATTATTTGCTTTACAAGACTACAGAGGCCACGATTGCTTCATTAGTAAGGGAGTTCTAATATTTTAAAAACCCATTAAACTCGTTCCCCTTTCACGAGAGAACGTCCCTGGCTATTTATTTATTTGAAAGAGAGAGCGCGCGAGAGAGCTGCTGATCCGGTTTGTATCCTCCCCCTTTGAGAGCCCATCTCCACAATTTAAAATATTGTTTCTGTCCTACTGTTTGATAATCCTGCTCTGTTAGTTGGTTTGATGCGGACAGATTTTGAAGGCCACGTTCCTCCCCACCTCCCCCCCCCCACCTGCTGTTACGTTTAAAAAGAAAAGGTATTAACCTCCGAGGAAATAAATATTGAAACAAAAGGTTCTAGCCACAAAGCCCCAAATCCCATCAATTCAATCTTCCGCTCTTAATTTCCCTGCGTTCTTGATTTTCATCGTATTTCATATCTGGGCTTCCCGTTCTCTCTCTCTCTCTCTTCCATGCTTTCCGAAATGGCTTGCAGATATTTATTTGTGTGTGTCCATATACATTTCTTAGCTCACTTTTAAGTTTTATTTCATGTTCTGTTATGTTCAGGTTTGATTTGATAAGGGATCAGCTTCTCCGGAAACAAAAGATGTAAATTGCTGTTATGTGGGTGTAGCTGTAATGAAAAATCAGAGCAGTTAAATCGTAAAATTTGGATTAAGAAGCTTGAATTTAATACACACACACACAACACATTTATTAAAGCATTAGAATAATTGAAATTTGCTGCTGGAGTAGTCCAATCTGTTTAAATAATTCTATGGGTGTCTTGTTGTGATAAAAGATTATCTGGAATTCTATTAAAGGCGCAGTAGCTTGATTTCTAAATCCTATTTGAATACTTTCAATAACTATCAATAATCTCATCTACTCAACAACCTCCTGCCTCTCAGCTTTATCTGAAAGTTTACAGCATTTCAGGAGAATTCCATAATAATAACCCCACATCGCAGGAAAGCGGTACCTGTCATTCATGTTCGGATTTAAAAATATTAATATTAGGAAAAAAAACCCATTGAAAGGTTTGCAGTTTAAGAGCCAGACGAGATGCAGGCGATAGATTGGTTTTGTATTTCAAATCTCACCTGAAGGTTATTTTTATCTATCTAAACAAATTATCCTTGTCTGTTTATGGAGTAATTACAGCAATGAATATTATGAATAAGGTAGGCGCTAGCCAAATATTAATTAAAGGCTCAACTCACCTCTGTTTCATTTCTGCAGGGCTCTGTTCATACCCATGAATTAATACCAGGTTTTCTTTAATCCCCCACTTATTGGCACTTTCAGTTAATTTTATACTGTTTAATATCATTCCAGAGCCTAATTTCCTTTGTTTATGCGCAAAGTATCTGTTTAATTGTTAACAGATACTCCCCTGTTCGGAGAAACCAGCACGCCCAATCCCAGTGCTTTCACTAATTGCTGTTAATTTTCTTCATTAACTTCATTTACTCTTCACCCCTTAATTGTATATTTTTAAAATTTCTCATACTTTATCCATTAATAATCTCTTGAAAGGGGAAGCACCAGACGAACCCAACACGATGGCCAGGAGAGCTCACCTTGGGGTCTTTTATGAAGACTGTATTTTCCTTTGATCTAACTGATATTTTGGGGGAGGTGTCAATATATTCTTCTCCCTGTTACCCAGCAAACTTCAAGGCACAATTTCTCCCTGGTTGAAAGTAACACTCATTTTTGGCTTGTGTGTTAATATTTGGACTGACAGGGGGGTGTCAGATATTTACAACAGGAGAGAGGTTTAGTGGAATGGGATTTGAAATAATAACTAAAATGATCAAAACTGGGGTGGCAAGCCCAACACTGATCCCTCTCCCCGCATTTGAATAAAGTAGCTCTTCCTTTAAAAAAACAAAAACAAAAACACAAAACCAAACTCTTGCCTAACTCCCAGGTCCCAGCCCTGATTTCATTCTGGTTATTAGACAGCTACCAGTGACTGGCTGCAGTCCGCTTCTTTCCTGCTAATTATCACCTTATGAGAAGTGTTTCATTAAGAAACTCTGCTTTTGATTAATTATCGACAGAATGCTGACCAGAAAGAAATGAAATTAGTCGCTGACCCCTTCTGAGTAACACTGAAAATTCATCATCTATCCTTTTAATATTGAAACGCACCGTAGAATTTTAATAGAAAATATTGTTTTTTCCCCCAAACCTCCCAGTCTTTATTAATACCCCTGGGCAAGAACTGATATTGCTGGCAATATAGCAGTCTTTGTTCATTTTAAATTTATTAAACATAATGCACTTCATTTTCAAACATTTTACTGTTTCTTTTTAATTTCACTCACTGTAAGTACAGAATAAACCCCTTTCAAACATTTAAGATTATGGGGGGGGGGAGGGGGAGGAAGGGGAAACCCATATAAGGTGAATATAACAGGCGACGGCCATCAAATAAATTTAAGTAGAAGCAATTGTAATTTAAGCTTCCAACTACTATCCCCTTCAGACATTAAAGACAATATCTGTAACTATAAAATCAGATTATTGAAAAGAATGGGCCCTTTGCTTCCTGTTTCTCTCCGTCTCTTTGAAAACAGGGCCAACAGAAAGTTGAAAATCGGTAGCAGAGCTAGGTGACAGTCCTCTCCCCCTTTGAGGGGTGGGGAAGAAGCAGGTACATCCTAGCCCCCACGTTATCGGGGGAACCCGGATCAAAGCGGGAAGCCAGAGTTCCTCCCATTCAGGGGTTCGCAGCCACCCTGGGAACTCAAGTGTGGTTCACCCCAAATCTGCGTGCGCGCGCTCCAGGCGCTGCTCGTCCTCTGGCTACTTGTTTGTGTTGCCCGTGGACTCGTGAGCGGTTGCAAGCCTTGTGCTAGCGGGGCTTGGCATGACTCAACCTAGTGCGCCTCTAGATTCTCTTCCTCTGCCCGGCTCGCGGCTCCATCAGCGGGTGGAACTTGCTCCAGCCCGGGGGAGCCCAGAGGGTGCTGGAGGGTAGGAAAGGACTTCGTGCTATTTACAGAAGGGAAGGTTATTACTACAAATAACTGCTGGAGAGCACGGGGCCCACCCCAGACTTACAGCAGGGCCCACGCTGGTTTATAGCCCAACCCACCCTCCCACTCCCGAAAAAAAGCGCGACTTTCTGCTGAGGGTAGCAGGGCAGTTCTTCCTCTCCCCCCAGCCTCTGGCCAGCCCGAGCTGCGCCTGCCCCCGGGCTCTTTATCACAACAGCTGCAAATCACCCGCCCCCAGCGGTTCCCAATTCAGCCGCCGCCCGCCCCGTCCCCTTCCCAAGGAATCCGAGCCCTGGGTTTAATGAAACGTGAAGTGTGAAAACTTCCTGTCCTAACGACGTTCCCAGATGTGCGGGGCAGCCTCACCTTTCCCGAGGCCCGGTCAGCGGCTGGGCAGATCTTTCCTCCCGGCCGGGCCGGGTCAATTACGGGCACTGCCCGGCCCGCGACAGGGGTTGGAAAAGCAACTGGACCATAGAGAAATTACGCCTATTTCACGGCCCCGGCGAACGGAATATTACTTCTAAGCCACTCTGAAATGCCACGGCCCGGCCTGCGAGCTACTCCGCAGGAATTCAATTTTCCATTAAATCGTGGGACCCCTTTGCTTTTCCTTCTGCTGGGCTGATAAGTGCTACCTGTCCCGGGAGCTTTAGGATTCTGCAGTTCTGGAACCCCCAAACTCCCACCACCATGCGCTGCTTCTCATCTCGCTATGGGCTTTTGCTCCCTGGCTCAAAATGATTTCACGGGATCTCTTTGCTCCGGCTTGAATTAGAAGTTGCCACCGTGTTGTCGGGGGAGGCTTGGGGCCTGCTGGACCAGGGAGCTCTGCTGACCTGTTTAATGGGGAAGTTCAGGAAAAGTTCCTGCAGGCGAGGGCTGGTTTCCAGAACGGGGAGGTTAGAAATGTTACCTGCCCTGTTAAAAACGTGTCACTCAGCCGGACTTTTCAGCGAAATCAGCCCAGAGTGGGCTGGAAGGCCAGCCCGGGGGGGGAAGAGAAGAAAAGGGATAATTTGGGAATATTGCCCATGCCAACCCACATTCCACTGTTCTCTCTTAGGAAAAAGGCAAAGCGACTGAGTGTCCATGAACTTGTATTTACTAGACTTGAACGATAATGGTACTTCTCTAGAACTCAGCGGATATCCACCCAGACAAGCCTGTATGTACACACACCCACATACAAATCCCTGCATCAACACCCAAAGAACTTCCTTATGATCCATGATTCCATGCCATTGCAATACAGGTACATTGCTACACAATGGCCGGGCATTAACAACAACAAAAGTGTGATCCCTTAAAAGAGTAAAATTAACATTGTCTAGTTACCCTGTGAAGGTCACCTCTTCTCTTCTACCTTCATCCAACAGACGGGCTGGATCCTCTTTGACTTCTATTACAAAATCTTCGTACACGTTCATACAAAAAAATCCCAAATCGTGCTCCTGCCCCAGCCATGCCTCCAAGACCTAGGACCAACTAAAGTGATTACATTATTTACTCTTGTATCCCCCCCCGCCCGAGTTAGTGTAGTGCCGCATGAAAAGTCCTAGATAGACGAGTAAATAAGGAAATAAAAGCCAGTTTCATATTTTTTTATGAACCATTTAACTCCAAAATAGACATCCAGCATCAAGTTCCCGCACGGGATTTCCATACCCAGTCACTCAGACCTGCTTATCTTCATGTATGGCTGGCTCATGTTTAACACACAATTACATTTTCTCCCTCCAATTCCATTACAAATGGAATCTAGGAAGCATTGTTTGAAGAAATGTACTGACGATACTAGTTATGTCGTACAATGCACGGAACAGTGGAAAAACCTAGACACCAAACAGTCAACACACACACACACACTATGAACAGAGCCCCTTTCAAATGCCTTTCTGTTTTATTTACTGTAAACAAATGCTGCCACAGAGTTTTCCTATCCAGGAAAAGGGGGAGAGGGAGGGGAAATATAACCCAACGATTGAAAGTTAATTAATTGCATTAAACTATTGACTAACTACCTAGCTCAATAGCAATTCGTTTAGAGAATATTAAAATCTGAGGAACAATAATAAAATTGATGCCAATTCCCAGCGGAAGGAGATGGCCAGCAAATTGGATACTTTTCTTAATCTGGCGTAAATAATAACATGTCTGTTCCCACTCCCTCGCAGGCCAATTCCCCTATCATTTATTCCAGACTCAAAAGCCTGTTTTCATAATTGATATCAGTTACTCAATGAGTGCTTTTGCATTTGTTCCTGTTATCCGTTATAATTACGAAGTTCAGCCTTTGGGTTTGGTAGGGGGTTGTGTTTTTTTGGTTTATTTATTTAGCAAATACCTGACTTGGGCCAGCTTGGAAACCTCCTTCATACACCTCCCCTTTCATACAGGCATAGGAAGACGACACCTCCCTTCTCTTTTTATTCGGACTCCCCCCCGTGTCAATTTCCGCAGTTAACCTGGCAGAATCCACTTGTCGTCTGGAGCCTTATTGGCAAGGCAATAATATATGTCCACGCTGCAAGTTACTTATGCTCATTCCCCTTTCTGACATGCTGTCTCCGATTTTACTCCTTTGTCCCTAATTTCTTTAGCTTTGTCCCTGATCTCTTAGATCAGAGAGTTGAGAGGTATGACTGAAGCTCTGCTGAGAGAGAGAGAGAGAGAGAGAGGAGAACAGTTCAAAGGAGTTTTCTTCGGCTCCTTTAATAAGAGCCGTACTTAGAGCAGCATTGTGTGTCCTGTAGAAATATTCAGTTTGCAAATCCGGTTTTCAGAGGCGATTCTCAAATCCGTTTTTCTATGAAAGCGGTGGGTGGAAATGATGAGCCCCAAAACATCATCGGTGGAAATTATTCCAAGGAGTCAAGCAGATCATTTAGGCGAAAAATAAAAGATGGATGAAACGGGACATTTGAATTATGCTATCGGGAGTGGAAAAGCCGGGAGTTCCACCCCTCAGCTACCTTGTAGAGGGTTTCCTCCCCCCCCCACCTCCAGTGGCTGAATTTAATATTCTTAAAATGATTTGATTGCTAAAGCGACTAGCAGCCCCCCCCTCGCTCACCCACAAAACAGGGCTCTAACAACTTCATTGCGTTGGCATTTTCCCTCGCCCTTTGCTGCGAAAACGCCATGCTCCTCTGTAGCCATCTGAACCATGGGTAAAGCCACAGCCCGGCTTTGCTTTGGCGGGCTCCGAGTTGCGCGGATAACACTATTTCGTTATTTATTCACTTATTTATTCATTTATAAAGTGTTTACTTAGCTCAGTGGAGATGTAACATCTCATTTACAGTGTGGCCCCGGGGCAGAAAAACAATCGGCAACACAGAAGAGTAACTCAAGAGAATAGAGGGGGAGAGGAAGCTGGTATCTGAGAGACAAGGGGAAAGCAGAGAAGCCGCTGACTCACGAGGCAAGCTCTTCTCAGCCAGGGGACCCGCCTCCCATAAATGTGGACCGACCACCCACCCACCGGAAACGTGTTCCCAAGGTTGGAGACACTGGGCAGATCAATCTTCGTACCTTTCTTTGTCACCTGAGGAGGCAGAGGAGAGTGAGTGAGTGGGAAAAGCCCATGTCACCCCAATGGGATCCCCTAGATTCGAACCCAGCAGAAGGGCTTCAGACAAAAGCTTGCCAGGATCTCACTCTGTGGGGTGGGCGGGTGGTTTTGGCCAAGTCGCTATAAGAATATCACTTCTCCCTTCTACAGTGCCATCCACCCAGGGTCTCAGAGCGCTTCAGGGACATTACTGAAAGCCTCAGAACCCCCGCGCGAGGCAGGTTGGTATTACCGCCCCCATTTTACAGAAGGGGAAATTGAGGCACAGCGTGACGTGATGGGGAGGGCACAGCCAAGCAGGGGCAGAGCTGAGACTGGAATCCAGCTCTCGCCCAGTCCTAGCCTGTATGTGATCACAGGCCCATTCTACCTGCCTGTGACCCACAGTTTAACAGAGAGACCGTGAGTTTTGCTGAGTTGGCGGATAGATGCTTCGAGCCGGAAACTTGCTTCACTCAGTCTGGCCAGCAGGGACCCTAGCCCCTGTCCGAATGCAAACGGGGTGGTTGTGGTTTGGCCGGAGGCGAGTTAAAAGGAGCGGGCTGTTTGCGCTACCCTGCTAGTTATTTATCTGCTGCAAGAAGATAACTTTTACCTGACTGAATGCTCACCCGCTCCTACCTTGGGGCCCCCGCTTTCCTCCTCGGCCCTTTGCCTGCAGCTGGGCTGCTCTTCTTTTCTAAGTGGCAAGAAGTCAGGCACTCCAAACAGCTGACATGGGGGATTTCTTTGCCCTTTAGTTCCCTGATTCCACAAGGCTTCCTCCCTCCCCCACGCCATTGCTATAAAAGAGCAAATTCTACCTCTACAGCACAGGGCTGAGCACGTGTGGAGTTCAGAAACATTTGCTTTCCACTTGGCAAACCGTGTGTGTGTGTAATTGGTTGTTCTTGTACTGTTTACAATCCCCCCCTTCTCTTGTTACTGTTTCAAAGGAGCAAACGTGGTTGGGGGGGAATAAATCACTAACTAAGCTGGTGGGGAGGTTCAGCCCCCCATTTTTTCCTCCCCCCCCCAGCAGCCTGCAGAGAATCCGTCCCGCATAGTCCCCGTCCCCGCAGCCCAGAATCCTCGCGGGGAGAGATGGGACCAACCTCCTAGACCGTCGATTCCGCGGCCACAAGCAGCAGCCCTTTGCTAGAGCGTCACCCCCCCCCAGGGCTGAACTTCTCCTGGAGTTTGGCTCCGGTGGGATTGTTGCCGCTGTGGGGCCCAGGCTGCCGCTCTCAGACGTGCAGCCCCCCCGGTCCTTTGGCGCTGAAGGAGCCCAGCTCGGGTCCGGCCCTGGAGGCGCGGTAGGCAGGGTTGTCTTGCAATCTGTTCCGTCTCGGCAGGTCCTGCCTAGTGTTTGCAGAGAGGAGCCGGGGAGTGGCAGGCTGGCAGCGCCTTGTCCTTCTTGGCACCCCCTCGGCATCCCTTCAGACGGGCGCTGATGGGAGGCAGCTGCTGATTGTTTAAATGTGGAGGCAGTTGCTTAGCAACCCATTGGAGGCTCATTACTGAAGCCACAGTGATTAACAAAAAAAAAAAAAAAAAAAAAAGGGTATGAAAGTAAAATGGATTAATTATTTAATTAACTAATTGATGATCAACTTCTTTTTAATTATTCACTTAATTAAAGAAGTGTAACTACAACACTGCCCTTATCAAGCGTGTTGTTATACTGACAAGATTTTCAAAGACAAAAATTCCTCCTTGCGACTGCACTGCAGAGGGAAGTTGGAGCCGGGCTCCAGAAATCGGGATTCCAGGCTCCCCTGCCAGCTAGTTTAAATGGCTCCAGAAAAAGGCGAGCTGAGTTTTCACAACGGGCAGAGCAATCACCAGAAGCTACCTTCGCTTCTCTAAGGCCAGGCTGCAAACCATCCATGCCTCTCCTTCTAGCCACTCGGAATTATGGAGTGACACCCCAGGGCTCTTAAATCTCATTAGATGTTGTTAACTGGACAAGGGTGGAACTGCACCCGGACAGACCCGAAAAAAGTTATGAATAGCTGGGGCTTTCTCCAGGTTTATTTTTATTTATTTATTTTGAGGAGGCACCCGGGCAAAAGGCTGACTAGCTTCTCCCAATATCCAGCCGCTTTCGCTCTAAGTGAAAGACCTTTAAAATGAAGGTCAAATGATCAAAGTGGGAAGAATGAAAGCCACTCAAGGGGCTGCTGGTTGAATGGTAAAATCAGTCCTTCGGCGTTATGACCATACTGCTACGGGGCCGGACATTTGTCCCTTTAGAGGAAATAAAAGGGAGAGAGGTTTTAGGGGAGGAAGGCTATCCAAAGGGTGTGCGTGCGCATGTGGCTGGCTTGGGCGCACAGCTGGCTGGTTGCGCAAGCGGGCATCTGTGCGCCCAAGCCAGCCACATGCGCGCGCACTTGGGAGGGCACTTCAGCGTGTGCGTGCGTGCACCTGCGGGCTTGGGCCCATGTACGCTGCGTGTGCTACATTTTATGCCCTGTAAACGCACCCTCCTGTGCCTGCTAGTTTTCAGGGTGTGCTTGTGAGCCTATGCAGGGGCAGCTGTATATTATGCCCAGGCGTGCCTGGTACGCAGTATGCATGTCCATAGTATTGGAACGTGTGCACTGGTGTGTTACACGCACAGCATGCCTGCCTTGCACAAATATGTGTGCCTGCTGGAGAAACCAGGCCAATCCTTCTCTTGGTCGAGGCCTGCTAACCCCAGGGATTGCCCTGGAGTTTACACCGGTGTGAAAGTGAGAGGGAGCAGCCCCCAGAGCACCAGTCATTGAGGGGTGGGGGGATACAGGAAAGCGAAACCCCCCAGGAAGTGGGCAGCAGTCCCGTCCTTTTTGTTTCCCGGTGATCTAGTCTCGGGTCCCGTTTCCTTTTCTTCTGGCCTCAAGTTCCCAAATTGTCGTTCAACTTGGAAATAAACTTAAGTGATTTTGCTTCCCAACTCTTTGTCTTCTTAGCTCGGCGCAGCAGTGCCTGGCTCTCCCTTTATGACACTAATTTGGGAGTTGCTTTTTTCTAAGCAAGCAGGGCAGCCTGTCGAAAACGTTTCCCCCCCCCACCTTGATTAATTTACCTCTAATGACAAAGCTGTCTCCACAATCAGCAGGGAGAGGCAGCGAGTAAAATCCGCTTGTTCTCCCCAGTTAGTGCGGCTGATGAGGGAGAGGTGTTTGTGCCAGAAAGGAGACCCGGGCGGCCGAGCCGAGGAGGCTGCTGCAGGGACTTTAATCGATTCTGTTTACCCACCCCAAGTGTGATTGGATTGATGGGCAGTGTGAAGAAGAACAAACTGATCACTTCTGTTCAGCGCGGTATTGGCAGTTCCAAGAACTGCTGAAGAAAGGGAAACTTGCAGGCGCCGGCTGCTTTTTGCCACCCCTCTGATGCATAAGCGGCGCCGGTTGTGCATAGCTAGGGCCCTTGTTTCTTGGCATTAACCTAAAGACACCGAATTCATTACCCGTGTTATGGAGAGGTTACAGGCTCGCCAGCCTTTGCTCCTTGCGGGTAGCAGGGAGCAGGCTGGCGGTGAACATTGCCCATACAGGGCATTAGGGGCCCGATTAGTTTTCTGTTACACAGCCGTATAAATACGGAGCAACTCCGTCAGCATAGCCGAGAGCAGAATTTGGCCCTGCCTGATGGAGGGATCCGGGCCTTCTGTACATACAATCCTAGCTAACGTGTACAGATTATTTTACATGTACTGGCTCAGGAGGCAGGGAAAAGCTAGTCTCGTGGCTAAAGCAGGGGGAGTAGCGTGGGGCATCCAGAGATGTGGCTAATATTCTTGCCTGGGTCACACAGTTCACCTCCCTGTGCCTCAGTTTCGCCAGCTGTAACATGGAGGTCACAACACTTCCACCCACTCACCAGAGGGGTCCTCTGCCTGGAGGGCGGAAGGGAATGTGGAGCTTGGGTGGAGATGCTTGGAAGAGGGGGGGACCTTCCGCAGAAGAAAGGGTCTCCTGTTCTCCCCTGCTCTGCTGCCCTGTCCCACCCCGGGAATTTGTACACAAGTCAGGGCAGGAATGGTGGGGCAGCCTATGGGCTCACATGGCCAGTGCCCAGGCCAAGATGGGACAGAGCAGGTTAATTGGTGTTTGACCCAGCCATTGCATTCTCTCCATCCTCACCTAGTCCTGGCTCCCCAGGCTCTGGCCCTAACAGTATAAAAAGTAGTTTAAATTTAAGTTTAGCCTCCCTTTACCTCCCTCCCAACCTTGTGTCTAATCCCTAAACTCCCCTTAATTAAGCAGAGGGTAGTTTAAATGGTTCTAACCATCTTTGGGAGGGATTATACATTTCAATCATTATAGGGTGGCTATTTGTGATACCATTAGTTAGATAGCTCTGTTCCTTGTCTAATCGAGAATACAAATTATAATCCTCCCAAAAGGCATTTAATAACCATTGAAACTACTGCCTCTTGGACTCAGGGCTTTAGAGGATTAGAAGTGGATCTGAAAGGTGGGGAAGGGGTAAATTCAAGGACTTCAGATGCTTTCTTGTGTAACCCCCAAATCTTACAATTGTTCACTTCTGGCGAGCTTTGGGGTGACCTGTAACAATTATAAGTATAAAATTTTCGGAGGGAAAGGTGACTTTTGAGTTGATGATGTCCCTTTGTAATTAAGTGGCTCCTATGCAGACTTAAATTCAATGCATTTTACTACCCCGAAGGGAACATACTGAGTAAGTCAAACATGGCTGACCCCACAGAACACTTTCAAGGGGTAAATTCTATCACTGGGCTTGCACAAGGGTCTCATTATCAGCAGTGGAAACTCTGAATGTGCATTTGAGGGCAGAGTTTGGCCCTAAAGTGTCTAATTTTCCTGTTGATGGGCCTGGGTAGCCCCCATTAAGATTGATGGGAGTTACATATGCACATCAGCCAGAGAAAAGGCTTCTTAAAGCACAGCTACTCCGGTATTGCTCCATAAATGAAAAAAGCCATTTGAAAATGTGGATTACTAGCCTGATAGATCTGTACAGCTCCTTCAGATCGGTTAGCCTTTTCCATGATCCCTTTGAGAAATTTTAAAGTGCCATGATATAGTTTGATTCATTATCAGTAAATATATAAAAGGCATAATTGGGGGAATATGGTGGAGTGACTAGTCTATAGGGCAGGGAATCAGGACTCTTGGGTTCTTTTTCCAGTACTGCCACTGACTGGGCAAGTCATATAATCTCTCTGTATCTCAGCCACCCGCTTCAAAATGGGGATAATAATACCTGACTCATCTAAAAGAGTGTTGAGAGCCTTAATCAATTAATGCATGTAAAGTACTTTGAGATCCTCTAAGGAAAGGTGCTATAGAAGTATAAAATATTATTTAATTAATAGTCAAATCATCCACATAAATGGATATTTGAAAACAAAACAAGCAAAACCCAGCCCCAAATAACTTTTCAGCCAAAAGACTATAACAGGCTTCTTAGGCTTGCTCTAAGTTCTCATATAAACCTGTTTGGTTTTAAAAACCTATATTGGCCATAGACATATGTAAGAATCTTAGGAATACAATTACTGGACATGACCTGCATATCAACTTTTCAGAGAGAAATTCTCAGCTGTTTTACAATGTCTTTGAAATACAGTGAAACCTGTGCAAGAGACCATGCTTATTAGGCAACCTCTTATCAGAAGAGACCATCCAAATGTATCCCCAAATGCACTGAGTATTCTGTTTCACCTTTATCAGAACACCTTCTGCATTAAGATGCTTTCTTTCTTTCCATTGAGTGGGATAGATTTCACTCTACCAGAAAAAGACTGGAGAACTTTGCAGGTTGTTCACTTCAGGGTTATTTTAAACTTAAACTGTTTTTGGGGACTATGCAAGTTTTTGGGGAGGCGGGAGAAAGGAGGGAAAGCATCCCAGTCATATCAAATTTTTTATTTTTCTTCATTTAAAATCAGTTAAAACAATGGTTTTGAAATTTAGTCAAATCAAAATGAAATCGCTCTCTGATATGGGGTGGAAAATCATGTAGGCCAAGTTCCAACACAGAGTGAATTTTTATGATCAATTTGTAAAAACTTGTAAATACAAGGTTTTAAATGGGGAAAAAATGGACAGAACTTTAGAGCAGTGGCACTAAAATGTTACCATTCCAGATGCCTCTGCTTTGAAAAGTAACTGATTCCAATGACAAATCCCAGGCACCATTCATTAGAGGATTGTGCAGGTAGGACCTGTCTGAAGTTACTGGGTGTGTTTGTTTTGTTTTGTTTTTTGCTTCTTCTCCAAACAATGAGGAGATCATGTTTTCCTCTTTACCAAATATGCAGGATAATTATTATTGTTGTTTACATTGTTCAGTCAGTGTACCCAGAATATGTAGTGTACCATTCCAGATCACCCCTCTCCTTCAGCTTATTACACATTGGGACACATAAATACAGTAACAAGGAAGCAGCACAGAAAATTCAATTCATTTCTTAATCCACGGTGGTCAAGGAGAGTTGTGTGCATGAAAGGACTGTCGCATCAGGTCATTATCAGAAGCATAGGAAACACATGTTCTTGTGATATTCTACTGTAGTAATATGGGAAAGGAAATAAACAGTTGTCTAACACAGCAAAATGAAAATGAACATTACAGTAGGAGTATTTCTTCTCCCATCCCTCAATGTATTTTCAGTTCCCTGTCTAACTTTTAAAGTTGCAATTTTTGCAGGGTTTTGGTCTGATTTACTCACACACCTGCATTTATTACAACACAACCTACTCACTTGTTCCCATGAGCCTAGTGCTGCAAGGTGCTGAGGGGAGTTGCAGAGCACCCTCATTCCCATTGACTTCAGTGGGCCTCCTGACTGCTCCAGGAGTCAATACTGCAGGATTGGGCCCCTGGTTAGCACAGGTAAAAATCCACAGGTCAGGATGAAGGGCACTCCAGTCTAAGGCAGTGTTTTAAAAACAGGGCAGAAACCCTGAGCTAAATCCATCCCTAGTGTATCTCCACTGAAGTTAATGGAGTGGAGTTGCACCAAGGCTGAATTTGATCCCAGGTATTTAATAATCTCTATTCAAGGTCACAATTCACAGCATTTTTATACTAGGATCATCCATTCTTGGTTTTAATGGAAGGCGGCGTATGCAGGTCCAGCCTCCCTTGTTATAAAGGGAGTCCAAATCCAGTCTTTATAGTTATCCACCCCCCACCGCCCCACCCCCAGATTTGGACTCTATTATTATCAAGGAGACTCGTCACCCCAAGCTAGGTCTACGTTGCTATTAAGGAGACTTCAGTCCTCCTTGTTACTACTGATGTTACAGGAATTGCAGTTTTATACTGGTTCTGAACCCCCAATAAGAAAGCACCGGTAGTGAAAAACTAGGCAGGTACTTAAAAGGGATCAGGTGCCACAATGATGGGCACGTTAAATACCAGCATTGCTAGACAGGAAATAATATTGGAGTTAATAATGTCAGACCACCAGTTAGATGGCTGGATCAGCCCATAGGGCCGATAGCCTAATGATGTTTGAAACCACCTATAGTATTCCTGTGTGCTCACCCTCCCGCCTTATTGCTGGGGACACATCAACCCTGTACTTCAAAGCAATCTAGGAGAAATACAGTGTTACCTTCTTTCTCTGATCATAGACGTGATTAGAGAATCTGGCAATGACTTTTACAGAGCTACAGAACTTCTTGGAGAAATCTCTCGGGAGTTTCTCTCTGAGGGAACTTTATATTTCCTTGCTGCTTTTTAAAAGTCTACTGTTAACACTGCAAGAGATTTTTTAGAACCAAACTCTTGATGGATGTTGGGTTTGTAGGAGCTGTAAATGTAAATTGTTTTTCCTCTGGCCACTTGTGTTTTATTTGAAATTTACAAACCCTAATGTGTAGTTCCTGAGAGCTGGCCTAGAGAACAGCAGCGCTCTCAAGTAGTTTGTCTCCTATCAAACGGCATTAATAATTTAGTCTCTAATTAAAAGTGAGGTCAAACAATGAAAAATGACTGAGCTAAATGGTTACACTGTGATGTATTAAAGTGACTGGAGATTTTTAATGGATGGGTGGAATGTTGTTTGTTTGTTTATGTACAAAACGCTTTCAGTCAAAGCCAGACTGTACGAGTCCCGTGGAAATGCATTTAACCAAAATCTTTTACAGTCTGTGTCTTGAATAGACCATTTTTATGCACTTTTATTTTCTTCAAATCATTCAGTTACCTGTAAAACTGTCCCTCTTAATGATGGAAGGGGGAAAGGCATGTGGTGTGTGTGTTGAGGGGGGAGACCTTTGATGCCCTGCAGGCTTGTCTATCAGTTAATGCTATCTCTCAGAAAGGAGGGAGAGGATTCACACCACAGGAGAAGTATTTCTAAGGTACTTTGGTTTACATTCCCTCAATGAGACACCCAAACTGCTTTGAGGATATCCCAGCCCTGTGTAATTGTAGGAAGAGTTCTGTTGTTGTTATTTATTATTGTAAATGGTGACACCTTGAGGTCCCCAACTGAAATCGGGGCCCCATTGTGCTAGGTGTTGTACAAATGCATCATAAGAGACAGCCCTTGTCCTGGAGAGCTTACAGCCTATGTAGACAAAGGGTGGGAGAAAGGAAATATTGTAATCCCCATTTTATAGATCGGGAATTGAGGTACAGAGAGACTAAGTGATTTGGCCAAGATCGCAGGAGGCCTGTGGCAGTCAGGGATCAAACCTCAATCTCTTGTACCCTCAGCTAGTGCCTTAGCCACAAGTCCATCCTTCCTTTCTGGTAGAGTAATATGGTACTTTTACTGACACGCCTATCAATGGAAAGTTATACAGAGCTGTGTTTATCCTGCTTCCATCAAAGTCAATGGGAGTTTTTCCACTGGAAGCAGGAATGGGTCCTCCCCGCTGTAGTCCACTTATCTGGCAGATTCTCCTTTCTGACAGTTCAGCCTAGACACCACATGAAGGAAAACCATCTTCTTATAATTGCACTGGGTGGAAGGTGCTCTAGAACGTACAATATTATTGATTTGGGATGTCCTCCTGGATGGCCCTACAGTCCCATTTAAGTGGGCTGCGGTGGTGAAGGTACCAACCCTGCACAGGGGTTCCTATGTCTGGACTCTTATGACTACACAGATTCCTTTGAAGTATCAAGGCTAAGATTATTATTATTGATTTGCATTGTGGAAATGGCGAGGAGCCCATGTCATGTACCCCTGTACCCCATTGTGCTAGGTGCATGTACAAATGCCTGTACAAAAAGATTGTCCCTGTCCCAAAGAACTAAAAATTGAAGAAAAAAGCCCTTAAAAAAAGCCTGAAAAGACTGGAACATTTTGTTTAAAGTACTGAATAAAAATATAAAGCTACAAATAAAATTCACTACATTTCATCTCTATTTCATCTTTACTTTTTAAGTTGGCAACTTTGATATTAACAAGAGAGGAAGTTGGATTTTACATCTTATTTATTTACCACTACTTAACTCCTTGGCACCGGCCCAATATGCCTCCATTAAGTGGAATTTTTGCTAAAATTGTCCCAATTAAGCAGCGGCATTGCCACTTGCTGCTGGGTTAAATTGGTTCCCTGGGATATGTGCTAAGGAAGTATTCATCTTGGGTAAGTGCAGCCTTGGGAAGTGCTTCCCAGTTAATGGATGTATATATGCCAAAAGTAAAAAAAAAAACCAGGTACAATATTTCCTGCAGGGCTCAGTGCAGCACCCACCGATGTCAGCGGGAGTGTGCCTTCATCTTCCTTGGGGGTTGATCAGGCCCTTATTGACAGGTTGTGGCCTGCTTTATCTATTGGTTTTGGGGCTCAGTCTAGTTGAGAAGGATGGTACATGTTTAGGATACCAGCCTGGGACTTGTGAGATCTGGGTTCAAGGCTCTGCTGTACCACACACTTCATCTCTGACCTTGGGCAAGTCACTTAGGTCCAGATCCTCAAAGGCATTTAAGGCTTCTAATTTCTATTGAAATCAGTCTGGGCCTTGCTCTCTCTCTGCCTCAATTCCCCATCTGTAAAATGGATATAACAGCACTTCCCAATCTCCTAGGTGTTGTGAGGCTCAGTACATTACAGACTGTGAGGTGCTAAGATACTGCTATGGTGAGGTCCATGTAAGTCAGACAGTCTGAAGGAATAACTCATTTTTGTATCAGTGATTTTCAGTCTTTTCAAGCAGCAGTAACAGTTTGACCAGATGGCGATAGGGCTTACCCAGCTTGCTCCTGCTGACTCTCATTCAGTTATGAACACTTTAACCTGCACTGGACTTTGGTTTGTGGCAAGCAGGGACTCAGCGCAGAGGTTCATTGTTCTGGGACAGAACTTCCTTCCTTGATCTAGAGATATGATATGATAGGACTGCAATGGGGCAGGTGCAGATCTGCTGTGCAAGATGGCTGGAAGGTTGCAGGTAGCCCATGTAGGGAACCTCATGAGCAACTCAGGGAACAGCTCTGGCTGTGGGTGGGGAGACTTCCTGCATGTAATTCCAGAGGTATAGTTAGGGGTGGTGGATTTGCCTCTACTCAGATGCCCTGACTGAAACCAGCTTGGGCAGAAGAACGGTACTTGTTCTGCTGTGCTCAAGGTCCTCTGTATATGAAGGAGGGGTGTGTGTGTGTGTGAGAGAGAGAGAGAGGAGGGTTTGCAGATTCTAGACACAAACTAGGGCCTGGTAAGGAGAGAGAAAGCAGTCTCACCCCCGGGCCAATCCTATTTACTCAGGCTTGATGCATAGTGGAGGATTTGGCTGCAAGCCTCCAATACTGCAGCTGGATCTGTGTAAGTGGACAACTGTGCTGGTACAGAGCCTCTCTGGGTCTGTCTACAGGGAGCCAGGTGCAGGATTAGGGTCTACAGTAGAGAGGAGGCGCTTAGAGGGCCTGTCTCCAAACCATGGTCAGGGAGAGAGAAATCACGTATGAATCTCTTCCTTAAAAAAAAAAAGAAAAGGTTTCCCCTCTCTTCCTTTTAAACAACTTCTACTTTAGTTTAAGCCAACAATGTCCATTGGCAAGTGTTAATATTCACCCAATGTCCAGAGGACATATCTTGATATGGATTTTTTTTTAAGGAAATAATGTTCTCATTCCATATTTCTTCTATGGTTCAGAATGACCAATCAGCTGTTTTGGAATAGTTTTAAATACAATTATAAAGAATGTGATTATGACAGATGCCAAATAAGTTAAACAGAATCAATTCCTCAATGCTGCCTGGTGGTTTACATTTTAGTATCATTTAAGGGGATTTGCACAAACCTTTTGCAGTAGATTAAAGACAGATATTTTGTTTGTTGCAATCAAACCTATGCTTTGGTTTTATAAATTTTTAAAATATTAATTATAGTTTGAAAAGTACACTGAGGTGAGTGCGTCGACCCATTTCCTGCTTAGATAGCAGCTATTTGGTGTTTGGTGTTAGATTAGCAATGAGCAGGTTGGGAATTTTAATCCACCTTGTTAAGTTATTAAATTTTCTTTATTTACACACAGATCTTACTTTCATTAACATTGTAACAGGTGCTCATTAACAATTTATTATTTGTGAGGCAGAAACAAAAAGAAATATCACCACAAAGTTTTCTCTTCTGTGTATCTTAATTACACTAGACAACCACACAATATTACTCAAACTTGGGTCCACTCAGAATATCAACAATCCTTGAATATTTCATTGAATATAGTTTCACCCATTGTTTATATAAATAATGCTTTTTTTCCCTTTAAAAAGGGGTTATTTTCATATTAAAAAAATCTACTTAAAAAGTATTTGGATTCATGACTTTATGGATCCATTATTCCATTCCACTTGTTCACATCTTAAGTGAAGACTAATAGAATTTTAATATGATCTGTAATCACACTAAAAACTGTAGTTCAAAATTCCTGAGTATCACTTCAGTGCTATTGAATAGCCCTGGATCTAATTAGCATAATCATTTGCAGAGCCCTTGGAGTCCTATTTTCACAACCTTTTTATATTCAGAAAACCAGGGATTTTTTACCGGTTCTTTTCATTTTTTGGCATAAGTGAAGGATACAGCACCATCTTCTACTTCTTCTCCCTCCCAGCCTCCTCCTCTTTCCGTTTCCCCAGAACCCTTGTGAATAACCCTTGCTACCAGCATTAGAGTCCTGGGGGCTTACAGTGAGGCAGGGGAGAAGGTGGGGAGGGAAAAGCATAGGCTGTAATGGTTACAAAGTCTTGGAGGCAGCAGGAGGCATTCATGGCTTTGTAAGGCCGTTACCTCATTCCAAAAGAAAAAGTCAATATTTAAAAAAATTACAGGCCTTTTAACCGCCGTGCTCTTTAGGAATAAGGGTAAAGCTCCCAACTGCGCTTTCAATATGGCTTCTTTTTCTCCATCTTTGTAATGCAATGAATGGATCTGCTCTTCCCTTGGCAGCTAAGGGCTCAGTCTCACATGGTGCCTTGATCCACCAAAGCACTTAAGCACCCACTTAGCTCTCCCAGTGTCAGCATCTGGCAGGATGGAACCCTGCTGGCAAATGGGAGAGTGCTGCAGGACTTTCAGCACCAAAACACATTTGCAAGGATCCACAGCAGGTCAAACCCTAAGGAGCAAGTCCAGCCTGGCTGCATAGCTCTCAGTGTGTGTCAGGAACGCCTGCAAATTCAACGGCTTCATTCGGTCTTTCTTCTTCTTCTTCTTCCTCCAATTTCAATTTAAATTATCATCCAGATATAACAGCAGAACAATAACAGCTTTTATCCATTAGGCCAAGTTAGCCTTCTAAAGAGACCAGTCCTGTGAGGTGCTGAGCATCCTCAGTTCCCACAGGATGATGGCATTTGACGTGTTCCAGGATCAGTCCCAGTGCTACCTTGCATGATGCAAGATCTGCCTGAATGTTGTGCTGGAAATGACCCTTTTATTCCCCACCGGGGTGTGCTTTTGGTCAATTTAGGAGAGAAGAGACTATGAAGCCTTTAGAAATATTTAAACACACACAGGGTACAAGAGAGTTTAACCATTTCTAGACTCAAATGTTCATGTTGTTCTTAACCCAAACATTTCAGGGTATCTAGACTGTCTCATTCCTTGTTAGCTGAGGACCTGGAGCAAATGTCTCACTGGAGATGTATCAAAGTCCGTGAGAGTGATGGGAAAGAACCACCTGAGCCGTTTTTGAATGAGGTCAGCTGCAAAGACTGTAATTTGCTCCCCAAAGTAGCTGTTTGCAGAGTTGCCTGGATAAGTATTTATTACCTCCTCTCAGATCCTGCTTTCACTGAGCTCAACAGAAGTTATGCAACTGCCTTCAATAAAAGCAGGATTGGGCCCAGATTGTTTTGGGCTAACAAGTATGTAAAAAAGTGTTGTTTTTATATATCACTGTCAGTGCCCTGAATCACATTAGTCACGTTGGAATACAAGTTACTTCATGTCAGACATGACACGAGATGAGAGAATATAGTGAGTAATTGTTGTTCATACCAGATGGCTGCAATACACTGGTAGTCACAATGTAAGAAGCAACCTACACCTTCAAAGGCAGGAGTGGGTCAGGTTCTTTACAAGAAACACACTTGCCCTCGCAGTCTTACTCAGATGGGCCTGAATCTCAGAGTAGAAAATCTGCATCTGAATGTGAATTGTCAGAAAGTTAGAGGAATTGTGTAGGTCTAGAGTTTTGGTTTGTGCCATTATCCAGCCAGGACAGATGGGAAGACTGGTTCCAGATTTTGAAGGACTTTCCCACCAAAGTCTGGGGAAAAGGGATTTAGATCCATGATTTTGATCTGAACCTGTCTTTTGAGAAATAGCTATTTTGACTACCTCTCAGCTTCAGAATTGGCATAGGGCAGGAACACGGAAAAGAGATCCATGAAGTAAATATTTATAATCAATGCCCGTGAGTTATGTTCCCAGTTCTTTGTGGAAAGTCCATCAGAAGGTGTGTGTGTTTGCTTTGACTAACCAAAGCTAACCTCTTCCCTGGTGTGATTCTTTATGCCAAAGGCAAAAGGGGCTTTGCATCACTTTCTTATCTACAGCTTTTATTTTATATCTTACACCTCTTCTGTTCATTTACAAAAAACTCGGTGCAAAAATACCAGACCTGATCCAAATTAATCAAAAAGGACCAGATCTTCAGCTGATATAAATCAATGCAGCTCCATTGAAGTCAAATGTTGAAGCCCACAATCTTCACACACAACTAGCCCCACAGAATAACTTTGATTTCCCACTTTGAACCCCACCCATGTCCCTCCACCCACTCCTTTCTTTCCCATCCCCATGAACCAGGGGAAATAAGTGAGCCTCACACAATGTCCTAAATGTCTACGTTGCCTCACCTTAGTCCTGAATCTGCACTACTGAGCTCAATGGGAGGTTTTGTTATTGGCTTAAATGGGAGTGGGATCATGGCCCATGTTACCACTCCATTTCATCTACCTCCTTGATTAATCTTAACAGAGCCATGCCAGGGAAGGCATCTTCTTCAGAGCCAGCATGAGAGTCTCAAAGGTTGTGGATAGCTCTGGGCCTGTGTCTGGGCCTGCAACTGGATTCATGGCTGTTTACCATACGTGCACTGCTTCTCCTGGGTTTCCAATGCGGTTCAACTGAATCTGGAGATCTGAGAGTCTTTAACTGTTGTGCCTGATCACAAACTCTCTTCATGAAGTTTGTCTGAAAGATCAAGAGGTGGGAAAACCCCACCTGATCAATCTAGTGCCACCAGGTCGCCCTGTGAATTTTCTTGTACAATCTCCAATGTGATCAAACTCCTTTGCTTTCTCCTTTTAAAAATATTTTTAGTGTGGCCATGGATTTGGCTTTTAGTATTCATCTTACCACTGACATTTTGTCTGTCCTTGTTACTGAGAGCTGGCTCCTATTTTTCAGCATATCTCTGGACAGTCCGTTTATTGTGAGCTGCAAAGCCTCAGAAGTGATTCTTCCCCTTTAATTTGCAAACTTCCATGGACAGAACATCAAAGGGACTGATGAATCTAGTGCTATCTCCCAAGGCTGATTCCCACAGCTGCATTTTCCTAAATTAAAAGGGATTTATTTATCTTTGTTTTCAGAAATCCAGGCCACAAAAGGCTCAGAATGCAGGATCTCAGATCACAGTTAATTTCATTGCTGTATCTGTTGAGCCTGGTGTTGAGGGCAGTAGATGTTGCTGGCGTTAGCCTGGGCTGGTAGCCTTTCCTAGGCCTGTGTTAATATGGCTGTTGTTCTAGCAAACTGGTGTGAGAATGACGAAGTGGGCTGGGGATGTGTGATGGAAAACACTCCTAAAAACCATATAACCTTAAGCTGTAATCTATAAACCAGCTTCTGCTTGCCATGATCACTCGAGCGGCCCACTGGCTTCAGCAGGAGTGAAAGGCCAAAAGGACCTGGCCCCTTTACATCAATGTCTGACCAAATCCCCTTGCTTTGACTCAGCAAGGACTGAGCAAACACTGAATAAGGCTTTCAGGACCTGGTCATTCTTTAGTCCTCCTTGTGGATAGATAGTGACATATGCAGCCCTGAGCAAGGGCTGGTGCGTTAGCTGCCCCAGTAGAAGCTCCTGCAGGCATAGGAATTCAGACACTACTACGTCACAGGTCCTTCCCTGGTTCCTCCTTGCTTGGGGGAAATGGGACATTATGTGTCGCTGGCCTAGACCAGCAACACATCACAACAGCCCCTACACTGGGTCTTCTATGCCTCCCAATGACAGGTGTGTGTAGCCAAAGCTCCATGAATTTCCCACCTCTCCCTGCCCACCTGCTCGGGAGGGGACAGGGAGTAAGTGGGCACACAGTGCTTGCTTTACACCTACGCACCTGGACCCAAAGAGAGTTCTTGCTGCTTTATACACCTTTATGTGGGCACAAAGGTGTATAGAGTCTACATCACCGCTGCACCCGGTGACAACAATGCCGGTGAATGCATTTTGTTTTAACTGATGTGGAATGTCACTGTATAGAAATGATTGTAAAATGGAGACGAGCAGAATACATCCTCTGAGAACCGCATCTATTCTTTTCCTCCTATCCGTCTTGTAACAGGTTTTAAATTGCATCATTCTACCAATTCCTTTGCACACAAAAGATGTCCCTTGATTACATTATTTTAAAAGAGTAATTTCCCCCCACCCCCAAAAGTTTTCATCGTCTGGGTTTTATATTTTCTCAGAGACTCAAATAACCCAGCCTCTTTCACCCACTGAAATAGACAGTGACGTTATTTTATCCTGTTTGCACTTCAAGCTACAATAAGATAAATGTGAGTAATTATATATGTGTACCAGAGTACGAACATGTGGTCTAGCATATGTGATACTAACCTAAGCAGACATCGAAATGTGCTTCTCCAGATAGCAAACATTATACACACACACATTTATTAAGCTCAACAACAGTGTCTCCCATTCTTTTAGCTACTTTTAAACATCTGGTAAACTGTCAAACTACGTTAAATATTTTAACAAACACGTTCAATATTTTTACTTGTCTCTGTGATGGTAGTAAAAATTCAAGATGTAATATCTTACTGCTTTTTCCGAAAGCTTTGGGAAATATAGAACATTTTGTTTGACTACAAGTTTCAAGCCAACTTTTCCCTTTAAAGAAGAGGCTACGGAAATTTTAAACTCAACATATGGGAATAAGCTATGCACATTATATACCACTCCTTCCTTACTGTACCTGCCTGACTTCAAACCCTGTATGATTTGTAATGTGAAAAGCAAGATGAACGATGTACTGGTAGATTTACAGTAGGTTAACACCATGGATTAGATCATGGAAAGAAGGTAAGTATTTATTTATAGCTCCACAGCTTCTATGATTTATTTTGCTTGGCTCCTAATTTTTCCCTTGATCTTCCAAACACAGGGCTCCTCACATGAGTAAAGTTACTCTCATGCATGTTTGCAGAATCAGGCCCTAAGATGCTTCCAGGAGGTCCAGGGTCTTAGAATATTGACAATCTGTATCAATAAAAGTCAGACAAGATTTGCAAAGTGTCCATTCTTTTGATATTTAACTGTGATAAAGAAGATCCATAATGAAAAGGAATCAGAGCAGGAGCTTGCTTATTTTTAATCTCTACAAAAAGGTGTGCATTATAAAATGTAAGCAGTGAGTAATGACAGGTGAATAAAAAGAAAGACAGTGAAATATCTAGTGAAGTGTCAGATTGATAAATAAATGAACTAAGAGAGGCGAATAAAAGGCTCTTATGAAATATATGAAATCTGATCTGATACAGATCATGTTGTAGGAACTTCACTCTTCCTTTGCTGAGACAGGAGTCAAGGACAAATGGTTTGATATTACGAGCTGTCCAGGGTAGCGAAATAAATACACCTCAGAGCCCGCGCTGGCCTTCTCTAGCCCCCTCTTTCAGGATGCTAAGCAACTTGGAATGTAACACAATGCAATTTATTTTGTAGAAAATTTTCTATGCAGACTTATCACAAACAGCTGCAGAGTGCATTCTGGTCTTGTCATAAAAAACAAAGCACACTTCAGGTAGCATCCACACATACAGAATGGCAGAGGGGGAAGTAGGGCACAAAATACAAAACACTGGGGTCCTATTTGAGTATATTGGGGAATTATGTGGCTGCTTATTAGAGAGAGCAGGAGACACAGGCCATGGAAAATGATGGATCTTGAGAAGAATTTAAGTATCACTGAGGAGTCTGTTGGGTTCAGAGAGCACCGGAAGCTGGTCCAGATGATGTGGTTATTTTATGAAAAGGGTATGTGCTATCCCTTGAGGTGAGGTGGTAGGGATATGATGATGGGGAGTTATACGTTTGAACACCAGCAGGGTAAACTTATTGTTGCTTCCTTAAATGGCCAGGGATTCAGTTACGTTGTCAGAGGGTGACGTTTTCCCTCGGTGCCAATGGGAAGATAGGCCACTGCAGTTTAGAATGGACTGAAGGTTGAACGCAGAGGTCCTGGTCACACCGTTATGGAGAAAATGATATTAGCTTGGGTAATGCTGAGCTGAAGAATGTGATGGCAGAGCCTGGAGTGTCGGTTTCCCATCTGTAAAAGATTATAATACCACCCCCCCACAGCTCACAGTGTGGGTGGTGTTAGGATGAATCCATTAATGGCTGTGAGATGCTCAGACACTACAGTGATGGAGGGCACCCAAGTTCCTAGAGAAACAGGAGTAAACGTTGGGGAGAAGGAGTGAGAGAGCTGAATGGGTTGATTGGGTGAAACCTGCATAGAAATAATACACTAGGGTGAGCCCCCAAGCCACCTACTGTAGGGGGATGCACTACAGAAAAAAGACACAAGGACAGACTCCTGTGGGGCGTGATGGAGGAAGTGTCTGGTAGCAAAACTTACTGCCACGTCACAGGAGGAGAACGGCTGAATAGGTAAACGTACCAGAGAAGGATATATTTGCTTGAGTGCTTTTTGATGTCAAGAAGCATTTTTCCAACATGGAGAATAATGACTTTGTGGGATATTGTCCAGGTAAAGCTGCTAGCACAAACATTTTGGACGGATTGTTCATTGATTAGCAACAGCATTCTTAGCCGTGAGGGGAATGCCTTCTGAATAGACCCAACTGGCAGGAGTTGTAGGCAAGGCAGATCAAACTTTTAACTTCCAAACCTAGTCCCCAAAGAGGATTTTTCCATATCGCACCACATCCCCAGCTGGTATAAATGGGTAACTCCATTGACTTTATTGGAGTGGCACCGAATTCCACCAGTGGAGGATCTGGCCCATCACTGGTTATGAAGAAAGCTAGTGGGAGACACTGGCTGCGTAATGGTAGTGGACTTTTTCTGTTGGACATTTGTGACTTTAGCCTTTCCATTCTTCTTAGCTCTGAGCCATGGATCTGAGGAAGCGCTATCAGAGCACAAGAAGAAAGAGAAAAAATTGGAGGAGGAAGGTTCCTGACTCTTTGCTTTGTCAGACTATACTTGCTGAAAGGCAACAGGATAGCTGCATTTTCTATTAAGAACTCTTTTGTATGTCAAACTCTCATCATTAGTATGTGAGGCTTGACTGTTATTCTTTAAGCCTTAAATCAACACAGCAGCTCAGATGTAATGGGAAAACTCATCTCAGAAATTAAGTCATTGTCGCAGTTTGTACTTAAAACAGCAACTGGTTTGTAGCAAGACCCCGCCTCTAATTCTAATTAATCTTGAAACTTATTTTAAGGTTTCAAAATATTATTTATCTGCTTGTATTTATCTTCTCTGCTTAAGATTTCAAGGGTGGTACTTGAAAGCTGATTAGGAACATTATTTCACTGATACCAGTCTTGTTTTCAATGACACCCTGCGTGGTTTCCTGTAGAAGTTGCAAAGTTTGAGGTGCTTACTTCCATACATTTCTACAGCCCAGGACCTGGAGCAATGCTTTTTCTGATCCCTATGGCGTATGCTCTGTGTGTGCCTGGGGGGCTTTTAAGCTGTTGCTCCAGTGTGTATAGAAGGTAGAGTTTCACTATTCAGCTTTAAGAATGTTAAAGGTCTTTAAAGAGTGACCCAAACTGATGAAAAGTTTGTGGCCTTTCTGAAGTAATAGCCAGTCCCTAAGAAAATTCTGCTCCAGCATGTTCAGCTAGCACACAAAATGTGACACTCATATCCACTGGTGACCTGGCATATCTGACAAGCTTGGTTTAACCACCAGAGTTAAATAAAACCAAGGGAAAGACCTTGAGAGGTCCTTAAGCATTAGCTACCTGATGGCTACTTTGGATTTCACAAAATAGCAAAGTCCACTTAAGGTCAATGACAGCATTTGAGAGTGACGCTTTTTGGATGATTCTAGGGAACAAGATTCTGCGGTGTATATGCAACCTAGGAATTTCCAGAACAATGTACTTTTAATTTCAGTATCCCAAAATCCAGCTGAGGCATGCACTGGCTATCAGCAGGCATTCCAGTGCCTTCATTGCTCTGTGTGCTAGGGACCTGGAGTGTTGGCTTTTGTTTCTGTAATAGATCTGAGTACTTGTGTTACTGCAGTTCTGGGACTGGAAAATCTTCAATAACCTGTGGGATCTCAAGTTTCAGTGTCCGGGGACTGACTCCGTAAAGAAAACTAGTGGCACTGGGGCCTAATGGTATCCCATGTTGGTCTTGTCCTCATAGCAGTTATTGTGGATAGAGGTTTGAAATGCATGCTGTTTCAGGGATTATTTTAAACTGGACATACTGTGATACAGCTATTTGTTTAGAAAAGCTGCAGAATATGAAACTGAAGCAAGCTCCCAGCTGGAGTTGATCCTGAGAAGAAGTTCCTTAAGGCTTGCAAGAAATTTCTCTTTTGCTTAATACACATCTTTCTTCAGAACCTGAATGAAATCCACAAAGTTCACTCTTTCCCACAGTGATCCTGAATATGTTCCTGAAATAAGTCAAGGATGACTTAAAGATGGAAAGCCACGAGAGAGAAAAATGACCCTCAGCTTTATGGATCCTACTCTTACAGTTGTGTATCATTAAAGGGCATGCTGGCACCTGCTCTGGTAGATTAAACATGGTGTCAGTACCAATCTGATGATAAATACCTTCTTAGCAAGGAATTGTTATTCTTCATGGGGAAAATACTTTCATCTGACCATGGAAAAGCTTGTCCCCAGATCAACATAGTTCCATCTGCACTCTGTCAGCAGATAGAGATGTCCAATGTTATTCACCATATTTGCAACAAGAGAGCATGGAATACGTCTGCTGGCATATGTTAAACTCCCTGCAAGTAACAGTATATCCATTGCAAGATGCCAATGATTGCTAACCTGAGAACACCCTACTAAACTTCAGATCTGATGCATCAATGTACTAAAAGGCATGAATAACTGGAAAGGTCTGAGTGTCACGTCTACTGAGTGTGGGGCAACTGAAAGTTGAACCCATTGCTGTTCTGGTTCAGTGGGTCACTCCTCAGAGTACTCTTGGAGTGACAACCGCTCTCAAGGAAGAGGATCACTGAATTCACTCAAAATTGATTGGGCGTTATTATGATGGTGCTGAAAAATGACTGCAGAATTGTCTTCAGTTTTGACTTCAGGAAGCTTAGTGCTGTGTCCAGGTATGAGTAGTATCCCATGCCACAGACGGAGAGATTGAAGAAAGGGAGACACCCCATGAGCCTGGAATTTGATAAAGGTCACAGGCAGGTGCATTGGCCATCTGACTTCATTGTGGTGTGTATTTCTTTGTGATGAGACCTATGAGTTTGCAGAGAATCCTTCCAACTTGCCAGAGACTCATGCATGTTGTCTTAAAAGGCTGCTATGGAATACTTAGATGATGTTAAGTAGATCATATATGTCAGCCACAGATCATATTGACCAAACTTTCTTTTGAATTCTAAGAAATGTACGTTGGCTTGACAGAAAGTCAAGTATCTGGAGTATATCCTGAGAAATGCCATAATTAAGTCATCAGTTGAGAAAGTCCAGGGGATACACATGACTGGGTCCATTCCAAAGAAAATAATATCAGGTCAGGCCCTTTCTGAGGAACTAAGCCTGGCATATGCCACTTGGTCACATGGGAGAGTAACCTGACCAACTCCAATCAAGTAAAAATGACACACAAATGACTATATCTTCTGGATCATCACACGAAGAATCATACCTGAGAAATTTGGACTTTGAGAAGAAGAGACTGGTAATTTGTGCCACCTGAAAGCTAGTCCCAAAGGAGATTGTGTATGCCAACATGATGAAAGAATATCTGTCTACCTTAACTGGATTAATCCTCTAGCCTAGAGGCTGACCATTGCCTTCTCTAGTATCTATAACCTAGGAAAGAAAAGCCTGCTAATTAGTGCCAGCATCTGCGAAGATTTGAGAAGCAGCTTTCCAAAAGAAGCATACAACTGTGGTTATTTGCCTCTATTTTTGCATGTCAACTTTGGTGAAGAGTTGTGTAACAGAGCCATGTGTGACGTAAGGGAACAGGCATGAGGAGAAACCCTTACTGGCCTGAGTTTATTTCAGGCAGAGGCATTTTGGAGCTAGCTCCATTTGGCTGTTGCCATAATTTCAAAACTTTGGTTCTTCATTTCACTTTTATTTTTGTCAATAAAAATACCTTTAGTTTAAGGCTGTCATCTTGGTTTAGAAAAAGGAGAATCCAGTGGAGGATGCTCACTCCTAAGGGTTGGTCTGTTTTGTCTTCTCTTTCTTTAGAACCTTTTTACTCTTAAAAATATCTATTTTCTCTCTTAATAGTGTCTTGCCTTTTTTCCAGCTTTTCCTGTCAAAAGGACATGTTTAGAAGCCTGTTTATTTTTAAAACATATGGCCTGATTCTCCACTTAAATCAATGTAAAGCAGGAACATTTCCACTGAAGTCCATGGAGTAACATCAGTGTAAAATAAGTGTGATTTCAAATTCCATTAAAGTGAATGGGAGTGTTTCCATTAACTTCAATCGACTTAGGATCAAGCCCATAAGATTGAAGAGGCCCAGCCACTTTTTGGGTTGTAATGTAATTTTTGACAGTGAGAGTGATCAACAATCGAAAAAATTTACCAAAGGTCACGGTTGTGGTGGATTTTCCATCACTCTGTCACTTTAAAATCAAGATTGGAAGTTTTTCTAAAAGACCTGGGGAAATTCTTTGGCCTGTGTTATACAGGAGGTCATCCTAGATGATCACAATGGTCCCTTCTGGCCTTGGCATCTCTGATGTGTCTCCAGAGGTTCTCATGAAGCAACCCAGGAGGAGTGTTCACCACCTTGTGAGTGACACCAAGAGAACTTTGGAAATGCAAACAGTCTACAAACATTCCAAGTGGTTTAGAACAATGAAGAGGTGAACAAGTGACACCAACTAAGGGAGAAATAAGGCTTTTCAAGAAACAGAGAGGAACCAGATTCTTGGAACTGTTTATGGTGTGGGGGTAGAGACAGGATTTAAACATCTTGAAAAATGCTCAGACCAGAAAACCTGAGGTCTTCAGGCATCTCTGTAAATTAACAGCTTGAATGAGAAACCAGATAGCTAAATACAAGCTCTCTGGGAGCCAAGAAAGAAAGGGGCTTTGAACAGGACAAATATTTTAAATGATTCCTGCCCTTCTAGCTCCAGAACAATAGCAGGACATCTGGGATAAGAGGGGCAAGATCAAACTCTTCCTCGTTGAGTGGTGCAGATGCCTCCTCTTTCAGAAAAGAACTTCTTGGGAGATTATATTTAGCCCATTTATGCACAATACTCCAAATACATTTTGGAAGACAGAAACAGATGGGGCAGGCTTCATTTAGCAGCTAGCTTCAGTGGACCTGCTCTCCTGCTGCAGAATTTACCCCTCTGAGAAGACACTGAATTATTCAGTCCCAGTGCAAGTTCTTAATATCTGATTTGGGGTGAGTCAACAATCTGTCTTGATCAGAGCACAGTTAAGAACAAGAAGAGAGGAGTCTATCTCCCTGAGCCAGGAGAATGTCATAGCTGGCTGTTTAGTCCAATAAAATCACCCATGGCAACTGGTCCAGCTGGAGATCAACAAGCTGATCCTGCACAATATCACAGTAGAGATGGAGGCAACCACTCTTAGGGAACATGGATGCTGTGCCTTCTAAACATTGTAAGTATAAATCTTTAATACTCAAAAATCTGTTTACATTGCAGAAGCGTCTATGTTCCAAAACTGATTTTAAACATGGCATTTAAAATTGGTTACAGGACTTGGCATAGATGGGTCCGTAATGAGAAATGAGTTGCTAACTTTGCACCTGACTGGGAACTTTGAAAAAAAAAATACTTGGAAGTGCTGTGTGTGTCAAGCTAAGAATTCTGTCAATAATTCAACCACAAAGAAAGCCATAGCCAGGCCAGTCCTATGCTCCCATGTAAGGAAACTGACCGGAAAAAGAAAGTGCTCTTTATTTAATGCAAACCAGGCAGAGCTTCATGATAGCTCTTCAAGGGCCTGATCGAAAGCCCACTGAAGCCAATGGAAAGATTCCTATTGACTTCAGTGGGCTTTGAATCAGGTCCCCAGTTAAGGAAACATCTGATTCCCAAGCTAATGAGTATTGTGGAGCTGAGGAAGGCTTCTAATTAACTAGTGTAGCTCTTCAGATTTTGTTTACATGTTGGCAATCAGCAATAAAGGGGGTCTGGCTGAGGAATGGGAATCTGCAAATATGAAATAGACGGCAGTTGTGGACACTGGTTTAATATGTCAGTTATTGAACCAAACCTTCTGAAAATTCAGGGGAACGGAGGTTCCAAAAGTGAGCAAGATAATTAGTCTCAAGTAGAAACCATGTCTGTTTAAAAATTTGCCCCAGTCCAAGGATGGGGTAAACTGGACCTGGTGCTATATTCCCCAGCTGCAAGATATTTCCCATTAAAGAAGATGACTTGAGGAAGACCTCACTTTTGATGAGAAGTCAGTAGGAGTTACTGAGATCCTGTTGCAGAAGAATAGGGTTAATAGAATTTAAGCATGAGGACTGGGAGACAGAGATAACTCATCATGGGTCTGTGCGTCCTCATAGTTAAAAATTGTGGTCCATACCATGCTATTGGTTTCGGACCAAAGCCCTCCATTGATTTCACTGGGGCGTTCTGCTTAATAATAATAGGGGAGGGATAGCTCAGTGGTTTGAGCATTGGCCTGCTAAACCCAGGGTTGTGAGTTCAATCCTTGAGGGGGCCGTTTAGGGATTTGGGAAAAAAATTGGGGATTGGTCCTGCTTTGAGCAGGGGGTTGGACTAGATGATCTCCTGAGGTCCCTTCCAATCCTGATATTCTATGAATCAATGGCATGAAATGGCCCTGTGTATTTACTTATTCTGATTTTGCTATTGATTATTAATAACTTGAATTGTGCTTTATAAATACTAACAAGGCAAAATACCAGTGGAGAAGTTCTGCAAATTTAGATCAGGGAAATTCCCAGGAAAGCTCATGTGACCCAGGTAAATAAATATTTTGCATGTAACTGATCTGCAATGAGCAATTGTCCTGCCCTCCAGGTGATCTGACACCATCATTTCTATTACACATTTGGGTAGCATTCTGGGAAATGGGAACTAGTGGATTTTTGTCCTGAAGGTCTGGAGTTCACGTCTAAGTTGCTAAATGTTTCTGACCAGCAACAGATGATAATGAAGAGAATAAGAATAATGTATGAACCAATGACGGTAGTAGATTCTGGCAAGGAGCAGATAGTGTTGAAGGTAAGCTCTAGGGAAAATGCTGCACATTTCAAAGAGGAACCGCAAATGGGTTTTTTTTAAAACACCTTTTTGAATAATTGTTTTTCCTCCAAATCCAACAAAGATATAGAGTCTATGTGTTGGAGAAGTGCCCTCATTTGCTACCAATAGCAAAGAGGTAGAAGACTTTAATTAATTAAGGCCATTAATTAAATGAGTTAGGGAAAACAGAGATTGTAAGTTCTTTGGTCTGGGGTCATATTTTTTGGTCTGTGCTTGTACAGTGCCTAGCACACTGGGGTCCCGGTCTACGACTGGGGCTTCTAGGCACTACAGCAATATAAATAAATAAGTATCTGGTGCCTTGTCCTCACCCAGCATTCTACTTAAGAGAAAGGTTGGGTTGGCAGTGTCATGCTGACAATCAAATGAAGATGCTTTAAAGGATTTGTAACGGGGTTGGCTGCCACCCCAGTGCCCCCTGCAGGGCCCAGCCCCTGTTTTCCCTTCTTCAGGGCTCCTTAAACAAAACTGCAGTGTAGTCTTGGTCATCCATCCATAGCCCTTCTTGGGCTCAGGTTTCTTTATTAATGTAAGGTTCCAAAAGCAAACACACAAACAAACCTTCCACCCAGCCTTAAACTGGGCACAGCCCTTCCTCCCTGGGGTACCAGCCCTTCCTGTTGTCTGAGCAGCCAATGCCCTTCTTCAGGAGACCTCTCTCTGCAGTTCCCCTTCCGGCTCTGCCATGGGTGACCTCCCTCTGACCTGTTATAGCCCAGGTGCAGGCCTGACCCCTCCACTGGCTCAGCTGGGAGCACTTCCTATTTCAGTCCCACGGGGCCAGCCACCCTGTCACAGGATCCTTCTCCTTTTCCCTGGAGAGATGATTCATTGGCTGCTAGGTAAGAGTCAGTCTGGTAATAGCATGTCGAAGTGGGCACAAAAATCCAGGGGCGGACTGACTCTACAGCGGGGTGGTGACTGTAGCAACGTAAAGTAACACCCTTTACTCTCCCGAGAGAACGTCATGCCCTTTGCTATCTGAAGATTGTGCCACGTTCTTGCTCTCTTCAACTGGGGAGGGTGCTGTCCCTCTTTCAGCCAGGCCTTTGAACAGGAACGGATACATTTATAAATGGCGTGTGATAAGCTCTAAAATGCCACTTTGAAATTGAACCCAGAGAAGTGTGAACTGTTTCAAACAGAAGTGATTTACCTCGGTCACTCGATAAATGAGGGAGGACTTTCCAAAGATAAGAAGGAAATGGAAGCAATACAAAGCTGGCTGACTCCCCAAATGCTCTGATTTGTAAGAGGGCTTCTAGGCCTCTACTGCCTAGAGGGGTTGTTTCTGGTTTTGCCAATACAGTCACCCTGTTGTACAGGTTAATGGGGAGAAGTGTTTCATTGGGCACAACGGTCTGAGTTGGGGGAGGCTGTACTGGTGTCCAAAGCTTCCTGACCACTCAGCAGTTGTGACATGTTTTTCTCCGTCTGGTATTGATTCCATCTTTCTGTGTTCCAGGTCAGTATTACACTGCATGGTGCATGTTTGTTACACTAGAAAGCAGGTGCTAAGTACTCCATATCCAAACTGTCACAGGCATGCAGAAAGCAGCTTCCTGGTGAACTGGACAAAAGTTTCCGCTGTCCTGCAGCTCAGCTTATCACTAACACACCGTGTTTACAACTGTCACTGCATTTAGAACTAGTGTTTTAAGCTATTGCAGATGTCACCCTACTGGAAAAGGTCTCATCAGAACCTTGCATGTCAGTTGTCACTTCACTGGAAACACACAAAACCCTATTATTGGTATGTAGTTTACAGGCGTCCATTGCATGAGAAAGCTGCTAGTCAGAGCAGTGTGAACAAAGGTGTCACTGGTTTCCACTGAGCAACACACATGCTATTACTGCATTGAAGAGGGAGGTAGTTAGCACACTGTATCGGAGCTGCCCTGCTGGTTGACGTGGGATCATCCCTATTGGCCTCCTCAGGACATACATATTTAGGAAGGGATGGAAAATTTGCTGAAAATTAACTGAGGTCTGGTTAATTTCTTTAATCTACCAGTTCACACTCAACTGTCACTGTAGGCCTAGAAAAGATATCCGTGGCACAAACTCATACAGGGGTAGATTCTCCTCAGTGGAGTTACACCAGCGTTACTGAGAGCAGCATTTGGCCCCTGGGATGTAAAAACTGATACCCATGTTGACATTCACCCTAAATCTGTTACATTAGCAGATCTTCTAGGCTTCTACTAGTGCTTGAAGACCCTAACAGAGATTCAGCAAATCTCAATCCACTACCAATACCTGACTCCTTTCCAGGCTTGGTACCAGCAGGAAAAGCACCCAGCCTGTTGCCAAAGCTAGAAGCAACTTGAAAGAAGTGGGTCTCACATTGAAAACTAAAATCTTCAGCGGATTTCTCTTACTAAACTCCACTCCACACTTCTGGGTGTGATGATCCCATGGCTACTATTAGCATTATGCCAATTAGCCATCGTGACTTCGGCACTCTTGGATTAATGCCTGTACTAACGGCTCCTGAAGACGTGTGGCTGTGGAACTGAGAGCAATATCATCTACACTTTATCCACACCAGCTGTTCCTCTAGAGATATGGGACCTGGTATTGTCCCAACAGTCTTGTCTGGGACCCATGTCAACTGTACCGGCTGCTATCTAGGGCTGATTCTGATAGCATCAGTCCATGTAGTGATGTATATTTGACTTCTATAGCCCGCTGTTTACAGGCATTTCCCCTCATGGTCTCTCTCACGCTGGTCAGGTCTTAGCTAATATCTCAAATGGGATACACTGATGCTTTTTATTTTTTTTAACGATATATTATAGCTACTTTCCCCAAGCCACCTAAGAAACCTTAGTGTTTGCTGCCGTCCCCCTCTCCTCCCCTTTCCCAGATCAAGGGGACGAGATGGTGAACGGCTTTCTCTTGATTGTGTCGATGGGAGATGATTTTCAAGGTGAAATTTCTAGTTCAGTTGAGTCACTTTCATTCAAGGCGATGAGCAAAATGTCACCCCCACACTGAACCGCACTCGATGCGCTGTTCTCCTATTGCATTTAAATTTACTCCACTTTTCCTTTCTGACACCTGTTTAAATCAATATCTTCCTCTCCAGGTCGTGGGCAGAATGTGCCTGGTCTCTCCGCACAGCGCTTCTCAAATCCACTAAAATCAACACAATAATTGAAATATTTTCAAGCTGATTACACCGCTGCCTGAGGGTAGGCTGGTTGCTAAGGGTAAGCTCCCTGGTTGCTAGGGGGAGTAAATCATCTTGCATTATTTGATTTTTGTTATAGATATGAAACCGCTACTCCCTCGATTAAATGTCTCTCAGTCTAACACCTATGGGACCTGGGGAAAGAGAAAAGAAAAGCAGCAACCTTGACCCTGTCAAATAAATATCTCTAACTTTTCCTGTCCTCCGGCTTCCAAACCAAACCTGTCTACGGATTTTTTTTTTTTTTAAACCTGACTTTAAATAACAAAGCTGTGGGGACAAGCAGATGAAGAGAGGAAGAACTGTCTGTTCCATTAGAGGATCTCTCAGCTTGGCTAAACACTCTCTATTTACTCCAAACACAGCTTGATGGGGAGCTACAAGGATCTAATAGCCTTGAAGATGTAGAATTGCAACAATTACGGTTCTCCTTCAGCCAGTTTCTCATGAGACATCAGCTCTCTTACCAGCTAAATACACAGGACCAAATTCTGCTTCTGGATACAAAGGGTATAAATCTGGACTAACTCCACTGGAGAGAGCAGACTTACTCCAGATTTACACTGGATGAATTGAGATCTGAATTTGACCCCGAGCACTTAGATAAGGTTTCCAAAGAGCCCAGACATGTCCCGAATACTTTTCTGGTTTAGCAGGAGTGCTCAGTACATTATTAGTAGGACATCTGTGTGGAGGGTGAATTCATGTGACACCTGCATTTTAAATAGTCTCAGTGCTACCTGGGATTTCATTATTCTCTTCGTGTAACCAGCCCACGGGTGAAAGCATTATCCTGATCGGCACCCTCGGCCATCTCTCAAAAACTCATGATGCCCAATAATTCCATCACAGCCCAACTGTCAGGCCCAAAGGCTAGGAGCCATCTCTCTTGCCATGTGGGCTGAGAACAACCGAGCATGTTTCTGAAACAAACAGTTGCATGAGGCAGAGCATTCTTATGCAAAGTAAAATATTTGTGTTCCTTACAGTCTGGCATGGCCTTTTTCATCCTTAACTAATCCTCGCAACAGCGCCCTCGACTCTAAATATCACCCTCTTTTTAGAGTGAGGGAAACTGAGGCAGGGCAGAGTGGCTAAATTGTTTCCCAAGGTTGTGCAGCAAATCAAGGCCCAATCCTGCAGCCTTGAGTCTCATGTTTAGAGTGGAACTATGTGTGTGAGTAAGGTTTTCCGAGATCAAGCCCTCAGGGTGAGAGCCAGGGTTAGAATATCAGAGTTCCTGGTTCCCAATTCTTTGCTCCAGCCGCTAGGCCAGCTACAGGACACTTTATTGTCTTTTTGCGGCACTCTCAAAGGGTAAAAGTAGTATCCCTTTAAATAGGTTGTAAGCCCTCTAGTGATGCTCACAGTCTTCTGTGTTTAGAAGCTGACACTACAGAATCAGAGCTGCAGCATCTATAGGTAATTAGGCCTCACGTGCTGTATATATTCAGTAAACAGTTATTTGGCCCCCAACATGCTTATGTGGGCCCTCATATTATGTGTGTTTGTACAAACACCAAAAAACAACAACAGCTGTAACGTTTCCTGAGACACTCCCAGCTTTTTATGCCACAATTGACCATTTTGGTGGTTTAGATTTAGCCCTCTGTCCATTCTTGTCCTGCTTTACCCTTGTTTTCCCTGCTCGCAAACAGGAAGGGGATTTTTTTTTTTCTGATTTGCAGCAGGTTAGTTCTGCTTCTCTTTAAAAAAAAAATCTTTTCTTCTATTGGGGGAGGGACAAGTAGCAATGGTTCTAACCAGTGCAGTTTGGAACTAGAGCTGGGTTGGACCCATCCTCAGATTCTTAGGTCTTTGGTTCGAGTCCATCTCTGTTTCCAACATAAACTGAACATAGCAATAAAATCTTTTCTGCAGAGTAAGAGGCCTCATAAAAAAAAAATCGGTGATAACGGCAGTGTTTCCTACTGGTTAGAGCAGCGGACTGCAACTCAGGAGACTTTGGGCAAGTCATTTCACATATCTGGGCCTCAGTTTTCACATCTATAAAATGGAAAGAATAGATTGTAAAGCCAAAACAGGCCATTGTGATAATCTAGTCTGACTTCCTATATAGCACAGGCCATAGCACTTCCCTAGAGCCTTATCTTTCAGAAAAACATCCAATTAATTTTTTTTCATTGATCGAGAATACACCACAACTCTTGGTAAATAGTTGCAGCAGTTTAATTACCCTCACTGTAAAATATTTATGCCTTATTTCTACTCTGCATTTGTCTAGCTTCAACTTCCAGCCATTGGATTTTCTTATACCTTTGTCTGCTAGATTGAAGAGACCGCTACTATCAAATATCTATTCCCCACATAGGGACTTATAGACACAGATCAAGTCACTGCTGAAATGTCTCTGTTAAGCTAAATCGATGGAGCTCCTTGAGTCTATCACTATAAGGCACGTTTTCCAATCCTTTAACGATTCTTGGGACTCTTCTTTGAACCCTCTCCAAGTTATCAACTTCCTTCTTGAATTTGGGACTCTAGAACTGGTCACAGGATTCCCGTAGCAGTAGCACTGGTGCCAAATACTGAGTTAATATAACCTCCCTACTCCAGCTCAATATGCCTGTTTATACATCCCAGAATCACATTAGCTCTTTTGGCCAGTGTTGCACCAGGAGCTCACGTTCAGCTGATTATCCACCATGACCCTTAGTCTTTTTCAGAGTCACTGCTTCCCTGGGTAGAGTCCCCTATCCTACAAGCATGGCCTACATGCTTTGTTCCTGGATGTATGCTTTTACATTTGGCGGTATTAAAATGAATGTTGTTTGCTTGTGCCAGGTTTACCAACTGATCCAGATCGTGACCCACCCTCTGTTTTTTACCACTCTCCTAGTCTTTGTATCATCTGCACAGTACCTTGTCAGTAGTTATTTGATTTTATGGTTTCTTCCAGGTTATTAATAAAAACGTTAAATAGCATAGGGCCAAGAAGTCATTCCTCCAGAGTCCCACTAGAAACACATCTGCTTGATGATGTCCCGTTTACAATTTTTGGGACCTGTCAGTCAGCCAGATTTTAAACCAGTTAAATGTGCGCCATATTGATTTTTTTTTAATCATTCTGATTTTGTAATCAAGACGTTGTGCAATACAAAGTCAAAGGCCCCAGATGTCTCAGTGTATTACATCAGCACTCTTTCTTTTATCACACAAACTTGTAATCTCCAAATAAAATCAAGTTCATTTGACGAGATCTATTTTCCCTAAACCCAGGTTGATTGTCATTCATTATATTACTCTCCTTTCATTTGCTATTAATCGAGGCCCTTCTCAACCATTCCATTATTTTGTCCGGGATCGATGTCAGGCTGACCAGCCTGTAACTGCCCAAGTCACCCCTTTTTAAATACTGTAAACTTTGTAAAGTGTTTTGAGATCTGCTGATCAAACAAGCCGTACAGGAGCTGGTATTAACATTTATCCCTGTTGTAATTTGATTGCCTTCACTGGTGTTACACCAGGGATATGTTTGGCCCATGTATTCAGTATTTGTTGTCGGTATCCTGAGGGAAAAACCTCCTCTATCTAGATATTAAATAGGTTAAAAATATCCTGCTTTGTTCAAAGGGGAAACAACTTCAAAGCACTGAAAACTTGATTTGAACACCAGCAAGTGACTGAGCCTTAGCCCTGTAGTACAATCAGGCATTTGCACAAATAGGCCAGTCCAGGTTAATTCCTTCTCTGCTGCTAGACCCTACCAGTGGCTCAACATCAGCTGTTGATAGTGTGAATTAATTTAAATCTAATACTGGACGATACAGCACCTTTCAAGCTATGATAATGGCATTGATACAGAAAATGGTTATTAGACCACAAGTAAGGAAAGAAGGAAAAAAAGGAAGGCTATAAAGGATCAGGATAATCAATTGCTTCCCATTTGCTATGTATTTTCCAAGCCATTTTCAACTCTCCATTCCCCACCAGCTTGGTGCACAGCCTCTAATATTGCTTACCACTCCTCTTTCCATTCTCTGTTCTTATTTCCCAAAGATTACACAGGGCACCTCCCTGTTGGAGATCTAGACCTATGCTGCACTTTTCAGAGGAGATGCCTGCATTAAGAGCGCTGTGGAATCGAAACGATTAATTGTTTACTGTATTACAAACTGGCTAAGCCTCCTGCATTTGTCAAGTAACAAATAGATTCTGCTTGGCTCACACAGTGGCAGTGGTTCCTGGTTTTCAGTCAGTATGTGACTTTGGTTCAAGCTTATAAATGCAGTTAGGCGTTGCCTGTGCGGACGTCTGACAGGCACTTTGCTGATCCCGTACTTGATGTGAGCTGTTAAAGAGTCTCAGAAGAGTGGAACAAAGGAATCCTTTGGCTGATAGCAAAGTGAGTGGGCATCAGCGGAAAGAACATGCCACAACCCCGCGGTCCTTCAATGAACGGGCATTATCAAAAACCTACAGGCTGCAATTAGATGGACAGTGGGAAAATTGGCACTGTAATTTTTGACATTACTATAATTCCCAATGAGCCATCTATATGGAAACATACATTTTTGAGTAAAATGAAATAGTGGTGGTGGCAACTGTCCATCTCAAAAGATGGCGGTGGAAGTGCCAAATCAGGTCTGTTACTGTGTGTCATGCTAAAGCATCATGAGCATACGTGCTGGAACTGGGGGTGCTGCTGCACCCCTTGGCTTGAAGTGGTAGTAACAACCCACATACATTGTTTCTTCTTTCAGCACCCCCCACTATAAAAATTGTTCCAGCACCACTGATCATGCCTGGCTAAAAAGACGAAGTCTTGAGCAACAGTCCTTGCCAGAACTAGTGCGGGTGTAAGATGCAGGGACAGAGGGTGAAGCTGGCACGGACAAATGCTTGAGGCCTCTCGCTCTCAACCACCTCTCATCAGCCTCTTTGACTTCCGGGCACAGCACAGCCCTCTGGTGTAGCCCATTGCTAGCTGCGTCTTCTCAGCTTGCAGGGCTGATGCTGAAAGTTTTCAAGTCCCTCTTGCAAATGTCCTTGAATCTGAGCCTAGATCAGTCCACTGCCCTTGGAACATCCATACGGGAGATCCTCTGGTATGTGTCTATCTGATTTAGATGACCAAGCCAATGGAGACGTCTGTGTTTGAGAGGAGTGATAAATAATAAAATAAAGAAATTAAATAAAACTAAATATAATGAACCTATTTACGGGATATAATGTAATATATTACTTATAAACGTAACTTAAACATCTGTGTTAAATACATCTAGCTTAATAGTATATAGGTCACACTTTAGGTTCCATTTATAAGTTGTTTATAAAAGATAAATGATTAATAGATGTTTTAATACACAGACAAATAAATCGGTTGTCAGAGTCTGACAGGTCAACAGGCTTATAACCATCTCTAAGCCATACTACTTAGGTCTGTAGCATGCTTACAACATCTGTTTGATTTATTGACTTTTGATAAACGGGTCTTTAATATAAAGGATGACCATAATAACTCTAGTGTCATTTATTTAGTCATTTGGTGGGAAGTCTTTTTTATTTACTATATGGACCAGGGATTGTCTGTCTGTTCTGTGTTTGTACAATGCTTAACATAATGGGGGGCCTGATCTATGACTGAGGCTGTTAGGCCCTACCACTATATAAATAACTACTACTAATAATTAATTAATAATTAATATGTGCTGGTATGTATATAGCATGTTTGGACAAGCATATATTTCTCTCAATAGAGGAACCATCTGTGATCTTGTATATGTTCTCTGGACCTGTGAAAGTGCCCACACTAAATACATATATTTATATTTCTCCAAGTGCCATGGATATGTAATGGCAGCATAGGCTAGTGGAGCTGGGACTTGGGAGGCATGGTTTCCGTTCCCAACTCTGCTACTGAAGAGCTGGGTGACCTTGGGCAAGTCCTGTCAGCTCTCCAGGCCTCTCTTTTCTTTCCCTTTTTTTCCCTGTCTTGTCTAAACTAAGTTTTTGTGGGGCGGGAATGTCTTTTAATCTGTGGTGATGCAGTGCTCAGCACAATGAAGTCTTTATTTCAGCTGGGGCCTCTAGGTGCTCCTGTAATACAAACAATGTTAAAATAACAATCACCTAAAAGAGTCAACTCTGAGTTCCCCAGGCCTCCTGCCAAAACTATGATGGAAGGACTGTAACATACAGCCAGGCCAATACAATTCACATCCCTGCTCCATCCCCAGGGATTTCCAATGTGCTGTTGGTATCTTTCCCCAAGACCATTTAGGGCTTGAGATTGCAACCAAAATACTTTTAAGATTCCACTTCAATCAGAGCACATTCTCTTTGCCCTTCATCCACTGTGACTGTTGCCAGTTGCCCATTTTTAAAGATACACAAAGCTCTAATCAAAGATGGATGGATTTATAGGTATCAGAACCTCAGTTGCCAACTTTCATGCAGTCAATAAGCACCCTGACTTTCACAATAAATCAAAAACCAAGTTCATCCCATTTCAAAACAAGGCCAAAACAAGCCAATCCCTAAGAATCTCTCACTCTCTCCCCCCCTTACCATTGCTTGCCCCACCTTGCCCCCGGCTTGCCGGGAGCTGATAAAAAAAAAAATAAGCAAAAGCTACAAGCCAAACAAGCAACAAGCTACAAGCCAAAAACTAGCAACTCACAAGCCAATTAAGCCAAAGCCAAGCCCAATTTCTGTGGGGGTTTTTTTTTTGGCGGGTTTGGCATGTCTGATCAGAACCCCAGGAGGGAGGGAAGCAGCTTCCTGGGGTGGATTGTCCAGAGCGCTGGGATGCAGACTGCAAGGGAAATCTCCCCACTGCTGTGAGGAATGTTGAGTCCCTCAGGCTGGGGGAGATGAGGTGGAGTTCAGGCCGGGTATGGGCTCTCTCACAGCAACGGTCTCTTTAGTAGTGACCAGGTGGGACCCAGGAGGCTGAAAGGGCGGCCCAAGAAGAGCCTCCAGCCCCGAGGGGAGTGTAGCACTCAGTGCCAGGAAGCAGAGAGCATGGGATGGGCTGGCCCAAAGACTCCGTTCCAGTCGCAGGGGGAGTAATGGGATGGTCCTGGTAGCGAAGCAGGTGTCCAAGAGGCGGCTTCAACAGCTCTAGTTTCCTCACTGCCAATGTGAACACTAAACACCCTGGGACTGGTGGAAAGGAGGCATGGCACAAGTGACAAGGACCTCCCGCAATGCAGCACACCCTGGTGTTAGAGATCATGTGAAATCATGGGACCACCATCATCCTAACAATGCAAGGTGGGAGGTGATGCCCACTGGGCCTGGTATGGAATCAGTCCTCATACAGGCCTTTTCAACCCTAAATCTCCATGTGCTTTACAAAGGGAAGGGTGAGCGTCATTGTACCCATTTTACAGAAGAAGAAAAAGGCACAGAGGGGGTGGCGTGACTTGCCAAAGGTCCCACAGACAGCAACTGGCAGAGCTGAGACTAGATCACAGGTCACCTGACTCCCAGGCCCATGTGGTCTAGCCACTGACCCATGCCACCTCCAGCTTTAACTTCCGTGAGGAATTTATGAGGTTCAGGACACATCCAGAAAATGGAAAATAAATTACATTGAAACCTAATAATGACTTTTGACACGGTCTCCCACAGTATTCTTGTCAGCAAGTTAAGGAAGTATGGGCTGGATGAATGCACTATAAGGTGGGTAGAAAGCTGGCTAGATTGTCGGGCTCAACGGGTAAGTGATCAATGGCTCCATGTCTAGTTGGCAGCCGGTATCAAGTGGAGTGCCCCAAGGGTCGGTCCTGGGGCCGGTTTTGTTCAATATCTTCATAAATGATCTGGAGGATGGTGTGGATTGCACTCTCAGCAAATTTGCAGATGATACTAAACTGGGAGGAGTGGTAGATACGCTGGAGGGGAGGGATAGGATACAGAAGGACCTAGACAAATTGGAGGATTGGGCCAAAAGAAATCTGATGAGGTTCAATAAGGATAAGTGCAGGGTCCTGCACTTAGGATGGAAGAATCCAATGCACCGCTACAGACTAGGGACCGAATGGCTCGGCAGCAGTTCTGCGGAAAAGGACCTAGGGGTGACAGTGGACGAGAAGCTGGATATGAGTCAGCAGTGTGCCCTTGTTGCCAAGAAGGCCAATGGCATTTTGGGATGTATAAGTAGGGGCATAGCAAGCAGATCGAGGGACGTGATCGTTCCCCTCTATTCGACATTGGTGAGGCCTCATCTGGAGTACTGTGTCCAGTTTTGGGCCCCACACTACAAGAAGGATGTGGATAAATTGGAGAGAGTCCAGCGAAGGGCAACAAAAATGATTAGGGGTCTAGAACACATGACTTATGAAGAGAGGCTGAGGGAGCTGGGATTGTTTAGCCTGCAGAAGAGAAGAATGAGGGGGGATTTGATAGCTGCTTTCAACTACCTGAAAGGGGGTTCCAAAGAGGATGGCTCTAGACTGTTCTCAATGGTAGCAGATGACAGAACGAGGAGTAATGGTCTCAAGTTGCAGTGGGGGAGGTTTAGATTGGATATTAGGAAAAACTTTTTCACTAAGATGGTGGTGAAACACTGGAATGTGTTACCTAGGGAGGTGGTAGAATCTCCTTCCTTAGAGGTTTTTAAGGTCAGGCTTGACAAAGCCCTGGCTGGGATGATTTAACTGGGAATTGGTCCTGCTTCGAGCAGGGGGTTGGACTAGATGACCTTCAGGGGTCCCTTCCAACCCTGATATTATATGATTCTATGACTTTTCTTTTAACAAGAATATGCTGAAAAATATTTCCATGCTAGGGAATTTTTGCATCTTTTTATTTTATTTTTAAAAATCCATTTCCACAGTTACAGTAAAAGAGAAAGCTGGCTTTTTAAGGCAATAGGAATAATTAGGTAAAATATTAATATTATATAAATACATAGGCTGGAGATTAAGAAGACTAAAGGCGTTAGGTGCCCATTTGCTCTTGAATTTCAATGGGGATTGGGTGTCTAATTCCCTTAGGCTCCTTTGAAAAAGCCCCAGTCACAGTATACAATTGACCATTACGTTCTTTCTTTATGAATCCTGTGTTCAGTGGCATCACCCTGGTAATTCAATTGGTGATGTGCTAATGGCAGAATGAGCACTCTCAGCTCCTCAACTGCTCTGCAAACCCAAGTGAAACCAGTTAGCAAAGCCTAGAGCCAATGTCTCCGCTTCCAAAACACTTTCTGCACATGAGTCTTTCAAGAAGTTTGAGATTTGTAATGGCCAGCAATAGCTGCCTGCTAAACTTTAACTACAACTGTACCCAAAGCCCGTCTGTCTAGCAGCAGGTGGGCCAGGGAGAGGCACAGTCCTGCTGGGATCCAGCCAGCTGTTCCCAGGAATGAAGCTCAAGTAAATTAACAAACGCCACACAAACCTGTCACTTGAATCCTTCTTGATTACTGCAAATGCTGGGCGATCCGTTAAGAACCTGTTCCCTCTGTGCAGAGTGAGTTTCTTTATGTGCTGTACAGAAAAAGGGCAGCATTCCTCCCTCAGACTGTGGAAAGAGCTTCTCTGTGTTCCTCTGGGACAGACTGAGCCACTTACTTGCTAAATCTAAGGGTCCTTTTTTCAGAGACCGGCCTAGAGGGGCTGGTGCCAAAGGGGGTTGAGGCAGGTTTGTTTACTTGTATGATGAACAATGGCCTTTCCAAGCACTGGATAGATATGTATGGATGGGACATAAAATCCATAATCCCACTCATCCAAACTAGAGCAAAGAATCACACCTCAAATCTACCCTGATTTTCCCTTCTCATTTTATGCCGCATTGTCTTTTTTTTGCTTGAGCGTTACCCGTTATTGGATCAAAACTCCGAAGAATCTCTAGGACACCACCACATGTACCAGCCATATTATATTGGCAAAGGGATATTGAACAGAACACTCCACTCAGCTCAGCTGAGACAGAGCTAGGAATTTGTGCTAGAGAAACTGGTGGTGATGAGATTGGATAGCAGAAGGTTACCTAGGTTTGTAGCAAGAACTTAGAGAAAAGTGTTGTGTAATAAGCAGAGTAATGGATAACAACCAGAGGGTCTTGGCTCAACATCTGTCTAGCCAATGTTTGTTTTCATGTTTGAGGCTTGATCATGTGTAAAATTATGGTCTTCCTATTGCCGAATGGAAAAGCAGCCAAGTCCTTAAACTTCAGCAATGCCGTAGTAAAATTCAGTTAGGTTTGTGTCTGTACATGCAGGTGTATGAGATATAAGGTGATTCAGAATTACGATATTTGATAAGAGGAGCAGTCCAAGTAAACATGGCTATGTGGCAAGGAAACTAAGCTTGTAGGTTTAGTTGAGCGAAACCTCCCGAGTCCAGACACTGCCACTAGAGAAATACAGCAAAGGATAATATGGATGTAGGAACGTAGGCAACCTATGGAAGCCATTAATAAGTGTTGGGAAAAAGGAAGAGAGGGATAGAAAAGGGAGGTGTGTGGAAAGGAAAAGAAGGAAAGGCAAAGGAGAGGTGGAGGCAAAGCAGAGAAGAGAAAGTCAGGAGAAAGAGGAGAGTAGAAGGAAACAAAGAAGAGTAAAGCAAATGTGTACTGCAGTAGAGTAGGGAAGGGAAGACCATGAAGAACAAAGGGAATGTTGTGAGGGTGATGCGGAGAGGAAGAAGAAGAAAGGAGAGTGTGGGGGAAAGAAAAGAAGAAGTGGGGAAGGTAAAGAGGACAGGCAAAGAAGAAATGAAAAGGAAATTGAAAGAGGAGAAAGGAGAGAGGAGCAAGGTAACACCCCATCCTGTCTCCTGTTCAGTCTCTGCTTTGACATAGGTGTGGCAAAATAAACCCTAAATGAGGTTGGGCAACTTCTAGACCAGATATAGCCACAAAAGACCCCAGCCACCATGAGAATGCTTTCCTCAGAGTGGTGGTGGGGAGGACATTTGCAACAGCGTCCTTGTCCCACAGTAGAAGAAACTTTTTGTCCCAGTGCCAGTACACTGCTGGAAAAGCCTTTTCCTTGTGAAGTACTAAAATTGTCTGATCACATCCAGGAGAAGGAGCAGTGGTGTGAGGCTGGTAGGTTTCACCCACACAGAGATGGAGACTGGGCGGCTGCACTGGCATCGGAAGACTGCCCATAAGATGGGAGTACCAGGGCACCTGCTTTCCGTAAGTTCCAAGTTTCTTTAAATCTGGTAGCCCTGGAAATGTCTCTCTGCAGCACTGGGCATTTCATTCAGGTGACTACGAACCTTGTATTGGATGGCCTTTTTTCTCCATTTGCTAGTACAGGATGGAAAGCAGGCTCAGTGGCAAAGAACAAGATCCTGCAGGTGTGATGTGCTACTCCAGCATGGATTCCCTCTTAAGGAAGGCAAGGAGCCAAATTCCATTTTCAGTTACATCAAATCAAACCTATTGAAATCAGTGGGGTTTGCAGAGGTAACTAGCCAGAGGGCCAATTAAGACAAGGCAGGTAGACAGGCCCAATAGCCACTGGCTTCAAACAGGATCTGTATGTATGGATACAGAAGCAGAATTTAGGCCAGTGACGCTACATGTAGCAGGAGCGAGCATCTCAATCACCTTCCAAGTTCAAGCCCCACCTTGCTTCCTTTTTCCTTCCAAGGAGGAGCCTATGCAGAATGCTCATAAATGCAGCTGAGGAGAGGTTCGTTACACTGCATGTGTGTCTGCATTTCATAGGAACACAAGCCCAGCATGTAAACCTACTTGGGTGGACAGTCACATGGCTGGGAATCACACTCTTTTGCGTGAATGTGTGTGTGCCACAGGATGTCTGGGAATGTGCATGTGTCTCTCTGTGACGTTGGGGGCATGCAGAGGGGCGTGTGTGTTAAGGATGCATGTGCATGGGACATGTTTGTGGACACACCTCTGAACGTCTCCGGGATTCCCTACATGGTCTCTGGACCTGATTCAGTGCCAGTCTGTGTAGGGGGTCAAGGTGGGTGAGGTAATATCTTTTATTGACTGACTTCTGTTGGTGGGAGAGACAACACTGCAAACAACAGAATTGCAGTAGGGTCTTCTCGCATTAGCTGTAGCCTGGTAGATATGTTTGCACCAGAACTACACTCTAGCCTTGACTGATCTCTTACCAGTTTAACTCCATTAAGGGCAACATAATTAATTCCTGATTTACACTGGTGTAAGTCAGATCAGGATCAGAACCTCTCTATTTCAGCGTGTCTGAGCTGTGTATGTGTCTATATGGATCTGCTCTCAGCTACACAGGTATAAGCCAGAGCAACTCTATTGACTTCAGTGAGAGCATAATTTGTTCCTGCGTGCATGCTTGTGTTATTGGCGATGTGTGTGTGAGGAAGAATGCCTGTGATGTTATCAGTGGTAAATCTGTGTCTGTGTGGATATTAGCAATGTGTTTCTCCAGCTGCGTCCGTGGATGTGTTTGTGTATACAGACTCAATTTATGTCATTTGGTAAGCAGATAAGTGTTTGTGCCAGACTCTGTGTGATTTTGTGAAAGGCCATGCTTGCATGTTTGGATTGATTTAATAATAGGGTGCACGTGTGTGTTTATATTTGGAGAGGCTCATGGGAGAGGCTCATGTATACAGGAAATGGGACTGAATCTGGGTGACAGGATGACATTTATGTATGATTTCTGAGCGTGGAACTACTGTTCTGTGAGAGCGCCATTTGTTGGACAACATGTATGAATGATCTTGTGGATGGATGTGGGAGTTTGTGGACGCAGATGTGTGTGTGTGTGTGTGTGCACTTGGAGTGTTTAATTTCCTGGGCTTCAGACCTTTTCTTTGTGAGCCTGTATGTAAGGGGATGCTTGCAGAACTTTGTGGAAGGGATTTTATATCTTTTGCATGATCTCACCAGTGGATGTGCTTGTGAGTTAATTGGTAAGCTTTTGTGTGACATCACTAGAGGATGCATTTGTGGGATTTCTTGTGTGTTTCTATGAACATTGGATACGTTTATATTCATATACCTCTCCCACATAATCTCCCAAAGTTTATATATTATGTTTAATTTCCATGTAAAACATGTATATGTATGTATTACATACACACATATGTATCGAGTGTATATTTGTTTATATGCATGTATATACATATATATCCCCCCTTTTCATTCACATCGTTTGAAACAATATGGGTCTGATTTACCTCTCATACATACTGGTGTAAATCAGGAGTCTCCCTACAGAAGCCAATGAAGATCCATCTGTGGAAAACCAGGGTTCAATCTGAATCCAGACCTATACATATTTAAGAGATATACAAATATCTAAGAATTTGTATTTCTTTCTGTGTTTAAATTTAGTATGTTCCTGAATGGGAAAACCATGCATCTCACAGTTATTGAGATGATCTGATGTATTAAATATATACATGTTAACCTGATATATTTTTTGTAATGAAACAATTGGATTCTTTTTGTGTATTTTGCATGTGTTTGGAGAAGTGGGTGTACAGCTCTTTCTTCTGCAGGGTTGCTGTTGGTGTGATTTTTGAATGTCTGTCTATTTTTATTGGTGTGGTTTCGTTGGAGGGTGTTTGTGGAGACTGCAGTATACCTATGGGGGGGTTGGTATAGCGTTGTGTGGGGTTGGTATTTCTTTTCTCTCTGTGTTGTGTAATGGCAGTGCGTTTGGTGTGTTACTACTGGAGTGCTGCTGTTTTGCCATTGGATTAGATTCTCTGAGTTTTGTTTTGCAGTTTGACAGTCTCCGACGTTAAGGTGATGCACCTCAGACACTGCGCACAGGTAGGTCCTAATTATCCAGGGCATAGGTCTGGGAGTATCCGCTGTGCAAGCAGCTCATCCAGCCGGAAGGCCAACTCCAGTCACTCCGGATAGGAACCTGGACCCTCCGCGAAACCTGACTCCTGCTGCTTGGGGCCCTCTTCACTGCCTGTTGGTTAGCTGCACTCGTGGGCAGCGAGCAGGATCAATAAGACACCTCCGACTCTTCTATTTACAAACTAGCTGCCTTCAGCAGCCAGGCTGTTTAAGCACTTCATTCCCATTCAGGAGGGCCATCTGCTGCCTTTTGCCGTAAGTCTCTCTGAAAACCCCAGCCTTGACAAGCTAGAGATATGTCAGTGCAGTTATCAGCAGAAAGCAACATCTGCCATGCCTGACACCCACTATTGTAGGCCATTTAATCTGTCCCCCTCCTCCCTTTAACTGCAGACAACAGCTCCCTATATTATATTTTCCCACTCAATTAGCACTATCATCCTGCTGAAATAGAGGCCAATTTACCTTTAATGACATCATTGTTAGGAGAGTGGCAGCTCCTGGTCTGTAGCTGTCACTGGCTTGCAGGAGGCAGGCTTGTCTCTCTCCACTAACCCTGACAGAGGAAGGGAAGAGCAGGCAGCCTATCCGAGGCAGCCTTCACCCCCGACCACAGACATTGTTTCCGACAGTTCGCAGAAGCAGTGTGGCGGAAAATTGAGTCCAGATTCATTAGGTTTTTCAGTGTGCTGCTCAAGTCAGTTAAATTGATACATTTCCTAACAAAATTGAAGTGCTTTGTGCTGCCAGCGGAAAGCCTGGTGACCCTGCTCGGCCCACTGAGCAGCCAAAACGAGTTGATGGATCCATTAGGCCGCTCAGAATGCTTTCCCCCTCTCCCTCCATTCCTGAGTGACACTGTAAATCTGAGCCAATTTCAGTCCCTAATCATCATTACAAACCCCTCCACTGTTCATTTATTACTCTACAATTCTAATACAGCACACGAATGGGTCAGCACACAGGGAGCCAACACAACTGCACAGACAGGCTTAAAGAGCCCATAATCCTTCCCAGTCTTTATCTGGGAAGCAAACCTGATTCCCCTCCCAGCTCCCAAAGCCTGCTCTGGACTGGCAATCAGATGAGGTCTGCCTGGCCTGGAGATCAGGAACAAGGGCTATTTAGTTGCTTGGAATTGGAGTGAGGGCTGCATGGCAGAGGGAGAGGAAACATCTGTCAGATGTAGGCATCAAAGGGAGACCTGGGGTAGGGGTCACAGCCATGGCTGCCTGCTCTAGAAATCATAGTGCTGTGTGATTCCTGCAACGTCTGTCTGGCAGGGGGCTGGGATCAGCAGGAGGGATGCCTGGCACAGGGACCAAAATTAAGGTAATTTGGCTTGGTTATTGGATTGACAGCTGTCTGGCATGGTGGTCGCGTGGTAGAGATGTGGCATGGTGATGGCTTGATGGCTGTGTGAAATGGTGACTATGTGTCAGGTATCTGGTAAAGTGATCAGAGTTTTGACTCTGCCTGATGCGCTGGCCTACACAAGTTTTGCCTAGCAAGGAACGAATGCACCATGTGTGCTATTGGGAAGATGTTGATCACTCTGGGCAGGTGGCTCAAGAGGGGTTATTTGTGCTACCTAACTGATGGCTTATCAAGATTCTCCTTTAACTCTAGAAAGAAAGCTCCTGCCACTGAACTCATGGGTTCCCGACTCAGGTCTCTGCAAAGATGAATACATCATACCAGTGCCCAAATTGTGGTTCAATCCTCCCTTGGGGTGAGTAGTAAAATATTCCTTATTTGCACACCAGGAATAATGCACACAGTGTGGGGATTCCCATCAGGGCCTGCCTAACCCCTCCTAGCTCAGGTTGTTCCAGCCTCTCTCATGATAGTTAAATAAAAATCAGCCCTCCCTAGCCCTGGCAGGTGAATATGAATGCTGATTCAGTCCTTGACCTGCTAAATGTGTTTGTGGGCTTGGATCGAGCACCTTTATGTAAAGCTGCAGATTTGGCTTGATGGGACTGATCTTTACAACGTGCTCTCAATCTCTCTCTAGGTGAAGAAGCAATCAGGGAATTTAAAAACACGCACAGTAGATAATCAGATTCATGGCATGTCCAGACACGACACATTTATCCTGCTATTGCTCCCATTGAAATTAACTGGAGTTTTGCCATTGACTTCAGTGGAAGCAGGATCAGGCTTGTAGGGTTTGATCCTGCACAGAAGCAACTGCAGAATATTCCATGTACAAGTGCAAGGCATAAAGTCCTGAGTAGGACAGGAGAGCAGAAGGGTGCAGGTGTGGCTAACAAGTTACTCCAGTCTAGTACTAGGCGTAAGTGTCTGCCCGGGAGATGTTGTGATAGCTGCCGTATGACATTGTTACAGGAGAACTGGGCGACTCTGTCAGACCTGAACGGTGATAAAGCTTCAGCTTCCTTTAATTTTTAATCCAGAGTTCTCAAAGTTTTCTGTGCTTGCTGCCCTTGTTAAAGGCAATGGTAAAAATATGCCATAAAAGTATAACCACAAAAGAAAAGTACTAGAACATGCCAAACAAAACCAGACCTTACCCTGAGAGAACTGACCTGTTCCCAGATGAAAAGAAGGCAACATGTAATTTCCTGATTAGACCTGGGCCTGGACACCAGGACTAACCACTATACTCTTGCAAAAATGCCATGAGATCTTCAGTGACCATAAGTAATCAGGACCTCTGTTTTGGATCTAAACCCAGAGATGGCACTTCCAGCAGCACAGTGCCCCCTAGCCCCACGCTGGAGCATTCGTTTATTTCTAACTCACAGGGATGAGCGCCACCTACTGAATCATCAGCACAACTCCCTCCTGCAGCTCCTTGTGTGCACCTTGCCTGTCTCCCATTCAAGACCTGACCTGGCCTAGTTCTGTATCAATAAGCCATTTACTCCTTCTTCCCCGAGGCCATTAATAAAAATGTGATACGAACCAAGGCCTAGCCCCAAACCAATGGCTTTGCACTAGGACACATCCCCCTACGTCAGTGCTTTGCCACTTATCCTTCCTCTTTGTTTACAGTCCTTCAGACTTCTTTCAATCCGTGTTGTTGGTGCTCATATCTAAGCCAATTTGGATTAATTTCTCAAGTAGCATTTTGCGAGGCACTATATCAAATGCCTTGCTCAAGTCTAGATGCATTACATCTTCGGTATGCCTTTCATCCGCTAATTTTGTAATTTGATCAAAAAAAAGCTATCAACTTTGTCTGGCATGATTTGTTCTTTGTAAACCAATGTTGTTTATTGCTTCTGATTCCGTTATCCTCTAGGTGCTTTCATATACACACAGAACAGCCTATTAATTCCTCCTCTGACACTTCAGGTTTGATAAAACTCAGCAGAACCTGCTACTCCACGCCACTGGGTTCTAATGAAGCTCACTCGCATCTGCTGTGACATATGTTCAAAGTGCACATTAAGGGCCTGATTCTCCTCTCCCTTACACCGGTGTAAATCAGGAATAAGTGAGATCAGTATCAGGCCCTGGAATCCTGAGGCATGTTCACACAGCAGCTGTTCGGTTCCTTTTACATGCCATATCCTGGAACCTGCTTTTACCTGCTGTTTCTAACACAGACCCATGGGATCTATTGTGACACAGGATTTGCGGTGGCAGTCTTGGGATAGCAACCTGGAATCTGCTTGTCACTTGATCCATTTCTCATACAACCAGATTGGACCAGTACAATATTACAGAGACTGTAATTGTCATTTTAATGTACTAACGTATGTAGTGCCTATTAACTATGACTGTGAGATGCAATCAACCCACACAGGATTCAGTCTGGTCCAACCCTTTGGCAGTTGCTATAGCAGGCTAAATATTGTTCTTGTTTGCAAAAACAGCCATAGGTGTTTTGCCAGCCAGGGAGGAAGACATTTTTGGTGTTCCCACCACAGCAACAATGATGGTTGGCCAATCAGTGGAGAAAAAGCAAAACAAAAAGACCCACCAAACAACCTGAGTGGCACAGTGTCCCCTGAATGTTGGTACCCAGGTTGACTGCTCTGATTGCCAGCCCATAGAACAGGCCCTGCTCCTTTGCACCCATGAAAGACCACTGCTTCTTTCACAGCCCATTAGCATACAACACACTCCCAGTCAGAATTCTCGTCTAGTCCACTGGAACCTATTGTGACAGGGAAGCTAGGCCTGATGCATCATGTGGCAACAGTGGTAATGCAGTTCAGACCGCAGTACAGCTCACTTTTCTTTGCTGTGGCACCTATTCCTGTTCTGGCCCTGCTCAGCGACACTTGGGATGCAATATGGTGCTGCTACAGACCACAGAGATGAATATTTGGTTTAGACACAGGTCAGTGTGGGATCTGTTCCAGCATACCATGTTGATGTTACTAATGGGCTATGCGTGCATGAGACGTATGGGGTGAAGTCTTGGATCCACTGAAGTCAATGGGAGTTTTGCCATTGACTTCAGTCAAGCCAAGATTGCACCTAAGATGTTGATCCAGCCTAAGAGCTTCTACAAGGCATGAGCTGTGTTGCATTGCCTATTGGGAATGACACAGCGCTATAGGTCCTTCTGTGATGCATTTTATACAGTTTCACAGGACCTCTTGTACCAATAAGATGGTGTCCCTACAGCCAGCCCTCCTGGGAGCCATAATGCTGACAGCCCTGTAGGCTCTCCAGTGATGCAACATAGTGGAGTGAATTTCCAAAGTGTTGCATGAAGTTTTAGCTATCGAGCTCCCCATTTGAATCAGTGGGATGCACACAGCTATGCAATGCTCTGTAAATGAACTCCTGTATGACATAAAGTTCAAATCTTACCCAGCCCACTGGGATTTGCTCTGGTAAATGGAGCTGACACAGCCCAGTGGGATCTGTTATGACACACGTTACTGATACAACCCACAGCCCATTAGGTTGTGCTATGGCCTACAGTCCAGTTCTGGCACAGCCCACTGAAGCCTGGAGAAGCTTAATAGGACTTGCTGTAATCTCATCTGGCATCCCAACAGATTAAAATGGTTTGTTTCAGTGTTGGACTGTGGCTTTCATGGTCGCCATAATCTTGAGAAACAATTAATTATCCCAAGAAGGAACCTAGTATAGTATGAAGGCATGACTTAGGATATACATCTGAATCAGGGCTTGGGTGTGTGTGGAGTGAACCATGGACCCCAATAAAGCTAGGATCTGCTCCTCCGCCTGAAAGTGCATTGAGGACTAAGAGGCATTTCTCCCTCTTGCACCATAGGTATTCCATGCTCATTCCTACATTAGGAGAATGAGGAGGTGCTCTGACTACAATCACTGCATGCCTTGCCTTTGAATAGATAGCCCTGATGTCAACAAAACAGTAGAACAACAAAATCTAGCCACTGAAAACTATTCATGAGAGAGATTCATGAAGGGCCTGCTAAAGGGCGGAGCCAACGTTGCTATGGACACAAATAAAATACATTGCTATGTACATTTCCTCACAAGCCTGAATTTTCTTCCTGGGAAAAGGGGTAGGTTAGTGTTATACCCATGTCTATTTAGGAGCCTCCCAGACCTCTCAGTGACTGTAATTTTCAGGAAGGAAGGTCTACTGCATTTATGAATACAGGTGTAGCTCTGACACTAGTGGTCAGCAATAACCTACTGTTCCACCGTAGGCTGGAGATTACAGCAATGCTATCTTTATTCATTATTAATCACATTTACCATGAGTTATCCCCAGAGCATGACAGTTGTTGTTGTTTTATGGTTGTGCTTTTTTCCAGGGGAAGATCATTCAGTTACGGTGAGATGATGTAGCTGACCTGGCGTGTGGGGCTGCATGTCATGAGACCACAAGGGGAGGCAGTCAGTGTCACCTCTCTTGCCGTCAAACCCTTCTTGAGGCAGTGATGGCTTTTCAGGGGCCTGCCACCAGATACACAAGAGTTTTCTAGGCTGCAACGTAGCAACCCTGAGAAAGGTATGTACGAGCCCCTGTGCATGTATGGGGGAAAGAGAGGCTGACGAGAGAACACGTGTGTGTACTTTGAGAAGCCCCTGATTTTGTAGCTGCTTGTCTGTGCCCTGGAGTTTGTCGGGATGGTGGGGAGAGCAGTGTAACTATGCAGAATGTGTGAAGGGAGGTTACATCTTATGTAAGCATGTGACTTTTCCTTAGAGCACAGTCTACAAGCTTGGAGCCCAAGAGGTATCTTCAGATCATTTAACATGACCAAATTAACCCCCAGGGACAGGCAAACACTTGTTTACACAGCAGAGAAAAGCCAAGATGGAAATTTATGGTCTCACTAAAAGAACTTCTCACCTTGTGTACAGAGGAGAGGAAAGAGATAACAATATTTCCCATTGAAAGGAAGTAGAAAAGCTCTTAACAAATCAATACCCTTATTTAGTCAATAAACCCACAAAACACCCCCTCCAGGGGATAAACATGGAGAAAATTCACTGCTTACAAACTCTCCACTTGTGGCCCTTGAGAAGCCGCTTGCTGTGTGGGTTTGTGTTTGTGCGTGCTCTGGGGTGTGCAGCGACAAGGGAGCTCTGTGTAATAAAGGTCTTTGGGGAGCCAACGAATATACAGGAAGCAACAGAATAGCCGAGTGCCTGAATGTGCTTGCATGGGTGAAGGTTAGTTGGGTGGGTGCCCGCATTTCTGAGGAGAGGGGCTTGTGTACATAGCACAAAGGTTAGTAACTCAGGCGGACGTTTCCTTTCAGTTACATTGTTGTGTAGCTATTGGCTTCTTTAGTGTTACACCCAAGTAATGAAGAGGAAAATTGGGCCCTCAGAATGCCAGTATGTCTCTTTGAAGTAAGGAGTCAAGTCTGCTCCTTTTTACACCAGTGTTAATCTGGAGTTAATTCCACTAAAATTGTGGGGTTTTTTGGGTTTACATAAGTGTACTTGAGAGAAGAATTTGGTCCAAGTTGCTCCTGGTCATGGGAATGAAAGTCATTGCTAGTGGATGGCATTTCCAAAGGGCCCTCAGGGAGTGAGGCATTGAAAGTCAATGGGAATTGGGTGTCTAATGCCAATTGGAAAGCCCCACCAGTGTCTATATTGATGCTGGGAGAGGGTTATGTAGATGGGGTGAAGGTTAGTCCAGTGTATCAGAATGGAGTTGCATGTGTATACTAGGACAGAGGTCAGTAGGGAGGGCAGCTGGCTGACGCAAGGACAATATGGATGTATGTCTGCTCGCTCCTCTTGTATTGTGTGGGATGACGATTGGAAGTATGGCTGTCTATACCACTGGGAGGGGCTGGGGAATTTGGTCAGGTCCTAAACTGTGTGCCTGAGGTGATCATCTGGTGTTCCCAGGGCAGGTATCAGTGCTGGGGGAGGGGTGGTCCAAGTGGACATGCCGTTTCATATTTGGATCAAAAGGAAGTCTGTCTTTGTGTTCAAAGGAAAGTGTTTGATCCCCACATAAATAATGTCCATATGCTGTGCATGAGATTGGAAGAGCCAGGGTTCTGCAGGCCAGGACTGCGGGTGGGGACGGGAAAAGCTTTCACATCTCTTGCCTGCACTCTGCCTGAGTCTTGCCAGCACTATTATCCCCGTATTTTGCAAGGTGCTGAGCACCATCTGGAGGGTACTGAGTGACTTCATTCACACCGAAGATCACAGATTTGCCAGCCTCAGACATTCATATGTCAAGAGTCAGACCCACAAAAAACATGAAATTGGTTTAAAAATCATGAGATTTTTAAAAATAAGAAATTCTAGGTTATTTTTATTTACTTTTTTTGAGCCTTTAGTGTTCACGCTTTCAAGTTTTACTTCATAACCATAAATACTAGAAATTTACTTTAAGGGAGAATCTCTACTTTTTTAAAATCACATGACTCCAAGAACTTGGGTGTTGACAAAAACACTGATTATCATAAGTCTGATTAGAGTTGGCAACACAGAGCTGATGGAGGTGGAGAGTACTCAGCATTTCCCAGGAGACACTCAGCATTTTGCAGAACTGGGTCCTTAATCCTTCATTAGCAGCATGAACACCTAATTCACTCACTAATTATTTTGAAACAAACAAAACAGATGAGGATGGGTGTAATTTGGTTTGAGTCAGAAGTGAAGCTTTGCGCCTTTGGATGCAGATTCCTCTTCCATCGCTGTGCAGATCACGGTGAGCCTTCTACGGTGCCCTGCAGACAGTGCTGATCCTCAGCAGACGGCATGGTCATAGTAGCTGATGGATATACCAGACCAGTATGGTACACAGGTAAGTGTCATGTGTGCTGGGATTAATGGTCACATGTTATAGTTGCGGGCTAATAATAATAATACCTAGCGACTGTCTAATGTTTTTCATCCACAGATCTCAAAGAGCTTTACAAAGGAGTTCAGTACCGCTATCCCTATTTTATAGCTAATACTCAAAACACTGTCAAAGTTGAAATACATATTTCCATTGAATGTTACCTGTTAAATTCAAAATTCATTCATGTAACCGGCCTGGGTATGTGAAACTTCACCAGCTGTCCAGAGAACTGGGAATCCATCAGCTGATGTCAGAGCCACCACCCAAACATTTCCAGCTCACGTTAAAAAAAAGGTACAAGAAATTAAATCTACCCGTCACCAAATAAAAGGCCATAGTCTACTGTTCATTGTTGTACAAAATTCCCATCGACACAAACTTCACTTATCAATTTAACTTTTAGGTGTTCAAACTGGACTCCAATATTGTGGATGCAATTCTGCACCTGCAATTTGCAGGGGCAATTTATTACGCCCACAACTAACCCCATTATAATGCCTCATTGCCTGATTTGAAGCTGCACACTGCAATCATATCGCAAGGCTTCTGAATGAGGGCGACTGCATCCACAACATGTGCCCACTATATCAGAGGCAGTTTGGGGGAAATGTAGGCCTAAATTCTTCTCCATCTGTCCTGGTGTGACTTACTGTCCTGCACTTCACAGCATTGCCAGCTCCTGTGATTTTATCATGAGTCTTGAAATATTTGGTGTTTTTCTGAAAGACCCTGTTCCTGGCAGCATGTGGTTAGAGGGAAATCTCAGCTAAAAATAAAAGTTTCTAGATTTCACGGTTTCCCAGAACAGCTGGAAAACAGGCCCCAAACACACCTGGAACCCACTGGTAAGTCAGGAATTTCAAGTCTTCCTCATTGCTGCGCTGCAGAGAATATATGAATCGTTGCAGCTACCAAGCTCTGGCTCTTTAACTCAAGCTGGGGCAGTTCATGCTGGTTGTTCTGGAGGTCCCCAGTTCTCTCACTAGTGTGTCAGTGAAGAGGGTGGTTGTCCCCACCCTAAAGACCCCCAAACCAGAAGACAAGTAAAAAAGAACCTGAAAACATTATTTTAAAAATACTCTCCTGCCTTTGGGGGCCCTGACTCATGATTTTTGAATGCTGGGGTTGGCAATGCTGCATGTATTGGCATCTAATTCTTTACTCTGATCTTCCAATATCTTTTTTAACATAAGTTAAAAAGTGTGTGTGTTTATTTTATATTTACAAAAAATACATGCCCTTATGCCACAAAGCAAAGGGTTCCAGCCAGCCCTTCAGTTTTTAAGTAATGAGTCCAGCCAGGGAACAAAAACTATAGTGCTGGTTAGAAAACTTATTCACTACTGCAATCATGCATAACACAACAAGAAGCCACCAGCTCTCTACAGTATTAATTTGCACAAAATAAAGGCAACTAAAGGGGAGTTTAGAGCATTCCCTTGCAGAAGCCCAGGCAGGCCTGGTGCTAGCTGGGCAGAAGGGAAAAGGTAAATTAAAACACGTTAGCAGCACATTAAAGAAGTCAATACAAAGCACAACTTTGACTCAGGGCAGGTTGGTGGTGGTTCTTCTAATGCATATAAAGCAGCCGGTTTGACAGCACTGGAGAGTAAAGCCCTCCATTTATTCATAGACCAGACACAGCTCAAGCAAGGACAGTGCAAGCTACGGCTACTGCCCTACCTTAACTGGAAGCATTCCAGCTCCAGGACAGAGTGGGCAATTCATCCCCTTGGCCTCTTTGCTCAGACTGCCAACAATGAAGCCACTTGTAATGGTGGTTTTGTGACACCTCTTCACTAGGAGCTGACTGAGTCCAACTCATTTCACATAGGCCACTGAGCCACCAGCAGATGATAAACACAGTCACTGCCAAGCCAAGCGTGATTAGAACCAACAGCTTAGCATGGAGTGAAAGGCTAGCTAGCTCCTGAGCCACCTCACTCCCTTTGGTAAGATATTGATGTTTGAATACAAGCGCTGGGCCAGATTTTACAAGCAGTTGCCCCAGTGTAAATCCAGAATAACTCTATTAAAGGCAATGGACTTACTCCAGATTTACACTGGGACATCTGAGACAAGAAATGGGCCCATTGCTTCCAAGAGCTGTGGAGAACTGTAGATTTCCTTTCGTGCCGGTGCATCTCTCTGTTAAGTGTCTGTCTGTATTGAAGACCCCATAATGGGTGTTATAGGGCCAGATCCTCAGCTGGCGTAAGTCCACGTAGCTACACTGAAGAAAAATTGATGGAACTCCACTGAGGCCAAGGGCAAATGTTGGTGTGAATCAGTGTGATGGTCAGGGCTGATATTTCCTCTCTATTCCAGCGGCTCCACTTTCTCTCTAGACTTCCCTTCATGCAATAATTCTGAGCTGTCTTGTCAGCACAATTTCGTAGCATGCAATGCCACAGGTTTGCCTTTCTTGCAGTATTTTTGAGCACGCTTTTTGGGATCACTCTTTTGAAATATTGTAGGAATGGCAATACCATGGTATTTCTGCCAGTTCCTATCCAGCTCCTCGTCATGTTGTAGAGCTACTCTGAACAGAGATGGGCTTTTCCGATGGTAGTAATTAAAAAAACCCTAAAGTTTGCCTGATCTTATTTATACTCTGATATAATGCAAAGCCCTACCAAGTAATACTTTCCACTTCTTCCATCATGGGATCTTAAAGTCCTTTTGATGGTTGATTAAATAAACCTCACAACTGCAAGATATGCAGGTAGTGCTATCTCCGTTTTACAGCTACAAAACAAAAGGCACAGAAGAACTTTCTTCAGGGGACACAGAAAGCTTACTCCAGAACTGGGAGTAGATCCCAGATCTCCTGGCACCCAGGCCTGAACTTTAGGCACAAGGCCATCCTTCCCCACAATAAATGTCTGTCAAGTGGAGCTGTCATCTAAAAAATGTTCTGACAGTTTCCTTCTTTTGGAGAGAAGACTGTTGAATTCTTTACTGGGGATAAACACTATAAATCGGCAGGAAAGGAGGTGAAGACTCAGGGCTAGGTTCTGATCTCTTTTACTCTGATGTAAATCAGGGGCAACATCATTATCTCAGTGTACGCTGGATATACAATGGTGTTTTTGAGATCAGAATCTGGCTCCCATTATCTAGCTTCTAAGATTCTATTTGCTCCATGCTGAAAATATAAGGGTCAGATTCTGATCTCAGTTACATCAGTGTAAATTAAGAGCAACTTCATGGCCTTCAATAAAGGTAGTCTGGATTTAGACTGATGTAATAGATGAGAGTCTGGCCCTAATTATCTACTTCTACCATACAAATTATATTTAATGAACTGAAGTACATATGGAGGTCAGGACATTAAAGGCTCGAAAAGGCCCCAAAATATGCAACCTGTGTTTACCCAAAACAGAGACATCTGTATCTCCAAATTTAGAAATGATTTTCCTCTTTCCAAATGGGTAATAAATCAGCAAGCATGGTACATATTTTTTTTCTATTTTGAATTCTGTTAACTGACAATTTAACCTAAAAGCCTTTGTATTTTCTACTTGTACAGCTGTAAATAGAGACTGACAGTTTATTTTCAACATCCTGGGGTTTTTTTTTTTTTTTTTTTAAAAAACATTTGAAATAAATACTTATAGGTCCATGACAGACGGGTAGCTGATGCTCCATAGCAATCTCGTGGAGCTGTCACACTCTGTGATCGGTCTTTTACAAACACAAACACTGTTGATTTCTTATCAAATGTAAAACCTCCACTGCTCTTTCTTAAATGGTTACTACTAGCATGAAATTGACATTGTGAATCACATGTGACACTGACTTGTCTGCCTTGTAATTGATCTGTGCTTAGGAAAGAGACAGAGCCTGTACAAGCTTCAGTCCCAATCACTGACTTTTCAGCACACACCAAACTCCCAGCAATCTGCTGAGGATCCTAGTGATAACAAATTGTTGCAAATGATAGAAAACTATAAGGAGGAGAGAGGGAGAAAAAGAGCTTGATTCATCTAAGGGGTTGGGTTTTTTTTTTACACTGATTCTCTGAGGTGTCAATTTCAATTTCAATTGATTCATTATTATGCATCTCAAACTGCTGTAATTGGCTGCTACAGAAATGTATTCCTTTTTGTAAAAAAAAAAAAAGGAGGAGGAGGGATGTGAGATGGCACATTAAAGAGGTTTTGGAAGCTGCCTGGGCCATCCTGAGATTGGCAGAAAAAAAGAGATTGGCAAGTTAACGGGATCCCATTCTGTTTGGTTAACCAAATGCCATTTGAAAACAAAAGTCTGTCCGGGTGTCAGTGTCAGAATGAAATTGCAAACAGATCGCTCAGGCTCCAGGAACCGGTGCTGCCGCCTACCATCTAATCGTAATATCACCACCTACTAGCATAAGGGGGCTTTCTTTTCAGTTCTTCTTATTGCGGTGTGGTCATTCTGGCTTGTGTTCAGTGCAGGCAAGGCCATGCTAGAGATTTGCAGATCCCTCACCATTTCTCTCCTCCCCACTTCTTTTTATTTCTCAGTGTCAGCCTATATCTGCCTACTAGCTAACACGTTATCGTTGTCCAAGAAATTCACAGCATTCCTTTCCAGGACAGAACATTACTAATGATTCCTCAGGACTCAGCTCTTTTATATAACACAGGTTAAAGGGATCAAAAAAAGCTTTTCTGATCCTCCCAGTCAGGCAGCCAGAGTTCCTCATCTCTTTGGGTGAAATATCATAAACCAGTTAGTGCCGTGAATTTGGATGACCATATAAAATAAAAAGCAGTATGTTAATTAAATATCTATAGAGAAGCATTGTGTGACTATATAATTATGTTATTATTAGTCAGGAGTTTGAGGCTGAGTTGTAATAGATTATAGCACTCTAAAATTTAATCTGAAATATATTTGTTACCATGGAGCAATGATGTCACTAGTATGAGTGACATCCGTAAATAAAGAATTAAATTAGTTTCTGAAATGATCTAGCACCCGATGCTGTGTATGTGTAAGCTTAATGTTACCCAGGTGAGCAATCTCATTGAACTCAGTAGGATCATTCGCTAGTGTCCAATATAGCACGTCTTTAGGGATCGCAGGATCAGGACCTTATATTTTATATCACAGGTTGTGAAAACTCATAGTTATTGTGATACCTATGCTCACTTCTGTGTTAAACATATGTATGTATGTATCGGTGTGTGTATATGTATGTATCAGCAAAGGCTCAAATTTACAGATTTTCAGAGTTCATTGCAAACAGTTGCTTGACTCTGGGTAATCACTGGTTTATTTATAGTTGTTTGGAGGGCACTGGGAGGGGTGCTGTATGTGCTATCCACTGCAAGAAGTTTAACTTAATGCGATGTCACATTTAATTTATTGAATGCACCCAGTTGCTATGGCACTGAGCACATAAAAATCAATCAACAAATAAGTGAAATTGGTGTCAATGGGAATTTTGTACAAAGATGAACAGTAGAATACAGCCCTTCATTTGGTGAGGGAATGATATAATTTTTTTTAACCTTTTTTGAATGTAGCTTTACCTCCTCTTCTTGGAAGGGGTGCCTTGCCAGGTGCAGAGCTATAGTATGTCTGTGTTGATTTTGTTCAAGAATAATAAATATGTTTTTCTTTTCCCAGATTTATTGAGATCTTTGACATTCCAGGGTAGAAATTTTCATATTCAAGTCTAAAACTGACTGGCTAGTGCGACCAAAGGAGATGAAGCTCGGTAACAGAATAACAAATGTATTTCTGAGAGAACCCTTTGAAATGTAATGATGACTATTTTGAGAACCAGGCAGAGTAGAGAGTAAATGGTAATTCTTCCAGGATTCTTCAGGTAGGTGATGGTGAAATAAATCTGGTCAACATTTTCAAAATATTGGGTCCTTCTTTCGATGCCTGAATGTGAGAGTCTAAGGTCATCACAAGGATTTTGCCCACAGTGCATTTTCTAAACAAGTGCTAATCCACAAAAGATGTATTCACAACTGGTTCTGTCCCCCACAAAAATATGTTGTAGGATGTAAGTGTGCAAATAAAATCTTCAAAAAACAAAACCAAACCCCAAAACCAACAACAAAACTTTCCTTCCAGTCAGGCACTATCAGACAGTTTAAACCCTGGTCTCAGAAAAATTAGGATTTTACAAAGTACAGTGAAAATAGTGTATAATCCCTCTAAAAGTCACTGTGTTCTGGATTAGAAGAAGGGAAGAAAAATTCCATGGGGGAAACCGACACATAGGAAAGCTAGATACTCCATTTTGGGCCTTGTGGCGGGATGCCTTCTGGTTAAACACGAGTCCCCTAAACTCCCCATAATTGTCCAAATCACTATTGATAATCATCGGAACAACAGGTTTACAAACCAAAACAGTAAATCCTGATGAATAATCTAAGGAGGACAATTAATTACACGTAGCTTTCTTTTTGCTGTGCAGCTGCAGGATACTTCATGAAAGATTTCCAAAAGACATGATTATATTCCATCAGTTCTAGGAGCTAGAGAGTGAACCCAGAGTGGCGACTGGCTCAGACTCACAATGATAAATATGTCAAGGTATCAAAATCATTTATTTCTCCACATACCAGGGCTCAAGGTTAGGCTGAGGCTTACTGCCCCTATCCAAGCACCCAGACGCACAGGGGCAAATTCTCTCTCTGTGGCCATAACTCCATTTTCAAAAGCATCTAAGTGACTTAGAGGCCTATATTGATTTATTTATGGTTTCTCACTTTGGGTTTTTCTTACCCCTCTCTGTCCCACCTTTGTGCACACAGCACATTTCAACCTGCCAATCAGGATACTGTAGGACCTTATGAAGTAGCCTTTGAATCAGGTCTGAAGTCAATGAAAAGACTTCCCTTGATTTCAGACAGACTTTGGAACAGGCCTCCTGGGCTTTTGTTTTGAAGCAAGCCCCACAATGCTCCCCCCCCACCATTACCCTGTAAAGCCCTTGGTGTGTCAAGGGAGTTATTGGGCATGGGATTTTTATCATATCTCCCGCTCCCCAGCTCTCCAACAGGATGGTATCGTTGGGGCTGCTGGAAAGCAGAGGGCTTGGGATACAGATTTTGTACAACCCCCAGGCACTCTTGATTATTCCTGGCCTCTGGAGAGCACATTGTGGGGTGAGGTGTGGAGGAGCCATCAAAGGGAAATACTCTGGACTTTCTTCACCCATCCTGCAGTGTGCAGTGGGAAGGCAGAGAGAGAGGGAGGGCCAGGCTCCTGGCCAGTCCTGTCTTTCTGAAGAGCCGGGAAGGGGGTGGGGGGAAATGAAAACTTTAAGGTATATGAACTGTGAAATTAAATCGAAATACTCAAATAAGGAATCAAATAACAACATAAGCAAAGATGTTTACCAGGGCTTGAAGTTAAATACAGATTTTTTTTTCCATAACACAAAATGCAATAAAGTTCTGCGGAATGTTAAAAATAATGTACAGTGGGAAAATGTTCCCTGCTGCCATAAAACTTGTTGTGCAGTGTCGCTTACCAGGTATCAGTCCAGGAGCAGAAAGAAGCACCTCAGCCAGGATCTCACTGCCCAAAGGAATCACAGTAATACTTAGTAGGCATAGTGCCTTTCTTATCTGCACTGTATCTAACAAACAGTCCTTAATGAATCTGCCATGCAGCTCTTAGAACTGCCAAGAACCCTAGCAAAGGGCCTGCCTGGAGTCTGTGATCCGGATCTATTCAAAGGGTCAAAGTCCACACTGACATTACACCCCTTTGGCTTCATTGGAGCTGCACAGGGTGTGAGTCAGTTCGGAACACGGCCCGATATGCTTCATTGTCCATCTGGACTGTCCAGTGCCTGGTTAAAAGCTGAAGTTTTCTGTCCAAGGAAATTGCTGCCTCACAGAATGCTTATTTCTTGACTATTCCCCTTCTTTCTCCCATAGCGTATCGGACATTAACGCCCCGAACTGACAGCACAAAGGCAGCATCTGGATAGCATAGCCTGTGGCTCTCGAGTCACGGCTGGTGGACTTGTGGCACACTCAGATATATTCATTAAAACACTAATCAAGCAGAAGCTCGTTTGTGGAATTGTCTTGGAATAAAAAAATGGCCAAAGTAAAACTGCTGCAGTCCTGAACTACTCCTGCGATAAAAGAGATTTGACAGCCCAATCCAGTTAACTCCATCCTTGCCTTTTGACTGCGAACACATTTTTTGTCTGTTCGCAGTGAAATGTTAAGACTCTACCACCCAGGTACAATATATCAGGCTACAGCAGAGAACAGGAGTGTATTTACTTTGACATGTTGTACCTGGTTTCTTGTTCAGCAAAAAAAAAGAAGAAGAAGGTGTGTGTGGTATTATACACGCTTGGAGGACTGAGGGTGTATTAATATGCACACATATATACATACATATGTATTTATAAGAATATGTGGGACAGACCCTCAGCTGGTGTCAAAAGAGCAACACAATTATTGCCCGATGAGAATCTGGCCATATGTATGTGTGTAAATATTATATAATAATATAACATTACACACACACATATACATATATATGGTGCAAAATACATGCAGGTTATTCCACGCTCATATATATCTAGATATATATGGAATAAACTGCATGCATTTTGTACCTTTAATCTTTTTATCCCTGCCCAGTAATCTAACTCTGCTGGCACCAGTGCTTAAATTCTCAAATGTTTATTTAAACCAGTTCTCTAACCCTCCAACTCTGTGCAGCAGCTCGCCCAACACCCATGATTTTTAATAGAAAGAACCAACCATCAAAATATTTTCTTCTTTTCCCTGTGGCACCCTAGATCATGTAGGAGGAAGGGTTTGAAATTACGTTGGTCTGTGGTCCAAGACCTGATATATTTAATCGTAGATCAGTGACCGTTTCTAAGGGCAGATGTCTCTTGGCGAACCTTCAGGCCTAGAAACGAGTGGTGTATCCCATTGGACATCTTAGAATCCCAGCTCACCTTTGGCAATAGGATAAAGCATTCAGTGTAAGCGCTGGAAGATCATGAGATACAGACCCATAAAATCCCTGGCTTGAATATCTTTGGAATTTGTTTTTAAATAGCAGAAAGAGGGAATGTTTGGTTATTTGATCTGTTTTCCAACAGCAGATGGGCTGCTGCAGAACAAGGCTATAGTGCAAAGGTGGGGCTGAGCGCTGAAATTTGGACCCAAACGTAAGACTGAACTTCCTCCCAGTTTCCAGGGAAGGAAGGGCATTTGGATCTGGAGTTCCAGTTCAGACCATTTCAAATATGAGGCAAGCTGACCATTAGTACAGCCTAATTTTTTAGCTCATTCTATAGGAGTTTGTATTATATCCCTGTGGTGCTTTGAGTTACAGCTGGTTACATTGGGTGCAGTCCTGTGCCCACTGAAGTCGGTGACAAAATTCCTATTTGACTTCAAGGGGAGCAGAACTTGGTTATTCAAAGGGCTGATGGTTAGTGAGAAGGGCTCTGATGAGTGCCATTTCTTCTTCTTCCAAGAGGCTGGTTAACTGTGGGGGTCCATGGCTGCCACCACTTGCCATCGTATGGCATCACATAAGTAAGCCCATTCAATGTGTCCTTTGTGAAAACTTTTATAAGGCAACAGGGAGTGCCCAGAGGGAAGCACTATACTGGTGGGTTGCCAGTCTGTGCTCTGTGTATTGGATAAGGAGATACAAATGTGCTAAAACTAAACTAATTTCCAGCCTGTGTGAGGAAAGAAAAATGACTGTTACTATCATGGTCTGGTTGGAAAGTCTAGGTCTCTGGGGGCTGGAACAGAATCCTTTGTGCCATCGAGTCCCAGATGCATCATGTACCGGGCAGAACTTTAGCTTACAATTTGGGATTAAAGTAAATCCTAGTGTTTTTCTGCATGCCTGCCTGCTCCCTGGCTCCCAGAGACTGCTGGGTAACTGCCTATTATCCCGTGGTTCCACTCCAGTGCCCTCCCCAATAAAACTTTTCATATCCTTATAAACGAACTAGATTGCCGTGTTATAAACATTTACACTGTGCTAACAGATCATCTCCGCACATCAGAATTGGCTAAATTCCCTTTTCCAGATGAATATATTGAAGGAGATTAGAGATATGATAGCTTTTCAGATTGCTGAACCCAGAGAAATTAGTTTAGTGAGCATTTACAGAGGCTAAATTGGAACCATTAAATAGTGGATTAAATTGATGGTACTTTCATTGTCTGTCCTTCGGTACTGCTGTAAAATCAATTAGCCGTCACTATTCCATTCTCCATATAGTGAGATTGTCAGCCTGGCTAGGAGCTGCAGACCCTCACAGCAGTAGCAAGCAGTGTGAAAATACACCTATTAGGTGATGTGGCATGAAATAACATCATAGGGCAGAATGTCCCAGGGAGATTTATCCCAGCCTTATCTCTACTTTAACAGAGAGGGGACAGACACTAGTCTCCGGTGACACTCTTATCCTGAGAACATGTGCACGGGGATGCTCTCTGGACTGACAATTATTATGTCCCCTCTCAACTGTCCTGAATTTTGCATCAGAAATCTTTGCCGCCCCCTCCTGAAACTGGCAGGGTCCCACATTAAGAGCAGAGGATTTGGAAAGCGGAGCCTCGGCTCAGATTTTAAACAGCCAAACCTCCAGCTAAACGCTTTTGTTATTCAAGTCCACTGCGATGTAAAGCTCCGAGTCCTGTTAGTCTGATTATTTATTCATATAATATAGTATGTGTCACATGTACCATGGTGCTTTGTGGCAAATTAAGTCAAACACAGAAAAACAAACATACTGAAGGTGCTACCGCTGCTGTGTTGCACTTTCAACCCAGCAATGCACAGTGCTTTACAGACATCAGTGATCCCTCTCTGTGGGGTAGGAATTATTATATCATTTGCATAAAGGGGGAAACTGAGGCATCAAGAATTTAAGGGCGTGTCTTGCCCAAGGTCATACAGCGAAGTGGTAGCAGAGCCAGGTGCAACTAAATCCTTCATATTTCTGGGTACATATTTTCACCCTGATTTACAGATGGGGAAAATGAGGCACAAAAGGGGTTAGATGCCTTGTCTCAGGTCACACAGTAAATCAGTGGGAGAATTTGGAATGGAATTCAGGCCTCTCAGCTCCTAGTCTGGAATGCTTTCTACAGTGCCCCACTGCCAGGGATATAGGAAACCTGAGTAGAACCTGGAAGTCCTGTTTCCCAGGCTGTTGCTCACACACTTAGCTGCCACTACCTCCTGCAGAGGGAAATTTAAAAACAATTAGGAAGATGAAGCTTTTAATTTTCAGTTTTAAAGCTTTGACCCACTTTTTGGAATTTTTCCCAGTGATCCCTCACACGCCTCTTTTAAAGAGACTTGGCCCGGATTTGTGATTGCTAGCGCTAGGGAGAATTAGCCTGTCACAGAGTTTAAAGGGAATATTTTTCATCCTGGGAGGGGTGGGTGTGCTGGGCTATTTTCAAGTTTTAAACTGAGCCTGGAGATGGGAAATAAGAACATTCCAACACAGAAGTAATTCCTTCTCTGTTTCTTTGGGGTTAACTTGGCAAACTTGAATTTTTCATCAACGTTCATTTAACTGTCTTTCAATGAAGAACCACCCCGAACTATTAGACACTGCATTTAATGTTCTACTAAACTGACAATAGAAACATATTGACTATTTTCTTCCTGGTGCTATTGTGAACAAAGGTGAACTTGAACCACAAGTTCAAGGAGTTGCATCTGAATTTGCCCAATGTTTGGATTTGGTCCATTATAGAGACAGGGTAAGACATGGGGTGAATTCCTGGCCACAGGGAAGTCAATGCGAGCTTTGCCATTTATGACAGTGGAGCCAGATGTTCACCCAAAGTTTAGATTCAGTTCTGAACAGCCTCCAAAGCTTGGGAGTTGGGTGTTTGGAATCAGAGTTTCAAGTTTGAGCCCCTCTCTAGTTAACAGTTTCGTTTAAGGAATTGCCTCTCCACCTCACCCAATCCTCACATCTGCTCAGCCGTGAAGGATCTGAAGCCATATCATGATCAGTAGCGCTGTGACTATCTCAAGTTTTACTATTGGGAAATATGTGCAAAGCCTAGGTACAGGTTCAGTGAACCAGTTCATTAGGTGGAACACCCAAAATCACAATCTCCTGTGTCCCAAAGGACTTCCTCTCCATGACCACACATTTAACAAGGGTTAATGTTTTCTTGTGTATTGAACCCAACCCCCCCCCACAGAAGGTCACTGTTTCTGTCAAATACCTTAACCACGCTTTGGGCATGTTTACCAAGATACCCTCCAATGCCTGCCTAATCAGGTCTCTCTTCTCCAGTGGGGGTGGCAGTAATTGCTTGGTTATCATTGGAATCTCATTGTTATTTGATGTTTCAGAGCCTTTATTTCCTGGACATCTCATGCATGATGAGGGCATCACCTTTTGCAAATAAATCAAGTCATTGTCTGGTCAACCTCCCTGCTATTCCTCTTTCCTTAAGAGCTGGAGAACAAGAGGAAGCAACTTGTTTTTCCAATACCTTCCTGATGGCCACTTCCACCACCTGGCCATCCGATTGGCACTCCGGTGCTAGCTTCTAATACCCTAGATCCTTTTGTTCTCAGAACTCCCTGAGATTTTTCTCCTTCAGAAGCGCTTTTTCAAGAAGAGCTTTTGTCTTGGAGCTGGACCATGAAGTTATGGTTAGCTTCTGACATATGATGACAACTTTCCCATCTAGATCCACTCAAGATTCCATCCTCTTGCTCTTCTGCTTTCCTTGCCTGGTAACATCATGTAGCTTCCTTTCTGTAGTGGGTGTGTTCATCCAAATGTTTGTTTCTACAGTTTTTCAAAGAATCCTTTCAGCACCTGGTCATGGGAGAAATGGCAAAGGCTGCAGCCCCGCCCCAATATACAGGATGATGTTCCAAGGCAACCCATAAATTTCCACACCCTCCATAGTCTATGCCCTGAAAAAGAAAGGAAGGCTTGTGCAGTGATTAGGGTACTACCCTGGGACTTGAGCAACCTAGATTCAAGTCTCTGCTGCACCACAGACTTCCTGTGTGACCTTGGGCTAGTAACTTTATCTTTCTTTGCCCCAGTTTCCTAAAAGTGGATAATAGCACTCACATGAAAAACTGTGAGATGCTCAGCTACTAGAGAACAGAGAGGGGCATTTAAGTACCTTAGATCAATCAATTTGTATTGGTGTAGGCAGAATATCGTATTCCAGATTGCCTGAAAAGTGAAACCTTCATTCCTCCTAAATCTTGTTATTGCATTTGAGATTATGGAGAACTACAGTCTCTGCTTTGTTCCAGGTTCTTTTCTTCCTCAGCCTTTCTAATTTGCCTCTCTGTCTCCTCCTCGTTTCTCAGCTATTGTAAGTGTGACCTACCTATATCAGGGTTCTGTTTGAGTCTTTCATAGGCTCCTGGCCCAGTAATGCAAAGTAGCTATTTTGGAGCTACATCATTGCCTCAGTAAAGTCCAGTCTGGCAATCTACTTTCTTAAATGCCTCTGTTTGGTGTCCATGCTCTTCAATGAATCATTTTTGATCCCATGGAAAATTATATTAAGTCACACTTTCTGAATCATGAATTCTTCCATCATTGCTGATGGCGGGTACTGTTTCTCAATCAACAGCGAGCTGCTGCAATCAGTCTGTGAGATGTATCTAACCACCCCCATTTATCATCATTTCCATTTTTGCATTGATGGGCATCATACACTGCAAAGAGCTAGCCCAGCCGTGAAATGACACCGGGCTGGCAAATTCATAATGATCAGGTCTTACCTATCAATTCTCATCAGACCCTTTGTGACACACCATTGCGTCCTCATAACCTCCTCCTCTGATGGATCAGCACTGTGCACCCTAACTGCCTGAAATCCTACAGGTCATATCCTAGGGACAAAGTTAGCCCTGGCATAAGTGGGTAAAGGTGCTCATTGGCGTTGGTGGGAGTTTTATCTGCGTGTCCAAGTTCTCTACTTTGCACACAAAGACCTCAGCTTCTCTACCTTACTGACAAGGGATGTTATCATGCTTACTCTATCCTCTCCAGTTCATTTAAACTTTAATCTGGTGCGTGCAGCAATGGCGTTCAGCAGGGTCTGATTGTCCCTGTTGTTGTGTGCTATCATTTAAGTACTCCTGACTCCAGTCTGATTCCTAACTTCCTCTGTACTCCATATGATAATGAAAGGGCTCACATGGTAGCTCATGCACATCTCTGCGAGAAGCTAGGCAGGAGATCGGTCACTCTGAGCCTTTACCACTTTTGAGTTACCTGATCTGTTCCCCATTTATGGCAAACTCATATTGCATTTCCCTTCCAGTAACGGAGCTGGGGGGTGGGGAGCGGAGTGCTACAAGGGATGCCGTAGGAATTCGTTGGTGAATGATGTGACTAACCAGTCCACCCCCGCTAGGAAACTTGAACAAGTGTTCCAGTTCTGCTCTGGAACTTGGGCTATCCAGACTGCGCCAAATAAAAGTTTAGCCCAGGAACCCTCAGCCTGAGGAGAGCAGTATCTGTACTGAGGGAAGAAATATAGGCCACATTTTGCTGTCAGCAACATAAATGCCAATGGGATTGTGCCAGTCTGGGATCAGAGTATGGGCCAAAGCCCACTGAAATCAATGAGAGGTTTTCCATTGACTTTAATAGGCTTTGGATCAAACCCATTATTATTCTTCGAATAATCGCAAAAAGCTGATAGGCAGGAGTAAATGAGTTCCAAATAAAAGAATCTGGAGGTAGATACTGAAAAGGGGAGAATAGAGAGGTGGGAAGCAGGCAAATCTGTTCATTCTAACTGGTAGAATAAAATTTCTCTGACAAATTGGATTTTGACTTTTTTTGGAAGGAGAATATTTTCCCCCAACACTTATTTTTATGTAAAGGCTCCAGATTTGAAATCTTTAAGATCAGATGTTTAGTTTTATTTATTTTATTAATTTGTAAAATTCTTCCTGTCCGATGAAATTATGTTTGTAACAACAACTGAAAATACATTATCTTGAATCTCCAGAAAGAACCTCTTGCTGTTATTCCTGGAACCACAAAGACACATGAACAATTAATCCTTGATTTCCAGACCCAAGTGAGTCAACCAATAAAACAGCTGTCAGCTGCCTGTCCTGGTGAGGTGCAGCCTAATATCCCAGGAGAGGATAATTATTCTTATCTGATTTGGCTCTGTAATGAAATCATAAAAAGCCTTGTCCCATTCTGTGAATTCAGTTCTTCTCAGCAGGTTAAGCAGAGCCCAAACGACTAACATTTCTGTCAGCATTGACTCTGACTAAGGGCTAATATACCATACAAAATAACCAATAATAAATCTTATTATAAAAACAAAGAAAAACAAAAATAAACCCCTCAGAGAACCAAGAAGGGTCCTGGGAGATAAATTGTCTGACAAAAAGGGTTCTCGGATTGCCATGATTGGAAAGGAAATTTTTAAGACACTATACGTATTCTCCACCTTTTAAGGGAGTTGCCACAGTAAGGGAATTTTTAATTCTTTGTTGCTCTTTGGACAGGTCTGTATATTACAGTGCTGCCTCTCGGCATGAAAATAACAGTTTGGGAAGATGGACGAACCACATAATCCAGAGGGTGAGGTTTTCTAAAGCACCTAAGTGATTTAGAAGCCCAAGCTTTCTTGCGTCTCAGGACTTACTGTTTTGGAAAATCCCATCCATACTCTGCATGGAGGTGCAGGAATTCAGACTTCCATTCTCTAGCTGAGCTGCTGTTCTAATCCATTGCCCCAGGACCGTTCTTCATACTCAGGATACATTTGGTGGTGAGAATAAGTGGGGGAAGTGGTAAGAAAACTCAGAGACAGTGGCTGGGCCTGATTCTCTACTGCCCTGCCTCTGGTGTTGTCACGCTCACCTGTGCAACGTGGAAGACAGACAGGACCAAATCCAAGTTTGGTAGGGCTTCAAATCCATGTAGCCCTCAGTTTGCATATATTTTTGATTTTAAGGTTAGAAGGGACCATTGTGAATATCTAGTCTGATCTTTTGCACAACTCAGGCCATGTAAAACAGAGGTGAAGTCAATTGTCCATGGTCACACAACAGCCTGAAACAGAGCTGGGAATAGATTTTACACCTTGTGCCTCTCAGGTCGGTGCCCTTTCCACTAGATCACAATGCTTCCCCTGTCTGGCCTCACCAGCAGGTGGCCTACCATTAATGGGAATCATGAAGAGGGTCCCGATAACTTCTGTCAGTTACAAACAGGAGTAAAGTTACAGCGATGGGCCAGAACTAGAACTCCACAACCAAACACCCCTAAATGTTTGGATCCCCACCCAGGTTCCAAACTTTGTGGCTCAAGTCCATCTCTATTAATGAAACTCCTGACAGAAGTTTGTCTTTAGAGATGAAAAGCCCTCCTGAATGTCAGTGAGACCTCTTTCAAGTAATGTGACTTCAAGGAATCACTGATTTGGCTGGGGATAGTGAATGGATGTCTTGTTTAAAGTTATGAATGACCTTTGCCATTATCGTTCATACCTCAGATCTCCAGAGGCTCCTGGAAATAATGACCATGCAAGTCAATTTAATAACCCTCAAACTCCATTTGCTCATGTCTTCAATGCAGACAATTTCACAGATTAGCAGATCTACCACCATCTGAAGTGAAGCTTAACCAGATTTAAGCAGGATGAGAAGATAGCCTTTGAGAGACCTTACGAGACGGGAGGTGGGCAGGGGCGAGCTCTTGAATTTGAGAAGTTGTTGAAAGGTCTGTGTGAGAAGGATCTTTGAAAAAGATTGATGGTGGAGCTCAAGTACCACAGCACGGTTTCTCTAACAACTGGGAAGGGTGTTAAGGGACATCTGGGGTCACACAGCCAAATTTGGGGAGGACCAGATCAACTTAGAGATGAATCTCAACTGTGAATGAAGAAAACAGTCTATAAAATATGATATTTTTGCTACACGATTATTTGATTGATTGCAAGGAACAGTTGGCTGTTGGAGTCTCCTGTGAAAGCAATTAGGATACAGTGATGGGGAAAGAGCAGAGAGGGAGGTAAGGTAAAGCTGATGCCTTAAGAGCCGGATAAATTACTAACCCAAAGGCCAGGTCTCAGGCGATGTTCTGCACTGCACACCATGACATTGCCATTGTGCAGCGTGTGAATATCCCACGGGTCTCTGCACGCTGTGGGGAGATAAAGTTTCAGGTTGTTCGCCGAGAGGCAGAGCCATGACTGGGGTATCTCAGGGTCAGGGATGCTGTTCCCAGGTTAAGGCTGTGAGAAACATTAAAAAAGTCAGCGAGTTAGGGAGCCCTTGGAAAGGTCAGCATGAACTCTGAAGGTGAGAAGAGCTGTAACAAAGGATTCTCACGAACCTGAGTGACCCAAGCTGGTCCCGATGGTGATGGTCCGCTTGGGTGAGGAACTGCATTGCAGCATTTAGGAGCGCTAACTGACAGCTGATATTTAGAGCCGGGCTGGACAAGGATCACAGGTGTTACACAGATGCTTAGTAGCCTGTCATCCCTACAGTACAGAGAAATAGGCCTTTATGGCTCCCTACTCTTCGGGAACTGTCTTAAACTGTTTCAGACTGTTCGATATCACGGGCTCTGAGAAAGAGCTGTGTAAACACCCCCTCATGCATCTGAAACACCTCTTACACAGGCAAACCAAATCCATTTAGCAATGCTATGGAATATTCACCAGGACCCAGTGAGGGGTCACTCTGAATGTGGAATTCAGACTTGGAAACTGAGCAGCTAAGGCTTGGGACCTGGACTCGGGAACTGGTGTATGTGTTTATGAAAAATGTTCAAGCACATACTTATGTAATGGGCTATGTTGATCGTACCATGAATGTATGTCATATCAGAGAGAGAAACGCTATATACAGAAACTAGTACATCTATTAATTTACACAATTCAGCTTCATAATTTTTTTTAATTCTGACATTCCCATAAAAATTCTGCTGACAAAAGGTTATTGGAACAATTTTGGTTTATCCCCAATTTTCTTTTTAAATCAAAGCATATAAAACATCTCCTGATCTAGCTTTTTGGAATGGAAAATGAATGTTAAAACTGGCATGGTTGTGGGCATAAGTCTGATAAAAGCCATAAGGGTGACAAGTTACCTCTGAGATGGTATGGGGCCAAAGGGAAGAGAGAGAATTTTAGCCGGCCACCATCAGATGATGAGACAATGACATAGCTAAATGGGTAACACAAACAGCAAGGAACTAAAAGCACCGTACATTGTGATGCAAAAGGCAGTGTCTCCTCCAAATGAATAAGAAAATTTATCATGGTATATCGCCAGTCTCTGTAATGATAGTCCAACTACTCGTTTATACCATGGTCCATGTGATTCTCAGCCATTTGACTTTGTTTATGAAAGATGGATCTGGCCTTAAATAGATTTTACATGGTGTTCAAGCCAAATGCCCATTTTAAGTCCAATATTATTTTTTATCCCTCTCTGTAGGGGACCCTCATGCCCTGAATTGTATCCATCAGAGGCTAACTCAATCTCAGTCCCCTTCTAACTCTGAGATAAATGCTCTGAGAGGGAGTACAGTAACTTCTTCCGATAAAGAATTAAAAGCAGAGGTGATAAGTCACTGATATTGAGAGGATCTGTCAAAGTATAAGGCAAAAACGAACGGGTTTCTAAATCAGTCAAACATTTTAAACATCCCTTTTGTAATTGGCAATTTTGTAATATTTATTCACAACAGATCTGATTGTTGGATTCCCACTGGCTCCCCTCAGGAGGGTTTGCGTGAAATCAGTTTGAAATGGTGTGTCAATTTTTTTCTGAAGTCACCATCTGGCTGATAGACTTGAGTCTGTTCTAATACACTGACCCAGTGAATCGCTGCTAAACAATTCCCAAGGGTCTACACTCCTCTCGCAGGCAATCCGGGGAAACGCTGCAGTGAGAAAGAGAGAGAGAGAGGCATATTTTAATGTGTTCTGTTGAAGGATTGTAAAAAAAATTGATTTACGTAAAGAAACAAATCTTTGGATGGTCTTGTTCACTCTCACTCTGTGATGCTCGTTTCAAATATGAAGGGAGATTTAGGTCTTTCATTAATGACCTGATAGTGCTGCCTGGAATTGTGCTGGCCATCTCCTTTCTCCCCTCCCCCTCCTCCCCCCCAAAACCCCAGACCAGCAGAGAGGAACCCAAATGCTCAATATCAGCAACCTCTGCAACCCAGGTGGCAAAAATAAATATTTGATCAAATACATTGCACCTATATTTAAAATACGTGCCATCATATGGAATGCACTGGAATATTTCTGAAAAGCAGCCCCATTTCATGTGACAAACAATCCCAGGGATGAAACTGACAAATATCATATATTGGTTTAGCCTATAGTGTGAAATGAGGCATCATCTGAAATAGTTTTAGATCTTCTCTGTTGGCTCTTACGTGTTAGTGGCACATGTTTGTTTGGGAAATATTAGCAGTTAGGAGGTACAGCTTTCTTACTATACGTATCCAGATAGAAAGATGCCATCGCTCCTTTTAGCATTATGATGGTATAATTTCTTATTATGCAAAAGTAAATATATATATTTATACCTGTCGCTATATGAATAATTTAATTGTTCAGCACAATACAGTACATGGAACTTGCACCTTTCACTGTCTCGACACGACGTTGCACAACTAATCCATCTCTCTGGGAGTATATACACACCCTTTATATATATGTATACCCTTATATGTCTAAACACACACACACACACACACACACACACACGCATATATATCAGCCTGGCAAAATTCTACGTACCCAGATTGACTAATTTTTTTTGACAGGCGAGTAAATTATCATTATAGCACTCATTTTTCCCATTATCATCAATCATCATTGTGAAGAATGAGCAAGCAGTTTTTTGTCTTAGGCTGGTAAATTTTCCTAACAGTTTTTCAAGGTTGAATATTATGTGTGTACAAATAAAATGTATATAATATAAACCTACGCTAAGGGCTGGATCCAAAGCCCAAGCCCAGCAAACTCAAACGGAGGCTCTCGACTTCAGTGGACATCGAGTCAGGCCCTAAAAGATCATTTGTTTTTCAGCAGCATCTCAGAGAGCTAGAATGCAGAGAATGTTTTACAAGGTTTGGTAAAGAATCTCTCCTTGTAGTCCTTTCCCACTGGGATAGGTAAATATGGAGCAGGGTAAAGGAATAAGCTAAAATACAAAGCCTGTAAAGATATCCTGACTGCTAAAGCATGGCAAATAAAGCAAAATAATTTCTGCAAATATCTATTTCAATTTTAAAATTAATTTGCTTCAGCCATGCTGATGTCCACTCTGTTTAGTTTGCATTGACGTTTGAGTGACTGAACTTTACTGGCACAAACATTCACAGGAAGCCCATTTCAAAAGTTACACACCCAAGTATGTATTATCCATGCATGCAAGTATGTTTGCTGGCAATGATTGTGCATTCATCCAACTGGGAAACAGAAACAACATCATGTGACTGATCTGACCAATTAGTGTTAAACAACATTGCAGTTCAAATTTCAAATATTTTAAATCATTCCACAGAATTTAAAAAACAAACAAACCTGAAAAGAAGTTTGTGGATTAAATTTAAATAACTAAAAAAATCTGATGAAACCATGATCTGCTTGCAGATATTGCACGAGCAGAAAGAGAAGCTAAAATCATTGACTATATTAGTCATTGTAAATCATTGGCTTAGCTCTCATAGACTAGCTATTGTAAGGGGGGATGGACAGGTAGGGTCTGTGGGGCATAGTCTTAACTGGAGGCTAAAGGAAAAGGAAGTAAGGAAGCGCGTAAAGAGCATTAGTGGTTCAGAGGGCGAGGGTTCCATATAAATAGAGCAATATAAAAGAGTGTGATTCCCCTTCTTGGGGAGTCAACGCTGGGACAGTGAGAAGGGCCATTCCAAGCAGCCAGTCATTATGACGTGTAAGAGTCTAGGTACAAAAAATCCAAGGAGAGTTTTGAAAACCAAGAGTGTAATTTTGAATTGGATTTTGAGAAACCAGAAAAGGAGAATGCCCATTGACTTCAGTGGAAGCAGGCTTAGGCCCATGGTCCTATTACCTGGGGCGAGAGATTAATTAGAGAAGTCACAACGTTCTGGATTCTCTGAAGCTAGACCATAGGGTAAGAACTGCAGTAGTCAGAAGGGGACTTGATTAATGCATAAAAAAAGATTTTAGCAGAAAGCGGGCCTGGTACAGACAAATTTTGGCAGCATACTGCAGGTGCTGGTCCATGTGAATGGGAATAGCAAGCCCAACCAAAGCCACGGGTGTGTCCAAGATTTCTTCTCTTCATACCAAGTTACTGGAAGTCACCTGAGATGATTTATATTAATTTCACTAAGATACAATCTTTAACAAGACTTTCAATTTATAAAGTGCTTATTATCCTCGCATGGTCTCAGAGTCCATTACAACAATGCGCAAGGCTTATTAACCCCATTTTACAGAGGGGGCAAATAGCGCTCAAGGTGATGTCACTTGTCCACGGGCCGGATAGAGAACAGGACCCCGGGCTACAGACTCCCAGCCCTGTGGCTTGATCCAGGAGAACACAAAAAATGCATTTTCAGAACATTATTTAGAAATCCCTGTCGCTACTTGGTCCCTGTGAATGTGATAGATCCCCAGAGGGGCTCCAGCCATTATCTTTAGAAATCCCTGCCACTGTTAGTCTTCTGATACCTTGGCAGAATGGAATGACACGTAGGAACGCCTGGGATGTCAGAGATGTTCCAGGTTGCAAGGGAAGTGCTATTTTAAAAAGAAGTTGGTTAACATGAGAGTCGTTGAAACTTTTCACATAAACTGGTCTGAGTTTGGGGATATTTAAAATGTTGATTAATTTATCAACAGTTTAACTATGGTAAAATTATGAAGAAACTAAAATGTGTCTTACAACTACTTTGAAACTCACTGGTTTCCCATCCGCCCCAATAGTATGAAGCATCGTTTCCTGGCCTCTAAGCCACATTTCCAGAAGAATAAGACAGTGGCTCCCTGTTTGAGCGTTAATTTTTTATTGCTTTAGTTGAGGGATGCACACATTCTGTCATAGTGTAGATGTCATTGTAGCGGAGAGATTGTCCTATGGACACATCTCCTCCTGTGCACTATTGTGCCGACTGTGTAGAGGAGCAGCTGCGATTGTTATAGAAGGAAGGAGGTGGCGTGTATCAGCAGAGACTAAAGGTCATCCTCCATTTTGAAAGGCGGGGCTCTCGGGTGCAGGGAGCTGCAGGTTGTAGCTAATACTGGGCTCCGGCTGCTATGTAATGTATAAATAAAAGTAATTTAAGTGTTAAATACAAGCACTCCATGCCTTAAAGGGGAACACAACACACAGCCCATCTCCTGTCCCACTTGTGACTGTGTATTCTCCCCACAGTAACTACAGAAAGTGCTCAGATGGACAAGAAATATTTTCATAAAATTCAGCAGCTGGGAACAAGGAGGAAAGCCAGCATCACATGGCCAGTTTGTTTTCCATGGACCACTGTTTGAGATCCACAGCTTTGTTACATTTACAGGACCAGTTCCACACCAGCCAAGGCAAGGAACTGCTACACTAACAGGGCTCTGGCCTACCTGTTATTTCACTCACCCCCAGCTGGATCAGCTTTCAGGGAGGCTGTCCTTTTAATAGCATGCCACCCCCCACACCTGAGGCATAGTGCTCTCACTGTGCCTAAGGCAGCAGGGCTGTGAATTTAAGAAATATTTATGTATTTATTTTAAACTAATTCAGAATGCAATCCTGCTCCCTTTGAAGTTGAGGTCTTGGATGCAATATTGCCAAGCCCAGGCATCCTAAAATCTGGAGTCAGGCCCCCCAGAATACACAAAATCATGAGAGTCTTTTTTTTTTTTTAAACAAATAATATATTCAGGATTTATTTTTCTGTGGGTTTTAGGTCACATCTTCAAGCTTTTCTCCGCAACCATGAGGGCTAGAAACTTACTGTTTTTCAGAATGAAAACTGAGATTCTCACAAATTCACTTGTCTAAGGAGCTGAGGTCTTAAAAAAAAAACAACAACAAACCCACCATACTGTGAGATTTGGCTACACTGAGGCTAGGAGTGGGAGTAGACCTATATTCTTCCTTGTAGTGTTTTAATTACTTTGTGAATTACACTGTAGTGTTTCTTTCAGATCTGATTTAAGGAGAAAGATATTTTACTCAGAAACAGAATCTTTACATTTGAAGCTCTCTCTAGTCACCTACCAAATGCACCCCACTTAAATCTTTTCTCTGCATAACCCTTTTATTTACACAGCCTCAGGCCAGTGCCATTTGACTACATTTGTCATTATTCCAATTAATTGCATATCAACTAATTGCATAATATGGCTATTTGCATGCCAAACTGAGGTCCACATGCTGTTCTTTGCAGTGTAATTGCTCAGGATAAGTGACTAACTGGAATGTTCCTGAGATTTTGCCCGTTGATCAATTTCAGTGGAAAGAAGTATTAGCAAGCTGGGTTAAAAAAAAAACAACCTATAGGGTGGAAAATATCAATGGGCTTTTTAAATGAGTAGTAATAGTAGTGCATGGAAACTTTCAATCTAATGATGAGATGAACAACATGCAAACAATTAAAGGTTAGCTAAGAGCGCTTACAAAGGTTCACTTCTCTAAAGGCCCAGTGAAGTCAACGGAGAGACTCCCACCGACCTCAATGGGCTGTCAATCAGGTCCTCTATGCAAAACTTTGGGTACTCGCATACTATGACTATATGCATATTTAGTGAACGTTTTCATGGCTGTGCATCTAACCAGAGTGCATTGTATTAACCACTGCTGAACACTGGATCCAGTGGGCTGCTGAATTTGGAAGCCGTGGAAGTCTTTGTGACCCCAAACTTCAACAGGGGAACCTTATTAACTTGGACATAACTTGTTCCCACCCCATAAGAACTCTCCAGTGGTCAGAAATATAACATCACACCTCTAGCTATTAGCTGCCAGGTGTCCCATGGTGCTTGCTTCAGTGTCAACTACCTTTATTTAAACACATTCTTAAATATTTCAGGAGGGGTGAGAAGATGATATTAAGTCCTACCTGTAACCCCCATGTCTTCCCCAAAACAACGTATTCACTTAGAGGTGGTGGGACCTGGATTGGCTCTAAAAAGAAACTTCCCCAGTCAGCATCAGGTTTCAGGTTGGTGGCCTTGATATAGCGAGAGACAATGTGAAAGGGAACTTACAAGTTAGAATTTTAAGGTAAACTTTCGGACTCTCCATGGGGTTCTGAAGAACATTGGTGTGGAGGGAGCAAGCATACAGAATGCAACTCAGGGGGAGAAACAGCTAGCGGCAGAGCCAGGATTAGATTGCAGGACTCCTGGTTCCTAGGCTAATGATCAGTGTGTTAGACCATGCTAGCTCGTTTTAGCTCACCGAAGAAAGTAAGTAAATCCATTTATTTCATGTCTGAATATCGGTGACATCATAGCAGAAATTTCTGAAGACTTCACAATCCATCACTAACTTCAAGCACTCAGCAGCTGACCTTCCAGTGATCTGCTGCACATCATCCATCCATCTCCTCGCCGGTTGTCCCCTACTACAACGAGCCGCCACTTTCTCAGGGTTATTTCCATCTCTATGCCTAACGTGACCAAAGTACTACTATCTCATGCGATCCTGGAAAATGTTTATACTACGTGGCAGAGTATCAAGAATCCTTATAAATACATTGCTCTAGGAGGCCTTTAGCACTTTAAAAACTTCTGTAGCTGCCTACTTACCTGGGTTATGTTTGTAAGGAAAGGCATGATTTTATTTGCATCAGTAACATATTTTAAGCCATGTTTTAGAACATGATACACAATGACCAGAAGAGCATGTGAATGCCTAGGGTAGCTGCTGGCTGGTGTTCATTCTGAGTATGTTTAACCTGGGAATCCCTGGGAGATCGGGGCTTTCCCTGCTCAGCTGTTTCCCATCCCTCATGTCACAGGGTGGGACGCAGCTCTAGTTTCTGCTGCTCTCGCTACTGCTGAAGATAAAGTGAAGAGAAAGCTGGTTGCAGGCTCCTGTTTGCAAATACAGATGAAGACAAACAGATGAATTCAAGCTGCTGCAAGGAAAACAACCCGCAGCTCCTCTGACTAATGGTGGGAAACTCAAAGGGTAAACAAAACTCTCGGCAGGTCCCTCTCATTCCCACCAGCCCTTGGAGTCCATCAGTGTTTTCTAATCTTTACTTCTTGAACCAATTGATTTCTTGCCAGTCTGTAACTTTTTACTGATGTTGTGGCTGTTACAGTTAAAGACAACCAGGTGCAGTAAACAGGGATGTCTTCTTCCCTCCCCCTCATTACCCACAGAGACGCACACAGAGCTGAATAGAGGGACTTGCACTTTCCCAGTCCTAGTGGCTCCCAGCTTTGAAGGACTCAGAATCCCATACGGATAAAGAATTTACTTGCTGCCTATTTGTCATCATGTCAGTGACCTCATTCACAGTTGCAGGTATATAAACTGAGAGATGGCAATACAAAAAGTGATACACCGGTGTATTTAGCCATTAAAAGCTAGATCTTCCCCTCCCATGAATGATCCAAGAAAGGGCAAAGGTATGCCCTTTGGAGGTATCATGCTGGCTGAAAAGGTGTGAGGAGTTTGTGGAGGGTGCAAACCTGTAGATCCCCCATGGGAAAATTTTGCATTTCTCCAGACATCTGCATGGATACTCAACCTTCCGCACTATTTCCTATTGTGCCCTGAGACAGGTGGCTCAAGCCCATCCCTAAAACAACCATTCCCTTCATTCTGTTCTCCTTCCCTCTTCATCGGCATCATACACAATATTGTCATCCATGGTTCCTTCTCCATCTTTCTCCTCTTCCGACTCCACCCAATTTTTCTCTGCACCATCTATCAGAAGGGAGAATCAAAGAGGCCCATCTGGAAATTTACAAAGGAAGGTGACCATGCTCTGACCACTTACGGAAAAAAGGCATTTTCAGCAGTTTAGGGGAAGTTGTGGCTCATGCCCTTCTCTAGTTCTAAGTCTACTTTCCAAATTAACATATTAAAATAGTAATTAATTACTAATCAGTCAACTGGAGATCTACAAGTTCAAAGCACTGTACCAACGTTAATGTTGGAATATGTTTCAGAACTACTTTGAAAGCATAGGCCACTACTGTTTGTATGGTTTTGCATATACTTGTTTGCAAAGAGCATGTGGTTCCATATACAGCATAGTTTAGATATGCTGGGCCTGCATAATCAGTGTTTCATCCACTCAGTGTCACTCCCATTAAAAATGAAATCAGGAAACCACTTAAAATATACTGGCCCAAATTTTATGTCTCTTGCCCCAGAAAAACTCCCACCGAGTGCATTGGGAATTTTACTCCTCTATGGGCGGCCAAATGTGGCCCATCCTGACAAGTCAGAGATTCTAATGCATAATCTCAGTATTTTTTTGACAGTCCCTTAATTAGCTTGAGATTTTATGAAATTCACAAAAGCAGACACCCATCTGTTTCCCCTGACTTTCAGTAACAATATTGATCATTGCAGACGTGTCAAAACAATAAAACCATGTGATATTTATGCAAAGGACTCCTTCTAAAAAAAAAAAAAATCAAAACTCAAAAGCCTCCTGCAGGACTTTTCAGTAAGTGCTTCTGAGTGCAACATTTAAAGCTACAATTGTAATTTCCTACCCACTCACCCCCAAAATATTTTAACACAGGATCATTTCTTCCAGGCAGGTGGAAGGACATGCCTGCATGACCCTGTCTAACAACCTCAAACCAGTCAGTGGAAAAAAGTTCTGTAGGCACAATGAATAAACGTGGTTGCACCAAACAGAAATCAATATTAATTTTTGGTGGAGGTGAAGCAAGTAGCGCAGGAGAAATTAACTAATGTCAGGAATTTGTCTTAAGAAACTTGAACCTGATGTTTCATGTATTAAGAAATGGGAAGGTTCTTTTTAAAATCTGCTTATTTTCTTTTTTGTATTTAACAAATATATAAATGAGCATTAATAAACTTGCCTTTTACTTCGTCAGCATTAGCTGATCGCAGTGCTAACCAGCCCTATCAATGGTATATACACTGCATGTTAAGTTCTGTGCTGTATTTAAATTATCCATAATAAATTTACAAGTGTAGCTGCAGTCTCCCTCATCGTATTTTCTCTGGTTATAAGCACTCAGGGTTATGTTTTTATATAATGGAGCCCAATGTGTATGATTCCAGGAAGAAAAGACATTTTGACGTATTGTGCAAATTCCTTCTTTTTTGGTAGATGGTTTCCTCCAGTACAGCAGGCTGCATTATATCCCTGATCCGTACTTTGCTTAATGGCATTGCCCTTCTTGTCTGCTGCATTGTGACCTCCCATAGCGTGTTGCTTTAAGCCCCTTTTGTTCTTGCAGTATAACTTACACAGAATAGAAGAGTAACATGTAGTTCTAGAATTCTTTCTCTAAGGACTGAGTAAAAACTAGCCTGGGCTTCAAGTGCCGACTCCAAAACATAGATCGGTTTCTGTACAAGACGCGTGTCTTCCTGAAGAAAAATAAGATCCCTAACAGCGCCTCATAAAGTGAGCATGTCTCTTCCCTTCTGCTGAGTAACTCTGGTGCCTGTGCGGTTCTGCAACTGCATGCTTGGGTGAACATGTCTCTGCGCAGGCACTGTGGGTGGGTTGTGTGTGTTGTACAGATGTGCCTGTGTGATTGTGCTGCATCCCTGGCATTGACCCACACTTGTGCCGGGTGCCTAGTATTATGCAACGCCTCTGGGACTGTCTGGTATCATGGAGCTACGTCCGGGATCACAGAACTGTGCTGTGTGTCTGGGATTGCACAGTACCCGTACTGTATTTATGCCTCGGCTCAGGTCTTTTTTATTAGGTTGAGGCAAGGGCCACAGAGTCTCTTCGTGTATTACAGTGAATAACTAGGTAAAGTACAGGCAGTCAGTCTGCAGCTTTTTCAAGCCACTAGAAACAATCCCTCATCCCCCAGTTTTTCCCAGCCACCAGGTTCACAGCTACTTCTTGAGTTCTTCCTTGAATCAGTGAAACGGGAGTTTGGATCCTGCAGAGTCAGTCTGAACTCCACGCTGATTGCACACATCTGTCTTCTACTGACAGCTTTGCCTGTTAGTGGAGTGAGTCTGCTGTTTAATTTACCTGACTTGTTAACAGCTCACTGTTTTGAAGTTGCAGGAAGTAGCTGATTTCACATTTACAGTCAAAGCACTGAATTCCCATTGGATAACTAAAATTTACAAATAATCTGGTAATTTGTCCGCTGTCTTGGGAGCCCATGGGGATGCTGATCAGTATATTTCACACTGTTTTGGTAAAAAGATTGATGAGCAAAGAGGAGCACAGCACAGGCTGGCAGCCTTCCAGGGAGGGATGTTGCATGTTAAAAGCCCAAGTAAGTCATTGCCAGTGAATATAGGTACAAGGGGTTTTACAATTCCTGAATCACTGTCTTCTTAAAAAGGACTGCTTGGGAGGGCATTTCGGAGGACACTACATTCCATGAATCATTCCTTACTTATGACCTCTGCATCACTGCCACCTTCACCCGAGACTGAATTGCTGGGCTATTCTCAGGTCCTCACACTCCTGAATCTCTGAGGAGGGAGGGGGAGTTTTCATGCTGCTGAGTCACTGATTCTCTGGATGGAGTTGCACTGGGCTCTATAAAGTTTCTCCCATCAGGGGACTAATATCTGGAGGGGCTGACGACAAGAATATACACTTTATTTTTATATCATGTCTGTCATATGGACTAGAGTAACTGCTATGTAAGGTAACGCTCAGCCTATTTCATCTATTCTATTTCTCAGACATCTAATGCTGTGGGATTTAACCTCCAAAAATGCACATTTTTTGCCACAGATTCAAGGACTACAGTCCTCACATGATGCCCCACATCCATGGGCAGCAACAGGAAGTATTGCACAAGTACAGACTGCAGGCTGGGTTGGGTGATGGACATACAGAATGGAAGCGGCCGGATTGTTTATAAGATGACATCAGAAGGTTGTAGGCTGCAAGATGATGTCATGCTGAGGATGGGAAAGATGCCCTCTTGACATGCACCTTGGCCTTCCCCACCTGCAACCTGGCACCTTTGGCCGGGTATGTTATGGTTTTACCCCTAAAATATCAGGTATTTGGCACTGTCTGGGGACCTGATTGAAACCCATTGAAGTCAATGGAAAAACTCCTATTGACTTCAGTGGGTTTTGGATCAGGTCCAGAGGCAGGATTCTAGACAGGAAGGACCAACAGTTTCCCCCCCAGAATACTAGCTGCCACATTCCTGTCTATAAACAGCAGACACTTGATAGGGGAAGCACATACAGTATTTAGTGGAAATGGGTATGATCCACAAATTCAGACCAGGATCTCTATGATAGTGTTTTAGTTGACCCAGCCCATTATGAGGATAAGGACCAACTGCAAAAGGTCCAAATTCCAAGCTCCCAACCAGTGTTTGGATCTTGGGTTTGATTCAGGACCATCCCTAACTAGGAGTATGTGATATGGATCTCTCTCAAAGGGGAGAGGTTATCTCTGTAATGAGAGGCATTCAAGACACAAATCACACCCAATAGTGAGATGAGAAAGAGAGCAATACTAATTACCTACATAATTAACTTCAAGATTTTTAATTTTCGTCATTAATTGTCTATTGCCCCAATTTTTTCCCATCCAACAGAAAGACACAACATATCAATAAACCAGCAACCCCAGACATGACAGGAGATGCATGACAGGAGATGCAAGGTACAGTATTGTGCCACTCAGAAACACAGGCTTTGTCTGAACAAATATTCATACAAATTCATTTCCCCTTGTGTGACCCGCCAAGAAATAAACAAGGAGCCCTGGGACACAATTGCACAAAGGGCCTGTCAGTCCCCTCAGAAATGGCCCAGAGTAAGTGGAGAATTAAAGAAACCTGAATGCAAGTTCCAGCCCTATTCATCTTCTCCTGGAATGCAAACCAGAGTGTGTTAGGGAAACTGCTTGTAGCCCAGTCTCTGAGATCTGGCAGGCTGGGTTTGTAAATGAATTCAGAGTTAGGAAAGTCGGTTGAATGAATCCCAGCAGAGCTGCTGGTAATCAGTAGGCTGTCCTCCCCGAGAAGGTGTCAAATCCTTCTTGGAGCTCTGGCAAGGAGTAATAGGCCATGTGTTTATTTCCAGGGGGGGAAAGAGTACTGGTTTAACAAAATATGAAGCAAACTAAAGCTTTACACATTTGCTGTTTTCTACCTCAGACGTAGGGATCAATTGACCAATGGCCCAACCAAATCAAACCTCCCTTGACCTGAATGGGAGCAGGACCTGAATCACTAAACACTGCAATGACAGAGAAACACGCCGTGAGCATTAGAAAAAAGTTGGGGAAGTGACCCCCACCATGTGTCACGGGCTTCCTTTCCAACAGCACCAGCTTGCCCATGTTATCCCATCATATTGCCCTTTTCCCTTCCAAGAGCTTGTGTTAGTCCGTTAGCAGTGGCTCTTCCGGCTGCTTCCTACAGTAATAGCTAGCCCAGATTTTTGCCCTCCGTGGGAAAACTCTGCTGGAGTGGCGTTCCCATTGAAGGAAATGGGAACATCAAGTTTGCCCCAGAGAATAAAATTGGGCCCTGTGTGTGCACCTTGAGGTTTATTTTATATTAACACTGTTCTGAATATTGAATCTCATGGCTCCCAAAAACTTTGCTGACTGTATCACAGCAAAGGGAGAACTATTCTTATGCTCTCAGCCAGAGCCATACACCTCACTGAGGACTCCTGTCTATAGCCATGTTCTTCTGCCTGCTCTACAACATATTGGTGGTCTTGTTTGTTCTTGGACCTGCTTGATCATATTGCCCTATTTATGATACAGCAGTGGTTTTCAACCTTTTTTCATCTGCAGACTCCTAAACAATTTCGAATGGAGGTGCAGACCCCTTTGGAAATCTTAAGCCTTGTCTGTTACAGACCCCCAGAGGTCTGCAGACCACAGGTTGAAAACCACTGTGATACAGTATAGTTGTAGTTCTGCTTTCTTAAGGCATATATTTATTTACACACACACAAATGTTTTATTATTAGGGATGGACAAAATAACTTCCCCTTAATTATGAACATCATGGGTTAGGACCTGAATGTTAGTAGGCTCCTATGTACTGGTTTAACCCTAATGGCTTAAAAAAGAACAGAGAGGACCACATCCAGTGAAAGAGTGTGAAAATGGAGCAGAGAGGAAGGAGGGAAAAATAACAAATACAGAAACAGAGAGAAACTTGTGGTAGAAAAGAGACAACATGCCCTCTTGTGCCAAGCAAGCTCTGAGATGGCTCTTCTCTTCATGACAAGGTCCTTGTGCGCTTTGGAGAGCACCCCTCTCTTTGTTGCCTGAGCTTGATAATGGAAATCAGCTGGGAGACTGGCACTGACAGACCCTTGATTTGTATGTCTGCTGGCAGGACACTTTCAGCAGGGGCTTTGGAATTCACTCCCTCTTCCCCCTTTGGCCCGACACAGTCCAGTGCTGTTGACCATGAGGCCCATTTACCCAGATTTTTACTGAGGGGGATGCTGGAGTGGGGCTTGGCGGCAGAATGCTTTTATTTGTGTTAATGAAGATTGGTTGGCATGATGGAGCGTATTTTTGTTTTTGTTGTAAATACGTCTAGAGGGCATCTTATAAATGGAATTAATTACAGTAGGTAATTAATTAATTTAATTAAATACAGCGCACCGGGTTTCCTTTTGCGAGACAAACAGAATGGGCTATCTTCAGTGCTGGCTCACACCATGTGCAAATCGACGGAGCCCACTTTATCCTGCCTACGACCCCGCTGCAATCAGCAGGGCTCCACCTGGGAGCCTGTGTTGCCAACTCCTGAGATTTTAATCATGCACCTCGCGATACTGGGCATGTTGGAAATAATTTTCCTAATAAGTTTATTAAGGTTTACTGTGACTCAGCTTCCCCATAAGAATTCCTTTATTAGTCCCAAAGGCCACTTGGGGTGTTGGTTACACACAAAATACAGATATAAGCATACACACCCATTTTCTATACCCTAGGAACAATAAAGTTATAGGCATTGGCCAAAATACTTACAACAAGTTCAGGCCTGGGAGACCCCTTCCCATCATGGCGTGGCTCCAGAGGGGGAAGGAAAAGCTCTGACCAAGAACCCCTAGAAAAACCTTGCTTTTTTATACACTATAACAAACAAGTGATGTCATTGCTGGTTACTGGACCTTTGCTAAAGTCAGCTGAAGCGTTTTAGGACTGCACTCTGCTGCTCTCCCTTATCTCCCTTTGCCATATTTCCCCCCCAACTACTGGACTAAACGTTTCCAACCAATTATTTACTGCACCTGGTGCCCAATTAACCATGTTTTCTTTATTTCTATTGCTTAGCCAAAGCTTTAAGTAAGATAACACTGGAGTTTCCAGGGTCACTACAAATTTAACACAAACAACTTCTCTTTCTCGTGATTTCATTCTTTTTAATCACACGTTTCGGGCCTATCATGCATGTTAAAATCCAAACTCAATTTAAAACCATAGTTCACTCAGGCCTAATGTGGGCCTATATCCATACATGGCACTTTTCCTAAAGCCTGAGCTCATGGAGTCATGTGATTATGTGAGAAGCTCAGCTTTCATTTAAAAATGAAAGCAAATTTCTTGCGCTCACAGTTGCAAATAAAAGCTTGAAAACATGACCTGAGTGCACCCTAATGGCTTAAAAAGCAGAAGGCAAACAGAAAGAACGCCAGAGTTATTTATTTATTTATTTATTTTAAAAAACCCTCATGATTTTTAAGCCAATCTTTTAATTTTTGAAACCTGACTTACGATTTTTGAATGTTGCTGTGGATGACACACAAACTTGGCCCAGGGATGTTGGTGGAAATGCACAGCAATAACTCACCCTTCAAAAACCCACTGGAAAGGAAGGGTCTGGGAGCTTGGGCTCCTGTCATTCGACAAAACCATGCTGAGAGGCTCTGCCTCTTCCAGCACCATTAGCTTCATCCATGCCCAAAAATCCCCAGATACAAAATCCACTTAAGTGAGCAGAAAGGACTGTCTGACTCCTTACCCTGACATTTTTTCTCTGGAGGCAATTGCTCAGGCTAGGGGCAGGTGTATAACATAGGAGTAGGAGTCCACATCCACATCAGGCCCTCTCAGAGATGGAAGGGAGCGCATGGGAGACTGGGTGTCTTCAAGGGAAAAGGGACATATGGGTGCATATGTGAGAGCATGTGCACTTATCTCAGGGGGCATTGCACCTGGGGTTGGGTGTCTCATGGCACCTGTGTGTTGGGGGTCAGGCACAGTAGAGGGATGGGTGTGGAAGCAGCTGTTTGTCTCATGGAGGAAGTGTGTGTGGGTGGCATTTCCTGGGGTGGGGAGAGCAGTGATTTGTCCCTGGGGTGTACGCAGGGGGAAGAGGAGAATGTATATGGGAGAGCAGGTGGCTCTATTACGGTGGAGGCAACCCAGAAGGTGGCCTCTGCGTAGAAGAGAGCATGTCACCAATAGCCTCTTCCCAACCTTCCCATGAGCCAAGCTTGGTGGCCAACCCAGCCCCCGCGAGTATCTTGTTTGTGTTGATGCTTTGCATAAAATGAAAGGTTTGTAGAAGAATTGCTGGATGCTTCAGAACTCCGGTCTGTGGAAACCACCTCCCAGCTGTCCCCTTGCCTCAAAGGCTTTCTTCCCCTCCCATCCATCACGGAAACCACTTCTCAGCTGTCCCCTGGCCACTGAGGCTTTCTTACCTTCTCATCTATGCCAGACACACAGCTGATTTTCAAGAGCATGGCAGGGTCAACCTGACTGAGGCCAGTGCTGCCTTGCTCATAGGAATGGCACTGCTTTCCTCAGACCCATAACACAACTGAAAAAGCAGAGTCTAAGCATCACAGGGCACAGCCATGAAAGGAACCACAAAGGTGGACAGGCACGTGCAACCATGAAAGGAAACACAAAAGTGGGACATGCCGGGAACTCTCCTATGTCAGACATAGGGGCAAACCCTGCTTCCTTTACTCCTGTCAGTCACAAGCATCCCTGGTGCTGAGAATCCTTCTGGCCTGAAATCAGTGACCATAGCCGAAGCTGTGGATGGGATGTGGGTTCATGTGAAGAAAGGAATGATGTCAATGATTCTGTGGATGGAGCTCTGGCCTGGGAGTCAGGTTCTGTCACTATCTTCATAGAATCATCATAGAATATCAGGGTTGGAAGGGACCTCAGGAGGTCATCTAGTCCAACCCCTGCTCAAACCAGGACCAATCCCCAATTTTTGCCCCAGATCCCTAAATGTCCCCCTCAAGGATTGAACTCACAACCCTGGGTTTAGCAGGCCAATACTCAAACCACTGAGCTATCCCTCCCCCCACAACTAAATTTTGCTGACAGACCTTGGGCAAATCACTTGTCTCTGTGCACCTTCTTTTCTCACCCTTTGCCACTCTGGTCTGCTTAGAGGGTAACCTTTTCCAGACAGGGTCTCCTTCTATGTTTGCAAAGTGCCTAGCACAATGAGAGCCTCACCTCTTTCAGGGCCTCAAAGCACTACCCCAATACAAATAGTAACAGTCACCTTTGAACTGCCATCCACTGCACCGACTTCTGTCTCACTCAGTCGTGGGCTAATCTCATACTACTCTCTTCTCCCCCCCCAAAAAACTACTGTCACAGATCACTGGGGTTCTCAGATGACCTGCAATGGAAAGAGCAGCAGAGAAGGAAATTTGAAAACTGATGATGGAACTACAAGGCAGGCTTCTAAGACAAGAATTTCCCACAATCCTCCTCCACAGCTGTGGTAGCAGCAAAGGGATCATTTTCCTCCTGAATCGTTACAGCTGCTAACTCACAACTAACAGAACTTTTCAGGAATGTAAATTGCACCATCAATCCCAATCGCCTTCACTCTGCTCCAGAAGCCAGCATCCCACGCTGTCAACCCATTTCACAGGCCACCCGTATCCAGAATGACCTCTCCAGACACAGGAAACACCCCTCCTCCCCAATAACTATAAACATCTCTTCTCTTTCCCCAGGCCTAGTTATACAACCAAAGGCATTCCATGTGCTACCAGAAACTCAAGCCACTTCCTATGACCTAGATCCATGATTAGTAAAAGGTGTCTGGGAAGGGATCACAACATAGTTAATGCTGCCTTTCAAGAGGGAAACTTACCACTCACCCTAAACCAGCGGTTCTCAAACTGTGGGTCAGGACCCCAAAGTGGATTGTGACCCCATTTTAATGGGATCACCAGGGCTGGCTTAGATTTGCTGGGGCCCGGGCCAAAGCCCAAGCCCAAGCCCCACCGCCTGGGGCTGAAGCCAAAGCCCGAGGGCTTAAGTCTGGAGTGGCAGGACTCAGATTACAGGCCCCCTGCATGGGACTGAAGCCCTGAGGCTTCGGCTTTAGTCTCCTCACCAGAGGCGGCGGGGCTCGCGTGAGCTCAGGCTTCATTCCCCCATGTGGGTCATGCAGTAATTTTTGTTGTCAGAAAGGTGCAATGAAGTTTGAGAAGCCCTACCCTAAACCATTAAAAGATTTGGCCAGTACTCCACAAAAGCCAAAACTGGATCCTACCAATCTAGCAAATTAACACCTGGTATACACAATTCTTTCCTGAGCAAACGAAGAAAATAAAAAAAAAAACAACCACCGAAATCAGTTAAAAGGCAGTTTCAGCTGCACCCATCCACTGCCAAGCTGCTGGTGCCCTCCTGACCAGATGTCAAGCCCGGCTGTGGCATGGAAATGCATCATTTGTGTTGTGCTGATAGGTCGTTTCCTCCTGTCCTTTGGTATGGAGTGGAGGTCAAAGTCTCCTGTTCCTCGATCTTTCTGTGGCATTTGAAAGAGGAAAGTGTGGGCCCCTCACTGAATGAGGGAAGCAACCTAGTGACAGAGGATGTGGAAAAAGCTAATGTACTCAATGCTTTTTTTGCCTCTGTCTTCACGAACAAGGTCAGCTCCCAGACTACTGCACTGGGCAGCACAGCATGGGGAGGAGGTGACCAGCCCTCTGTGAAGAAAGAAGTGGTTCAGGACTATTTAGAAAAGCTGGACGTGCACAAGTCTATGGGGCCGGATGCGTTGCATCCGAGAGTGCTAAAGGAATTGGCGGATGTGATTGCAGAGCCATTGGCCATTATCTTTGAAAACTCATGGCGATCGGGGGAAGTCCCGGACAACTGGAAAAAGGCTAATGTAGTGCCCATCTTTAAAAAAGGGAAGAAGGAGGATCCTGGGAACTACAGGCCAGTCAGCCTCACCTCAGTCCCTGGAAAAATCATGGAGCAGGTCCTCAAGGAATCAATTCTGAAGCACTTAGAGGAGAGGAAAGTGATCAGGAACAGTCAGCATGGATTCACCAAGGGCAAGTCATGCCTGACTAATCTAATTGCCTTCTATGATGAGATAACTGCTTCTGTGGATGAAGGGAAAGCAGTGGACGTGTTGTTCCTTGACTTTAGCAAAGCTTTTGACACTGTCTCCCACAGTATTCTTGCCAACAAGTTAAAGAAGTATGGGCTGGATGAATGGACGATAAGGTGGATAGAAAGCTGGCTAGATTGTCGGGCTCAATGGGTAGTGATCAATGGCTCCATGTCTAGTTGGCAGCCGGTATCAGGTGGAGTGCCCCAAGGGTCAGTCTTGGGGCTGGTTTTGTTCAATATCTTCATAAATGATCTGGAGGATGGTGTGGATTGTACCCTCAGCAAGTTTGCAGATGACACTAAACTGGGAGGAGAGGGAGATACGCTGGAGGGTAGGGATAGGATACAGAGGGACCTAGACAAATTGGACGATTGGGCCAAAAGAAATCTGATGAGGTTCAACAAGGACAAGTGCAGAGTCCTGCACTTAGGACGGAAGAATCCCATGCACCGCTACAGACTGGGGACCGAATGGCTCGGCAGCAGTTCTGCAGAAAAGGACCTAGGGGTTACAGTGGACAAGAAGCTGGATATGAGTCAACAGTGTGCCCTTGTTGCCAAGAAGGCCAATGGCATTTTGGGATGTATAAGTAGGGGCATTGCCAGCAGATTGAGGGACGTGATCGTTCCCCTCTATTCGACATTGGTGAGGCCTCATCTGGAGTACTGTGTCCAGTTTTGGGCCCCACACTACAAGAAGGATGTGGAAAAATTGGAAAGAATCCAGCGGAGGGCAACAAAAATGATTAGGGGACTGGAACACATGGAGGAGAGGGTGAGGGAACTGGGGATGTTTAGTCTACAGAAGAGAAGAATGAGGGGGGATTTGATAGCTGCTTTTAACTACCTGAAAGGTGGATCCAAAGAGGATGGATCTGGACTATTCTCAGTGATAGCAGATGACAGAACAAGGAGTAATGGTCTCAAGTTGCAGTGGGGGAGATTTAGGTTGGATATTAGGAAAAACTTTTTCACTAGGAAGGTGGTGAAACACTGGAATGCGTTAGCTAGGGAGGTGGTGGAATCTCCTTCCTTAGAAGTTTTTAAGGTCAGGCTTGACAAAGCCCTGGCTGGGATGATTTAATTGGGGATTGGTCCTGCTTTGAGCAAGGGGTTGGACTAGATGACCTCCTGAGGTCCCTTCCAACCCTGATATTCTATGATTCTATGATAGAGTAGACCACAGATGAAATATTCTGAAGATTTAGCCATCACCATAACTTCTCCCTCTACTGGGGGAATCTACCCTCAGGTAGTCAAGTCAGCCCTTACCCTGGGTGTTTTGACTCCTTATTGTTTTGGGAACTCAAATAGCTAGGACTGACAAAAGAATGCAACATGTCAGTAGATGACATGACCACAACAACCAAAGTATCTAAGACTTCCAGGCTAGCTTACTCTAACTCACCATACTTGGGAATATGCACACAGAACTTATACACGAGCTGGTCCAATGTACAGAGGCCCGCCCATGAACAACACCAGCTTCTAAGAGCACATTACCATAGTGCTCCAGTCACCACAATGGCTTCCCATGGAATGGTAGGTTAATTCTGAGGCATTGGTCCTTATCCTTCAGGACACCCATGGCATTGGATCAAACTGCCCAAAAGACTGCCTCTTGCTAAGGGACCACAGCCCCCCTTGGCAGTTATATTCCATGGGAAGAATGAACCTGTCAGCTGCAAAGGGCAGGACAGGGATTCTTTGGCATCTGGCCCAAGACTTTGGATCCCTCTTCTGAAGGTGGCAAGAATGACCATGAGGCCCCACTGCTTTCAGAATGAAATGCAAGACTCCTTTAGCCTAGCATTCCCACAACAGCAGCAATCAGGAAGGGAATGGAAGGGGGAAGAGGAGAAGCTCACACACACAAAGAAAAAGCGGGGTGGGGGGGAGATTAAAGACTCCAGCAAGACTCTTAGGGAAGAGGTAGAAATGTACCCCTCTCATTGGACCCTGTTAGTTCTGTTTTTTAAAGGGTTTAGATACTAAAGAGATAAGTAAACCCCTAGAAGCTTAGACAAATAAAGAGATTGGATAGACAGGATCAAAACATCTAGAACTAAACCATTTGTATTAAACATACCACAACTTCCACCCTTATTCTGATTGCTGTAGACCAGTGGTTTCCAACCTGTTGTCCGCAGACCTCTGAGGGTCCGCAGACTATGTCTAAGGGGTGTGTTAAGAACAGTGGCTTTCAACCTGTGGTCTGCAGACTATGTCTAAGATTTCCAAAGTGGTCTACACCTCCATTCAAAATTTGTTAGGGGTCTGGCAAATGAAAAAAAGGTTGAAGGCTACTGCTTTAGACAAGCATTAAGGTATGGTTCTAGAGGAGGTTACCATTTAATTAATATAGAAAATTTAGAATGAGATGGGAGGGGGAAGGGTGCCCAGTGAAGGCTCATGTGGTAATAAAAGATGACTGTAACTAACAGTTGTTACTCAGACATTGTTAATGACATTATAAGCACTACCATGTGCTAGGCAAGCTGTGACATGCACCCTAGCGGACATATGGATAATAAGATCACATGCTTATTTCAATCAAAGTGATAAGTATGAACTCAATCTGAATCAGAGGAAAGCCCTATGTATCAGTGACTGGGGATAGGCTTTGGAGACTGAGGGAAAGGAGTCTCCTACAGTTAAAAGGGAAATGAAAGCACAGCCCCCAGCATAAACATTTTGGCACCAAGTACTGAGAGCACATGGGCCAAATTCTGAAAACCCTAGCCAGGGCCCACTCCTTCCACCTTTCCTGATTCAGGAAGAGCTACTCAATCCCAGCCTGCACTGAAGAACCAGGCCTTCAGTTTTAACAAGGTTTGGCAGTCTTTATTCATTAACCTATTGGGAGTTTTCCCTGACTAAGGACTTCAGGATGATAACGAAGAACAACATTCTCAAAGCCTCCATATCAGCCACAAGTTTTTCCTTTACTCTGACGTACCGTGTATTCACCTGACCCTGAAGTCAGGGATCTTGCTGTAAATGTATAGTATATTTTAATTAATCAATTCTGATTCACGTATAATAATCTATCATGCTCAATACATTATGTCGGGGCACATGCAGCTCCTCTAACTTGCCCCTGTACCTGAGCACAGGCAGACAGAGTACAGGCAGTTCACTGTCATTAGAACCACTGAATATAATCACCAAATTTAATGCTTTTATCATTGCTTAATGGATCAGTGAACAGAGGAGCTAAGGAAAGACAATTAGAAGCATTCATTTATGCTCAAAAATTTTCCATTGCCTTGCTTTTGTCTAAAGAGTTATTCATTCCCTAATTGTGAAATGTAATTTTGTTTGGAGACTTTTGTTATATTTGTTTTTTTGTGTGGTTAATGTGGTTATTTGCTGTACACAGTTTCTTTTTCAGATCAGCCCATGTAATGGAATTCTCCAGCTGCTTTGATTCTTAAGAGGATGGGGACATTTCTTTAAGGGTCTCAGGTCATTTCCTGGATTCCTGAACTGTCTCCAGTGGAAATAATATTTCACTGGCAATATTCATTTCTTTAAATAGTCTCATGATGGCCTGCAATCCTGCATTCTTAGGGTCAGTCTTTCAGAGGGCAATGGGTCAAAAATGAAGTCATTTTTTCAAACTCCCCCACCCTGAATTTGGATACATGGGACCTCGATCTAAATCATCTCCCCATGCTTGGTTTAAAAAAGCCTCCACAACTGATAATGTACAAATCACAACCAACCCCTGAGTCTGCCCAGCTGTCTTTGAAACCAGCATGAGACAAGATCAGAACCATTTCTCTGAACTGCTCCCCACTAAAAAAGGGTGTGTGGTGGGGTGGGGGATGGTAGGATAAGAGGGACCCCAGGCTTTAATGACTGCTGGATCTGATCAACAAGGTTTGGCAAAGTTGAAACTAGCCTCAGTCTGGCCCAGCTCTAGTTGCGGGTGTTCCCACTTGCCTGCTCTTGCTCAGAGACATTGCATGGCGGGCAGGCTCATGGGAATTATTTTTGGTAGGTCGTAATAAACCACACCTGAAAGTTGTTTTTTCCACTCTAAGTGTTTAACTAGGAGGCCACCTGCTGTTCCAGAGCCCCGCTGAGCCTGGACTGCAAGGCAGGGAGTGAGTAAATTGCCCTTTTAGCACGTTCTCTCTGACGGCAGGGTTTGAGTTCCAGGCCCCGATGCGAAATCCAGAGTGAATGAGGAAGATTGATTTTAACCAATCACTAACACTTACATAGAGCCCCTTATTCAAGCCTCCCAAACCTTGTCTTAGACTATTGAATCAATCCTGTCTTCACTTTCCCCCTGCCTTAAGTAACAAACCAAATCAGATGCTGGCACGGTCTTCTCTAATTGACTGAGCTGAACAAGTGTATCCTTGTCTCAGGATGTGGGCATCCGTACTGCTACATTAGGGAGAGACTAAGCATGTGCAGCTCTCAATAAATTCCAAGCTATAGAGGGGAACAAGGAGAGGTGCATAAAAACAGATGCATACTTCAGACACCAAGATCCACTGCTTTGCTGGGCTTACAATCTGGAAACCTTCGAAAGGGTAACACAAAAGCCCAAGAAGGGTCAAGAGAGAGGGGTCAGCACTTTCCTAACTAGGTCTGTCATAACATAGTTGGAGACCCAGGCGTTCCACGATTGACAATACTGCGCTTTTCCTATCCCTGTGGGATAAAAGCTGGATTGTGGTAAGGGTGAAAGCTCCACCACCCGTGCTAACTCCTGATGGGCGCCTTTGGGAATGAAGCGACTTCCCTCCCAGAGGGATTCCCTCTCCCAGAATTCCCTACCTCCACGTCAGCTGGGAGATGCTAGTGTCAGAGCCGTGTTGCGACCGCATGCAACTGGAGCGCCTGTGTAAGGGGCATCTGTGTTCTCCGAGTACTTGGAGTAGGGGATACTAGAAAGACCAGCAGCACGCGGTGCCTCAGTGTATATGGGTAGGAACATGTCCCCACCTATCCCTGTGCACAAGCTTCTGGCTGGAGAGCTGCACTGGCATGGAGCCATGCTACAGATTTCCCAAAGATGCAGCCGAGACCAGCTAGTGTGCTCCCAGTTCCCCCCACATGGACTACACCTCCAGCCACCAGCTCATGCGAGGTTCACTTCCTCGGCCCAGCCCTGTTCCTAAGTCATGGGCACATTTCTTCATTCTCTCAAATTCTCCTTCCTGAAATCAAATACCCCAGGGCTGCTGTGCTCTGCTAATGCAGCCTGGTTGCACTGCATTCTGGTAGCTAATGGACATGGCACCCAGAGTCCCTCTACTCTCACTTCCTCCATTGCTTCCTCCCTGTGGGTGAGAAGCAGCTCACAGATGGCTTCGCTTCTCCTTGAAGCCTTTGGGCTTGGTTCTCTGCTGCAGGAGGGAGGAAATATTGGGGAGATCCTCAATCCTGTGCCACCCAGCCCCAGTTAAATTGGAGCAGCCTCTCAGCTGCTCGAACATCTACCATGGACATAAGGTTCTTAAGAGACCTCATGCTAGAGGAGACTAGGCATATGCATAGTTCTGCCATAGACTATTCCCACCCCCTACTGCTGCTCCCATAGTGCTTCTGTATGCCCAAGGCAGGGGTGAGGGACAGCTGGCATAGGAGGTACCCCCACACATAAGGAATTCTTGGCGGGCTACTTCCAGCCAGCATATGGCACTTTGCACTGCTTGAGCAAAGTGGCTGCAGTGGACTAGAGAATCTGGCCCTTTATTTGTCTTTTATATATTTTCAGAAGATGGTTGAGGATACATGGCTGCATTTGCTGCCCAACAGCTACCTGGATAGCTGAAACCCTCCAGAACGATGTGGTCTCGAGTGCCAGAAGATGCGGCCCTGGACATTTTTTGTTCCCCTCTGGTTCTGGTGGCCTGGAGCGGATACCCACGATCACTTCCTGGTCTCCTGCTAACCCAAGGAATTTCCCCACCACACCCTTCATAGCCAAAGCACTGCTCACTGGCATCAGAAATGCTTTAATCATGTGACACCTCCTCCTCTCCTTCCCTTCCCATCTCTCCTCCATGATGCTGGTGCCATCCCACCGGGGCACACACACCATCCGTCCTAACAGGCCAGCTTCTCCTTCTGCTGCCCATGCTCTATGCGTTTGTGGGCAGATCCTTTCGGGCATGCACACTCTCTTCACACTTCAGCTTTTTGGGGGGGGGTAAAATGATGTGGCTGCTTGTCATGTTCAGTTTGGAAACCATCGCAATAAGCGTGGCTTTTAACAGCATGGACCAGTAGCTGCTTCTGCTTTACCTTGGAGTGCTTTTGTTGTTAGCCGGATGAGGTCTCCACGAAGCTATAAGCAATAACTGACAAGACTCGAGATACCTGGTCCTATGGTTTTAATAGGGCATCATTAAAATAAAAAAATCTCCGGGTCCTCATTCATCTAACCTTCCCTGTTGCTCTCTCTCCTTCTTTACACTCCTCCCCCTCTCCACTCTCTCCACTTCCCCCCTGCCCCACTCTCTTTCTTCTTTTGAAGACAGGCATTAAAGCTCATAAACATGTGTTGAAGACATGCCGATTAACAAGCTCCTTCAAAAAGAACAAAAGAAGGGGTAAGGGGGAGAGATAATGAGGAGGAGGAGGAGGAGGAGGAGAAGCTAAACAGAGCAGGCATCCTTACAAATGAATTTCCCCGGCGGAGTCTAAATTATGCAGCAATTGCTGTAGTCACGAAATCCAGGGGAACTAGGGGTCCTGTCTGTCTTGCTTTCCTTAGAGGAAGTGCCTGCTGTGAGGAGCTGGGACAGGAGTAACTATTAACTCTCTGGCAGCTGGCATTCCTACAGCACTCTCTACAGGGGCATGCAGGAGGTGCAAGATCCTCCTTAGCCTGCACCCCTGAACCATCTCTAGCAGCGCAATCTGGGCCTGATTCTCATTGGTACAAAGGCCCTTTTACACTGTGGTGTAAGTTACGTTACTAGAGTGGTGTAAGGGAACATTAGTATACAGGAGAATCAGGCCATCCCTGCTGAGAAGCTACGAGTTATTCTTTCTGGGATTAGTTTAAGGGAAAACTCTCTGACAGCCCACTTTTCAGAAGGCAATGTGACCTAGTGGATAGAGCACTGGACTGGTGTTCAGGAGACCTACGTTCTACTCCTGGCTTGGAGACTGGCCTGCTGGGTGACCTTGAGCAAGTCATGTCACCTGCCCGTGTCTCAGTTTCCCCATCTGTAAAATGGGGATGATGCTAGTGACCTCCTTTGTAAAAGCGTTTGGAGATCTACTGATGAAAAGTGTGATAGAAGAGCTAGGTATTATTATTCTGTTATTTAACATCGGGTGCATAGATCAGAGGCACAGACAAAGGCAGCAGGTTGCGGCCCATCCCAGGCCTGGCTACAGGCCACAGCAGAAGAAGTGTGGAAGAGCACAATCAAATCTGCTGGGGGGTTTTCCAATTTTTTTTTTAAAGAGCAATCTTTCCCAGCTGCTTTCTGTTGGCAGCTGTGCTGAACCAGAGCCCCTCCTGGCAGCCAAGGGGAGGAAATGCTGACTCAGCCCAGGGTGAGGTCTGGACCAAGTGGATTCATCTTGGGAAGGACCGCACAGGGGTGGGAGCAAAGGGCTTTTTTTAACCCTTACACTGCTAGGTTTTCTAGTCCACCAGCCAAATGGGAGAAGTGTGTGTGTCTGTTGTCTCTTTAAAGCATGAAAATATGAGGCTAAACAATGTGATGAATGAGAGGTGGGGACACTATAAGCTCTTTGGGGCAGGGACTGTCCTTTACTCTGCGGCGGTACAGCACCTAGCACAGTGGGGCTCATTTGGGCCCGAGAGGCGCTACCGTAATCCAGTTACTTAATAACAGCATGTAGTATCCTGGAGATGAGGAGGAGAAAAGCATCAGATTCACACTCCCTCTTCTCACCTAGAAGCTTCTCTGCTCATCCCCTTCACTCCCCCTCACACACTCTTCACCCAACCCAAGCTACTCGCTTGACGCTCCCTTCTGGGTCCTCTTCCCCCCTGCAGCCCCTACACTTGGAATACCCCTTTTTCCTGGCCCATCCAACATGGCTCCCCCTTCTCCTTCTCAAAATTAACCTTTCCAAGGAGGCTTCTAAACTGTGCAACCCTCAACAAGTGCATATTAAATTAACAAGCAATCCCATGACCATATGGCCTTGACCTTTCTCCTCCCCATGCTAGTCATCTCCAGCTGTTTACATTTATGGCCCTGTTTGGCCATTGAGTAGAACCTTAGTCCATGAGTTCTCCCATTGAAACCACCAGTCAATGAGCTGCTCCACCTGAGAGAGGGTGGCAGAACTGAACGCTTATACTAAACTTGTGGGGTTTCTTCCAGCTCCCTCTGAGACATCTGGTGCTGGTCACTGTCAGAGACAAGATAATGGACCAGATGGATGTTGGGTCTGATCCAGCCTGGCAATTCTTATCTTCTCAGTAAGCTCCTTGTGGCATGGCCTCTATCCTTCTTTGTTTTGGACATTGAAGTTAATAGTAATAATAGCAACTGAGAGATTACGTGAGACTGGGAGAAGAGGAAGGAGAAGGGAAGATTGTTTACAGCGTCCCCCAAATTCCTCCTTTGCCCCACTGGTTCTGGAGTATCAGAAGCGAGGCACCTCCCCATGTTCATGGATTGTTAAACAGCAGAGGAAATGCTTTTCATTTGCCTCTGCTTAGAGTCTCCCTCTGCAGTAGTCACTACAGATCTGGGACCTTCCTTGGGACCTGGACTGTGTACTGCAGGCTGAAGTATTGGTGTTGACAAATCAACACCACTTTAACAAGCAGACACTTCCCTTTCTTGGCCAAAGAACACACTCCGTTCCTGGCCTGACTAATGCATATTAAGTACAGATCTGTAGGTTTGATGTTTCTGAGCAGTTTGTTGGACAGAGCTCCATGGAGAGGAGTCCAGAAAATCAGAAATCCATTGGGAACCATGTCGTGAATAGTCATTACCTAAAACTTCAAGCCTCTTTCCAAGCCTGACTTTGTAAACCTTTAAAAAGGTCTCCTGATCCAAGCCAGGCAAGACTTCACTTGCATCCAGTGCCACCACCCAGGGGGAGCTGTAGCAGGCATGTGTGGTTCCCAAAAGCAGAATCTTAATGATTTAAGTCTTAGATCCGAGAGAGACATGCCACTGGTGGAGTGAAATCACTTACTAGGGCTGCAAAGCCAGAAACAGGTGTGCGAAAATCAGCACCCAGACACCAGTTAGAACAACATTTTTTCCCCCTTGCATTCCATAAATCAACACTCTAATCTTTCACTGTCCAGCAAGATCTCTCACTGGGAGGGTGATAAATTGCCCTCCAGCCTCTGACAGCTGCTGGGAAATCACTCATGGCCTGAGACAAACCTCTAAATCTGACATTATAGAGTGTTGAAAGGAAGAATGTCTGTTTTTATAACCTACCTCAGTTATAATAAATATTTAAAATCCACATTAACATCCTCTTATAGTTACAATCTGCCCTCTATGGAACAGTGTCCAACTTAGATTTAATTAGCAGTTGAACCTTTCCAGCCCAAGCTCCTAGTAACACTGAAGATCCAAGTCTCCAGTGAAATGCCTCTGTTTTCTTAAACTACCTGCACCGTAATAAATATTAGCCATGTCGCCAGGCAGCCCTGTTGGAGACAGTGCTCTTTTTGTCTTCTCGAAAGCTTACATTTAATTTAAATGATAGGGTCTTTCCAGACTCCAAGGGGAATTTCTTTCCTGCTCTCCAGAACTTCGCCATACTTCACTTCCAAAGGCTGGTATATTCCTTTAGCACCAGGAGAATACAGGAATGGAAACATCTTGGTGCTGGTAAGGAATCAGACAAAACGAAGCCTACTACTGTGATAGTTGCTCTTTGGGCTGTATCAGAACCACAGATTAGAGCCCCCTCACCATTAAACTTTGGGGAAGTTCAGATCCTGATCCAAACTTTTGCAGCTGGAGAGAGGAGAAAGATCTGGCTTTGAAATGTTGGCAGAGGAAAACTGAGCACTTTTCCATCTGACTTTACAATTTGTTATTGTTTGTTGACACTGTCGCAGTCTTTTGATGCAAGTAAAACAACTTTTTTTAAAATTTCTTTTTTGATGCAAGTAACACACTTTGAAAGTAAAATGAGTTTGTTTGTTTTTTTAGTCCCCTTCCCCTCAGAGTAAAAGTTTCTTTTCATTTGTGGCAAAATCTCACAAAACTAGTGGCAAAGAAATAAACGTATTATGATTTCCTTCAGCTTTAACCAAATAAAGATCCCAAATGCTCCCATTTTGATACCTGTGCATGGTTCTCCCAGTCCTGCCTAGATGCAACCTCCTTATGACCATGATGGAACCACCAAATATAGACTTAAGGCTAGAGATGGGCCTGATCCCATCTCATCGGTGCATATACCCTTTGGGGAAGCTTGGATGTGGTTCTAGACCTGAACCCCAGAACTTGGACTTTACTATTCCTGTTTCATTATTAGGTATTTTTAAAAGGTATTAATTACTGTTGTATCTAATGGTAATAATAGCTAGCTATATATTCATCCATGGATCTCAAAGCACCGTACAGAGGAGGCCCAACCCCTCTCTTTATGATGTGCTGAACTAAAATCCCTCAGCCCAAAACCCGTGAACATTAGTGAAGTTTGGATGCAGACCCACACCTTGAAACTTGGGCCCATCAGATACAGTGGGTTCATGAGTGCCACTCGTTCATTTCCGCAGGAGTTGCACCCATGTAATGGAGAGCAGAATCGGGCACACGCGGCTTCCATGGAGTCTGTCTTGAGTTTGTAGCTGCCCTTATTCAGTAGCTGCATCTTTTACCATGCAAGCCAAAGAGGAAAGAAACTAAGTTCTAGGAAAGCCGTAGCATGTACACAAAGCTATCTTGGATTTGGCAAGGAGGGATGATCTGCAATGCTTTTCTTGTGAAATGGTAACAGGACAATGGTTTGCTAAAGAGCCTCAGGTGGGCAGCCCCCCTAAGGTTCTATAGTTAATAGGACAGAGGTCACAAGGCCTTGTATTGAGAAAGCATGATGGGCCAGCTGCCAGATATGCACATTCCCACCCTGCTTTTATTCTGTGAGCCCTCCATCCAGCTCAGCTGCCACTGAATCAATAACACCCCATCAATGGCAAATCAAGTCCTCCCAAATGGCACCCACTGCCCAAATAGAAATATCATACATTTCCCTTACACATTTCATGAAGTGCACCAAACGTCTATGCACATTGTATAAATAATGGGTCATTTAGTAGCCAGATGCATTGTCAGATTGTGCATTTGAGACTATTGCTAGTTTTCCAATTTGTGTTAAATTTATTTTATTAGATTGTCAAATATACATACACACACATATCTGCAGCCACAGACATATGTTAAATATACAAGCAAAAGCACTTACATTTCCTGTCCATCTCGTCAAACTATGGAAAATGCCCACAAGGACACGTAGCCTTTGAAATGTGCGCCCCCAAAATATACAGCCTTTAGAATGTGCTCAGAGGTGTCAGCTTCACATTGTGAATTTACTTAGATCCACTGTTATTGTTCTTCCACCACCAGTGAGAAGGTAGGCCCTACAAAAACAGAACTAATAAACATAGTAACATTTTCTATTATTGATACCCTGATTTTGCTGGAATTGAACCAGCTCTCTTATAAATTGCATCAGATTTCTTTTGTTTGAAGCTCTGCATGAAAACCAAAGTCCACTATAAACAGTGAAAGCCAATAAGGATAGATCTAAAATCTGTCTTGTGCAGTGTTTACCGCAATGGGCTCCTGGTCCTTGACTAGACCTCCTAAGCACTATGCTAATACAAATAGACACTAAATAATAATAATGTTGAATCAAATGATCCTGTGGGTTCTGGAAGGGAAGTTGCTCTTCCCCTAATTTATGGTCTGCGGTTGGATGGTGGGCAATTGGTAGCTTACTACCCTTCATGATCCTGCTCTTTTATGGATGAGGAAAAGGCTGCTGGCCCTTACACACACACAATCCTATAAAAGTACAGAGCTGGCTTCCCATTTTTTACAACTCATCCCCAAAACTCCAATGGCCTGGAATCTGTTTGCAAAACCCACCTCCTGTGTATCTTAGTCTATTTGGTACAGAGAATATCACCCCCAGGCAGAAAGTGCCTGCGTATATACATAACCTCCTGTTTTATAAAGAGTTTACAGTCAGTGCATCCTACTTGCAAGAGAAATTACATTCTCGGGTGTTTATCGTTTATTTTCAATGAGGAAAGAAGTGGTGTGTACAGAATGGAGGACATGTGGTCCCTTGGGTCGAGAGGTTACATGAGCCCCTGTTAACTTTTTTAACTTTCGCTTTTCCAGATGTTTTCAGATTGCCAGGAGAAGCTACCATAAAAGCTCTCAGTTACACATAGCCTGGAATGAAAGGTTATGAAACTGCCTCATTCTTCACTCAGTATGTGAGTCTGCATCGTTCATAGAGACCGAGGGTGTAAATATAGTTTATAGATCTTGCTGCTCTGGCTCATTCTGGAGAATCAGCAGAGAGGGGACCTCTCTTGAAAGAGGTCTCGGATCACACATGTGGGGGACAGAAGGAAAGCAGAGAGATAGTTCAACAGACCTTGGCTAGAATACTTAACCTAGAGACGGATCAAGTCCACACCAGCTCAGAGGCCCATCTCTCCCACTACAGGATACAAATAACTCCCTGTCATCATAAATAGGAGTTATGCAGATCTGGTGGCAGATCTGGTGGCAGGGCTCTGACACTCTTACCCCAGCAGCTAGAGACTATATGAAGGCAATATCAGCACTTCCATTAAGTTTGGCAGTCGTAGTCCAAACCAAAGTACTTCAGGACACTTAACACAGCAAGCAGAGGTTACTTCAGAGCCCTTGTAAACCATGGTCAAGCCAGGTGGAGTTTTTCTGTTCTTGTGAAAAATGAACACGTTGCCGGGTTAGGTGCTTGGCCGCTGGACCATTTACACTTCCATCATGTAGCTGGGAGAAGCGTGAGACTCATGCCTGGCCTATTGTGGGGGGATAGCTGATCATTTACACACTGAGGAGAAAGGGAACAAAAGAATGAAACAAAGTACAGACGCTCAAGACAGTGGAGATAGATCAAGTTTAGGTCCCTATTCATTGAGGCCATTTTTGAGAGATGAAGTTTAGAGAATTAGCCGCACAACAGCACAGCCCTGTCCAACAGTGTAGCAGCTTTTCCATGAGTGATGTTTTCCCAGGCAGGGCCTCTAAGGGTATGTCTACACAACATTGGAAACCTGGGTATGTAGGACCTGAGCTTGTGGGACTTGATGTTTCCAAGCCCACGCATGAATGCCCACGCTGCATTGTAAACCTGGGGTCACAATTGTTGGAGCTGGGCCTCACAGCTGTACTAGTGTGTCTATGCTGCACTATGCAGACCTCTGACTCAGGTCTGTGGCTTGAGCTGCATTCACACTGCAAAATGACAGGGCTTGGGCCTGAGTCACAGTGGGACTTGGGCTCTGACCCACTCCCCCTGCAGGGTCCAAGAGTGCTTGCTGACCAAAGTCAGACTGATTTGTGTGTATGGACAGAAGGGGAGCTTAGGGCTCAAAACTGAGTCAGAGCCCAAGTTTCAGGTGCAGTGTAGACTTACCCTGTGTCTTCTCATTTTACAGATCAGACAGTGTTTTGAAAAATTACTTCTAAAACTCAGTTACCATAGAATAGGGACACTTTGTATCTTTCTATATCTCAGCTCTAAAACAGACAGCTATGGCTAGAAAAAGTCCATTCAGAGGGTGGTGAAAGAGTTTCAGGGATAGTCGAAGGGAGGAAGCGATCCACAGGGCTATAGGAAGTGGAAACACAGGCTTCCCATGGGATAATAGAAAGAAGTGATATAGACCACATGGAGATAAAAGAAAGTGGAGATATGGGGTATTCATGGGATTAGCACATGGTGGGATATAGGCTTCACATGGGGTAACAGAAGGCAGGGACAGAGATTTTTCATGGGGAGAGAAGAAAGCACACAAGTTCTCCATGCAGATACTAGAAGCTAGTGTATAGACTTTCCATGTGGCTATCGGTAGGAGGGGCCGGAAACAGATTTCTCATGGAGATAACAGAAAATGAAGACACAAGATTTCTCATTTGGAAAACAGGAGATGAACACTCAGGCAAACGGGCTTTGGAAACCCTAGGGAGGGACACAAGCAAACTGTCTCCAGGTTCCAAAAAAGAGCAGCAGAGATTGCAATAAGGGCGGGGGCAGGAAGGGCTGAAATCCCCCCGAGAGTTCAATGTAGGAGGAGAAAGCTAGGAAGGTAGAATCACTGGAGGAGGTCCTAATGGGCTGCCTTGTTATAGAGGAGGTCAGACTAGATGATCAGAACAGTCCCTCTTCTGGCCTTAAAAGTCTATGAAAACTGAGGGGAAAGGTTGCGACCATCATACAAGGAGGGACCAAAATAAACTGGTGGAACGATGCTCCAAAGCTTCCCACCATGGAATGAGAAAAGAAAAACACCACAGAGCACGTACACAATTCAGTCTAAAATGAGAGCAAGAGCTAAAATAGGTCAATCCCAAAGAAGGGGGGGAAACAGCTGGGGAGTGTGTGCAATAGCCTGAAAGGGAAAGAAAAAAAAAAACCCAAGGAAAAAAAAGTGATGTGAAGATAGGAGAGTGGGTGATAAGAGGCGGCTGGCTGGGACGAGCTGCTGGTTTGAAATTGGCAGGAGCTGCTTGCGAGTTTCACCTCCCAACAGTGTCTCCTGGACGGTCAGTGATTTGCTAGCTGCAAACAGTGGCACTCAGTTCCCTTATATACAGCTATTTCCTGCAGATTGTCTAAACTGAGTTGCTCCCCAGCAGGAAGTAGATGTGTACCTTCATTAATCAATGTCACGCTTCGAGAGAAATGCTGAGTTCATGCTCATGTGTCTCCTCAGCCTCTGGAGACCACGTTGCCTCTAGCCAAGGCTGGTAGTCACCTGGAACAGTTTTCGAGCCCCCCTGAGCAGCAGGAGTGTCCATTAACTACCATGGATCGGTGGGGATGGTTTGTAAACTCCGGATACATACAGAGGGGCCTGGGCACTTATTGGCCACTGCTTTCCGCTCTCAGAAATGGGTCATTTAAACAGAAAACTGTAAAGTGTTCATGCCTCGAAATGCACAGAAACTATCAAAACAAGCTTCTGTCTCCATGCCACAGACTCTGCATTCAAACAGAAACTCGGGGCTTGTTATACTGGAATGAACCCAAGGGCTCCCACAGATTCCTTTCCTTTTTCTGATGTTTCACACAATAAACATTTCATTTCTCCAGCATGAAAACGGACACACCCCAGTTACCAGGACAGCTTGTTTTGTTTGGAGTAATAGTTAAGGGCCTAATCCTGCCTCACTGATGTCAATGAGAGTTTTGTCGTTGACTTCAATGGGATCAGGTCCAAAAGAGTCAAATGGTGTATTAGAAAAATAACCACAATCTTTACTATGAGAGACTATTTTGACCGCATGAGCAGATGGAGCCAGAGCATTCTCTCCAAAGGCAAAACCAGTTCAGACAGGTTGTCACACCACTCCACCCACACAAGTGAGTGACAGTATGCTCAGACAGTGAAATACGAGAGAGAAGCATTGCATCACCAGAACGTGCTGGCATCGGCTGATCTGTGATCCGCAGGGTAGGACATCATGATCAACCACAGCTGATTGCCCTTTTGTGGGTGCTATATATGCTGCACACAGCTGCAAGCCAGAGTGCAGCAGCAGGACTGTAAGATAAGTAGCAGAGCTAGAGTTTGGCAAATTGGAGAGAAGAGGGGCTGGGAAATTGAAAATTAAGCAGCACTTTAAAGGCACCAAGATTACGATCTAGGAATCACAAAGATCTAAGTAATGTCAAAAGATCACTAATTATTATACTTAGCTTTATATTTCCAAAGCACTTCACAAACTTTAGCTAATCAATCCTCACAAATCACCTGTGAGTTTGGTAAGTCTCATTATCCCCATTTTACAGAAGGGGAAACTAAGTCACATAGCGGTTAAGTGACATGACTTGCATAAGGTAACCCAGCAAATTGGTAGTAGAGCCAAGAAGCTGGGAGTTCCTAGTTCTGTGCTCAATACACTAGTCCAAACAACCTGTCACAATGCAGGTGGTAGAGTCAGTGACTGAGGGAAAATTGAGGAGCAGTCACAGGGCAACGTGAGTTGTGTAACAGAATCAGGCCTTGGTGAATGTGGGGCAAAACTTCCAGGACAGACTGAATTAGAAAGCAGACTAATCAAAATGAAGCACAGTTCCAGAGCAAAGGGAGCACGGTACAAGTACAACGAGTTAGGACGTAGCCCTTTAAGTGCACCAAGTTAAGGAGTAGGTCTCAAAGCAAACTAGTTTGGGTGTTAGACCTCAGGCTTCTTTAGCTAGAGACCAATTCCTCAATAGTTGCATAGACTACCCAAGAGACTAATCTGATGAACAGTCCAGAACTCAGTGAGCAGAGAGCAGTCCTAGCACAGGCGAGGTTACATATTGTAACTGCATGGTGGGGATAATTTTCCAGTCTCTGAGTGAAGGGTGGCTCCATCATTGAAGCAGCATCACCTGTTGACTGGTAAGCACGCCATACTGCTACAGGTAAGAAGGAAGGTGCTAGCAGAGAGCTTGAAAGTAGAGGAAAAATACACCTCTCAATGCCCTCTCTTTCCACCTGAGCCATCTGAATAGCTGCAAGGCTTTACCGCACAGCCCATGTGGGGCTTATTCCCAAACGCCACCTGAGCCCTGCCAGGTAACTCATAAGTACCCTGTTAACTCCACCTGTGTGTTATCACACACACACACACACACGTGCCACATTGACTGATTCCACCTGTTCCCTACTAATTAACTCTGCTTCTGTATTGAACTATAAATACCCTCATACTGGAGCGAGATATATGCCTGTCTGTGCATAGGTGGGATGCATGGCCAATCAATGAGCCCCACAGAGAACATGGATGGTCAGAGAATGGATTGAATGTATACAAACCCCAAGGATAAAATGGGTTGCATATATGCCCCGCTAGAGAGATTCTTAGTCGGAGGCATTTATGCCAGCTAGAGAGACTTGGGGTTGGAGTGAGGGGAAACTCATATGCCCGGCTATCTGAACACTCCAGGGTGATGTGGTTCAACCCCATTCACAGAGTTTTAGCCATGCTCCCTCCTTGACTTTTAGGGGAAGTGACATCATTAAAAACTTTTTCAACTCCGAAAATATTCCCCTTGGTGGGTAGTAGGCATGTCTAGCAAGAGAGGTGTATGGGTGCCTCTCTGTGATGATAAATACCCTTGACAACACTTAAAACACAATTTACAAATTCATCAGTTTCACCCAACTCCCATAACCAACAATGGCCAGGCTAAAAAGAGACATTGAAAAATCCTACCCTACCCCACTCACCATCCTCATAATTCTCCCCCGATCTCCAAAATCCAGGGACAATAGAGCAAGCCTCAAGCCAGCACCACACCTCCCCAACCAAACACCGGGTAAGGCAACTGGCTGCTTGGCAGAGTCAAATAAGCCAGCAATATAGAAGAGGGTGTCATCAGCATATATATCACACACACACCCACCTACCTGCAGGAACCCACCCTCACACAGGAAACTATCTCAGCCTTTGAAAGGTATGTAGTCAGTCAAGAGCTGGCCTGTCCAGTCTGCTATGGTCTGCAGGGAAGTCAACACTACCTCATGATCAATCGTACTGGATCTACCTGGTATATCTTGCAGTGGTTCTCTGCCTTTTCTACACTGTGTCCACATGTTACAAAAGAAAATAGATTTAGGATCCTCCCTCCCATCACTTTCAGGAACATCCTCCTATCTCCTGCGGCTGAGAACCCAGAATCTCTCTGTGGATGCCTGACTTCCATGTATCATCAAGACGAAATCATCTGCCTGCGCAACTAGAGGAGTCGTTGTGATGTACTCAAGTTGGCACCCAGGTAAGCAAGTGTCAAGGCAAGCTGAGATAGGTAGATACTCTGAAAGTTCTCTTTTCACAACCTGTTACAAAGATATGGGGCAACTGCTGGCCAGAGTGTTGGCATCAAGTGATTATTTCTTGAGCAATGGCCTAACATCTGATTTAAAGGATGGTTGGCAATGTGCCCTCCTGAGGAAGAGTTGACAATCTCTATCAACAATGAGCCCATTTTTTCTTCACTGGCCTTCACCAACCAGAAAGGACATGAGTATTCAGTACAGGTTGTTGACCAGGGTGGAGGAAAAAAACAACCAGATTTTAAGAATTTAAATCAGATTTTTTTAAACATTTAAGTTAAATACAATTTTCAAATAAACCTATTTAAAATTAAATTTGACGTTTACAACCTATGTTACACAACCTCACATAACTTACTACAATCTATTCAAATAATTTAAACTAAATTATAAAAAATATTAAATGGTACATGTTTGCTGCCAAGTTTTAAAGCATGTCACTGGTGAAGCACCTGGAACCACAGGTTTGTGAAAGTGCTAAACCAGCTTTTGACAGCAGCAGCCTCCTCTCTAAGTGCAAAGAGAATATTTTCTTCATTTCAGTTTATTCAGCTAGTTCAGTCCAATTACTAGCTCATTCATTCGAAGTTAAGAAACCTGTTGGGAGCTGAAAAAGCAGGAAAGCTTGTTTTCCTCTTCCAGTCTATGAATAAAAACTAGGTCTGAGAGGATGAGATCCACCAGTTCTAAAACCTTGAAGGGCATGGTGATCGGAAACCATCAGTTTAATCCATAAGTTACAGAGAATACTTGTCTTATTTAAAAATCAGTTAGTTTTCAATGCAAAGTGGTTGAGACATATGAAAACAAAGTTTATTAAGCACATTTATAGTATTTTTATGTAGTAAAATATTTTAAATGTTTTTCTTGTGCATTTTTAATTTATTTGACTTTCTGTTTTCCAAACAGAGCTTGACGCAAACCACAAGTAAAAAAAAAGTAATTTAGTACATAGGAAATGCATCATTCATCATTTTCTAATACAATCCAAATATATAAATTCAGAATCGGAGTAAAGGTAAATTAAGCTATATAACTGCTTAAATAAATGTGTATAGAGAGAGTGTATCCTCCTGATCAAAATGAAGCACCAAATTCATTGCAAAGACTGTATTTAGTTGCAAAACAACATGTTTTAATGGTTACTAACCAATGAGAATCAACCTCTCTTTAGGAAAATAACTAAAAAGTACAAATGTGAAACATGATTAAAGCTGATGATTTATATCAAGGTTTCCCACTTGCCAATTTAAATCATGATTAAAACCAGTTATTTAAATCATTTTGATTTAACCCAATCCACTGATTAGACACCACCAGTTCCTCAGTGTGCATCACTGTCTGAAAGTCAAGGAGAGAAGATTGAGTGTTTGTTCCCTTATGATATTACCGCGCCCCACAGAGGCAAGACAGCTCCTCAGAATGGGAGGGATTTGAATCAACCACCAAGTGTAGACAGCTCAATCAATCAGGATGCCCACCCCACAAAACAAATCCACTGTTCTGGACTTTGTAAGTGCTAAAGTGGAGACGCAGAAACTTTTGTGTCTCGACAGCCATGGCTTAATACTTTAAAAAAATCTTTATGTTGCAGTGGATCTGTGTCAGTCAGAGACTCCTGTCACTGGTGCTCAAGAAATCTTTCCTCTGTTTCAGGTGTCTCAGGCCTTTTGTAAATCAAGGTGACCTGTGCAGCTGAAGCTAGAGAAGAAGATGCCTATGGGGCCACCTCATGAATGGTCAAGGAGAAGAGCACATTATAAAACCCCATCAAACCATTGATAGAGAGGTCTGTCAGGAGGGTAGTCTTCTGGAAATGCTCAGGTTCCATTAGTGTTTGAGGATGAACCGTCACCCCAAATGCAAATCGAATGAGGCAATGGTCAGTCCATGATATGGGGATAATTTCCAAACTCCCCACCACCAATGTCAACCCACGCATGAGGTAGACAGTGTGGATAAGACATAAGAGCAGCCACCTAGAAGGGTCTAATGGCAGCTTTGGTGGCCATGAAACTCTGAGCCGGTCCAGAAGAGTCATCATCCACGGGGACATTGAAGTCATTAAGCTCCTTCAGTGCTGGCGCCTCCATTCCCAACCCACTGAGCACTCTCACCAGCTGGGGTGCCCTAGCTTTGCTGATGCTCCGTAAAATGGCACCATTTGGTACTCGTGGGCTTCACAGTCCTTCCAGTCTCTCTGCTCAGGATGTGGAAAAGGGCAAACACAGGACCTGGATGCATTCATAACTCAGTCACCTATCCTGGAAGACCGTGGACACTGCTTCATACCTCGGTCCTTAAGCCACCATACACCCCTTTGGCCTGATGCACGGAATCTGAAAATGAAAGCATCTAACTTAGGAGGGACTGTGATTGGCTAAGCAAGTGAGTGAGCGGTCTGTCTGCCTGCCTGTGTGTCTGTCTGCCTGTGTGTACCTTCCTCTGTGTGAGCAGCGATTCCTGACAGCTAATATTTCACAGGAACCAGAGCCAGCTTTCTCTCACGCTCTTTCTCTCTCTCTCTCCTGTTTATGAAGCCGAGGGTAAGTGTTTAATTAGTTGCCTAATTGCCTGGGTAATTGGTAGACATACTCAGCTCTCCAAGTAATCAGTCTGAACAGGCCTTGAAAATATCTGGCCCAATATTCATTAGTGCAGTTAAATCGTTAAACAGTTACTGTGTTTGGTTCCTGACAAAGACCAGCTAACAGCTGTGTTCAGCACATCTCAATTGCATTCCACATCCTCTCCGCATGGGACAGACAGACAGACCACGGTGAAGCAGGGTGGGGGTGGGGGACACGACAGATGGAGGGGCAGAGCCCTGAGAGTAGTGGCTCTGGCCGCAGAGATGTAGGTGCTGAGCAGATACCCACTGCTGCCTGGAGCCCGTCTCACATCGTACGGCCTCTCTCTTTGCCCCTCCGCTGGCCTGCCAACATCTGACAGCCACAAACAGAGGCCATTTGGGGAGGCCCAGGGGCGTACGCTATTGCAAGACACTGAGCTAGGAGAGGAGCAGGGAGGGTGAGTATTTGGCTAAAGCAATGGATCTTCCCCTACTAGGCAGTGCCACTTGGCCCATATGGACCTGCTCTGAATGTTCTCCTTCTCCTTTCCCTGCCCCACCCTTCCGGCTGCTTTCTTCTTCCCCCTCGCCTTTCCCCAGTGCTAGCTTGGCAGTTCATCCCCTCCCTGTCCCTTGACTGGCTGTTCCATGGATCCACCCCCCTCTGCTGCTGTTTAGGAAGCTGGTTTTGCCATTAGCAGGAGTATCAATGTGAATGTTGTCTCAGCAGGTTAGGAGGCTACCCCTGGCCAGAATAACTCATGAAAGGGACACAGCCTGTCCTCCTCAGGCTCACCGACGCTGGAACTCATCACAAAGAGCGCGCCTCGGGACATCATGGCCAACGTGCCTTGGAAGATGAGAACGGATCATGGTGTGGTCTTCCTTGCTCCCTGGGCGTTCACAAGTTAGCAGTGAGAGACTCGTTTTTCCTGGGAAGAGAAGGGTGGTGGGGAGCCACATTCGCAACCCAAGCACAAAGCGGAATCTCCAAAGGGATTATCCCACACACGTCTAGGCTAAAGGTGAAGGCTTCAGTGTTACGATCCAAACTGCATTGTCACAACCAACAGGGAAGCACTTACTCAGAAGGTCTGTGCGCTAAAGATCTGAGACTCAAAGCAAAAAGACTGCACTGGTGTCTCTCCTTGCCAGAGCCCCTCACCTGCTGGGATGCTGGTTTCCTCTTGCCATCAGCTGGATAATCTGCACAAGCTTCCACAAAGTACAGAGCAGGAATTAGCACAAGCAAATAACAACGTCTATCTTGCCGAAGGACTAGCAAGCCCTCCCTTTCCTTCTGTCTCTCATTCTGGTTCCAGAACAGGCGCTCGAGATCATGCAGTGGGACCATAGACAATAAGACTCCAAGCCCAGAAGCCTTTTAGTATATTTCTGTGCTTTTCCAAACTGTGGAAAGAGTAGTTTCCCCCAAATACCATGTAACAGCCTTGCTCACATCAGCAGCCGACTGTGGGAGGCCAGCCAGGCTGCATAACTTTTGAGACAGAGTTGGTGGCAGCACCCACGAACGCGTAAAGAAGAATGCACCTGTTACGAACGGCACATTCTTTAAAAGATGTCTGGCTGGAGAGACCTGTGCAATTAAGCGCAGAAGGGACGGGAATCTGTGCTGCATTCCCAAACAGTCTCAAGTCAATATGCCCTTCCTCCACCCACCCACACTTTCTTCCAGATAGTATCAGAAGACTGACTGTATCAAGCAGCCCTACGTGCTTCGTTTTCCACAATGCTGACTTGTTCCTGCTGCTGTAGGTATCCAGAGTTCACCTAGCTGGTGTGCGACTCCGTGAGCATATTGTTCCCTGTGGCATTGATCTAGCAAAGGAACCTAAATCCTGAGGCAGAATTAGCTCCAGAGCAGGGAATGCACTGTCAATAGAAGTGGATTCCTAATCAGATTCTGCGCTTTAGTTTTTCCAGTTGAACAGTTGGGTTCTTGGCCAACGAGCACCTCCGCCTGAAAGCAAGCATAGAACATGCTCTGTAAGGGATGAGGGAATCCAGAGCTGCCTTGTTCCAACATCTCAAATTACCAACATCACTGAACAGAAGGGAAGGAAGAGGCAATGTGGAAATTAGAGGAAGCCAAGGAGAAGATCAAAAGAGAGCAAGAGGGTAACTTGGCAGAATTTGGGTGAGTAACCAAGAGACGGAAGGATGGGAGATCAGAAAGGTGCAGAGGAAAGTCAGAGGAGCCAGGACATGGAGGGTTGAGAAGGGGTAGATAGAAAACTGAAGCTGTCCCAAGAGAGATCAGAGGAGGCTTCCACCGACTGTACAGGAGTTTGCTGCAGCCTGGGAGGAGAATCAGACATGCACAAGAAGAGAGGAGGAAGAAGTGAGAGACTGGAGCACTATGGGGTGGGCAAACCAATCCGTGTGGTAGGAAGGATGGAGGAGAACCAAGAGGGATGCATATAGCTCGATTATGGCACAAGTGCTATTGGAGCCTGTCCCAGCCCAGTCATGTGCACTTCCCAGGTCAGGAGTGCCCAGGCTATGGCCCACGTGTTACTAGTCTGGGGAGGGACAGGGAGAGAAATGACCTAGGAGCTGAAGCAGCTGGTCCTGAATAGGCAGTCCGTGAGGAGGCAGGGCCTGCCCTGCTTTGCAGTGGTGGGCACTAATCTTAAAGGGAAAACAGAGGTGGAAAAAGAAAGGACCTGACCCAGTGAAAACAGGGTTTGTCTAGTATGCGCTCTCATGTGTCCCCAGTCCAGAAGGCTTACAGATGCTATATGAGAATATCCCAGCCCTTCCTGCAATACTGGGAATGTAAAGCATTCAAGGCCTCTAAGTTCAGAGAACTGGGAGTGAGAAGGTTTCTGGAGCACCAGGGAGCCTCAGCAGATCACGGTGTGCCTCCTGGGAAATCTGAAATTGGGGAGGAGCATGTCAGGGGTAGTTAATAAAAAGGTTCATGTCTATTATTCTGTTGAACAGCTCTTTGCACTCGGTGGCTTTGTTCTTGCCAACATCTGTAAGAGATTATGGACGTCTTCGTAGGGGAGGACATGGTCAGAATCTATAAACACCCAAACGCTGGGGTGAAAGGGAAGTTCCACCTGGGTGGCCTATGTGACAGTGGTTCTTCTAATTACGAACAATAAGCGTGGGGAAAGTGGCCCCTTCCAGATGGTTACATCTCAGGAAGAACTGACAGTCAGATATTCTTGTTTCATGGAGTATGCTTGTCATCAGATTCTCCTGGACTGAAGTGCTGTGAGTCTAGCAACAGACAAGGCTGCAGCCCAGTGGTCTGAGCATGGGTCGGGGAGCCTGGAATTCCTAAATTCTAATCCCAGCTCTGACACTGACTCCTCTCTGTTGCCTTGCACATGTCACTGCACTGCACTTTTCCCCATCTGCAAAATTAAGATAATGACTTTTGCCCACTTCTCAGGGGTGTAGCCATTGATTGGGTAGCTTTTGCAAAGTGCTTTGAATAGCCTAAAAACTGGAGTGTCTGGAGGTGCTCAGATAGCATGGTAATAGGTCTGGTGTAAGAACCTGAATAGAACAGAACTGCTAATAATCACTCCTCCTAGTTCCTCCTTCTTCAGCCCTGTTCTCAGAAGGTCAGCTTCTTAATTCCTCAAAAAGAAAAGGAGTACTTGTGGCGCCTTAGAAACTAACAAATTTATAAATTTGTGATAAATTTACAAATTTATAGGTTCCACAAGTACTCCTTTTCTTTTTGCGGATACAGACTAACACGGCTGCTTCTCTGAAACCTGTTCTTAATTCCTGACTCTGTCCTGGCCTTCCCCCCCGCCCCCAGCTCCAGATGTCCTGGGTACTCACTGAGGCTCCTGCAACTGGTAAAGCTGCCCAGTACAAGACAAATTCTCAGGTGACTCATTGCCAGCTCAGCTTGTCTTTGTTAATGCTGCATTTGCCCCTGAAAAAGGATCCTGGTTTTATAAGCTTTTAGAAGCGTAAAGATCCAGCACTGTCTTAACATGCTGTTAGCAACAATGATCCCCTCCCCGATGGAGAGTTCTTGACTGGAGCTTTTGCATTGTCATCTGCAGAATACTTATAGCCTGGCTTTGTTTTTCAAAGTCAGGGATTTGTCTTCTTTGGTCTCAATGTCCATCATAGACACAGCTTACAAGATGGAGAGAGAGCAAGGAGGAGACTGAGGTTCTTGGAGGCCATCAAATCTCAGAGGGTTCAAATCTCCTCATATCATCCACAACATCCACCTAGTACTAAGCTGCCACACAACCCCAGACAGCCAGATGACCTTTGTGGGATGTTAGCTATTGCTGATTGCACTCTGTTTCAGCCTGAGATATGGGGACTTGTATTTTATTCAAGAGGTCACTGGTTAGGATGGGGGAATGGGAAGGTGCATGGATAGAAGGAGGATGGTCCTTCTTTCCTCAAATCAGAACAAGCCCCAAAAATCCAGACTTAAAGAACCCACATTCTGCATCCTCCAAAGGCTCTTCCTAACTCCCCCCTCCAGAAAAGGTGGTGTCAGCAGAGGGGTGAGTGAGGAAGGTAGACAAGAGGGGATTTTCACTGAGGCACTTTAACTGCTCTCCCCTGCTGATTTCTTCACTTAAAAAAAAAAAAGAAAGAAAAGAAAAAGAAAAAATAATTACTTTTCAGCCTCTAACCTTTCCAGCAAGTGACTTTGTAATAAATAATCCACATGTCCCTCCAGTGCAATCCATCAGCGGGAGCGCCTAATTACTTTAGACTCACTTTGAAAACCCTTCCAGTGCCACTTTCAAATAAATAAAAAATTAACATGGAACTTGAGCAGAAACCCAGAGAAAGTTTCCCACTTTTGCTCATGTTACTGCAATTCAAAGCTGATGGGCTGGCAGAGAGACCTCAGACATTTAACTCCCATGTTGAAAGGGGAGCTCAGTGTGGAATTCAAGGCTCAGAAATTCACCGCCTGGCATCTCCATAGGAAATCCACATCCCAACATTTGGATGCTCAGATCAACAGTAGGAGATGGATCAAAAACAAACTCCTGGATCTGAATTTGGGGAAGAGTTCAGATCTGGATTTGGGACCTGTTCTGATAGATTTCCACTGCATGCTCCTCAGTGTTCATTTTGGACGTAGGCAGGATGGGGCTTTCTTCAGAGGTCCAACAAGCTCACAAGGGTCTGGCTAATGGGTTCAAAGTTGCGTTAACCTCTGGATCCCTTTTATCCAGAGGGAACCAGTTTAGCAGAGATCGGCCTCTGCACAGCTGGGTGGGAGAGTCTCCAACACAGCAAGGCTGGGAGAAAGGTTGATCAACCCTCCCACCTTCCAACAGCAAGGTGGCCATGTAGCTGAACAAGACGCTATCTGCCCATATCGTCCATCTTTCTCCCACTCCTATACCTGAGCAGAGAGCTCTAGGAAAATGAGCTCCAGGTGCCCAAAAGTAGAAACAAAGCCAGCCCTATCTGCGCCCATCTCCTCCAACCATCTTACTTTCCACACATTGAGTCCCACTGTACCTCATGCAGCACCCGGCATTGGATCTCAGCTGAGTTTAAGCTACATCTGGTCTATGACCTCTGTCATCTCAGAGCCCTGAATGTTGGCCACTGTTGCTACTGCCTGGGCAGTCTGTTGCCCCAAAGGCACAGCCGCGGACTGCAGGGAGAACACCCCCTGAGACATTATCTCTGTATCAGACTTCATCCTGCACTGGGGAGAGAGGAAAGGGAAGAAGTAAAATCGCTGTACAATGTACATCGCTGATATTCTTCAGATCTCTCCTTTCCTTTCCAACTGTCTCCATGGATGGATTTCCAGACTGCCACAAGTATTCCATTGATTTAGGAATAGCTGGGCTGGGGTTAAGATTCGCGTGAGGGTTTGGGCGAGTGGTAGATAGAGGATCTGAGCCTGAAGCTGCTGCACACTGATGTAAGGGAGGGCTGCCTGCAGTGGCTGTACAGTCAGGCCCTGGTGGTACAGTAGGGAGCAGGTGAATGGTGTTTGTCCCCAGGGTCTGGTGTACTGTACCAGTGGTTCCTCAGAAGTACAACAGAGTTTCCTTCTTGTTCCGATGAAAGATTAAGCTGAGAAGCAGGAGAGGTGTTCGTAGATATCCTGTTGCTCAGAAGTGTCCAGGGGATGGGGGTTAAAGCATCTTGTTGCATGTAGGGGCTCAGAGCATTCAGGGATGCAGGAGCCGTTGAGTGTGGATGTTATTCCCCTGCTGTCCCATGGCGCAGGAATGCTAGTGAAGGGCACTATGTTCCATTGCCCAGGGAGGCCAGAGCTGGGTTGTGAATGGGATACTGGGGGTTATAGGGACTCAGGGAATCATCACCTAGTAGGGCAGGCTTCCCATGCATTTGGATTAGCTATTACTTTCACTTGGCAGCTGTGTCTTTTCTGTCATATAAGCCAGTAATTAAGACACAAGAGTTGATGATTGGAAAGGCACATTCACTACCAGGCTGAATCTCTTTGCTGGTGCCAGTTAGCCCCTGTAAGGAGGGGTCTGCATGTGGAAATACAGCTCCAACCATATTGTTGCAGTATCACTGTAATGATAGTTATTTATTATTAGCCAAAGTTACCCCCAAATCCCACTAAGCAAAGCCAGAGGTAGCTTAACAGCAGCTCACCCTTCTGGCAGCAGAATGCAGGAGCCTTCTAAAGAGCTCTCCCTCCTCTTCTTATTCCTCCTTTTCCCCCTTTCTCCATCCCTCTTTCCTTCCCCTCCCCCCGTCCCTTTGTGTGGATGGGTCCTGAATGGGACCAAACAATAAAAAACTAAAACAAAAGAAGCAAAATTAAGTATCTGAGAAAAATAGAACAATCCCTAGAACCTAGAAAGGTCTGCTTTCATTGTAGGCTACCAGAGCCCAGGCAGCAGTGTGCCAGGGGAGGAAGATGCTTTCAAAACCTCCACAGGAGAATTAATTAAACGAATTTCACTCTGCCAATTGTTTGTTATTTTTGCTGACCTCACCAAGTGGATTAATATTTAATTAGCCTTTAGGAGAAGTGGAAAGCACTTATTAACCTGCTATGTCAATCTGTCAGACCTGGGGTCTCTGGACAGATGCTGCCTACCATGAAGCGATGGAAATAACAGGTTTGGTTTCTCATGCATCCTGCCACTGGTCGACTTGGAAAAAGAGAGTTCCCTTGAAGCTGTTACCCTAGTTTGAAGGAGTAAGGGCTAGAACCTGAAACAGATGCCCTGAATCCAAAGCCCAGCCCAGAGCCACAGAGCACAGGCCGGCTAGATGCAGTGCACTGGCAGAACGGCCTTCTCAGATGCCGTGTGCAAGACTCAGGGAGAACATGCAAGGCCAGCTGTATGCATGCAGCATGCACAGACATAATACCCCTTAGAGGGTCTCCTGGTACCAGGAGCTAGTTGCCTATTACTAGGATGCCCATAATGACTTCTCCCTGGAGAAGTAGGAGCGAGTCTGGGACAATGAACAGTCTATCTCCCTCCTCCCTAGTCAGGCCGCAAACATCTTTTCTCCTGCCATTGAGAGCCCTCACTGTCCAGATGCCCTTCAGTGACATTCACCTATCCATTTTAGATGCTTTGTGCAAAGCCCCAGGGCCTAATCTATTTATTTCAAATGCACCCAGGGCACCGCTGTGAACTTGGATACTTGCGCTCCTCACACGAGGAGCTAGCTGTGTGCCACGTGCTGAGACGGTGCCCCCCAAACTCCCTTCAGGCAGAGCATGGAGGAATTGATCTTCTGGTAGCACTGGAAAGGCTTCAAGGAAATGCAATGGCACTGCATGACTGGCATTGGTTATTAGGGCACGACTGCCACTCCGTCTCACTTTCACTTTTGCTTTCACAGTGGGTCTGGCACAAAGCTATTTTTGGTGCCTCTAAATTGGAGGAGGGGAGGAATGGCCCTGAAAACCTTCTTTCTTTGCCTGTTGGCACTCTATCACATGGGTATTTACAGCCATGACATGTCGAGAGGGAAGAATAGAGCAGGGTGCCCTGACAATAGCAGTTAGGGAGCAACTTGCGGAAGACAGGATCTTTGTTTTTCTTTCCCACTGAATTTCACGTCTGCTCTTTCCAGAAAAGCCTCCATGAAGCGCATTTTACCTTAAAGCTCTGCCTGATTTAACAAAGTGTTTACAGTCATCATAATTATAGAATGTATTCAACCTGGTGTCAGTTTCTCCTAATTGATGTGAAGACATGATTGGGTCCTGGGAGGCCTGGAGCGCCCCAGATGAACCTTATAAAAGAAACACTCTGGCTAAATGATAGGAAAATAAAACAACAGCAAGAGGAGTGCAGTTAGAAACGACAAACACATTCCTGTTTGGTGGCAAGAGCTCAAAACCATGACACAGTGAGCCAGGTTCAGAGCTGAAGTAAAGCAGAATTCATCTCAGCTAAAGATGGAGCTGCACCTGCTTACACCGAGAATGGGTTTGGCCCTTTGGGTGCAGAAATGTACAATTTAGGCTCAAACTGCAGCTGTAATTTAGGAAATTTTAGGAAATTTACACACTACTTAACACTCACCTCACTAGTCTTTGAACTAAAAGATACACTTAGTAAATGAAAGGAGAAGAAGAAAAAATGCAGTCTGGAAAGGAAATTGGACCTGCCTTCAAAATTTGGGAGAATTTCTGTAAGACTAAATAGATATTTGGGCACCCATAGCGGCATTCCTTGAAGATCCTGGCTATGCAGCTCTATAAAAATACACACCCCAAGTGTATCTTCTTCCAGTAAAAATCCGAGATGAGATTTTGCTCCAAACTTCCCCAAAATTCGGTGTATTTGGGTGAGGGCTCTGGGGATGGTAGGAATCTAAGCCCAGATCTGGATCTCGCTTATTGGGCCAAATCAAAATTCTGGATAAAGACACCACTCATTTTGGGGTGCTCACAGTCTGGTTCCACATTTGAATTTTGCCAACCCACTAAGGTAGTGGAGAAAACCTCAGCAGAGGGGGAGATGAAGAATGAACCAAGTCTACGGCAGGAGCGTTGGCTGTAGGCATGGCTTTAGGAACCCTTTAATTTTAGTAGAAAGTAGCAGGAACACCCCCCCACACACACATCAAACATGGAATAAAGATTTGGGATGAGAGGGAGAGCTGCCCAGCGGAGGACACAGGAGGAGCACAGCCTGGATTCAGTTTCTCACATGCTGCCGAGCTGGTCTGTGACATCACAGTCCATACCTTGCAAACTCTTTGGCTTGCATTATGCTACCATACTCCATGTCTCTCATGCCACCCAGCCAGCACCCTAGGGTCAGCCAGCCTGTATAACAACACAGCATAAGGCTGTCTCTTGCAGGCCAACCTGGTCATAGCAAGGCATTGCCCTCCACCTCTTGCACACGTCCAGCAGTGTCACAGTGCTCGTGGGCAGAGTCTACTCTGCATTTCCCAAGCCTGGCAGAGGTAGCCTGGGTGCTTGGACCGGGTGCCATTATTGCTGCTTTGTGACACAACGTATCATTTATTATTTTTAAATTAAAACCCTCCTGAGCTTTATTAAATAGTGATGCTGATAGGTAATTAAATCACAACTTAATTAAATCTGTCGGTTAAATCCAACCAAGGCAAGCTGGCTTCTCTCTGCAACCTCTGCGAGAGGCGCTGTGAGCAGAGGAAGGCTACACAAATTCAGCGCTGCCTTGCGCTTTGCACCGCCGCCTCCCCTCCAAACAAAACGATCACATGCCACTGTGCTTGCTGGTTACTGGACGTGGGAACTAAACCTGCAGAATGTTTAGGGACCATAGGGGAACCAACAGGGACCATAGGGGAACTTGATCCTGCAGAAGAGCACTGCCAGGAGGCCCCCAATTCACTTCTGCCTAGGAGCCGGAAAAGGCCGAAGAGGAGTGCATAGCACGCTAAATAAGACCAAGTCTCCCACCTCCATTTACCTTGTGTACTTACAAGTAAGGCATTGGATTCAGGGGATGGGAGACTGACTGCCGCTCAATGCACAGGACTGGGCCAAATACTGAACTCTGCTTGGACCCACACATACCCTCCACGCTCAGAGCGCAACCAGCAAGGATTTGCAGGGTGAAGGCCCCAGTGAAGGTGGGCCAAAAAGGGGTGTTTTGCAAAAGCAAAGGCAGGCCTGGGTGTGAATCTGGGTTCTATTCCATCTCAACCCCCAGCGTTTGGGTGGGAGGAGGGTTCGCACCAATCAACGCCAGGTTTGTCCTATTCCAGTGGCTTTGGGGTAGGGATGTTCTTTGACTGGGAGGCTGTACTCTAAGCAAATCACCACATAACCCGAATGAGCCAAATTCTCCTCAGGTTTATCTAGAGACAATGGGGTTTCACTGGTTCAACTGGGAGGAGATTTTGGACATGTTTGGCCTCAGGGTTGAGAGTATGTTGCAAACCAACCTGTGCTGCCCTTGACTGTAAAGGGAAAGCATTGTGGTTGCATAGCCTTGTAATGCCCCTTTCCCAGATGGGTCTTTCCTGTGGATTTCATAGATGTAAAGCTGTCTGCTAATCAGCCTGGCCTTGGTGACTGATTTAGAAGTTTTCCTCCTTTGAGGAACACCCTGTTCTCTGAGTTCCTGTCTGTCTGGCTCAGTTATACAGGACAAGGGGCCAGAAGCCATCAACATGGAAAAATAAGTTTTGCTAAGTCATCAGTCTGCTCGTCCCAAGGAAAACAGAGCTCAGAAAAAATTAGCCCCTTTTTCCAGCTTCCAAACTTCAAAAGCTTCCGTCCTCATCACCCATGTTGGATTGCACTCAGCACTGTGGCTCTCATCAATCTGCACTGCTTGCGGGGAGGAGCTTTGCTGATGGATGATTTTACTCTTTGTGTCCTGGTTTGTGTTAGGAGAAATGCTACTTTCTCTGGCACAAACCCCACCCACTGAAGACTCTTTTAATGGATGTTAGAATGAGAGACAGCTCAGCTCATGCTGGAGAGATTTTTCCATCTCTTTTGAAGCTTTGTAGTGGACTACACCTCTTTGGTTCTTTCCTTGGTCCCTATTTTAAGAAAGGCGGGGTCTCCCACATTTGACCGTTGGCAGGATGAGCGACAGCCTCAATTATTGAGACAGATAGACCAGAGCTAACATCCTGGATCTGAACCCTCCCAAACTTTGGTGAGGTTCAGAGTCTGGAACCAAAATTTCTGCTTGGGGCACAGGTGAGTCATTTGGCTCCAAGCTCAAGAAGACTGACACACACACAAAGATCTGTGCATCTGCTTCCCTTCCTCCTCCTCCATTGTGAATGCTTGGCTAATAACTGTGCTTAGCGGACTGATAGTTACTCTCAGTTCCCCACCTTGACCATGTTGTGTATCTCATCCACCTGTTGTCTTGTCTTTTAGACTGTAAGCTCTTTGGCGCAGGGCAGGCTTTTTACTGTATATTTGCACAACACCTGGTTCAATGGAGCCCCAGTTTGTTGGCCTCCATTTGCTAATGCAATAGCAATATTAAAACAAACAATAATGGCACCAAGTTGGTAAGACTATGGACATTCTAAATGAGCTGCTTTCAGGAAGGAATTCAGGAGGCCCAATAGAATCAATGAGAGTTTAGAGGATACAAGGAATACTGAGCAGGGAAGAGAGAGAGGCCTTTGGACATAGCATGTTGGGTTGTAGTTGAGGACAGATTCAGAGGTTCTTTGATCATCTGCTATTTAATATAATCAGGGCAACAGTCACCTTGCAGGTTCCACAAAGGTGGTGTGGCCAGCAATCTGCCCTGGTTCTACGTGCAGTGAGGTTCTATCCAAATTCTCCAGTGTGATGGACAGCAACACAGGGCTGAAATGGCTTTGCCTGGCATGCTTGGCAGAATGGATTGGGGCCGGTGACTAGACGGGTGGTTACTTCCTTGCATAGGGGCAGCCGCTGGAAGGAGGGATGAGATGTGCTCCCTACACCCCTCGGCTTTTTACTGTCTTGCTGATGGCTTTTCCCAACACAGATGCCTGCTCACTTTTTGTTTCACCTCTTCCCCCTGCATCCTTGATTTGTGGCTTTTATCCTCATGGTCGGGCGGGGGGGTGGGGGGGAGGTCTGTACCATACAAGGGCTCTCTGGAAATCCAGGATTTGGCAAAAGATCCCCAAGCAGAACTAAACCTAAATAGTGGGACTAGATTCTTAATGGGTGAACCTCAAACCATTTACACATTCAGCCAATTTACTCAGTAAGTTTTCTGATACTTTCTGCTTTTGATTAGGCCAGAAACATCTGGAGGATGTGTTACAGTGTATAAGGTAACACCCATTGTTTCATGTTCTCTGTGTATATAAATCTCCCCACTGTATTTTCCACTGAATGCATCCAATGAAGTGAGCTGTAGCTCACGAAAGCTTATTCTCAAATAAATTTGTTAGTCTCTAAGGTGCCACAAGTCCTCCTTTTCTTTTTGCGGATACAGACTAACATGGCTGCTACTCTGAAATCTGGAGGACAGTCTCTCTCACGGTACATGGGCATTTCTGCCCGGAGATCTGGCCAGAACAGAAAAGTGTTGAGGGGTGAGAACGTTTTATAGTAGTAAATGGGCATTTCCAGCTTTCAGAAGTTTCTGGGTTCTGGGCCACTTCATGCTTGCAGTAGGTTCCTCTTGTATTGGAACGGACTCAGGTCTCTGCCAGTGCTAGCTTTACAAGGGTCAGCATTCCTGCTTACGGATGAAGGTCTCCTAGCTGGGTCCCCTCCAGCTTCACACTATTACTAATGGAGTTAAAGGAAGGGAGAGTCCCTCAGCTGTTTATTACACTAATCGCAACGGTTACCTTGTGCTTCCCTGCCTATCCTAGCCCCCTGCTGTCTCTCGTCTTCAACTGTAAGCTCTTTGGGGCAGGGGCAGTCTTTTCATTGTAAGCCTTCCCCCATGTCTGGCACAGTGAGGCCCTGCTCCTTGATCGGGGCTTCACCATGATACAAACACTAAACAACAACTGTGCTCTCTTCGTGCGACGTTTACCAAAACCATTCCACCAGTGAACGAAAAAGCAAATCAAGCAATCTGCCATCAGAACAAACCCAGTTTTGCTCAGCATTGACAACTCACGATTTTATCACGTCACTCAGTCCGGGGGCGGGGAGGGGGCGGTTTACAACCCCAGCTGACCCAATGACTCCAGGAGCTTATTAGCTTTCATTTAAAAAAAAGTCAGTTTCTGGCTTTCCTGGTGGTAGAAAAAAGTGTTTGAAAAAGTGAACCGTAAAGGCTTAAAAATTGGAAAACAAAGAGACCCCCCATGATACCTTCCCCAAACACCCCCCTGCCCCATGATTGTCAAAACCAGTCTCATGATTTTTGGGTGCTCTGACTCATGATTTTTGAGCGTTTGGGGTTTGCAATATTGCCTGCTGCTCCCATCAACAAGGGGCACTGGATCCTAAGCCCGGGGATCTGAGCGTTAGAAGTGTTGCAGAGGATGGAGCAAAGTGAGGAGTGTCTCGGTTCAGGAGAGTGCCAGGGCCAGGAACACAGCTCACAGGCAGCACGCAGCTCGAATTAAGAGCAAACAGGAGCACATGGGCCACAGGTATCAGAGGGGTCAGGAGAGAGTAGCACATGGTTTGCAGGCAGCTTGGGTCTTAGGAGAGCAGCACAGGAAAGAATATGCAGGTACACATTGTATACTTGCAGGGAGCTCCTGGTTACAGACAGTGCACTGCTAATGGGCGTGGCACAGAGAGGAATTCATGGTTTGCAGGCTGTGCATGACCTCACAGGGGCAGAGAGGACAATTCCTGGTTTGCTAGCACTAGCTGGAAGGAGCGGAGTCGGGGGTTTGCGGGCAGTGCACTCCTACGGGTGTGGCAGAGGGAAATGCTTGGTTTACATCTGGGCCATTGTGGTGTAATGTTCTCAGAATCGGTGTTGCCAACTCGTGAGACTTGTTATATCTGGTGTTTTTGATAAAGCCTCAGCTCCTGGGACCATGGGAATCTCAGCTTTCATTCATTGAAAAGAAAGTTTCTATCCCTCATGGTTGCAGAGAAAATATTCAACGTGTGACCCCTAAAGGCGACAACAGCTGGGAGACAGATCAAAAGACCCTCAGTTGTTTTTTTAAAAAACCTCACACTTGTTGAGTTAGTCTCATGATCTTTGGGGGCCTGAGACCTGTTGAATGTTTGGGGTTGGGGATACTGCCACATGCTTATTTTAAGCGTATCTGAGGAAAGTTAAAGCCCTCTCACTCGGACCAGGACTTCCTCCAGAGGGACAGCTTCATAGCACTCCGCTGGGCTACTGAGCACAACAGGGCCTAGATCCCCTCAGGTCAGCAGCTATTATTTAAAGTTCACTCATATATCGAGCCAGAAAAACAGAGGCTAACAGAGCTCAGAGCCCATCCGTCATTAGCACAGCAGGGGCTGAGCTGACAGGGCCACAGTCTTCAGCTGTCCCAGGAACCTGGTACTGTCTCCTAAGATGGGCCAGATCATCCCCTACCCCAGAGGGCAAGGCAAGCAGCACAGAGATCCACACACCCTGTAGGGATAACACAGAGTCTGTCCTCCAAGGGCCCATAAATTGGTGAGAAGCAAACAGTGGTGAGAGACCCATCAGGCTCTTTGTCACAGGGCAGCAACTTTGCTCCCAGCTGGTTTTTATTTGGGAAAATATAGCGTGTGCCTATTGCTGAAACCTCTAGTCTGGTCTCTCTAGGTTCTCACACTGCCTTCCTCGCGCTAATATCCATTGCCCTGCAGTAGCGCATAAAGTCTTGGGACTCTGCTCCAGGCACATTAATACCAAGGAATGAACCCCAGCCTGGGCCAGGCAACGTGGATTGTGCAGGCCCAGGGAAGAGCTGGAACATCCTGTTTTATAGCAGAAACTCTTGAGAAAACAGAGCCAAACGGTGCCTTGACCCTCTGAGCCTACCAAACCTCACAGGGGTGGCCTCAGCCACCATAAAGCACAGTTAGCTTCAGAGAGATGCGTGCAACGCAAAGATTTAGAGCGTAGCTCTCGGCAGCCACATACCAGAGAGGAAAAAGGAAAGAGACCCTAGCCCTCTTTGAGCAACAACGCACCCTGACTCTCCTCTCAGAGCCCTTGTTCCCTTGCCAGCTTTAGCTACTACTGTCCCCCCAGATTAGCCCTTTTATAGCCTGCTGGGGATCATTCATCCATTCCCCACAGCTGGCGGAGCCCTGCACTCAGATCTTATCTCTCGCTGGAGGGAGACAGTTAACCCTTTCCGTGCCAACCAGAATGGTGAGAGAAAAGGGACTGTACAACCCAGCACACCACTACACAAACACATGAGCACAAATCTTTCTCCTGCTTCCTGCCCCGCCCTCCAGACCTTCGAGACCCCTGGGATACACTTGGGGCCAAAGGTGGATTTTCTAAAGGTTTTAGTATTTTATATATTGGTTTATTTAGATCTTACCCTGCCCTCGCTCAGATAAGACTGCCAGACAAAAGTAAAAACTGCCTTCAGGATTTGGCCCTTAAAAGAGAATGTTGCTTTGTCTCGGAGCAGTGTTATTACAGATGCAGCAGCCCCGGCAGCATGTGGGGAATTGCAATGTTTCCTTGGTACCAGCAGGGGGCACTCTTACCAGGTTGGAATGACCTGTTAGCAGATCTCTGCTGACTGTGGAGAATGGAGGTATCTCCCTGCAACTAACTGGGCCACCCCGACCAGGTCAGGCTTTGTAAAGCATTAGCTGTGCAGTGTTGTGGTGACGAGACTACCAGCAAGCACCACTCTGCCCCAGGCCTTTAACACACCCTGCATTTGTGCTTTACACCCCTTCTGGCTGAAGAGGAAGCAACTGGTTCTTGTGACCCTACTTCCCCGGCTGCAAAGCTTCCCAGCCTCAGTTTGTCATGCTTGGGATGTTGAACTTTTCCCTGCCTCCTCTCCCCCAGCTCAGAGGTAGCAGTGACCCAGTGGAGGGCTTTGATTTACCACCTCACTCTCTGAGTTGTCTCTGCTCATGGCAGCCCCCAGGTCTCTCTGTTAAAGATGAGCTGCTGCTTCATCACCCACTAATCACTCAGCCTCCCAGTCACGGGATGGCAGGGAAATAGAGGAGTGAGAAGGGAGAGGTGGAGGATGGAACCATCAGACTCTGCCAAGGAACAACCAATTTGTAATGAGCAACTGGTGGTGAAATGGGTCTAGATTAGAAGACTGGACAGGGAGGGGCGCGATCAGGGCCAGGGAAGGATACTGGAGAGAGAAATTCAGGGTGAGATCAGCAGTGGAGACTGGACAAGGAAGGAAGCAGGACAGGACAGGTCCAGGGGCAAGGGGGGGGGACATCAAAACCAGGGCAGTGCAGGAGCCCAGAGAACGGAGATGTCAGAGCAGAGCAAGGATAAGACAAAAAGAGGAGACATGCGAGCACAGAGGAGAAGGGAAGAAGCAGCACAGGGACGTCCCCGGACAGGAGAGGGGAGGGAACAGAACAACGTAGGGACAGGATGGGGGAGGTGAAAACACAATGTAGTATGGAGATGAGGGGCAGAGCTGAGTCAGGAGCCAAATGAAACTGCTGCGGACTGTAATTAGCAATGCCAAGATAATATGAATAAGTTCCACGGTTACAGATCCCGGGCCAAAGTTTTATTTATAATAAAAAAAAAGGGGGGGCCTGCAAAATGATTCCACAAATGTAGAGGGCAGGTTGAGGCCTCACTGCCAAGTTGGTCTCTGAGGAATTCTCTAGGTGCCAGAGGCCATTCCGCCTCCAGGATAAGGAACTTGCTAACTTTGAAGAGGTGTTTGTTCAAGGGACGGGAGTAAACAGTAAAGCAGCCAGTGGGCAGATGCACTGGTCCTAGAGTTCTCAGAGCACTGGATTCTGGCGTTATCTGTATGCCATGCACTCCCCTTCCTGCCGCTCTTCCAGTACAGAGAGGATCAGACACTGGGATATAGACAGAAAGTATCTATGAAGTTTCTAATGGGAAACAAAGCCCAGTGAGATGGCCAAGAAACAAGAGCTGGTTTGGGGCCTGATCTGTGCATCACTGGACTGAAATTGTGAATCCCTAATCTGCTTCCAGCTCACAGGTGGGTGAATGAAAGTCCTGGGATTAATGTTTAATGCTCAAATTGGCAGGGGAGGGGCACTGATCAGGATGTTTGGATTCCCTCAACCCAATTGAAATAGACTTTCACCTGACCCAAAGCAGCAGCCATGCCGGATATTGGGGATGACCCTCGTCTCGGCATCAGCAGAAAGTTCAGGAGGGGTCACCAAGTTCATGATCCCCCCCATATCATTTGCTTGGCATTACAAAGCATTGTGCACTGGTGCTGCAATAACAGATGAGTCGTCCTGTCCGTATCTGCTGGGGCGTGTGAAACTTCAAACCTCCTAATTGTTTTTGGGCCACCGAGGTGACCTATTGGAACAGGGCGTCAGGGAGAGCAATCAAGTGAAAGCCAGCTCAGTCCAGGCGCCTTGTTTGTATTTTGTTCCTTGTGAATGTGTCTGTGTGTGTGTCAGGGCACCAGCCTGCTGGAATCCCACACTGGGCTGAATGAGCTCCTGTGCTCCCTACAGGGAAGGGAGATAGCAAGGCCCGGAGAGCGGGTTAGGGAGAGAGAGAGATAAACAGACACAAGGAAAGGCAGAGAGGGAGACAAGAGAGGGACCATCATAGGGGAGGTGTGCGCATACACACAGAGGGTGCCTTCTGAGCTGAGACTCTCTATCACAAACAAGGACCATAAACATTAACAATGAAGCACACACAGAAAGTCCCTTTAGCCCTCTTCCTTTTCCTTTTCCTCTGGTGTGAAGAGATCTCACCTGAAATCTTGCCACTAATAGGAGTTGATGGCCTTGCTTTTAAAAGGCTACCTGGCTAGACGGACCAGCACGTCCACCAACCTGGGCTGGTGTAGGAAAGTTCACAATATTTGGCTAAAAAAATTAGAGGGGATATCATGGATGGGGGTGGGGGGATGACTGGATTATACAACATGCTTCCTTCACACATCCCATGGCATCATTTGGATGGGTGCTTATTTTAAAATCATATTTATTCTTGGAAAGGAGCTGTGATGCTGAAACAACTTGGCCGCGTGCTGATTTGCACCTGAGTTTTTGCGTGATGGGATAGTTCTCCTGCTCTCTTGTATGTCTGCCTCTTTTCAGCTTGCAGATTTCACACAAAGTGCCCCAGCACTCTGAAAGTGATCAGCCGGTTGCATCCCTTTTATTTTTCACCATAAAAGTCACCCCAGTTTCCAGAAGCCCAGAGGGTGAGATCAAGTTTCCTAAGAGATTCTGTTTAGGATCTGACCCCCTGGCTTTGATATAACCTCTTGCCTCCAGCTCATTAACGAGGCGCAGGTTCTCAGCAGAGATTTTATGAGGAGTTATGCACACAATGATTTTAGTTCATCCAGGAAAGCGATGGGAAGTATCCAAAGAGCTGCACTGAATAGGTGCCCTGCTGTGCTTTGAAACCGAGATAGATTCCCCAGATGAACTTGGCTCTCCAATCTTCAGAGAATGGATGTCTTCATAATGTCTCTGTCCTTAAGGGCCATTCCAGAGAGATTAAGAGCCTTTGGATGTTTATCAGGCTTCATAGTTGGAAGCTTCTAGATAAATATGGGCCCAAATCAGAGCTCTGTATCAGAATGTGCCTTAACTCTAAGAAAGCTCTGATCAGTATCTGAACTTCGCTACTGGCCCTATCACTACAATGGGCAAACTAACCCCGTCCTGATCCAAACACCCCTGAGGCTAGGGAAAGTTTGCATATGGATCCAGATTTGGGTATGAACTTTAGTGCTTTGGCCCCTCTCCTCTTTGTTTACCAATTCTTAAGTGTGGTTCTGGGATGCCAATCAGGGCAACAGGGTACCTGCAGTTATGGGACAAGCTTTTATTTTTAGTATTTCAGCAGGAGAAGACCATCTTGTCCAGTCAGCCTTTCCTTATATAAATCCAGAAAATAATTACCCATTTCTAAAGTATTATCTTCATTCCCAGCTATCCCCCCCAAAATAAATCTAGATAATGTTTCCCTTACCCCTGGTCTCCTGCCTCCTCCAAAATTGTGTCTAGTTGTGATTCAAACACCTTAGTGCTAAAAGGATAGTGGTCCCCACGATTGTCACACCTGTTGCAAGATCCGGTGTGAGTTCTGCTCATATCCCACGATGGGCTTATGTTCTGTACTCTGCAGAAAGTTTTAGAGTATTATTGCTCAGCTTTCTCCTCTTAGTTGTATTTTATATTAGTGTGTTACTCCTGGTTTTCCCTCTGCCCAACTCCTTCTCTTCTGACTTGCAGAGGTGGAGTCATGTGCTATGAGAGATGGGCATGAACCAAATGCTTGCAAACTTTTGTGTCAGTTTGAAATTGATCTCGAGAAATTTAGGCCGCAAAGTCCAAGAGTGTTTCTCAAAATGCTCCCCACTAAATTTTTTAGCAGAAACAAAAGCCTTCCCTCCTCCTCCTGGTGCATCTTCCCAGGATGTCAGGCACTGGGGAGGTGGGACTGGGCAGGTGGCTTCTGGTGCTGGATTTTGCTTCTCCAGTCAGTTAGGATCTTTGTCTTAGGAGTCCTAACCGTTCATTTTCCCTTCTTGTGAAAACAATTAGCGGGATCTTTAAATGCCTCTCTGCTTTGTTCTCTTAACCGGGGGTACAATTTTCAAAAGCATCTAAGGTCCAGATCCCCAAAAGTATTTAGGTGCCTACTCCCACATCAATGGGAGTTAGGTGCCTACATAGAATCACAGAAATGTAGAGATGGAAAGACCTTGAGAGGTCCTCAAGTCCAGCCCTTGGTGCTGAGGCAGGCCAAATACACCTTGACCATCCCTGACAGATCTTTGTCCAACCTGTCCTTAAAAACCTGCAATGATGGGGATTCCACAACCTCCTTTGGAAGCCTATTCCAGAACTTACCTACCTTTATAGGTAGAAAGATTTCCCTCATATCTAACAAACTCTCCCTTGCTACAGATTAAGCCCATTACTTCTTGTCCTACCTTCAGCGGACATGGAGAACAACTGATTACTAACCTTCCTCTTTATAACAGCCCTTAACATATTGGAAGACTGTTATCACGTCCCCCTCAGTCTTCTTTTCTCAAGACTAAACATGCCCAGTTTTTTTAACTTTTCCTCACAGGTCAGGTTTTCTAAACCTTTTATCATTTTTGTGGCTTTCCTCTGGACTCTTCCCAGTTTACCCACATCTTTTCTGAAGTGTGGTGCCCAGAACTGGACACAATACTCCAGCGGAGGCCTCACTAGCGCCAAGTAGAGCGAGACAGTTCCCTCCGGTGTCTTACATAAGACACTCCTGTTAATACAGCCCAGAATGATATTGGCCTTTTTTGCAACTGCATCACATTGTGGACTCCTATTCAAGTTGTGATCCACCGTAATCCCCAGATCTTTTTCAGCAGCACTACGAAATACCTTGGAGCATCTGGGCCTAAGTCACTGAGAAGCCTAAATCCCATTGACTTTCATTGCATTTCTTTAACTAACAATGAACTTTCCCTCCAACTTGGCCAGCGGCCTCTAACCTGCACTTTACTCTCTCTCCTTTCACCCCTTCTGGTTACCCTTTAACTAACTGTTGCTGCCTGTTTCTCCAATGATGCTCACTTCTTTTAGGGCAGGTATTTGGTGTCTTTCTTCTTCACGCACCTACAGCTCTTTACAAAGCCCCCTGGTGATTTCAGCAAGAGCTCTTTCAACCCTCTAGCCTCTCCGGATGCTTCCATGAGCCCTGCCTCAAACATACCCTAAGAAGAGCAGGATGGAAAGTGATAAATATTTTCATGAAACATTTAGACTGACTATTTTTCATTTTTGGGGGGGAGGGGGAAATTGTTCACAGAAATGTTCTGGTTTCTCAGTGAAAAAAAATGAATCATTTTCCGTTTCGAGTAAACGTTTTTCAACAACAGAATAATATTTGGGTTGTCCATTGGAAAAAAAAAACAGAAAATGTCAAATGAAACAACCAATTTTAGCGGAAGTTTTCCTTTAAAAGGCCAGTTTCCGGTGAAAAAAGGTTTTCACCAGGAAATTTTCAACAGGCTGTGACCAAATCTGATCCCTAGGGAAATAAGCAAGACAGTCAGGAACATGAGAAATCTCAAGGGTCAAAATCAATTGGAGTTTTGCCATCAACTTACATGGGAGCAAATTAAAAAAACTCAGGCATAGCTGCCTCCTCCCCACACCATCCCCACTGCCTCGGTCAGGCACAATTACCCACCATGTGCATCTCCCACCCATCCCCACTGGCTCTGGTCAGGCACTGCTACCTGCCACATGCACCTCCCACCCATCCCCACTGCCTCTGGTGAGTCTCCTCAGCTCTCTTTTTGTTTCATGCCACACCTCTTCTGCCTCTCCTCATTTAGAATAACAGCTCTTCTGACCCAGCTCAGGTGGGCTTTCCAGGCCCAGCAATTTGGGGACAATTAGGTCAATGTGGAAGCTTGGAGGAGAGGAAATTTACACCTCCTGCTGCCCCTGGAATGAATTACCAGGGCTACTAATGGGCTGGTGCCCCAGTGCCTCATAAATCGTGTGATTGAGGCTGAGCAGCAATGTGCTGCTTTGATCTGGACACGCTGCCCTGCCATGAACAGGAAAAGGAAGAGGTGATTTTTCATGGATTACTACTCACTCCAACCTACAAGTTTTCCACTCCGCTGAAACTTTGACAGTGCCTAATAATCAATCAATGGGGCTTTCCTCTCTCCTTGCTTGGCTTCCACTCCCCTGCCCAACCCCCAACAAACCTCCACCGCTACCACCTTAATGTTCCCATTTCACACGGACCCCCGGAAAGGTTTCCCATCCTCCCGCTCTCCAAGGCCAGCTCTGGGGGTTGTCTCACACATTCCCCCGGAAGAGAGAGGAGTCAAAAGGTGAAATGCAGGGGGAAGGGAGGGGACCAGCCAACGCATGCAAAGCAGAGAAGAAACTTTCTGCGACAAGGTTCAGTGGCTGTGAGCTAAACATCTCATCACCTGCTGTTTGTGTAGGGAAAAGGGACCAACAGCACCACATCCAAATGCCAAGGCAGGGACAATTCTTCACCAAGCTCATGTGCTGGTGTGTTGTTTCTGCCCCCCCCCCCCGCACTTGGCCTGCTTGTGCCTTTAGATCATAAGCCCTGCATGGCAGAGAGAGTCTCTTCTCTGTGTTTGTACAGCACCTAGCACAATGGAATCTCACTCTTGACTGGGGCCTTAGTGTGCTACCATAGCAATAAAAGAATAATAATCTTGGAAGGCAGAAGCCTAACAAAAGATGGAAACAGTCTTTGCTCTGCCCCCAGACAAATAGCTTTGCTCACTGTATGAGGCTTCCATTGTCCCAAAGACGAGCAGGATAAACCTGTGTCCCAGTGGACTCTCTGACAGCTTCCTGAACAGAGCTGAGGTTTTTCATCCAAAGTGCAACACCACTGTGTGGTGTGATATGGGCTCTTTATTTCTGAGAAGCGACACTCCATAGTCCCTGATCCCCCCCATTGTTCTTCTTTGCTCCCTGAATAATGCTTCCCCCTCTTGCAAATTCATAAGATGCCTTAAATGATCTATTAGAAACCAACCAACTAGAGAAACAAACAAAGCCCACCTTGGGGTCCCCAGTGAGATGGAGTGTATTGGCAGTTGAGATGCTGAGATGAAAACAAGGGGGCAAATAGTACTGCTGGTGGACTGTGTAGCCATGGGTAAGTCTCTAAATCTCATTCTGCCTCGGTTTTCCATCTGTAAAATGGAGATGGTAACACTCACCCACCTCATGGGAGGGGTGGAGTTTAATCAATTAGTGTTGTTTGTAAAGTGCTGTAAGAGCCTCACTGGAAATCTATGGCAGATTGAAGTATTATCATTACAACGTTATTGCAATATACTGTAGAAAAGTTTGCTCTCTGATCTTATACAGTAACAAAGGCAGTTCTTCATGATGGAGTTTAGATCTCTTTTGTCACCTCACATCCCCCTCCAGGGGTTAGCATGCTGATCTATTCCCCATGTCCAGCACCTGTCAGGATTAGCCCTCCCCGTTCACACACACATTCCCTGTATGTTATGCCAACACACTGGAGGGAGGGGGGGTATGCTACATGTTTTGTCCTGTTGATTGAACAACTCCCTGGAAGTTTACTGGTCTTTTCCTAATGAATTCTTTGAATTGAAATGTGTACCAAGTGCCTCAGTAATGAATCCGAATCGTGAAGGCTCCATGTATCTGTTTTTCAGTTCACTTCCACTGCTGCTAGACAGAATTAGCACTCACCTAACACAGAGCACCGTCTTGATACAACCTTGTTTAGTACAATTGCTTTGAATCCATTATATTGACAATATCAATTTGTGTAATTCCTGCATTAGGATTTTGTACTAAATTGTATTTGAAAGGAGCTGCTGACCTTGATTAGCTCTTTAATTGTGATTAAAATCCAGAGTCATTCAGATACCAGCCCTGTCCGTGTTAGAGAGGGACCTTGCCATGTGACAGTGAAGTCAATAATCACAAAGTTTCCAAGGACAGAGTTCCCTTGTTTTATAAGCTCTCGATCTCACCACAGCCTTAGTTTATCCCTGTCCACCTATGCTGATTGTATCCTGTGGGCTTTAACCAGCAGTGAACATCTTAAGAAAAAAGACTGCCAAGAATAAAATGAAAATAAAATAAAGTCAAAATGTAATGCACGAACAGAAGTCCTAGTCCTCGGGTCAGGTTGGAATTTATCCAGGAATAAATACTTAGATGCCCCATGCAGCTTCAACTGGATACAGGATTTTTCTTCACTTCCTGTCCTAAACCGGGAGGCAGCACAACTGTGCGCTGTCAAATAGCTGCATTCCATGGTGGGTAGGAAGAGATGTTTCCTGTCTACAGTGCTAAATCTTGCTTGCATGAATTACAAAAGTTGTCCCATTAGTTTTGGAGTCTTTAGGCAGGAAAGGGACAATAATAATGTTATTATAGCACCCAAAGGAAAGAAGAGGATCTTCCTTAGATTAATATACAGAAAAGCCCAAATGGGCAATTAGGTGCCCAGATACTAAGTGTAGATGCCTAAATGATTACTTGTACACCCAGAGTGACAATGGACATTCCAGATGGGATAGTCAAAGGGCCCAAACTCCAACTGAAATTAAACGGGAGCTGGGTGCCTTATTATTTTAGGTCTACTGGAAAATCCCAGCCACTTACCTTGAGGTCTAAGTTGGAAGCCTGGTCTCAGAGACAGAGGAAAATGTCAGAGCAATGTGGATGAATGATCATTCCCCATGTTTCCCACTGTCAGAGCTGGTTCTGAAAGGGAGGAAGTGGCACAGTGTGCTGGAATACCGTTTGGTTAAGCAGAAGTTTCAGGTTTTTTATGAAAGAAAAGGAACCAACCCCCAGTATTTAAGTTAATAGGGAATGCTGCCCAAAAGGCAGCAGCAGGAGTAGTTTAGAGATCATTGTAAGGGAGGAAAAAAAGATCTGGCAAGAGTTACAGCAGGAAAGATGGAGTATCTCACTTTGGTGAAACTGAATGTTTCAATTAAAAATGATAGAGCCATGTTCTGTTAAGAGCAGCAGATTTTAATGAATTTTGTATGAATGGAAGCTGTTCACATCCTGAAGTACTGACAAATTATCTGTTCTTTGGAGATCATGTGCTCCCCTAGATCTGTGTCCCATTGACATCAAATGGGGGTGGTGTACATGGAATCAAGGGGAGAAAGCACTAAAAGATCCTATGAGGCTTCATGTGATACATGTGCGTGCGGTTTGATGCTGAGTAGAACAATTTAATTACTAGCAAAGTGCAGCATCTCTGATAATGTCACACTCACAGCACAGGGAGGGAGGGGCTAATGTGTGGGAAGAGAGGGGGGAAATGGAGTGACAGCAAAAACAGAAGGAGAAAAAGAGAGAGAGAGAGACAGTGCGTGTAGAGAAGAGGGGATGGTACGAGACAAGCAAGAGCACAGTGAAAGAGAAGGAGAAAGAATATGAAAGAGAAGACTGACACATAAAGAGAAGAAAGGGATGAAGGGATGGGGAAAAGAGAAATGGAATTTGTGAAAGACAGATGAGTAAAACAATGAGAGAGAGAAGGAGGAAGGGAGGGAGAGAGACAAAGAGAGAGAGAGAGAGAGAGAAATGTATTCTCTGTGCTTGAGAAAAAGAAAATAAAACCTGAGGACTCCTGTCATGCCCAAAGAGCCCTGCTCTATTTACTGTTTCCTCATTTAACCTGGTTAATTTTTAATAACGTTGAAATTTTCATTTTAATAATTTAGGTAAATTATTTATTAAATCACAGGATAAAGGGATCATAGCAATTATGAATTGACAGTGTTACCTGAGGCTCATGAAGAGGTAAGGGTGTTGCAAAAGTCCTTGTTATTGGATAAACATGAAATTAGCAACAACTTCATGTCAAATTCAAATTGCTTTCTTCCAACCCTGAGAGGGTTCCCTCACTCCTGGAAGGGAACACGCTGGACAGAAAGGGTTATGCTGAGGCAGTATGTGCTCCTTAAAGGGAGCAGTGGCTGACTAGCAGGCATCTCTCCCAGAGGGCACCGGGCTAGCGACGAGATGCTCTTCCCCTCCAGAAGAGGGCAACAAGGTGTTTTACGTGCTCGGATAGTACAGTGATAGGTGTTAATACAAAAATCTGGATGGATGGATGGATGAAACTGACCTCATCGGTTGAAAATTTTCCATATAAACTTTTTTTTTTAATAAAAACATTGCCATTTTTGACTACACAAAAATTTTCACTGGAAGTGTCTGACTTTTCTCAAAAACTTCTGATTTTTCATCAGAAAACCTCAATCCCCCAAAACATTCTCAGCTGAAAACTGATTTTTTTTTCAGTTTTCCCATGGAAAGTCAAAATTTTCCATGGAAAAGATCCTTGTTTTCTGACCAGCTCTGCTTACTACGTTTTAGAGTTTTCGATGAAGTGAGCTGTAGCTCACAAAAGCTTATGCTCAAATAAATTTGTTAGTCTCTAAGGTGCCACAAGTACTCCTTTTCTTTTTTCAGAGTTTTCTGTTACTCATTATCTAATCTACAAGTGGTAAACTCAGTGTTATCATCCTTGGATTCCCAAACTAGACTATTGTTCAGGAAGACTGAACTGTCTAACTCCAACAAAATACTTCTAAAAAGTTATTCATAATGCTTTCTAACTTTTTAAAGTGTTACATTTTCTTGAAAAAGTTCTTTCTGAAAAGACTATCCGAATATTGTCCTAAATATTTGCACATAAGATGACTCACATATAAGTCTGATCTTCCTTAATTATTGATCAGCTTATAAGCAAATACATTTATAAGCATGTCCCATTGTCTTGACAAATCTTTCTTATGGTTTTTAAGTCAGCTTGATCAAATTTTCGCAGCATGCCCAATAGCTGATGGTTTAACAAACAGAATACTCCATATGGAAAAGTAGTGTTGACCAAAAAATACAATACTTTACAAAAGCTTAACTCAGGTTTGAGGGCTACTCATTTTATATGACAATAAAACTGATTGTGTTACAGCAAACTGGAAAAAAAGTAAAATGTAGAATTCTGCAGGGTATATAAGCCCTACATGAGTCCGTGATCCTCCAGAGTTTATAAACTGCCTGGGACTCTATAGAGCTTACAAAGTCTCTCCAAGGGGCCTACTTTAAAGAAGTTCACAGAGCACTCACAGATTTCTCACAGGTTCAGAAACACAGCAAATCGCAAAAATATGAATATCTAAGATTCAAATAATTCTCTAAGATGCTGGTCATCACTCAGAGAAATGGCTACATTTGGAGTTTCTAGACCAAGCTGTGTATGAGGATATATTTAAAAAAACAAAACCAAATATAATTTTGACTTTTATGTTAAAAGGATAACAGAACACCTCATTCAATTACTCTTAGCCATCCCCAAACATTCTTCCCTTGTGAGAAAATGAAAGTGCGAAGTCTCTATTGTAAAGGAAATTAATGTTTGTAGGGAAGAGATTAAAGCTGGGCAGAGCTAGTTGAAAATTTCCTGACAGAAAATGTTGAAATCGAAATATTTTGCAAGAATTTGTCAATTTTGTCAAAATTTTCTATGACAAATTATTGAAACATTTCATTTCAGTAAGGTCAAAGTGCTTCATTTTGACTCTATCATTTCAACTGTTATATTTAAAATATAACGTGACACAGTCATTTCAACACTTTTTGTATCACAGGAAATTTCAAAATGTCAACTTTTGGTTCCGATTCAGGATGAAAGGAAATTTTGAAATGTGAGAATTTCCAACAAATAGAAATTGGGCATTTTCACCAGCTCTAAAACTGATGTTACAATGGAAAGTTAGTTATCATAACCACAGAGGTAAGCTATCGCAACACAGCAATAACCGGCACCTACTCAGATGATGCAAAAACCAGGGGGGAAAGGTCTAACTTTAAGTTTAACCATTTACTCATAATCTCCTTAACCACCTTTCTCCATACCTTCTCTTCCACTTGAATTAAGATAATTTCACAATTTCAGTATGTCCTGGGAGGAACCCTGTTATACTTATGGTGTATCATGTAACAAAGCTTTTTTCTGGTGGTATGGAGAAGGGACTTGTTCCCTTATTCTGGAACCAGCCTATTTATAAGATGTTCTTTTTCTACAGTGAACTACTTCTCCTGAGGAGGTGGTAACATCCTAAGGTAGGCAGGAGGGATCACTGTCATAGATCTGAGTGAGAGCATAATATTAGCCTATGTTTTCCCTACTGCAGAACAGAGAGAATCATGTCCTTTTTGAAGCCCACACTGGGATGAATGCACCAGGGCAGGAAGCAATTAATAATGATGTGCATGATCACTTTGAATGTCTCTTCTCACACTCCTTATTGGCGAACTTGTAATAGGAGCCTTCTCTCTCCCCCCACCCCCGCCCGCCACCCCTTTCACTTTCACTTCTGTGATCTCTCTACTAGCCCGGTTATTATTGTTATTTAATAGTAATAGGGCCTGATCAAAGCTCACTGAAGTTAAAGGAAAGACTCCCATTGACTTCGACAGGCTTTGGGTCAGACCCACAGAAAGCTGCACGTGCACGTAGCCTGGAGAGGTTAAGAAACCAGGTCTCGACCATGAGGAATGTACATTCTACCTCAGACAAATGCACCCAGGAATGCATGCCGGGGAAGATGTTTCCCAGCCAACAAAACCCAAGATTCTGCTTAGAAACCCATGTGGGACAATTCCATTGTTCCTGCAGCTCCCGAGCAGAGCGGTCCTACTGGGAGTCTTGTCTGCCATGGGTCTTCCCTGCATGCACCACATCACGGACTCCACCACCCCTTGGCTCCTGCAGGCTAGAGGCAGCCCTACAGGAAAACTGGATGTTTGCCTTTAAGTTCCTCGTCACTGTTCCCCCCATTTTTTTTTATTAAAAATAACCCCCAAACTCCTCCTCCCCGTCCCTTCCTGCCATGTTCCCAAGGTGCCAACTAATCTCTGATGCCCAGCTTGTACATAGCCACCTCTAATTGCTCCTGCATTTTCATCTGGTGTAAGTTCAGCCATCGCTGCAGCTGCCCCTCCTCCCCCCGGGAATTCACACCTTCATTATCACTCTTTACTGCAGAGCCGTCCGCAGGCTCTCGGCTCCGAACAGCAGCTCTGATAAAAAATAGAGCAGCTTTTCAGTGGTTTCAATTTTAATTACCAGCATCAAGGCAGCTCGCATTCTCACCAGGCTGCTTCGCACTAATTAAAGTGAGGAGGAGTTTATGGAAGGGACACCAACTCCACCTCACTCCCTCATCTATTATTTACAGACAGTAATACAAATAATTTCCAATTTAAACAGTCTGAGCTGGCCAGCAAAGAGGAGGGAGAGCGAGAGGCAAGGAGAAACTCAAATAAAGAGCAGAAACTAACAGGATCAGAGGGAAAATCGACCCTTAGTGCCCCCTAGTGGGATAGGAATCCCCAGGTCAGAGGTGCATATGTGCTAGGAAGGCCAATGAAATGTCAGACATTTATGTCTTTCAGTGACCTGGCCTGACCTGACCAATGACACCTTGACCTTTTAGTGATGGGACTGACCAGCAGCGAAAGACCATTATGAAAAATTCTACCGTATACTACCATAATTGCCTAAGACACTGCAGCGTTGCTCTTATGAGCTGTGGTGGTTTGGACCATCATTGCAGCATGCTACGGTACTTTGTCTTCTATAGGGGGAGGCACAAAATGATGACACAGACTCGGAAATTCTGACACGATGGAGCCAATAACTCCAGGTTGAAAGGGACACACAGAGCATTCACAAACAGATCCTGCCCCTACACCTTTGCCATTACCAGGTTTTACCTGAAAAAATACATGCAAATACCAGATGTTCAGCATGGCTTCACAGCTATCAATGATTTATGCCAGCAAGCAAACAAAGACAGACCCTTTCCTTCTAGCAGTACCAGTGTGGAAGGGCGGGAATCCAGCTAACTAAAGGGGAGGCTAAGAGGCAATGGGAAGACATCGCCTATGTGTTTAGACAATTTATGATGCCATCAGGGTCTCCTGGCTGGGGTTGTATCATAAGTAGGTGAACTGGACACCTCTGAGTTTGATTGTGGTCATGTGTTTGACTAGTGGTAGAGCAGTTGTTGAAACAGCGGAGTATCAATTGCTCAAAAGCTCTGTTGCCACAATGCATCCAGTTCACTGAACACACAAAAGTCCTCATTCCAAAACCAGGCAGAAGCACTGCCCTGAGTTAATCAAATATCATGAACCTTAAAAAAACAAACAGCAACAACAAAGCTTTGAAAGTAGAACCTGTTTCTGAAAATGATAGCACCTGGAGATGGTCCTGAGCACCACATGAAGGAACAGACCCAAATTGCCCCAAAGTCTAGGGGTTCAGCTCTAGGGTTCTGCTTTGGGCCCTTTTATCTTTCAATGGCACTTGCTATAAAAGAGGGTCTGGAGAGATGTACCACTTTTTATAGGCTACATAAGACTGAGCCTTGTAGCACAACACAAGGCGACTGGTGTCACCTAATGGGATGTGAAACAATGGGAATGTTTAGCTACCGATTTAGAAAAATGGCTTTCTGGATACTGCATTAAAACCACCTTTCATATGCTCCCAAAATGCTGGGCTAGCCAGACAGATGTTCAGGTCACAAATTCAATCCCAACAACTCCACAGAGTCTAGACCCAGAAAGTTTCCCAAGAATAGCTGGGGTATATTCCTGTTTTGCTTCCTTCTTCTCCACCTCTTCAGTAGCAGGCAATGAGCATCACTAATCCAGAATGGTCTTTGTGTCCCCCTCTTCCCATGATACATATGTAACATATGGTGAGCCTGGAAGCTTTATGAACATGCTGTAGAATAGAAACATCTAACACTGGCCAGTGCTGGGCTAGATGGATCTTTGTTCTTTTCCAATAAAATAGCTCATAGGCTACTTCAAACAGAGAACATTTAGTATTGCTTTGCACAGTAGATGGTACCATGTCAAGGAATTATAACACAATAGTGTCTCAGTTATGTTGTTTGGTTGGGTCTTGCCAGTGTAGATGGGACCAACCAATATTACTGAACTTTTGTTATAGATCTTGTCTTAACAGGGCCCTTAAAGTTTGCCATCTGTTGGCCACTCTCTGATCCCAGTGCTATGGATGACAACAGAGTTATTCTGGATTTTTACCAGGCTTAGTGAAATCAGAATCTGACCCAGTAACTACAGGGGAAACAACTTCTGTGTAAATGAGCTTACTACAGAAAAGCATCTTCACAGTAGCACAGGTGTTGAATGTTTAATCACACAAGGCCTGATCCAACATCCATGTAAATCAATAGCAAAATTCCCATTTACTTCAATGGGAGCAGGATTAGACCCATTGCAGGTCAGTGACTGGTTCTCCTTTCACTTACACTAGCTTTACACATGTGTAATGCCTGTGACTGCATATGAAGATATTCCTGATTTATGCTGGTGTGAGTGAGAGGAGAATCAGGCCCTTAATTTCAGTTTATTGGGTGGCTCAAGGGACTACTAATGGAATACAGAGCCATTCACCTCTAGGTCACTATTTCAAATCTGGGCCAGATTGGTGGTGAGTGAAAGTCATTATCACCTGCCAGCTGCTTGGTGGCCTTTGTGAAATGAGTTGGTGGTCTCACTGTTATGAAAAAAACATATCATGCCATGAAAACACCAGACATTTTGCAGAGTCCTGGGCAACTTGCAAAGTGAATCAATTGTCACTTTCCTTTTATTAAAACAAAAATTTCATTGTGAAAATGTTGAGAATTCACTTTTGCAAAACGTGATTTTGTATCCATTGTGAACTCTCGTTCCAGGGGCAGAAATGCGGAGATCATAGTCCAGACTCAAGCACTGGAAGGGTGATCATTGGATTTGTTTGCAAAGTCTGCCTTTTCCTTTAGTGCATATCACAAAAAGCACCATCACCACTGGCCGGAATTGACACCCTTTTTGGCAATCTCAATAGAGAAGCCGAGGACTGAACAGACATGGGGACAAACTCTCTCACCCTAACAGCAGGTCCCAACAGGTCAGGGTTGAATCCTGTTCGTTGTGGGAACCTGCACTCCTGCTCTCTGAGGTCTATGTGACAGAAGACTTCCCCTCCCAGTGCTGCCACCTTCACCAGGACTAAATAAAAAACTAGAGACACATTAGTTTCGCTGTAAACCAGGCCCCAGATTGATGGTTTCATATTACACACTGACACAAGGCAGCATAACTTCTCCTTTGCTGCCTTAGTCTCATCGACCACGGCGATTTGCACCTTGTGCACTGTACAGAGCACGCTGCTCACAGTGCCTTTGATATCGCTGAGTTAAGGGTGGCGTTCTTGGGTTTGTCAATTTCCATCACAACCGAAACTTTGTTTTAACGTGTGTGTAAGATATTATCGGAGAAATTCCATGCTAAGTGAGTGCTACTGAAATAGCAAACGTATATTAAAAGGATGGCAGTGTATGGCAAAAGGGAGAGGTTATGGGGCGCACACCCTTTGCTTTTATGGTTAGTCCAATTCAACTCACAAAAGTAAGGGTTATAGGATCGGGCCCATACTCTGCACGGGAGAGTAGTACTAACACTCACAAATGAATGAGAGCTCATGTGGTTGTATGTTTATGAGACTGTAAGTGCTGAGCACTGATAAGTTCCTCTGACTTCAACTGGAGTTGTTGGTGCTCAGCACTTCTAAAAATCAGGCCTGATTCTATAACTTTAGCTGTACTGATCTCTCAGTCAGTTCAGGGATGTGAGACTATGTGGGTGGCTTTGTGCAGTAAAACCCTGCACAGATTTACTCTCTGTGGCACTTCCGTGGTGCAGCACAGGGTACAGATTCGCACAGACTCTGGCCAAATATATAAGAGGTGAACACGTGTTTGAATTCGGCCGCATGCACAAATGCATGGTGTGTTTACGCCTGCATGTTTGTGTGCTCAAAGGAACGTCTCTGTACAGCTCTGTCGTGGGTGGCTAAATAAACACTGACATTTTTAAAAAAATTAAATGGGATGGATTGCTCATTTTTGTCTGTATTAATGGGAGATGGATTTTGTTACTTTCCATGTGGTGAAAAACGGACAAATGCAATGGCAAGCAAACACTGCCACATTGGCCCAAATCTGATGATCTCCAGAAATATTATTTAATTGTATTTTTAGATTTTTGTTCTGGTTATAAAATGTGCCTACCAATTCTCACCTAGGCACATATACAGCAAAACCAATAACAAAACAAACTTAAACACAATCTGCCAGCTAAGCCAATGTTAATGAATGCAGACGAAACATAGTCCTCCAAACTTAGTGCAAACAACTCATCTGGCCCAAGCCTGGAAAGGAAGATCAGCCAAAGTGAAAAGGTGTTTTACAACAGTTCTTGGGAAGAAATAAAAGTGCCCCTGTAGTTAGTGACTAAATGGCTTTTCACCAGAGCTCGCAGAGAGACTGAGAACTCGTCTGTGGTGCTGAAAGGTCTTTACACCAGGCCTCACACACATAGACAGAAAGTGTCTCTCTGAAGAGAAAAAGGGTTTTCTAATTTATTGCTTTTATGGGATTGTTCCTCCACAGAGGCACAAATAGCAGCGTATCAATAAAGCCAGTCGTTTGAAGTTGGATATTTCCACCTCTGTCACTGCAAAATAATTAAAAAAGGATTCACAGGATCATAAATTGCACGCCACCAAGGACGCAGCCTCTTTAACCCTTAGAGCGCCACACCATGCCCACATCTGGCCTATGCTACTCAAAGGAAAGAAACCTGTTATCATCAGCCGCTCATCCTCAAGGGGGGTTTCTTGCCTGAGAAGAGACGCACAATGGACCTGCCTACACTGTGAATGAGCTATGCTAGCTACCACATAGCTGTAGTTGGCATGGTTTTGGCCCACATTCAGGACTGCGTGTGCGTGTGGAGTTGTCTTAAATGCGAGCAAAAGCCATGCTATAGACTAGGCTTGTTAGCAAATGTCTAGCGTGTAACTATGTTGGCGTGTGGTCAAAACGTGTTGCAACCATGTCAGCCATTACGGTGTTTGGGAAAACAGTTTCAAACACGGTTAAGAGCTGTGGCGTGGAGAGAGACCAAAAGGGCTCAGCGTCAGTCACCGGACCTCTGGCTCCATCGACACTATGGAAAGCTAGGGAGTCCAGGCTGTGTGGAGGTGGCTAGATTCTGGAATAACCAGCTTGAAAAAAACACATTAATACAAAAGCATGTTTTTCAAAACAACTAGATTTGGGTCAAAACAGTGGCCCACAAAGTTGTGTTGTAATCACACTATTCTAATTTACTCCACAGTCCAGGTTAGCAACTCTTAGTACATTTGGTGGGTCAGAGGAACTCCACTGAAGGGATTCATGATATAAAGCTCCAGTTCCAAGCCCCAACAGGTCACGGGATATTGAACCTGTCCAGTTATGTGACATGAGTGCTATAGACACACAAGACAGAATGTTGAGCCTTAGGCCTGGATGCGTGTGGGGATACATTTGCGGGTGGAAGGAAGAAAACATTTGTGTGGCAGGTTGTTGTGGTTTTTTAGTTGGGGGGGGTTGTTTTGTTTTGGTTTTTAAAGGGCTGCTCTGTTTTGCAGCTTTCGTAACATTAGAGCAAGTCCCAACGGAGATGAATTCCTGGGTAGAAAGCAAAGGAGATGAGTGCAATTTAGCACAGGGTTCTTCATTTTATTACATGGTGCTGTAATGTATCCCATGTAGCTATGCACCACATACTGTACAAGAAGGGTGGTGTGTGTGTGGGGGGGATGTGTCAGTCTGTCTATCGGTGACATAACACAGAATTTGCTAGAAGTCTACAGTCTTCTGACCCAATCCCCAGACAGCACCCCTGGCCTTTCTGATACCTCCGTTTAGATCCAAGGGGTGGGGGTGGAATTTGTCCAACTGAAGGCTCTTATGTAAACTCCCTTGAGGACAGTGAAGAAAAAGCCTCCAGGCGCCCCATTGAGGTGATGCAGTCACCGGGTTATTCTGAACTTCCGCTCCCCTTTTTTCTGACTACCAAGAATTCAAAACACAGATGCCATCCCTGGAGGAAGGATTATGGCAATATTCTGAGCAATGGGAGTGGACATACTAGAACTCAGTTTCCTAATGGAATAGATGTGGGGATTTATGTCTTTCTTAAAGACACATGCCTGTGAACTTGGGCCTGCATAGGTAGCTGCACATGCACCAAAGTCTTTTGGGCCTGGTTCTCTCGTGCCAGTTTTACACTGCTGAAACGCCAGTTCAGGGGGGCTACTGCTGATTTACACTAGTGCAAGTGACATCAGGATTAGCCCCATGAGTAGACAAGGGAAGATGTATTACGCTGAAATCCCAAGGTAGATGATCAAATATACTCAGGCATCCTCCTGCAAACGAATGAAGATTTGCAGGGCATGTGAGAACTATATAATCAAATAAATAAATAGTATTGGAAAACCCATGGTATAAGGGACATAACTAAGCCTAACTGGGTGCAAAGCAGTCCAATGGAGCCAAATTATGATCTCTGTTACATAACTGTCAACCCAGAGTAACTCAGCTGAAGTTGTTACATCAGATTTCTACCACTGTGACAGAGATCAGGGACTGACTCAGTGAAGGTAATTTAAACCTTAAACCCAGCGGTATCATTAGAAGGTAGAGCATAAAGGAGTGGGGCGATGCCCTACTTTAACATATCCCTTCTCACATTCTCCTAGTAATGCCCTCAGAGCGTAAGTTACACTAACAGACTCCATTAGACTGGGAGGCGAGGGTGTGTAAGTTACACATCAGTAAGTGGGCCTGAGCCTAAGGGAGTCCAGGCTAATATCAATTTAGCTGCAGATGGGGTGGGAAGAAGATGCGCATTACACCAAATAGAAACCATCAGACACAGAGACTGTGAACCAGGCCGACAAGACTGAATGGCCCCTCGGTGCAGGAGGAGAAGTGGGTTTGGAGGAGAAGGGGATAGTGAGGGGTACAGAACTCCATTCCAATCAAACACAAGCTGCAAGGTCCCAGAGTGGAAGGAATAAATAAGGAGCAAGGCAGCAGCTGAGCCATACTATGTAGCTCCCCAGAGGCAGGTGCCAGATTAAAAAAACGAGGCATGGGCTGAACAGCCCTGTCAGTCCTGGTAAACAGAAGGAATAGAGGGAAGCAATGGAAATGTCCTCTGGCTCTCAGTTACACTGACACCCCTCTGCATGGCTCTGACAAGGACCTGAATGTGAGTGTCACTGTGACCTTACTGTAACTGAGCATCCAGGCCTAGGAAAACCCTGGCAAACACAAGGGCAACTTGAGTAAAGGAGGGGAAAGGAACAGAATGATAAAAGAAAGAAGCAGACAAGTGCAGAAGAGGAAAGGGGAGAGCAAAAGGGGATGTGGGGAGTAGTGCCCAGTGTAAGAGCATCCAGTCCTGTCCCAGCATCTTGTCTGCCTGAGCAAATGAAGGCAAAGGCTGGAGATTGGCAACAAAATTCAGAACACAGTTCAACCTCTGTATCAATCTCAGTTTTTGTGTTTCATTTCAGTTTTTCCAAAAGGTCCCATTTCATAGACTGTTGTCATTTTTCCACTAGAAAAATAGCCCAATTCTCCTATGAAAACAAGCCCATTTTCACTCAGAACAATCCTCTTCAGAAACAAAATTTCCTGACTTTGGAAGTTTTCCTTTGGACAGGAAAAATCACTTTGTCTTGCCAATATGAAGAATTTGAAATTGTGCATGTTTTTGACGTCATTTCATGAAACAAATGGAGAGCTTTATTCTGTATCTGTTTACAACCAGTTTTACAATCAGCATAATTCTACTGACTCTTGCGTGAGCTCAGAATCAAGACTTATGGGGATGATTTTCAAAATCTGTCTAAGGGTTTAGGAGCACACATCCTGCTGACTTTCAATGGAACTTGCATGCCAAAGTGGTGAACATTTTAATGTGAAATTTCTCAGAATGGTCATCTTGTTTTGCCCAGCTCCATCAATGATTAAAATCCGAGCAAGGAAGGACCCAAGAAAGGAACACAAGAAGCAAAAAGTGACCCAATTGCCCATGCTGCGAGGCTGGAGCAGAAAAGGGGGTCCAAGTGATGACACAATAGACGGATAATGGCTAACAGGCAGGAAGGCAATAACAGCCAGAGAGGAGGTGCTGAATATAAAATCTATAAAGAATAAGAGGAGCAGAGGATTCCAAATTCCAGCCTAAAATTGCAGTAACCAGTCATCTACGTATTAATAATAATGAACAGTAAAGCATTAACAGGAACGGAGAAGCATTTGTATGAGCGACAACCTCCACTGAATAGAAAATGGGAAAAAGTAGCCCCCAGGAAACAACCATGGTATAATCAAGCTTCACTCCCTAAAGTTGAGATGCTGTATAATCAAGCTTCGCTCCCTAAAGTTGTCTATCTACCCCCTTCTCTGCTCCAGAGATGTGGGTAGATAGACAAGCACTAGTTCTGCTCAGGCTAGCATGCTAAAAACAGCCGCGTGGCCACAGTGGCATGGGTTGGGTCTTGGGCTAGCCGCCCGAGTATCTAACCAGGAGGTCAGGCAGGACTGTGCTGCCACTGCCATATTGCTATTTTTAGTGCACTCACTCAAGCAGAGCTAGCGCCTGTCTGTCTACCCATGCTGGGAAGCGTACTCCCAGCTGCTGTGTAGATCTATCCAATGGCTTTAGCTATACAGTGGGGGCTGACCAGCCTGGACATGAAGGTCTCCTGGTGATTTTAGCCAGAAGAGGGAATGCAGGATTTCTTCGCTGGCCCAACCCTAAACTTCTTTCTCTCACTGAAGTTCATGGTCATTTTGCCCAAGTGTGGGAATTCAGGATTGATTCCCTAAAGTTCAAGGCAGCTGTGAGCTAAGCCTGGGTGTGTCATGGCAGCTACATTTCCCTCCACAGTCATTATCCTACCAGTACCTCACCTTTGAGTTTACCGGAGTGTGCCCCATGTTATGCAAACCCAACTCCTGTGTTTCTTTATCCTCCTCCTAGACAGCAGGAAGAACAATTGCTGAACCGCACAGTTGCTTGGGTAGTCCCTTTACCCCACAGTGTATACCAATCAAGGGAGTCTATATAAGGCAGAAGGAAATGACCCTATAGGTTTAGCTACAATAGCAGTTTGGAGGGTGCTGAGAGATGGAATATTCTGTCTTGTTATGAGAGGTGCAGGTGTGAAGTTTGCCACCAGCTCGGAAGGGCTGAGATGACCTAGCAACCAGTTGAGGTAACTAAAGCCTTAGTGTCACCCCTAATCTATCTGACTAAGGAATTTACAGGGCCCCATCACTGTAGTATCTGAGCACCTCATAGTCTTTAATGTATTTATCTGCACAGCACTCCTGTGAGGTACGGAAGTGCTGTTATCCCCTTAGCATCAGAACAATCAGTTTCTCTGCCTTGTAAGCAACAGCTGAGGAGGTTCTTGTGGCCAGTGGTGGGTAAAGATCCTTATGTTCAGTGCAGCTCAACCCAAAAGCCTGGATGCTGATCTGGGCTATCCACAGGTCTTGGATCTGAAAACCTGGACTGGAAATCTCACAAGAACAGCTTTAGATGGCCGCTTCCAATAGTGCCGGAAACACCAAGAGAATGAAGGCATTTTGGCATTGCTGGTTCTGGTCTGAGAAAGAACTTGCCAGTGAATAAGTTGAAAAATAATGGGGTGAGGGAGAAGAGGGAAACCACCTTTGCCCCTACTTCCTCCCTGAGAGGTTCTGTTTGACTTCAGTATGAGTCTGGGGCAGTGGCATGCTGGAAGGGGAAAGTGCTAATTTTTCCAACCCACTTCATCCACTGCCACTCATGACTTTGACCAGCAGGGAGATTATTGCTATTATAATTTGTATTGCCACAGCACCTGGGCACCCAGGTTCCAGACCAGGGTCCCATTGTGCTAGGCTCAGTACAAACATGAGGACATACAGTCAGAGTTAAGGGGATGCTACTGGCCTGCATGACACTCATAGTGGTCTCCAGCCAACACAGGAAGACCTTCAAGTTTGTCAGAGCAGAAGTGGGCGAGCCACCCCATCCACCTTCTGCAGAAGCCAATGGAGTCCCAAGGCCAAATCCTCTATGAACCGGATTTCTTGAGCTGGGGATTCCCCTGATGTGCCAGAGTGTGCAGCTGATGGAGTGTTGGCACAGCTGTCTCCTCTTTGACCTCCCTACAGCCCCCATATAGGGAGTGTTTCAGGGGCCCGGCCAGAGTGCTCCTGCGCTCCAGCAATCCGCAGCCGGCAGATGGCCCCAAGGAGCCACTATCAATGGACATGCCTCACAAATGCATACAGATGAGCACCTGCCTAAGGATTTCCTCTCAAAAATTAGTCACATGAGCCAGTCCTCAACCGAGCACATTATAGTGTGTCAGACATCCACTGGACTCTACAAACTACCCCCTTTCTAAGACGGATGGCTAGCAGGTGGGGAAATGTACAGCATCCTGTTTCATGAAGGATCTGTAAAAGGCCCAGTCCTGCTCCCATCGAAGCCAACAGCCAAACTCCCATTGCCTTGCAGAGATGCAAAAGGAGGCACCAGACCATCTCTCATTCCCATACCCTAACCATCCAAACTTGGCGCCTGAATGGAGATAGAGAAAAACAAAGGGAAAGAATAGGGGGGAAATTAATTCCAGGCGCTTGAGTGGGTTCCCTGCTCAGTCTCAGTTCGGAGCAGGTACACATAATAACAACTTTTTAATAATAATTTAATTTATAATGGGGCCCCCTACCAAGGCACTCAAAGCGCTATGCAAACAATTAAAATATGCTTACAATAAATAAACAACAATAATTAAAACATAATAAAACAGACAATATGAGAGCCAAGCCATATGCTAAACAGGAAAACAAAGCAGCATCTTTGGAGGAGAGGGATTCTCACACAATTCATCTTCCAAATCTCCTGTTGATGTTAGATTGAAATTCTCCCGTGAAGCTGTTTCTACATCTGCAAAGATTTTGGCAGCATCACAGTCATTTTAAAAAAATGGATTTTACACTGCCATAAATTAACCAGGGTTTCGCGAGGATGCAATAATCTAAGATTCACTTTAATCAGAATAAATTTCTGTCTGGAGCAATGGTGTCAGGCTTGTGTCATCAGCTCTGACTTGGGGAAAACACACATCGTTAGTTTTGGTTTTACATTGTGCAATGTGCCTAATGAGCAAAACTTGAAGCACAAGTGCCAAATTTGAAAGAAAAAATTAAAAAGCAGAGAGGGCCAAATTCAGCCTGGGTGTATGTCCCTTGGAGTCAATGGACTGACAGCAAAGATTGGCTTGACTCAGTTTGCACAACACTGAACCAAAAAATTCTTCCCCTGGAGCAAACTAAATTCCAACTCACCAGCCCCCCCATCATAGGCAAAAGCCATAGTGAAATGATGGGCCTTTCATGGAGTGCTAATGGTTAACAGAGCCAGGCTCGTCAGAGCGAGGTGGAAGTGAAATCCAGGCTAGAGGACCCTCTTCTGAGAAAGTCTGGCTACCAGCCCCCAGAGTGTTAAACCTAGGCTCTCTTCGCTGGAGTCCCCTAGCTAATATCAACTGTTGTGGCAGCACATGAAGGGAAAATCAGCCTCTCGAACTCAAATCAGACAAGACTTTCTCCATATTAGTAAAAACATGTTTGTTGTAAAACCAAGCCAGGTACTTTTGCTACCCAGGGACCACGGGACCATTTTCCTTGGTCTGACACACCTGAGTCTGATCTCCCAGGTTTTGCTTTGAGCTTCAGGTTCAATCAGAGCCAAAAAGTCCAAGGAAACTTCAGTTGAAAGTATGTGGCTTTGACACAAATCCTTAATCTGGCCTGAGTTCACTCAGAACTAGGCCTGGGATTTTTCACCTGGCCTAAGTTTCCTATTTGTAATGAAAGACAATACGAGGTGAGATCTATGCAGTCTGGGGCTTTGTTGCCAACATCTGGCACATAACAGCTCTTCACGTCTGCTTCCATTTTCGACTTCCAGGAGGCTCTCATTCAAGAATGGAACAAGCCAAGAATATCTGCATTCAGAACTACCTCAAGAAGAGCTTAAACCTTAGCTCCAAGTGTCCGTTGTAAAGCCCTCTCCCAGTACTTACAGGCAGAGAACTGATTCCAAGGAGGGGATGGTGCTATCTACTTGAGCACAGAATCCCAAATTACCACATTTGGGCATTGGGTTTCCTCCCCCACCCCATCTTGGATATAAAACAGCAACTCAGAATTTCCACTTTGCACAAAAGTTCCACCACCGTCTCTAGTGAGATTCCTCCCTTTATTTTTTCCTGCCCAAGAGGAATTCCTCTCGGACATCAGCATTGTGAGTTATTTTTCCAACTGTTCCATATGTCTCTGCAACATGGTACTTTCTTTAATCAGCGTTCCTGTAGCTGCACTGAGCCTTTCCACTCCTGGAGAGCAGTAGCTATGGAAAGTTTAACCTTCTCCTCCATAGATGTGAATGTGAGTTCCAAATCCTTGGTCTGTTGCATGTATACAGTAGGTCTATGTTTTCCTCCAGGAGCCTTAATAGCCTGCAATAATGTTTTCAGAGTAATTGAAGAGCCGCTGTCTCCCAGCGGAATTTCTTCTTATTTTGCTCAGTGGTTGAGGTGTATTCAGACTCAGGAAAGCACCTCTTGGCCTTCAGCTCTGCCTCACCTTGCGCCACTCAGAGCTAAGAGGAAAATAATCCCACCCCATTTTACGGCTGCCCTTCCCAAAAGCTTCCCTTTGCTTCCTTTCCACCAGCATGGCACATGGGTTGGAAAAGCAATTATGCAATGGACAGAACAAGCTTTGTGTCAAGCAACATCACATCACCAGTCCTTCCCCCAGAAGAGAAGAAAGGAATTGCGACAGGGTGGCCACAGATCTTCACAGAGATGGAATTAAACCAGAAGTTATCCCCAAGTAATCCTCTTCCCACATAATGAGAAACCTCCCCTGGTCATCATGATAGCAGCATTTGCTATCCCCCCAACAAGGGAGGAAATGACCCCTACATGAAACCACTCTGACACCAAATCCTACACTCTAAAATAAGGTCAGAGGAAGGACGATCCAGTGGTTATGATGCTGGCTTGAGACTCAGAGGATCTACCTTCAATCCCTTGCTCTACTCACAGGCTTCCTGTGTGACCTCAAGCAAGCCACTTCATCTCTCTGTACTGCCATTCTCCATGGGGCTAACAACATCACCAACTTCCCCAGTGTTCTGAGGGTAAATACGTTAAAGATTGTAAGGTGCTCAAACATTACACTGATGGGGCCATATAAGCATGTATATAGCCTTTCTTCCCAGGTTCTCTTGACATCCCAAATGGGACTTTTAGCCCAAGTTTGGGAAGACTCATGGTTCTTACTGTGGAAAAATTTCATCAAATGAGAAAAAAAAAAAAACCCCTGGTAGAGATGGCAAAATCTGGCTGTGAGTAAAATTACAAAACTCTGTCAAATGCACCTGACATTCCATGAGCAAATGGTTAGGTTTGGAAAGTTCTTCTGGAGTCAGGATCACCAGTCCTTCCTCTCCAAGTTGCAGTGACTGGGGTCATCATGTGTGGGACAGTCCATTAGCCAGACAGGATGGTGGCTGTAATGTCACAGGACCATCTTCTAGAAATCACAGCCAGAGAGCTTCCGGCAGTGTACTTGAAAAAAGGGGTGATGCCAACACAGTGAGGGAATTTTTTCCAACTCCCAGTGAGCCAGACTCCTGAGATCGACTCACAATGGTGTCACCAGCTCCTCTTCACGGAAGTAAAACCCCAGGAGGTGTTGGAAGTGTAAACAACACCTCTCTGTGCACTGGCATCTCTGCAATCAGCCCTCAGTTGCCCAAGAAAAGTGCTAGAATCCCAGCTGGTTAGAGACATTCAGAACCAGGCTGAACAAAGCACTCATGAGCAGCCCATCGGGAACACTCCGCATTGGGTGGGGCACAGATACATGTCTTATCCATGAGCTACTTTCTATGGGTCAGTTGCTTCCAGCTTTCGCACTCCATTCACAGGCAAAACAGGAAAGCGCCCCACAGATTCTACAAACTGCCTTGTTCACCAATCTCTGCTTCCAAGCCACTCTCCCTCCCTCCTCTCCCACTGGACTGCAGTAGCCTCAGTTTCTTAGGGAAGCAAATTGAACCCAACCACCTACACTAGCGGTCAAGGCCAGTGGCTGTCTGTCAACTTTTGGACGTTCTACCTCACTACCTCAGCTAGTGACAGGATGCAGGAGGCATCTCAGATGTTCTGAAACCTTGTCGGTTGCTTGGGGTGCAAGTGAGAAAAGGGGAAGATGCAGCAGGAGCAAGGAGAGGTGCTGGAAGCAACAGCTGCAGAACCTATTCACGCCTGGTAATATAAACGGGAAGCTAAAGGTGGTAGAATTTATTTTATGACAAATCCTAAAGGGAAATTATGCAAAGTAATAAAATAAAGAAGAATTATAAATGAGGAAGAGGAATGAGTGGAAATCGTGAATGACTTATGGGAAGGAGAGAAGGTGCAAGAGGAGAACTGAAGCAGAAGTACTGAGTTAAAAGGATAAGTCTCAGAAATTGGCTGGTGGACCAAAGAGAACTGATGGGCGGGGGGACTCTAGCCTGGGCACTAGCAAATAAGACACCCCACTAGGTCTGCTGGGTGATAGGCGCACAGGTTTGTTTGGTGAAGTTAGTAAACACTGTCACATAAGACTTCAAACTACCAAGGGGTGTGGGGCGGATGCTCTGTTCTTTTCTTGGTGGCGAGTGGCCAGAGATTTTGGGACACGTTTCCTCCTTCTTTGGCCCATAAATTCCCATCAAAGCAAGCATGAGCACTGGAACAAAAGGCCCGAGCTCCTGAACCCCCAATGGACAGTGCTTCCTGAGGAGTCAGTCCCAAAACAGCCAGGGGCAGCCTCTCTGCCTGCCCCTTACATCACCCTTCCAGCCCCCACCTGGATCCTACCCATTGCCTATTCCTGATAATGAGACCATTTCACAACTCCCATCTGTGCCTTGCAAAGCACTTTAAAAGCCGTTCTGTCCCCGGCGTAAATGCTTTTCGTCTCTGCTCCAGGGAATGCTTTAAAGAGCCTATGACCACAGAAGAACAATTTCAGTACTGCTCATAAAGTTTATCCAGAGAGAGTGAGAAAGAACAGGGCTGCTCTCGGTTTTGTTTCTGGAGAATCCTTCAGAGAGTTCATTAGCCTCAGGTGCAGGTGCAAGAGAAAGAGGAAGAGGGAAGCCCCTTGTTTAAGCCAGGGACTCTCGCAGGGTGCAGCCGATGGCAGAAGAAGCTGGTCCCAGGCCCACGGCCCCAGCTGTCAGTCTGAGCGATGAATTACATGCTATAAGAAGGTGTTGACAGGAGCAGCTGGACATCAGAGAGTGATGAAAAGAGAACAAAATTCATTCGGAGTTCAGACAGACTGGCTCGTTAGGGGCAGGGGAAGCAGAGGCCAGAGCAGGAGCACTGCTCCACCTTCTGGACAACAGGGGAGGAAGCATCTCCCAACTACTACAGAAATCCCTTCACTTCCATCCGCTGAGGTCAGTTTCTCCGACTCAGATCCTGGGTCTGAAGAGGAGCTCTGTGTAAGCTCAAAAGCTTGTCTTTCACATCAACAGAATTCAGTGCAATAAAAGATATTACCTCTCAGATCCTGGATGTTACTTCTGTGAGGAGTAAGGTCCTTCCTAAGACGCTCAGAGGTCTGAGAAGTTAAAGATGGAACAGATGTATCATACCACACTTCATTCTTTCCCCTGCATGAGGCAAGGCAGAATTGTTATCCTTCATCCAGTCTAGCCTTGTCCTAAGCCATGGACAGGAGTTAAATTCTAGATATCTCCAAAACAAATCCAATTAAAGGGTTTTTTATCCCTCTTAGTTAAGGATGTAACTTGCAGAAATGAGAGAAATTGGGGAAATATAATTTTGATTCAAAACAATTAGCTCCGTTTTAATGCAAACTAAATGATGTGCTAAAGAGGAATTGTTTCACATCTGCTTTACATATGTACAGCAAGTGAACATGAAAAACATACAGCTAATAATTAACTGGCTTGACAATGTCCTTGTGCTGTTGAATACACTAACTGTCCCCTTATATTTAATGTATGGAGAAGTTTGGGAGCAAAGAAGTCCCATCTGAGATTACTCCTAAAACTGAAAATAACAAAAAAGAGATTTTTTTAAAGCCAAGCTACTTCTTGGCATTCAGTGAAGTTGGCAGGGAGAAAAAAGTACTAAAATTTCTCCCTCCTCTACCATCCCTCCCTCTCTCCCCCCTACTTCTTCTTTCTGCCTCTGGAAAATATAAAGCCAAATTCAGAGAAAATTTCATTGAGGTTATTCAAAGAGTTTTCATGGAGTATTTACACAAGTGCTGTTCAAACAGCCTTTGTCTGTACATCCCTTGAAATCTGCACCCAATCTTTTCAGATTCAAAGCAACTCGCTCATGAGAGACAAAGGGGCAATGCTGACATGGCCCTCCCTGGAAAGTAAATTAGCGATTTCGGACTAAACGCAGGGGGGTTTCAGGATCACAGGTTTCCTTTCAGGCGCTCACATAAATACCAGCCTGGAGCCAGGCAGAGGAGCCAGGCAAGCTTTCTAGCTGTACCTCCGACCCCTCTGAGTGCAGCAGCACTGCCCCCATTCACAACCATAGAAGAAACACCACTGCCTCCTAGCTGGAGCAGGGGAAACACAGTTCATGCCACAGTTGCTAAAGGAATATTACTTAATAACCCTAGATCCTAATAAGTGGCAGAATCCTAAATCACATGCAGCAATGGTATCGCCACTCAGCCCCAATGCACTGACTCCTGTGAGTCCTAACAACAGGATAATAGCACCAGCGTCTAAATCAGAACAGTCAGAAGCAGGGCTCTCAAAGCAGACAGAGCGCAGTGCTGCCCGCTAACCAAGGGGAGTGATCACAGCAATGTCCTAACGCACCAGAGTAACAGCACTGACCCCTACAGTGCAAACTCTCATCTCACCCACATCTTCTGAGGGGCCGGGCTTTGCCCTTTACAGAAAGTAGGGGCAATTAAATATCTCCCCCTAATATCCTTCCTGTGGAGGAGGAGGAGGAGAGGCTATAAGGACCTTGGTAACATTCCCTCCGTTGATATACAATTTTCTCCCACTGGCAACCACCAGCATATTGAAAATGGACATCATGTCCCTATGTGGTACTTGACAGGAGATGCACCACTCATTTAATTAGTAAAAAGCTTTGGACACATCAACAAAACCAAGGTGGGGAAGGCCCTACCTGTCAGACATTAACTTAGGGGAGCTTTTGCCATTCATTGTGGATGATGCTTTCGGATACACAAGACATGTTTCTTCTTCAGGAGCCATTCTCTGTTGGACAGCTCCCCTCAGTGATGCTGAGCATAGCAAAAGGAACATCCACTGCTAGGCAAAGCAGGCTGGACCCTTGCATTCAGGCCTGTTTATTACAGACCCTATGGAAGTAGGACAGCAGAGGTGGGCAGCTTTCTCTTGTCTCTATGTTTGTCTCAATGTACTGAGCTTCCAGCCTAGAAGAGGGGATGGCTCACGACAGTTCACGTCACATTCTGTGTGGCAAAGAGCTGTGAATGGAGAGGGACTTTATTCGCAGCGATGGGGCTACGGTACATCAGAGAACAGTTCATTTGCACCTTTCTAACCAATGTCAAACTTCAGTGACATACCAGGGCTTTCTGGTATCCTCATCAAAATGTTTATATTGTAGACAAACAGATGTCCATCACCCAACTTTTGTGACTCTCCTAAACTCCTAGTGATAGAATACTATACTGAGAAAGCTTCCACAAGAGTCCCCTCTAATGTCTGTTTGAACGAGTATTCTCCCAGCATTTTCAAATGCATGGACAATTCCCCTTGGAGTGATCACAGGAAATACATGAATTGTCAGACTGGGTCAGACCAGTGGCCCATCCAGTCCAGTAGCCTGTTTCTGACAGTGGCCACCAGATGCTTGAGAAGACAGTACAAGAAACTCTTCAGCAGGCAGCTGTGGGGTAACTCCCACTGCGGAAAAGTTTTCCTCTTAACCTGCAATAGTCAGAGGTTGGCTAAACCCTAAAGCATGACGGTTTATATCCCTTTCAAAATGCTTGGGAGGTTCATTGGTTCTTTTTAAGTAGCCTGTGGCAATGAGTTCCATAAGCTAACTGGGCAATAGGTGAACAAGTGTTTTCTTTTATCGGCTTTGAATTTGCCACTTTTCAGTTTCCTTCTGATGGGTTTGTCATGGATCATTTAAATTTCTCTGCTTAGAGGAGTGACTTCATCTCCAGGAGTTAGTGGAAAGAGAGTCTACTATGAGGCTGCCTTGTTCCTCTTTGAGTCCCACAATCTTGGAGTCTTATTGAATTATCTCCTTTAATTCTGCTGGAGTGATTTTGTTTGTAAGTCACCTTTAGTGCAGAAGGAGTAGCCTCCCCTAGTGAGAAGATTAAAATCCCCTTACTTGGTATTCATGTGTTATTTAATGATATTTTTTCCATTATGTATTTATTTTAAAGTTGCTTGCACTGAATATAGAGTTTATGTTTTTAATATTTATTGTAGATTCCAGTTTGTTTTTCTAATTGGAATGAATTAAAAAGACAGTGGAATTTTTTAATGGGTGTTTTTATACATAGGCATTCAAAAAACCACAGCCTCATCATTTGAATTGCACAGGATAGTGGCAAGCAAGCAGCATTTTCACCACAGGGTGTATAGGAATTGCTGTCAAAGACAACCCTACCTGCAACTCATGTTCCAGGCTGTCTCTTGAAGCACCCCTATAATCTCCTTGGTAATGACTTACCATCCAGGCTACGCTGAAAACTCCTCTTCCTTCATACAAAGCTACCCTTCATCCCAGGGACAGTTGAAATGTCTCCGTTCCACTCTGCATAGATATCAAAGCAGCCAAAGCCACAGATTGCAGTAATACTTTACCCACCCAACAGACAACAGTGACCTGCCATCTTGCAGTGAATTTGGTTCTCTGCAGAACGCTCTCCCTACGGAGTGCTGTGCTTCAACCCTTGTCCAGAGACAGCTGCAATGCTGGAGCTGTGGTGGTTGGGTGGGGTGGGGGTAAATAGGGAATGATGCCCTACGCTTACTTCTCATTGCTGCTGGCTGGAAAAACGAGACTGTTAGGAGGGGAAGAATGTGATGAAAAGGTTCCAGTGTGGCATCAATTTTTGAAGGAGGCATTCCATCACTCTCGGCCCACCTGCTGTTTCTGATCCACTCACTGGACACTCTGAGGATGTGGTTCTAAATCCTCACCCCTAGACTTCGATCCTGTGGTCCCACAGAGTACCGCCCACTCCTCAGGATCCTTCATGTGAGGGGCTCCAGATAATGCCAAGGGGGCTGAAACAATACATTAGATCAGTGGCTTTCAACCTTTTTTCATTTACAGGCCCCCCAAAAATTTCCAAATGGAGGTGCTGATTCCTTTGGAAATCTTAGACGTAGTCTGCAAACCCCAGATTGAAAACCACTGATGCATGCAGGGCTTAATTTGTGCTGGGACTTGCTGGGGCTGAGTTCTCAGCTTGGCAGTTCATAGCCCCAGCACCTCTGGGCTCACTCTCCGGCTGCCCAGCTCTGAAGGCAGCGCCGCTGCCAGCAGCAGCGCCGAAGTAAGGGCGGCAATACACCATACCATGCCATCCTTACTTCGGCGCTGCTGCTGGCAGCAGCACTGCCTTCAGAGCTGGGTGCCCGGCCAGCAGCCGCCGCTCTCTGGCCACCCTGCCAGAGCTTAATTTGTGCCGGGGCTTGCTCGGGCTGAGCCCTGGCACCTCTTTCTTTACAAATTAAGCACTGGATATATGGTAACAACAACATTCCATGGACCCCTTAGACACAGTCTGCAGACCCCAGGGATCTGCAGACCACGGCTGGAAAACGATTCCATTAGAAACACGGACATTACTGCTGAGATAAAGAGAGGAATGGAAGGGAGTGACGAAAGGAGGAGGTGGACTGGATAGAGTGTGTGAGAGAGCTGGAAGAAGCAGAAGGGGAAGGAGAGACAGGAGGAAAGAGGTGGAAAGAAGAAAGTAAAACACGGAGATGGAGAAGAGAGTGATTCAGAGGGGAAGAGGGAGAGGGGAGGGGGCAGGAGAGAGCGAGCAAGGAGTCAAATGAGAGAGTTGGAGGGGAACGAATTACAGAGCGAAGTGGGAGAGAGCAAACAGGTAAGTGGGACAGTGAGCCGGAAGAGGAACAGAAGGATACAAAGGTGGCAGTGGGTGAGCTGGATGGGGGAAGCCAGATGGCAAAAGAGGAGAAAAGGCCAGCAGGGAAGGAGAAAAAGACAAAGGGAGAGAGAAAGAGAAGATTTTGCCAAACTCTGCTGCAGCACCCCCTGAAGCACTGGGATGCATTTAACAGGGGGCTGGAGGAATCTTCATTCATCAGGAATTCAATTAAGTGGAATAGTCATTATTAATTTTATGGGAATTATTTGTACGGGGGAGGCTGGAGTGCGGAAAGGAATCCAGGAACCATTTCTTCTGTCAACGCCCCAGGTCAGGTAGGCTCAGGCAGCGCGATCTCACCAGTTGAGATATTAATGAGATGCCTCTAGGTGCAAATGATAGTTTAATAGGTGTTACTTAACGGGAGTGCCCCTCATCCACACACGCCAGCCTGCACAGCTCCCGAAGAATTGGTCACCTTGTTAGAATAAGTAATTAGAATGTAGGAACACTTGCTTTGACACTTTAATAAAGTGTCAGTCGTCAGCAATTTAGTATTTAATAAAAATAAAATTAAACATTTATTACTTTTTTACAGCATTGTATTTAAAATATATATTATGCAAATTTTCAGGATTTAAAATGAACTTCTCGGTAGGACTGTGGTCCCGAAAATGGGCCCTATGAGTTATTTTTGTTTTGTTTAGCTGAGTGGGGAGGGATTTGGCTTTGAATTACAAGAGAGACAGAGAATAGGGGTGGTGGGGCTATTGGATTATGGGCTTCTGTGGGGGTCTTGAAGAGGTTCCCTCCTCCATCTCCTTAGCATTCCTTGCATTTTTCCTGGGCTCCGAGCATGGTTTTGAGCAACCCCCCCTGGTACCCTGACAGTGCATATGGGCTAGGCCCATTGACAAGATGTGCATGCCATCCAGTGCAATCATCTAGGAAGGCACCATGCAGCTGAAGGAAGGGGAACTCCCTCAAACACTGAGAAGAAATAAGAAACCTAGGACCAGCACCAAAGCTGCAACACCATAGGGCTGCAGGCCTGGCAGGATGACAAGAGTGTGTTCCACCCAAGCCTTTTGCCCTGCATTGAACCAGCTGCTAATTTAGGTGCAGGTGAGGTGATGTGCTCCTGAAACCGTGCCTATGTAGGTGAAGTGCTCAGAAGCAGAGGGAAAAGATGGGAGGGGACAGAGGACCCGAGATGTGGAAAGAGTGTGGCAGGGAACTGGATACAGATGGGACTGCACTGGGTGAGAGTAAGGAGTCACAGAGCGTGCTGAGCTCAGGTGGAATTGCCGCACTGAGGAGACCGATGGGTTGAGTGCTTGGGGCGGGGGGCGGGCAGTGGGCTCAAATGGGATCATGCTAGTGACCCTGGGCAGAAGTCAAGGGAACTGGGGACCAGATCCAAAGCCCACTGAAGTCACTGGGAGTCTTTCGATCAACCTCAGTAGACCATGGAGCAGGCCCTAAGCATTCATACACAGTGGGCACAGGCAGGATGTTTATTCTTTTCTCAGCTCTCCACCTATCCATAACACGCGCAACACCAAGGTTACTGTGTGGCTCCAAAAAGCCCCAATAACATGATGCCCCTGGCACCAAACTGCAGTTGCCTCCCCGGGGAGGCTCCCAGTGAGGCAGGTGAGAGATGGGAACTGGCCCCCAACAGTTCTGAATAGGTCTTTGTGGCCCAGCTGGATGACCAGTGAGTCCTGTCTCAGCCTGCCTTTCCCATGCCATGAGAGTGGGAAGGACACCAGCAGGGTTCTCCCCCAAGTGCTGCCCAAGTACTCTGAACTGCAATGAGGGGAAATGGGGTCATGCGAACTCCTGAGCTCAGCCTCCTCCCCACCCCCACATGCCCTGCTGCCCCCCTCCCTCGGCCCAGAGCAGAGAGCCCAGCCAGTGCAGGGGAAAGGGGCAGCTTTGAAACAAGTGAAATTCATGCTCAGATCACCCTGACTTTCTTCCACTGGCCCTTATCTCAGCTGAAACAGGACAGGGGAAATAGCAGATGCTGGAAAGGAACAGGCAAGGCAAACCACCCTCTCCCCTGCCTGTCCCCCTCCAGCTGCTGAAACAAAGAGCAGGGAAGTCAGACCCTGCCCACACCCCCTCCACGCCAACAAAGGCAAGCGGCCGCTCCTGGCAGTGGCCTTGTGGGGGTGGGTGTGTGTGTGTGTGAGAGAGAGAGAGAGAGAGCCATCATCTCTGTATCGAACAAGCCTGGAAAGAAGAGCCTAAGTCCCGCTCCACTCCCACATGTGCCACCTCCCCCCCCCCCGCCCCCCGGACACACAGATAAGTGGCCTGGGCCAGTTCTGCAGGGGCCCAGCAAACACACTGCCTATATTGTGAAAAACAAGATTCGGCAAGTGAGAAAGAACAGGAGGTGCAGGAACTCCCTCTGGTTTAGGTGCCTTGGCAACATAGGGGAGGGACATTCCCTGGATATCAGCCCTACTAACAAGGGACTCCTGTCTTGGAGACTAATGAGGTCATCAACGGAAACCTAGGCAACAATTATTTAAATCTAAGCTCAACTCCTCCTGCCGGTGTGGGGCGGGGGGGTTAGGGAAGAGCCTTGGTGACATCTCCCCTATAGATGCTCCCGTGGAGTCTGTTGGAGGGGCAGAGGAGAATGTCTCAAGTCAGGGAACACCAAATCCTTCCAGAGAGGCAGGCAAATGCCAATGACTAACTGAATGGAAACTCCTGGGGTCAGGATCCCACGGAAATCAGTTTCCACAGCCCTTCGCACCCACAACCTTGCTGATAAAGATAATAAATAACATGTCAGTGATACATGCTGATGAGCAAACAGATCTTCCAAGCCAAAGACAAGGGTCCGATAGGAATTGTCATACTGAGTAAGACCAGGGGTCATCTGGTCTTGTATCCTTGTGTGTTAGATCCCTTTCCGCTATGCTTCATCCATCCTCGCTCATTAGACTACAAGCTCTTTGGAAGAGTTGTCCATGTTTGGACACTGCCTAGCATAATGGAGTCAAGCTAGCACTTTGAAAGTAGCCGGGTGGATGTCACAGCTTGGCCTCTCAAGCCCATGGGTCAGGTGGGCTTGTGAGCTTGAGCTCCAGCCCAAACCACAACGTCCACATGGCTATTTTCACAGCCCTCGCTCAAGCCCTGGTAGCAGGAGTCTGTCTAGCTGGACTGGGAGGTTGGTTCTCAGCTGTGATGTAGACATACCTTATTTGATTTGTGGCAGAGCTGAGAACAGAAGCCAGGTCTCCCAAGTCCCAGGCTAGTGCTCTAACCACTGCACCATCCTTCCTTTCTGTGCTTGACTCCATCCTTGACTTCAGTGGGAGTTTTGTACAAAATCTGTGCTTGTAGAATTCACCAACCCAACTGGTAAGGACCAACTTTTTCATAAGACACTGACATCTGATACAATCTATAATAATACTTTCCAGTTGTAGAGCTCTTTTCATACAAGGGGATCAAAGCATTTTGGAAGCATAAATTAATTAAGCCAAACAATCCCCTTCCCCACCCTGCAACAACAAAGGCAAGGTGGGTATAACAACATTGGCCCGGAATTGATGCACTGACTCAGACTTGATGCACCCAAGGTCACACAGCAAACCAGTGACAGGGCCAGGCGCAGAATCCAAGTGCCTCAGCTCCCAGGGTCCTGTTGTAATCTTTAGAAACAACAATGCCTTCCTTTGACAATTACCCCTTTCTGTGTCTCTGTGCGCGCTTCTGCAGTCAAACGCTGGAAGTGGGCAACACCCCATCTAAGCCGTGTTCCTGCTTAAACATTTCCCAAGTTCTGAGGAGAGAAAATGTCCCCTCGGTCTGAGCTCTCAGGATGGTCCAGACGGGCTCTAAACATAGAGCTGGTTTCTGAGTCAGAGGATGCTGCTGACTGGCCAGAGAAGCCCTACGTTGAAAGAAGCTCTAGGCAAAACCCAAAGGGCCTGCGGATCAGGCCGAGAAGCATTATAAATAGAACACGTATAGGGACATGGGAGCCGAGCAAAGCTCCAATGAGAGACCCGGAGATGTCATTTGCATTTCCGGGCATGAGCTACGAGGTTACCAGGGCTGCAGTGGGAGCTGCGTTTGACTGAGATCCAGAGGTTTTGTTTATATTGCCCACCATCGGTGAGTTGGGGTCAGCGGTCAGGGCTTGACACTAGGCTCCAGGGTCGGGCTTGGGGGGAGGTTCCCTTAATGGTAGAGAGCGAAAGTGCCGTGCACTTGAAAAGGCTGCCACACTGTGGCTGTGCGAGGTCTGACAGCAGCACTGGCAGATCCCCTGGGAAAACCTCTCCCTGGTGTTTCTTTCACAACATTTTCCTCTCCTGGATTCTTCAGCATCCTTGTTAGACCATATTGGCGTCTGCTTTTTGCGGGGAAAGGGTAAGCAGGCTTCATCTGCCTTCTCACTTCTCTGCTCCCCCCTAGAGTGACCTGGTGTCCTAGGACGCTCTCTCTATTCACAGCCATCAGCACGTTTAATTCTGAGTTCTCAGGACATGGTTGGTAGGAAAGGACTGGTGGAAGGGATCCTGCACTTTCTGCCCCATCAACAGCAGTGCATGGCGCAATCTACAGTGGGGGCAAAACTTGCAGTGATCCCAGCACCAGCCAAACGAGGCTGCAGAGAGCCCTGCAGCTGTCGCACAATTGCCTCTGCAGCACCTGCAACAATTGCCAGCACCAGCCACAACCACAGCATCTCAGCACCAGCTGCAGTCACAGCAACAATAGACACAACCGGCACGACTGTGACAACTCCCCAAGCACCACCACTGACAAACGGCTGAAAAACCCACACGTAGAACCACAGAACCAGCAGCAAGCATCTGCAATACCTTCACTTATATCAGCAAGAGAAACACTCCCAGCCCTGCAACAACAAACCCACCACTGACTAGAGCTCTGTACGCTAAGACCCATATCCAGATGTGATTCTGGCCCGTAACCCCAATACAAATATGAACTACACTGAGTGTGTTTGGATCATGAGTCATTCCTCTCTCCCCTGCCACCAGCTTAACTTGGGAATGGTACGAGGCCCGCTGCTATTCAGTAGTTTTATCAATGACCTGGCAGTAAATACAAAATCACTTCTGATTGGTGATGTGATAAATAATGCTGAGAACAGGGCAGCCCCGTAGAGTGATCCAGATCGTGTGGTAACCTGGCCTGTTTCAACCAAAATGTGTTTTGGTGCAGCCAAATGTACGGTCATGCATGCAGCAACATGGGATGCAGGCCAGACCTACAGAATGCGGGATTGTATCCTAGAAAGCAGTGACGCTGAAAAGGTTTAGGGGTCAGAGTGGACAAGCAATGGAACCTAAGCTTCCAGTGCAATGCTGGGGCAAAACGGGCGAATGGATGTATAAACAGGAGTAGTGAGAAGGAGCAGGGCGGTGATTTTACTTTGTACACAGCATTGGTGAGCCCAGCACTGGAATGCTGCATACAGTTCTGGCGTCCACGTTTTTAAAAAAAGATGCTGAAAAATTGGAGAGGGTGCAGAAAAGAATTCCCAAAAATGATTTGAACACTGGAGCAAATGCCCGACAGTGAGCTGCTGAAAAAGCTCAATCTGATTTGCTTATTAAAAAGAAAATTGAGAAGTCACTTGATGCCAGTGTATAAGTGCCTTCCCTTCATGGGGAGAAAACATCAGGTCCTACAGCACCCTTTAATGTAGTGGAGAAAGACAGAGCTGGATACTGGAAGTCAAAGCCAGGCACATTGAATTTAGAAATGAGTCACAATTTTTTGTTTAACAGTCAGGGTGATTAACCATTGGAGCCAACTACCAAGGGAAGTGGTGGATTCTCCATCTCTTGATGTCTTCAGTTCCAGTTTGGATGCCTTTCTGGAAGAGCTGCTTTAGCTAAACACAAGTGACTGGGTTCAGTACCTAGGTGACAGGGTAAAATTCTGTGTCCTCTGTTACACAGGTCAGACTAGATGATCTAATGGTCCCGTGTGGTCTTAAGAATCTAGAAATCTATTAACTTAAATAGCCTCTCAAATAAATAATAAAATAAAAACTCCAGTGGCTACAGGTCAGCAATAAACTCTTCCTTCGTTTCTCCTCACACAGGCTATATCTACACCATAAGCTGGGGGTGTCATTCCCAGCTCTCACAGACAGATCTAGTGGCTAAACATCGTAGTTTAGCTGCAGCAGCATGGGCAGCCTTGAGCGGTAACTAGGTTAGCCCTGCGGAGTGCAAACCCACCAGACATATGTACACAAAATGGCTAGCCCGCTGCTCATCACAGCCCACGCGACCACAGCGACACTATTTTTAGCCTGCTAGCTTGATGATTGCTCGTACAAATCTGCCTTTGGGAGCTTGGGAATGACAGCCCCAGCTTATAGAGCAAACATACCGAAAGGCAGAGTTAGGTTGGTTGCTGCCATTCCATCATTCTTCAGGCAGACCATTGAAGGTGGGATGTTCATTCTGCACAAGACCACTCAGAATGGCCATAAAACACATACTGGAAAAAATGCCCCCTTAGAGGGACTTGTGTTCCCCCTCATTGTGCTGTTTGCTGTATCACTGGGTCCTTATGGCCAAAGGCTACCTTCTGAGCCTCTGAATTAAAGAGGAGAAAGCCTTCTCTTGGAGACCTGGAATGTCCTTTTCCCACAGCTGACATGACACCATCCAGCTTCCCACCTCACTCTGCCAATCTCTGGGCCACTTCCAGGGTGCTATAGCACTTACTCAGTATCAACTAACTTCATTGAGGCCTGCTGAAATACTGAACGCTATTGGGCTTTCCTTCAAACACAGACGAGGGAATGGAGGGCCCAGTGATGAGAGCACTCGCCAGGGAATCAGGAGACTGAGGTTCAATTCCTTACTTCCCCGATGGGCTTCCTGAATGGTCTTGGGCAAGTCACTTAGGCTCAGATCTTCAAAGCTATTTTGGCACTCCCATTGATTCTGGACCTTAGGGTATGTCTACACAATGATGTAAGCCCAGGGTTCAAACTCAGGCTCAAACCTAACCTCCCTTCCATCTACATACAAATTATACTGCCCCAGGGCTTGGACCTAGGGTCCCAGGACCCCACAAGGGTGGAGGTGCTGAGGCGAAGTCAAGCCAGGACCCAGGGTGCAAGTCTTATTGCTTTGCAGTGTACACGCAGTCCTGCTAGACCCATTGTCTGGGAGTCCCTGAGCCAAAAGCATTCCACAATCCCACGGGCTGACTTTCTTTGTCCTCTGGACAATCAAGTGTGGACAGTCAAGTTTCCCCACACTGCACCACAAACAAAGGGCTAGAGCGGCCACATTTTGGGAGGGCGCTAGGAAGACTGGGATATAGTTGGTTGGACTCAGACCCATATAATGCAGAGTAAATGCTGGAGCCCCAAGTTGGGACCCAGAGATCATCCATTCCTAACCTGGGGTTACAAATGAGTGTAGATGCTCCAGTCCTAGCTTAACAAACCCAGGGTCTGCAAACTTGAGTCCTACTAACCCTGGGCTTACATTGCAATGTAGATGTACCCTTAGCCTCTCTCTGCCTTAGTTCCCCATCTGCAAAATGGGATCATAGCACTGCCATACCTCACAGGGGAGCTCTGGGGGTAAATACATTAGAGACTGTGAGGTGCTCAGATACTATAGTAGTGGGCCCATATAAGTATAAGAGATAGATACATTTGTAATCAGATGGAAGGTACTGTGAGGTCTCCATGCACCCCCTTGTCTTCCAGCAGTTCAGCTTCCCTGTGTGGAGCTATCTGAAAGCATCACATAGGTGCTGGAACAAGGGGTCCTGGCTTGAAGTGATTTCCATCATACACAGGGTTTACGGTTTGGTTCAATGGCTCTCAGCATCCCCCACTCTACAAATTGTTCCAGTACCCCTGAAGCATCAGCTAAGATATAACTATGGAAGACGGCGTTAAGTGACACTAGCGTGAAGTAGAGGCATTGTGGGATATTGTATAATGTGTAGCCAATTGCTCAAGTACATTTGTGGTATAATATTAAAGATGTTCAAGAGACCAAATAACCAAGCTTAGCCAGAGTCACTAATTAGAGACACAGCAGTACTGTGCAGAAAGAAAAGAGTTAATATTTTACCAGTCCCCTAGGAAGCTTGTTTCTCATGCCGTTGACCATCCACAGAAAGTATGCTTCAAAACACCCCCACCCACTGCCAACTACCAATATTAATATCATAGCTGTTTACAAGCTAACCGCACTCAATACGTCACCCCAGGCTAAAATTTATCAATCAGCTTTTTACCTTCATTTTCAGGTACCATGATGTACCTTTCCGTATCTCTGGTTTGGATACTACATTCCAAACCAGTAAAGATACCTCCTAATGTGGGGCTGGACACAGAACAAAATGTATCTTGTCTTTGACCGGTTTCATATATTCCCAGTGCCAAAGCTGACTTCATCTTTGCAGGATGCTTTGGGATATACATCTTGACATGAGTGAACAGCATTGTGGGAAAGACCTAATATAATTTGATGAACATAACTGCCCAGGTGCTGGGTATAATACAATATTATAGTGGCATGCACTATGCTTATGTGTTGGCTAACAAGGGCCTGTTTAAGGAAATGGTCATTTTACCACAGGAGTTTAGCACAGGAGGGTAGAAGCACTGAGGATTCACAAGAACGGCAGGTAGATGAACACGTGTTCAGGCCCTAACCCTGTACACCTACAGGAGGCATTATTTCAAAGAGGAGCTTTGAGCCAGAACAGCTCAGTAGCTGCCCACTCTTGATTCGCAACACAACACGGCATCATTTGTCACTGAGAAAAGCATCCGCTTCTTGAATTGGTAATGCAGGCAGCCTTAGCACCAGTGGCTTCACAAGCAAATTTAGACACTTGCCTCACCAGCAAAAATTGCTGCAAATGCCTCTAGTCTTGTTTACATCTGCTGTGGGATCCTGTTAAATTCAGAACAAACCCTGTCAACGCTGACGTGGTCGCAATCAATAGAAAGAAAGCAGTTGGCAAAAAGAAATAGTGCTATTTTGCTACTGAAAGTTTTAACATTTTTCTTTTTTTCTTTTCTTTTTGAACACGCTGCCACCTCTTTTCATCCTTACACCGGGGCACTGCAAATGTAAAACTGTAAATTGCAAGACTGTGCAAATACCACTAGTATCATTTGCATGAAAATTGGTTGCAGAGAGCAATTAGCACTTCATTAATAATCAATGAAGTGGCAATTTACACATTGCCCAAAAGCAAATTGTAAATTCAATTTGGTCTATAATTGAGAATTTTGGTGCTTGGCAGAGATGGCTGCTCCAGCAAAGACTTGCGCAGCAGAGTTTATGAGTCAAGTCTCCAGTGAAGTCAGGTTCCTCAGTAATCTAAACACAGCTTCCTCTCAGCCTAAACTGGGACCCTGTCCACAAATGAAATGAAGCTCTCAGATGCAAATTCGTCTCTGTACCCAGGGAAAACACTTGTGAATTTCATTGTCTCTAAATATTCACCTCCTCTGCACAAACACATTGATTACTGTCAGGCAACATTATTATTATTAATACGGCAGTGGTACTAGGATCTTTCCAAACCCAGAGGAAGCCTCTGTCTCGGCCCCGAAGAGCTCACATTCCAGTAGTAGCCATGGCACAAATGAGAGCTACAACAATAGCTGGGGAGACTAGACTGAGGTCTGGAGGAGGGGTAACAAGGAAGAGAAGTGGTCATTTGGGCACTGCAGCAGACATAAAGACACTCCATCTATTTTGTGCCGTCTACAGCGTATCAGTTAATGTCCAGATGCCGCAAATACCCTTCCTTTACTTCTGATTTCTTTGCCTTGTGAGCATTCCTGACTCCTTTTCTCTTTGAATTTGAGCTGGTTCTTTCCTTAGGCAAAGCTCTGTCACCAAAAGAAAGTCGCTTTTATTTTCTCCCAGCGTTCTCCCTTAGGATGGATTGTGGCATCTGATAAACAGGTGCAGAAGAGGCCATGAACCCTCCAATGATTTTGTCCTCCATTTAATGCACACTGCAAGTCCTGCTTTGTGAAATGTGTCACTTTCCCATCTGAAGCCTAATGTTGTCTAATGAAACGCTACTTGGATCTTGTGGATCTTATGAAATGCTGGGTGACCACGTAATAGGGGCATTTTCCGTAATAATTTTATATTATGATTACAATGGCACCTTCCATCTTGGCAATGGATGTAAAGTGCATTGGTCCCCCTTCATGTTGCTGGTGAGCTGGAGAAGCATTTTTATCTTTATTGTACAGATGTAGAAAGTTGGGCAAAGGGAGGACTTGCCCCAGCCCACACAGGAAATCTCTGGCAGAGCTGGGAATAGAGCACCCGTCTCCCAGGGCTCAGCTCCATGTCTTATGCTTGAGAACGTCCTTCTCCCCAATCAGGATCAGCACTCCATTGTTCTAGGAACTGGAGATACCCTCTGCAAGGCACATGCCCTTCTGCCAAATTGCTCACCGTCAAAGGCCTTGACTTTACAATTGGATCTGGATAGGGGGACCTGATGCCCATGTAGAATCCCATTGAAGTCCATGGAGCGAGAGGTTCTGATTGCAGGACCAGAGCTCAAATGCATTTGCCAATGTGGCTCAGTTACCCTCAGTGAGTAAGTGCTGCTGTGAGGTTTGGAGTGCACTCTGAAGGAAGCTCCTTTGCACGTCCGGGGGGAGGGAGGACAGCTCTGTGATCAGTTTCCATCTGAAGTGGATGTTATTAGTTGGTGTAATTAGATCCCTGACATGGGATGTACACGACTTCTCAGCTTTCACCCAGCAACGTCTCTGCACCCTTCTTCCCGCCTGCTCAATCCACCTTTACCAAGAGATTGAATTTACAATGGACTTGAACACATTTAAATCCATTTATTGCAAAATTACTTTTCGATAATTACATCACAGCACTGACTGTGTTGCATAATGAAATTAGCATGAGAGAAATTAGAAAGAATATAAAATTATAAGAAATATTGAAATACCTCTTTCCCCATCTATCTTAGCACAGTCATAGCTTAACTAGAAAACGAGCACTGCTCCTGGATGGGATTTGAATGCATCAAGTGTAATTTTATAATGTCTTTTGTATAAATTAATTATAATGGTTATTGCTGCTTTACATTATTAGATTGAAATTTGCCTCCACTTCAGCGCATTGAAAGCAAGCAGCACCCATTTTTCTCCACAACGTCCTGAAAGTTCTCGTGGCAAGGAGCCATTCTTAGCGCTTAGAAACCACCAATGTGTGTTCAGGTGAAAGGTCTGGATTAACACTGGCCTGCCCCTGGGCCCCAATCCCATAATCAGAGCCACAGGAGCAGACTCTTGTGCTTGTGTGCAGACCCATCCACTTCAATGGGGTACCAAGCCAGTGCAAAGGCCTTGCCGCATGGATTCAGTTGTAGGACTGGGGCCTTTCTGAGGAACATGTCACTGAATGGTGTTGCCGGCAATAGAGTAGCTCTGGGGGGTTTAACCGTCACACAAGCTTCAAATCCTAAACCCATAATTTTTGCACCCCCAATCAATCATAGACACAAAACTGCAGGCAAAAAATCAATGGCCGACAAATGATATAACAGAGGAGTCTAACTACCTGCAGGCGCAATCAAATGGTTAAGCATCTATGTGTTATTGTTTGTGCCAGTAACTGATTACTGCCAAATTTGTTTGCAGGCACAAAATTGGAAGCTAAAAAGAGGCCCCTTTGAAAACGGTGCCATTTAAAAGTACTTTAGATGCAATGGTGAGGGAAGCTCTGGTGAGGAGAAAGAGAGATTTTGTTTCTGTAAGTTTTTATGTCGATGGTTTTACATGCACAGTTTGTTTTATAACTATGTTGTTACCGGCGCAAACTGCATTTGTAAATAGCAGGAGAGTACTTAGGCAGTTGTGGTGGTGTACAAATCACAGTTTTTGCATATACAAAAACTTAGACACAGAGTTCCAATTTTGCTGCTGCTTACTCCTTGCTAGGAATTCTAATACTCAGTTTGTGATGTTATTTCCACATTGAAGTCATCCAGAAACTAAAAGGTTAATGCATTATGGACTGTAGCACATGACTCAAACGTACTGACATGTGCCTGCCATGCTCCTAGTGGTTAGAAGAGCCCGCTCAGAGATGAAACTTTGTATCAGCTGTTCTATCCTTTACCTGTAAAACCAAAGTAAGCCTAAATCGGGGTGTGCCTATAGCCCAGTTTGAGAATCTTTTGGGAAACTTTTCATGGTAATCAGCCTATATTTTCCTTTACTTGATTTCAGCCATTATTCCTAATTATACCCCAGAGGTCCCTTAATTTTGTATGGAAAAATCAAGGATGAGAAATGAAAAATATATGCAAATTATTGGTTGAATTGCTTCTAAATGGAATAGAATGTAAAACCTTTCACCTGAGGTGTCAGCAAGTCTTCAAGCAGAGCTGGTTAACATTTTTCAAATTTCAAAATTTCAATGAAATTTCAAAATAAAAAGCAATCGGGGAAACATTTCCATGAAATTTTCACAAAACGTCTTCCTTGGTGCTTCTGGGGCGGAGGGGGGCGTCTTTTTGTTCTGTGTTTGTACAGCACCTGGCACAATGGAGTCCCGGTCCGTGACCAGAGCGCCTAGATGTTGCCACAATAAATAATAATAAATTTGGATTTAAAAGGTTTGAAATTTAAAATTTTGAAAAAACAGGGGGAAAAACTGATTCCCCCCCACCCCCCGAATTTCTCCCCTTTTCCCCCTGACCAGTTCTGTCTTCATATTTATGGCACCAAGGTTCCTCCTGAAACTTTAGGTCTTTCTACAACAGAAGGGAGGGAAGCAAATGCATGGGTGAGAAAACCTCCCCACACGCCTTTCTGAATCACCCACAGCGTACGTCCTGTCGTAGTTGTAACAGCTTCCAACGGAAAACAGCAGCTTCCTGTAATGATTCCAAGGGACCCCATGTCTTACAGACTCTCCCAGGAGACGTAACAGAGAGGGAAGATAAAAGCCTTCTGCGCTGTATCATCAACCCCCAAAATTCACAGATCACAGCCTCGTTCATGAGCTGACACTGTTTTGGTTGAGAGAGAGCTCTATGTCAGCCCCTGGGAAACGGGATCACCGTATTTTCCAGTAAACATCATAGGGTGACTGCCGGGAATATAGGACAATCCAATGAAAAATACAGGACCAAATCTATATCTGAGGGACAGTGCCCTGCACATAGTTGTGTGTGTTGTCCACAATCACAATTTGTATCCAATGGATAACCCCTTTGTGTGACTGCTGCTGAAGGCTTTGGGAGAAAGTGTGTCCTGTATTGACTTCATATGGGATGTGGGCAATACAGCAGCAAATAAGGGCCATCCCGTGGACTAGGAGTTAGGTGGGCATGATGTTCACTAACACACAACAAACAAGGAGTCCGGTGGCACCTTAAAGACTAACAGATTTATTTGAGCATAAGCTTTCGTGGGTAAAAACCTCACTTCTTCAGATGCATGGAGTGAAAGTTACAGATGCAGACATAAATATACTGACACATGAAGAGAAGGGAGTTACCTCACAAGTGGAGAACCAGTGCTGACAGGGCCAATTCGATCAGGGTGGATATAGCCCACTCCCAACAGTAGATGAGGTGGTGTCAATTGCAGGAAAGGCAAAGCTGCTTCTGTAATGAGCTAGCCCTTTTGATACCAGGAACTGGCTTGCTGCCTTGTTCCTAAACTGTGTCGGGGAGATCTCAGGGACCGGTGCCAGTCCAGAGACTGGTTGTTGAGAAACACTGCACTAATGTACTCTATTACAGGCCTGTGGAATTAGCCCCACATGCAGGCCCAAGCAAACTTCTCAACTGAGCAACATGCTCTCAAAGCCAGGAATTTCACAACACCGTCTTTTTGTTAAGTTTTCAGGTTCCAAAAACAAGCCACCCCCAGATCTGGACTAAGAAGAAAATAGTGAAGCCATTAACAATGAAGTACACCAAGCAAACCCAGCTCTGAACACCGAATGGCCTTTTTGGATGAATGCTAACAACATTAATCTAGGCCTTAGATTTCCCTGACTTCTCACTGCTGTTTAACCCTGTTCCTGTAATAACAGTGAGACAGATTTGCCAGTCAAGAAGATTGGAGCCCCCAAACCTCAGTTGGGGCTGGAGCCAGAAGCCCAGCAGTTTATGGAGCATAATAGAAAAAAAAGTTAATAAATCTAAACAGCACCTAATTTATTGATGAAGTAAGAAAGACCATTTAATGTGGAAAACATAAGCAAGATCAATAGGAGAGAACACAAATAAGTGAAGCTATTGACACATAAGTATTTTAAGCCTAATTGCAGGCATATGCACTTTCTAAGGGTATCTCACCTTCTAATAGCACCCAAGAGACTATGGGGTTAATTGATGCAGCTGTTTACTCCCGGCTCACGTGATCTGAATTGGAATTCCCTGGAGGATGTTATTAAACTAAAGTGTTTAATGAAGTGCTAAAGAGCGGAGTTTCTAATATTCTTCCTTTGAATAAAACTGAATAAAAAAGAACAAACTTCTCTTTCTGGGATGGAAATTTCAGTTTAGTATTAGGCTAAGCTGTCCCAACCCTCATGGTGGGGTGAGGCCGGCTGAGGGGTGCTCAAAGTGAAAGATCAGTTTAAATTTTTTATTGCGGTGAGGATTTGGTGAAACTCTCATATTGCTATTCTCAGGAAATTTCTCCTCCTCCCCCTCCACTTGAACATAGCTAGTCGGGAGGTAGAATCCTCTTCCGGAGCATCCGGGTAATTCACTCTCCATGTTTATTCAGTCCCAAGGTCCTTCAGACACTGTCCCTCCATCCCTGACCCACAGGAGCAATCCTCTCCCAGAGCAAATTCAACTTCCAAGCCCATTTGACTGTGTGGCCCCTCCAAACTGATTTACCACACACACACACACACAACATTATTACTCTTTAGTGAACATTCTCTTTGGGAGTGAAAAGGGGATTTGATCCTCACCTTCCTTCTCCAAAGAAAGAGAAAAGAAGGAGAGAGTGGAAAGTTGGATGGAAGACAGCAGCTGGGATAAAAATCAAGGGGCTGAAATGGTGTCAGCTGGAAGAGATACATAATTATTTCAGACTAACCTACACTCAACAGTGAATTAAATCACCTTTTCATACGCAACTAACAAAGGTATTGCATGTTAGATAAACTTCCAGCTGTATTAAGAGACACTGAGCCAGATGCTTCTCTCAGTCTCACTGGTGCAAATCTGGAGCAACTCCTCTGAAACATCAAACAACCTAGCCTGTGAGTTCAGTGGATTTACACCAGTGTTACAGAAACAGGAATCTGGCCCAATCTTCTTAAACCTCTCAAGCCAAATTCTCTTCCTTTACTCCAGTGTAAATCTACACTAACACCATCAGCTTCAATGGGGTTACTCTGTTATAACTGAGAGCAGAATTTGGGCCTTGCTCTTTTGTCGCTCCCATAAAAAGAAAACAATGAAAATATTTACTGGAGGAAAGTTGACAGGAAATGGGGAAAGGGGAAGCCTAAAGACTAGGAGAATTTCTGATGCCACAGGCCACATAAATATTGCTGCAAAACAAGCACCCAGTTTTTCATTTCATTTGAATTTTTTCCCAGATAACACTTCCCATATTCCCACCAGTCCTACTTAAACACGCGGTGGCAGGGCAGAGTCCATGAGGCTAACCAGCGTGCAAACACCGTTTGAGTACAGCCAGGTTCATGCTGTGTTTAAGTCTGATTTAACTCATTTGTAAGGCCTTGGATACCCTAAAGAGAGCCACTAGCTTCTTTACCCTGTGATACCTCACTATTGGTTAACTCCCTCCAACACCGATGATATACAGGCCACATCCACCTATCCCAATGGCGCAGAGCTCAGTTTATTGCCCCTCCCCTCTATACCCGGCACACAGAGAGTTCCCTTTCACCGTGTGACGGCCCCGATTTGGTATAGGAGGCGGAAGCAGCTACCACTTGGACACAACCCAGGAGACTGGAACAAACAGACCTTCACTGCAGCCTCTGAGCTCACACGGCCTGCACCCCAGCCAGGTCAGGGATTTATTTGACTGCCTGGTCCGTGCCACTGCTGGCTCTCTTAAAGGCAACAGCCAAGACGGTCAAAACTGGAAGCCTACAGTCAGACTCCTGAGACCAGATTTAAACACCGGCCTGATTCTGAACAGTGCTGAGCGCTCTCTCAATCCTACCGACCTTTGAAAATCAGACAGCTGCCCAAATATGGACGTAGGAGTCGGACTTTAGGCTCCAAGGATTGAAAACCTTGGCCACAGCATCCTTGCTGGACAGGCACATACCAATCTTATCCTGCCCCATATGCAGTGCTCACAGTCATCTCCCTCCCAATCTCTGGAGCATGGAGGTCTTGCCTCTCCTGTCATCTCCCCACCGCACCATCCCACCCTTCCAATATTGTAAGAGTGCTCACCTTCCTAGTCCTTGTCACATCCTCAGCCCTTGCTCTGCTATCCTCCCCCCACACCTGCTCTGTATATTGAGCTTTGACTTCTCACATTCCCACTTTCAGTCCCCCACACCTAATATCATGAGCATGGAGCTTCCAATTGCCCCCTTTCCTGATTCCCCATTCTACAAGCGGAGCTCTCCGGTCCCCGGTTTCCATTCAGCAGCCCTATACTATGAACAAGGAAATGCTGGCCTGCAGTCCTTTGTGTGGAGGGACCCCGATAGGAAATTGCTTGCTCTGTTTGGATTTTGCATTCTGAAAAGGGCAAATGGACGATGAATCTGATGAGGCCATGGGATTTCCCTGGAGCCGGAGGGTCTGTCAGGGTTCAGCAATCAGGCAATGAGCTGATTTTTACATCAGATGCTTAGAAAATGAGAACAAAAGCACTGCCCTCCAACTTTAACCATGGAATCAGATTCTGTCCAGGGCTGCTCTGAAATTACCTCTGTCTCCAGAGCGAGCTCTTCTGCCACAACTTGAGAAATGCTTTAAAAAAAAAATCAGTGATCTTAGGAATCAGTGTAGACACATCAGGTCAGTCACCACAAGCAAAAATCCCCTGTTTTCTCCATTCTAATTCTACCCCTGCCAGGAGGGCTTTGTCCCTTTTTAGAGCCTTCATGCTATTAAGTGCCCAGAACATGCTTCCTCAAAATAAAGATACTCTCCATCAAAGCAAATAAAACATCTGTATTGAATTCATTAGATGGGGTTTAGGAAGACTGGTCTGTCCCCTGTATCTATCCCCCGTGTGACAGAGCATGTGGATGGGAAGGGAGGGCGTATTTTCTTCCTGTTATTTAGGGATAATCTGTGACACACGCCCACACACATGCTCCTCTTAAAGCTGAACCCCATTACGATCATTCCAAGGGATGCTGATGGCGGATCATATTGCTGCTGACTCTGTCCCAGACCCGGGCTGGCTTGAGAGCAAGGCAGCAGAACTGGGAGCAAGACACAAGACGGCAATACCAAGCAGTGGATGGGAGACCTTTTTGAAAATCCAAATTAAATAACAAGAGAATGATAGGTATTGGGGGGTCTGCCTCCTGAGGGCTCTGAGCCTCTGCTGACATTCGCGGGAGCTGCGTTTATGCAGCACCTCTCAGGAGTGGGCCTCTGAGATGGAAATGTTTTATTAGCCTGCGTAGGTCATCCTCCTGCCTGTGCAGAGAGAGGGGCCGATGGTATTTCCTAGTTCTTTTGTAACCCGCTGGTGAATGTGGGTTGCTGATCTTCAGAGGGGCTACGTTGGTATAGCTCCCACTGCACGAGGATTAATTCAGGTTGTAGCAGCTCATGGTTTTAGCTCAGGAAGTCCCTGGTTCAATCCCCCACATGTCAGCAGTCATCATGCTTTGTCCAGTCTTGTTTTAAATAGCCCAAACACTGGAGCTTCCACCACTTCCCCTGAATGACCAGGCCTCAGTCCAATAGATCCCATAGTCCTGATAATCAATCTGAACTTCCATGTCTAGCCTTCCTGCTTCCCCCACCCTTCTTGTGCCACCTTCAAGAATGTCTCTCTTTTTCTGGTGTTTGAATGTATAGCTGGTTATGTCCCTGCTTAGCAACCCCTTTCCTCAGAAATCTCTCCTCTGGCTCCCTAACAGCGGCCCTGACTCAGGGAAGCAGCACTTAATGCATAGGGTTCGTTTTAAGCATGTGCTTGTGTCCCTTTGACCTCTGTCTGGAGTCAGGTTGGTTGCTCTTCTCTACCCACTTTGTCTCCACCCTCGAACTCCATCCCATTTGACTCCATATTTCTAATACTGAGCTGTCTAGCACAGCCACAGCCAGATACAGAGGCACCATTATTTCCCTGCCCCCCCATGGAATTGATATCTCGGCAGATGCAGCCCCAGATTGCATTGCCCATGTTTGTGTTGGAAACTCGCGCCCAACTGGCTCATTCCTCTCACTGTCCTCACACGCGGTCTGGAATACTTGCTGCTAGATGTATTCACTGCCAGGGTTCCCTGCTGAAAACAGTTAGCTAGTCCTGCTCACATTTCTTACCGTCCTTTGCATTATTTCTCTGTCCCCAACTCCTCCCCATTTACTACCACCTGTGAATTTTATTGACAAGACATTTTCCTTCTTTTGCGGATCAATAACAAGGAGGTGAAATCCCACTGGGCCCAACACTGATTTATGCCTCGAGTCTTATCCTGTGCCTCTCGCTGTAATATCTGTGCTCCTCCAGCAGCTACAAAACCCCACTGCCAACTCAGTGCATGGTCACTGCTCATTACCCTTCATTCATGACCCAGCCACCGGACTACTAGGCCAGGTCACATCTTACTCCAGACATTTATTTTCCAGTGTAGTTACAACTAAAATCAAACTCACCAACAAGCGATGTAGCATAGAACTAAGCAGCCTCAGTCAACCGGGGATCTGTAATCAGGGTGTCAACTTGCAATTGGAAAGGGGAATCTAGTAAGGCATTCCAGGCAATCTGTCTGCTGAAAGCACCAAGCGTCGTTATTACAAAAAATGATACCAATGAGACAAAAAAAAGTTACGGCCAAAAGCAGTGCCACAGAAAAATGAGGAGACAAGATTAGAAAATTAACTATCGAATATGAAGTCTTGATGTGCATTCATTGAAGAATATTTATTGGCCTGGTGTGTCTTGTTTGCCTTCATAACAAATATCATATTTTTAAATAACTGAAGTCTGTCTTGCTCTCACACCCTCCCTCTGTCTCGCTAGCTCTGTCTCTGCCTCTCTCATAGCAACTCTGACAAACCATGCGATTCTGATGGAAAATTCATTAGTTGTCTTTTTTTTTTCTCCCATTTTCCCAGTCAGCTTCGCGCCTGATCTGTCAGCCTCTTCCATCCTGATTATCTGGAGACGCCAATTTCAAAGAGACATCTTAATAGTGATGTCAACGAATTAATTAGATGTGTTAATGAGCTAAAAGCAACCCAAATTAAATTAATGCAGTAATAAGCACAGACAGCAAAATTAGCTCCAATTTCTGTAAATGATTCTGAACTGTACACAACATCTCATCCTGCTAGAACATCACCATCCCCCAAAGCTAATCAAAAACTCCAGTGCAATTAACTGCTTAATTACAAAACACACACACAGCTCATAGATCCAGCAGCAGGAGGGGTGTGCTCTGCTACCAGAGCAAGAGAGAGAATTCTCTGAAACAAACAACACAAACCTTCCCCTGCAGTCCTTCAGGAGGGGCTGCTCCCCCTCCTCCAATACAGGGGGTGGGGAGACAGCAGGGTATGGAAAGGAGCCTGAACTGAGTAAGGCAGATACATAGGCAGCTCCTTCTCTTCTCATCCTCTAAGCCAGGCTTTCCTAGTCTCATGCTGCTCCATAGCTGTTCAGTCCACAAGGAGCCCTCTTGCTGGATGGAACCAACTGTGGCAATAACCTGTGCAGCCAGGTGTACATCTACCTGAATCTCCTCCTGGAGGACGGGCCGGTCCCTGCAGCACCCACCTTGCTGGAGAACAGCATCCAGGGCTCAGGTTGTTTATGGTTTGTGTCAGAATCTTGAGTTCCAACTAAAAGCCTAATTGTCCAGCACTGCTGATTTCCCAAGGGAGGGGTAGGGGGGTGGGGAGCTGCTAATAGCTTTGCAGAGCAGCTCAGGTATCTGATTAGCTCTCATTGTAGCCAGAGAGGGAGAGGGAGAGACAGCCAGGGAAAGGAAAGGAACAGAGTAGTGATGGACACAGAGAAAGAGAAGGGGAGAATGGTGGCAAAAAGCCAGGGGGAATGAAAATAACCAGAAGAAAGCGATGGAGAGAGACATGAAGAGGGATAAGGAGGAGAGGGAGAATGAAAGGAAAAAAGGGGGAGGGATGAAAGGTTTACACTCAAAGAGGCATATGTGTTTTGCCAGTGCCATGTGGACGCCAGTCTGGAATGGGTACACCTGTCGAAACCCCACTCAGTTCTGGCCAGTTCATTAGCCTGCTTCCCCTCCCAGTCCCCACACTGCTGGAATGCCTTGGTGATGGCACGATAAGCAAGTAGCCTTCTTATCAAAGAATGACAGTATTGATTTGGAGGTTGTAGTCATTAGCCCATTTAGTAAATGAGGAATATTTGAGATAAAGAGGAGGGTAGAAATTCACTGTGACAAACAGAATCTGTGTTGGGGTTTGAGTTTTCTTACCTTTTATTGCAATTAGTTCAGTCTGTTAATAAGCAAAGGATATTTTTAGTTAATTTCAGTTCCAGTTAATTGATTCAAAAGGGAAACCCAGCAACTGAGTTAATTGATCCATGCATCTTGCACAGTAACAGCGAGGTACTCCCTTGGCAACTGTCATCGCTGGGACTCATAAAGGGAAGATATAAACATTGGATGGGGGCCCCATAAAACCGCTGCTGGGGATTATGAAGAGACAAAGCATTGGGGTTTGGATTCCACACACTTGATCGCCAAAACTGAACCTTGGAGAACTGCTGCTCCATCACTTAGCTACAATAAATCCTGTACACGGAATATCATCGAGTCGTCTATTATTTCTGCAGATCTGGTGTCAGTACTATCTCTACAGATCCGTATGCTTGTACTCTATCTGTACATTGTAGTGTATGTATTAGCTCTATAAATCTATGCCTGTTGAATGCTTAGATCTCAGTGTCTCAACACGGATGGTCTTTCCTTTTTCTCATTAGTGAAAAACGTATTTCCTCCTTTTCTGCCTTGCTGTTTTCTATATCAGTCGTTTTCAACCTTTTTTCATTTGCAACCCCCCAAAATTTTTTGAATGAGGTGCTGACCCCTTTGGAAATCTTAGACATAGTCTGCGGACCCCTAGGGGGCCATGGACCACAGGTTGAACACCACTGTTCTACATGGTTTGTGAATGGGCATGTGTGCGCAAACACACAGTCACATGTGTAGCCAACGACATGTGCAAACACACTCTCCCACTGGGGAGGCAGCAATTTTAGAAGCCAGGATGCTGGGCATTATGAACTTTTGTGAGACCATGACCCAGTGGAAACTTCACTTGAGCTGTATTTTGATTGGTGCCACTCTGCATGTAACACTGTACTAAATTTCTCCGTGGGTCTGTGGCTTCCTGAAAAACCAACGCACGTGTGAACAGATCACAAAGTAAGCCATTTCCACTGAGGATAATGAACTCTGGAGGACACTGTCAACTTTTTTTTAAAGTGACTAATTTAAAAGTCCGACGTTCTGGGAGAGGGCTCTTGAAGTAGATATTTTTTTTTATCCCTTTACAAATGTGAGAAGGACTTTTCTGTTCCACTGCTGGGTCTGTAAAGGTGTTTTGGACCAGCTCAAGACCACCACTGGACTTGTTCTGGCTAACCTTCCCTCCCCATTGTTAATATACACACACCTAGCAGCAGCCTCTTCCGTTTCAGCTTTGCTGCTGCTGCTGTCCTTGGTAAACACCCTCTTGCAGAGCAGTGCATGGGTGATGCAAATAACCGTCTACTGACCAGTGACGCTGACTAGAGACAAAATGCTATCTAATGCACAAAAATATTTTTGATTTAATGTCTTTCAGTGACCGTGACTGTAACTACAGTCGGTCCAGCATTTTCCATGATTCAGTACTTCAAGTTGACAGCACCCCTTTAATGCAAATAAATACATAGGAAGGCTTTTAGAGTTGTATTCAGAATTCCCAGCATTGATGCTCCTACAGCCATAGTGTACCTGTGTTTGACAGCGGTTTGCTCCAATTTCAAATGTAATAGAATGCTCTGCACACTCTTAAATCCAGGCAAAGAGACCACATCTTCTTAGAAACTTCTGATTGACTGCACCCACAGTTCTTCAGCCACAAGCCCCTGAATCTGCCATTGCAAATTACCCTTGTATGATCCAATCGATAGTTAGGTTCCTAGCTATCTGATTAGTATGTGCTTGGTGCACACTGAATGTGCATATTGATAAACTGGGTTAAAGCCCAGTGCAAATCTGGCTGCTGATGTTGTAGGTACTTTCCCCTAACGGGATCCAAGAGCTCATTTCCAATCACCATTCTGAAAAACTTGGTGCTACATCACTAATACAAATTCTCATAATTCACTGTTTAGAGACCAATGATGCTTTTCTGAACAATTTCTTTCGGTACTCAGATGAACTCACAACCTCCAGATCATTCAAAGGGCAAACCTCTGGTGTGTATCAGCTAGAACTATCAAACATGGAAGGAATGTAATCCATAAATGGGATCCCATTGCGATGGGTACTGTGTGACACAGAGTAAAACATGGCCCATGCTCTGAGGAACTTGCGATCTGATTTGAAACAAGAGCAGCTAGTGATCATGACAACCAACAGAAAGAGGCGGTGAGGTAGAAAGAGAAGGATTACCAAAGATAACCAAAATAGCATCACTCAGTTATACAGACAAGCTGTGCAGAATGGTATGGTTCAAAGTCATTGAAGGTTTTGTTAAAAAATAAATGTCTCCAACTGCTGCATCACCTGGCTGACTTCTTGTAGGCCTCACAGCAGAACCAGGAAGAAGGACGCTTAGGGCACTTGCCTTGGACTCAGGAAACCACGGTTCAATTCCCTGCTCTGCCACAGACCTCTTGTGTGACCTGGGCAAGTCACTTAGCCCTTTGTGCCTCAGTTCCCCATCTGTAAAATGAGGATACTAGAACTGTCCTACCTTCCAGGGGGCTTGTAAGGATAAATATGGTAAAAGTTGTGGGGCACTCACATACCAGGATAATAGGGACCTTCTAAATACCTTGGATAGACAGAAAAGGGTCTTGAGGTGGGAAATGGTTTTGTGGATTAATTCAGGGATGATGCTCCATGCATGAGGAGCACTGTGGAAGAAGCAGACGTTCAAGGCTGCCACCATTGGTTGAGGAAAGGAAGTGGAGGAGGTGATGTGATAAGAAACAAAGGTGGATACAGAAAGGCAGAGTTCTGCCCTGAGTAGCGGGGCTCAGGTTACAGGCCGCTTTGGCCCCACTGGGCTTGGGTTTTGCCCCCCCAGGCAGAGGGGCTTCAGTGAGCTCAGGCTTTGGTTCCCCCTCCTGGGGTCATATAGTTCTTTTTGTTGTCAGAAGGGGGTCATGGTGTAATGAAGTTTGAGAACCCATGCTTTAAACAATCAGTTTCTAGGAAATTTCTGTTTTACCCTTTGCTATGTCTTGCTTTACATAGGCCCTCTTCCCAAACCATGAAGCTGTCAGGGAAATTTGTGCTGCTTGGAATGGTATGAGGCAGATTCCCACACACATGTGAAGGCTGTTACATACCTCCTGAAATACAGAGCAGTGTGCCACTTACTAACTTCTTTTGCACTATTTCAATTTGTCTTCAAGACTATGGAAAGAAGCTCGTGAGCTCCTGTATTTCCTTTTGGTGCAGAAAACTAACATTGTTCTAAAGTGGCATATAATTGAACATACTTAAAAGACTTTTCGATTGAACAGTCACATCTGTACGCTTGGAAACCATCGCCCTTGCTTTTATTTTAACGATACTAGTTAAAATGGAATAAAAACAACAACTTACTTTCATGTGGATTTTAAACAGATTATTTCAACCTACAGAGGCTAGATACGAGGTAGACTGGAGCTAGAGAGAGGGAGAGAGCTTTACAACTGTGGTATAACTAAGGGCCTATTTAAAATTAGATTTTTCAAAAATCGCCACACTTAGGCCCTGATTCCACAAAGCATTTAAACATGTGTTTAAAGTGAAGCACATGTTCAAATGCTTTACTGAATTGGGGTCTTAGCATGAAACTCACAACATTAGAAGTATTTAGTTCTTTTGATGCATTTTCCCTCTCCACTCCTTTTTTCTAAGAGGACAACATGACACTTTGCCCATGTGGGAAATCAACAAAAGCCAAATTTTGTTAGATGCAGAGCACCTTCAACTCCAGTTGACTTCAATGGGCTGTGAGAGCATTCAGCATCCAGTGGGATCAGGCCCTAGTAGCTTTACTAGCCATCAATGCTAGACATGTTACCAGCAATCAAGACCCATTGCTGGTACTAATCTGATCACTGGAGGTTGGTAATGTTTCTAGTGGCACATGCTAGACCCATTGCTTGCATCTAGCATTGGACGTCCTGGGAAAAAGTTGAAGGGGAAAAGCAGAGTGCACTTAAATAATACCACAAGTTGCCCACATTTTAAAACACTGGCCCTCGATTCTGTTGCATATTTTTCAGTTATTTACGATGGTTTGGGCAGGTCTTTGTGATCTATAATGAAATACAGACAAAGCACTTTTGAAACTAATATATCTAATATAAGGAGATAATTGTGTGTGTTGAAACAAACCCACCTATTTCCTGATATACAGGATTTACAAACACAATTCCCATGAAAGCTAATGAGAAATACACATATAAATCTCTACACATCGAGAAGAAAATACACCCCACAAGTGCATTTCTTGAGGTTGTATTATCAATCTGCCATCTGGTTTTATTTATTCATGATTCCTCATTCTAGTACAATAATATTAAATAAAACTTTGGCTTATTAATATTTTTTAAATTAATATACATTTTAACTGGAATTTATTAACTTCCCCTTGGTTTGCCCTTTACCTGTTTCACCGTTCTCTCACTACGTTATACCAAGCTCACATGCATCTCACTATGGTTCACTCTTCAGGTCTTGGTTTCTGCTCAGTGTGCCTGGGGAGGCACCATCTTGCTCTTCCAAGTGCCATGGAAGCCAGCATTTGTAAGATCCCTTTAACCAAACTGAAAATTAGTTCAAACCAATCCACTCACAGGCTAGTTTTATTTATCCCAGAGCCGTCCAGGCTGCCATGCGACTGCTCCAGTTCTCCAGAACTGTCCCAAGAAGGAGGAGCTGGGACATCTATAGCTGTTGTAAGGGACCCACCATCTCCTTCTACATCCTGTACATGCAGATACGTCACCTATCCCCTATAACCACTAGGAGGATCATTACATCCTCCAGGATGGTCAATCTTTACCATGCCGTGACCCCGTTTTTCCACACCAGCGCCCTCTGAGACCTCTCTCCCATCTAGCTAGGATCTAGCTGGTAGCTCCCATACACCCAGTTAGCAATATGGGAATAGCAGGATGGTTGCTACCTCTGACACCTGTTCACAACCTGCCTGGAGTCACAACCCACAGGCTGAGCGCTTCTGATGCAGACCGGTGGTGTCAAAAATCTTTTTGGTCATAAAGGGTATGTCTATATAGGCCGCAGCAGCGAACCTCCTGGCCTGGGTCAGCAGACTCAGGCTCACAAGGCTCATACTACTGCTCTCCATACTGCTGTGTAGACAGTGTTTTGAAGTTGTGGCTTGGGCTGGAGTTCAAGCTATGAAACCCTTCCCTCTCCGTAGGCTTCAGAGCCAGAGCTCCAGCCAGATCTGCAAGTCTATGCAGCTATTTTCAGCATGGCATCGCGAGCCCCACAAGCCCAAGTCTTTCAACCTGGGGGTGGGAGGGAGGCGCCCCAGTGCTGCAGATTGGGTAAAGATTTTTGACACCACTGGTCAAAACCCAAAGAGGGACCCTGCCCTTTATAAGGGAGCCTGCCCTTCCAAATCTCCCAGGTTTGATTCTTCTCTTCATTATATCGCCTGCTTTAAAATAGCACTTCCAGTATCAGCTGACTGAAATAAGAGAAGGCCATAATCTGAAGACCTTGCTCAGTTTTCACTCACTCCTTTCTCCGTCAAAATTCCCATTGACTTCAATGGGTATTTTGCCTGAAAAAGGACTTTAAGACTTTGTCCAGAGTCTTCTACAGGTCCAACCCTTATAAAAAGTACTGTCCTTCTACAGTATTGATCCATAATTGTACACAAAAAGCAATATTTTTGGGGTATTACTGTAGAGTTCTGCAGTATTTTCTATAGGGTATTTGTCTCACATCCACAGTAATCTTTCTTTTTCCTCCATTTCTATTGAATGCTGTTTTGATCTTCTGCATATCCCTCCTGAGTTTATATTCCTTCTTCTTTGTGTTCAGTTCTCTGATCGTGGCTTCTCTGTCATGTCATGTGATTCATATTCTTAACGTGCAGAGTAGCAACCTGTCACATGCATAACCTCTTTGCACCAAAAATGATCTTTGATCTATGTAAACTCCAAATGATGCCGGAATGCTTGATATTAATATTTTTTGTTTGTATGTCAATGTTCTCTAGAATCTAATTAAGCAATGTTTTGAGAGCATTATAGATGTTTGAACAACTTGGCAGAGCAGACAATAAGAGCTATTGACCTGCGAAAATAAATTGTGCTTGCAAATTCTAAGAATTCACACGTCCACACTTCTTTATGCTAATTCTTCTGAAAATACACATTCAAAACAAGGCTTTATTTTGTAATCATCTTGGAAGGCTTAATTGAGTATCTTTTTATTCTCTTTACTTTTAGACACAGACACGGAAGGACAAAATAGAAGCACTGACGTGGCTAAAAGAAATGACAAAATAAAACAAAGAGCAGATCTACCCCAGCATTAGCAGCAGAATTATTCAATCACTTTGACCCTGTTATGACTGAATAGGTTAAATTGGCTTTGAATGATGTAAAGATTGACAGGGTATAGGTCATCCTCATACAGCTACTTACCCTAATTTGACTTTAGTAATCTAAACGGAGGTGTCAGATTGGAGTGATGTCGAGATATATATATATGCTGATGCCAGGTCTGCTGTGGGAAGGTAAGGAATTAATGGTCTACCACACGCCAGTTACAAGAATGAAGTCACTGCAGTCGCCTGCTCTAGCCTGGTAGAAATGGGAGGATAAGTGCTTAACACTTTTTAAGAGGATCCGCATGCCCACAATGGGAGTTGAGGGTGCTTAGTTGCTCTATGGATGCTCTGAGCCTGTTTGCTGAACTGGGCCCTCCAGGATTATAGAACAAACAAAGGAAGCTAAGCATCAGGGGAAACCAACGAAAGGTTAGATGGACTAGAAGAAAGAGTATAACGTACGAGGGTCACAGAGCTGTCACCAGATGTGGAGTATTCACATCAGCACTGCCCATCCATTAACTACTCAGGCTAATGTTCTGTACCCAGCGCTTGACCCACTGGGGCATCAGGAGCATTGCTAATGAAGGTAAGACAATCAGTTCATATTTCGGAATATATCTCATCAACCTGGCATTTGGCCCCTAAGGAGCATCAGCCCCCAGCTGAGTACTGTCACTGATTTGTTGAGACAGAATTATTGCGTGAACTCTTGTACGTTCTGCCTTTCTCCAGTCCTTCCCACCAGAGCCACTTGCTGGTCAATGGCCACATGTCCAAAGGGGAAGGGGTATCAAGTGCAGGATAGCGCAGGGAGCTTAGTTAGGTCCAAGCTTAATATTTAACATCTTCATTAGTGGTCTGGAAGAGAGGGAAGCAGCACAGTGAGGGACTCGGCAGGTGATCTGAAATGGGGTGGAGTTGTACACAGCACTGAGGACAGAGTAATAACTCCAAGAGACCTGGAGGAGTCAGAAATATGGGCAAAAACCAATCATTGAGGAATGGTTCAAAAATATGGGAGGTTGTGGTTATGGGAAAATTAACACACTAATTACCTATTCAGCAAAATAGAGAGAGGACAGATAGATACTTAGGTATTTTATTACCTTTTATTCAATACTCCGAGAAAGTCCAATTACCTGGGGGGAAAAGCACACCTGTCCAATTTTTTTGAATATTAACATTTGCTAGACATACCTAATCTGTTAAATATGTGTACATCAAGAGGTCACTCAATTTAATGAAATCACTAGAAACCACATAGGTGTAAAAATGCTCGCTCTGGAATGTGGTAACACCCTGCAAAATAGAAAGATCTGATGACTGTATTCCTGTAGAATGTCTTTTTTGAACAAAAGATAACTGTTGTCATGATTGTTTTCTATCTGATATTTACATGGCAAGGGTTTGTACACTTGTTAAAACTTCCTAAATAAAAAAAATAGAAGAGAAAGAACGAACGAACGAACGAACAGTTCGGAAAAACACAAAATTTGGAGATAAATCATCCAAACATGCCAGTGTGATTCTGGTATGCATCACCCACGTATTACTGCAGGCTGCACTAGACCGTCTACCATCTCTTGGAATATTGAATGCTACACCAGACAAAGCACTAGTATCCGTGAAATAAAGAACAATCCCGCATTGATAGGGAAGGACTAGATGACCTGGTAGGACTTACCTATCTCTAACATCTATGATCCATAGGTAGCCTTACCCCATCCCTTGCCTGAATGCTCCCTGTTCTCTAAAAATGGGAAACCCACCGCTCAAAGCAGCACAGCACAGATCCCTGGGGCTGAAGACAAGCTGAAGATGATGACCATCAGCTGATTGGATTGCCTTCCCAGAGGAATCTACACTGGTTCCTGCCAGGCTGATCGACTGTGAGTGATTGATTGCAATCGATTTCTTGGGGGCAGACACAGATGCTGGACCAGGGGTGTTGCTGTGTTAGCATTTAGTTTTAGGGAGGACAGATTAGGAGCAAATTTTTCTAGCCTGGGTTTGACGCCCGCTGTCGTTGGCCAGGCCTGAGCAGATGGAAGGAAGATTTTTGTATCCCAAAATGGTTTTACTGTGGCCCTTTGCATTAACAATTAACATTTCAAGTGAAACAACACACCGATGATCACATCCTGCCTTTCCTTAAAAGGGTGCATGAGACCCCCCAAAGCACAACCGATGCAGTTCTGCATAGCGGAGAAAGGGGGACAGGCCATGGGAAGCCCACGGCCTGGGGTGCTCTGCACTTTTCCACAGGGCCACCTTCTGACTGCCATCGGGGAAACGTTTGCAGAAAAGCTAGAGAGCAGCAAACTCTGTCGATCCACTAGCCAAATTCTCTGGGTCATAGCAGGCCGTGGCCCTACTTCATTCCGAAGGAGAGTAGCTGAGTTGTTCCGCTACACCCTAGCTCCAAACTGGGGAAGAATATTCCATCCCCCACCTGCACAGGTTCCTGACACAGGGCTAGTTGCTGTCCAAGCTGTGTTAGCGAATACTGTCCTGCAATGTTGGGAGCAGACACCTCCGACTACCCAAAATGAATTGCCGAAGTAATGCATGTCATACGCCTTGTGAGTACAACCACTTCCTTGACGGTTCTGCAGCCTGCGCGACCACCACCAACACAGCCTGACCTCTCCTTACTAAAGAGCTGTCCTCATGGCCTACGGATCGTTCTGGCTGCTCTAGCTGATTTGGCTCAGTTGCATGGAGGAAAGGTAGTCACTTGTGCATGTGGTGGACAAGAAGATTCCACGCAGCACTGAAATTTCCATAATAAAGTGTTTTAAACATCCCACAGAGGGATGTTTGTAGTTTAGCCTTGCCCTGACCCACAGTAGTACTGGCTCCCCAGTGGTTCTCAACCGGGAGTTTGCGTACTCCTGGGGGTACGCAGAGGTCTTCCGGGGGTACATCAACTCATCTAGTTATTTGCCTAGTTTCACAACAGGCTACATAAAAAACTCTAGCGAAGTCAGTACACACTTAAATATACAGACAATGCCTTGTTTATACTGCTCTATGTACTATACGCTGAAATGTAAGTACAATATTTATATTCCAACTGATTTATTTTATGGTTATATGGTAAAAATGAGAAAGTGCGCAATATTTCAGTAATAGTGTGGCTGTGACTTTTGTATTTTTATGTCCGATTTTGTAAGCAAGTAGTTTTTAAGTGAGGTGAAAATTGGGGGTACACAAGAGAACTCAGCCTCCTGAAAGGGGTACAGTCGTTTGGAAAGGCTGAGAGCCACTGCTTTCGGAAACAGCACAGTGCCATCTGTTGGCTGTCTCTCCTCCTTATCCAATGGAGCGAAACTTTCCTCAGGAGAAAGCTCTGGAAAGCAGATAAAGGCCAAGGAGAAGTGCTGCCTTTGCCCTGCAATTTCCGACCCTCCCTTTTCCAGATGACATGCGATGGGAATGTCCTTTCCTTACGCTGGCATTTCCCATTCAGTTGGCTTTCCCTAAGGACATGAATATGGGAGTCCAGCTTCCCTATCTCTTTCTGTGGCTCCATTACCTCACTTTGGGTTGATTCCGGCCCACTTTCGCATAGTTAATGTTTGGTTGTGCCTAGGGAATGTGGGTTTTGTGTGCAGAGCTTGATGTAGTGTTTGGCAGCCGGGCAATTTCAGTAAAGTCGGAATCATAAACAGTAAGGTAGCATTGTCTAGTGGGCTCCTAAATTCTAACAATCCCTTCTTTACCACTCGGTGTGTGATCTGGGGCAACTCATTTCTCTTCTCTGCACCTCAGTTTCTCCAACTGTCAGAAGCACAGTGATACTTCCCATTCCCACAGGGCTCGAGTGTAGCTGGATGATGCTTGTTCTCTTCTAACAATCTTTTTAAGACATGCATGTGGCCCAGACAATGAGCATTCCTACTCTGAAGGGCTGGGCAACCTTGCTTTGTTGCTGTGTTTCACCCAAAAGTGACTGCTTTTAAGTTGTGCACAGTCTTCTCTCTGTGCATTGTTTGCATATCAGTTGAAGTGCTCTGGGATATTTCAGGATGAAAGGCTCTCTATAAATGTAGAGTGTATCACTGCTCAAGCGGGTTCCAAAATGCTATGTATTTTCTGTGTAAAATTTGTAACGGAATGAAGCATTTTTATTTCATTTGAAAATTTGTGGGTCATGTTGTGGTTTTCTTTTGATTCTTCAATAAAATAGAAACCAAAAGAAAAGTGTTTCCCCACCCCCAACCCCTTGCATCACCCATTCCCCTTCATTTTTCCCACTGGAAAAAGCAAAGGAAAAGGGATTTTTAAAAATGAGCGGAAAATTTCAGATTTTGATGAAAAAATTGGAAAATTTCAACCAAACTGAATATTTTTGTTTTGGTGAAAAAGCCACTTTTCATTAATATAACCTTCCAACTACAAAAATTTCAATCAGCTTTACAGGAGCTAATCCTAAAAGGATGATTGTGAGACTCCAAAGAGGTCGATTTGCATAGGAGTTGCAGGGGCTCAGTACAGCCTGGGGACAGCCAGAAATTCCCAAGTTCTAATCCCACTCTGGCAGACTCCTCTCTGTCTCAACTTCCCCATCTGCAAAAGGAGGATAATGTTGAAGTAAAAAGAAAACGGTACAGAGTTTAAGCATAGAAGTTTCCGGTTATCAGGGAATAAGGTACAGATTATCAAGGGGTGTGAAATTCGGTTTAGGAACAGGTGGCGTAAGGAATACATAATCTGCAATCTCCCTGATTGGGGGTAAAAGTTTAATGGGTCAGAGTACAGACATTGAGATATGGGGGTATGATGTCCATATAATGGCTATGTTCAGGTGTGGAGGATAATGAGTGGATACGATGATGAGGATGGATCTACCCTCATTTGGTGGGATTTAACGTTCAGTGGGTTTATGGTTCCAGTTCATATGGTCCAATGGAAAAAGTCTCTCAGTCCCTTTCCCATAGTGGGTGCACGATGTCGTTCCGGCTCACACCTCCTGGTACTGTCGGTGGCCGGTGATGTGTTCGATGTAGATGTCCCTGGACCATCAAATGGTGTCCGAGACCATGAGGCGCCGCATGAGCCGTGCGTAGCGTCGACCGATCCCACAGGTCCACAGCACACGCCCGTTGCAGGGGTCCCAAGCGCCCAGGGCTCCGACAATCAGGGCGTCCATCTGCACCTTGTAGCCCTTCGCTCTCAGGGTGTTGGCCGGGGGGGAGGGCGTATTTTTCCAGCTTACGAGCTCAGGCTTCGCAGAAGGCCAGGGTCCTGTTCTCGAAGGAGACCATGATGTCGATGAGGATGATCTTTTTCTGGGCCTCGTCAGTGACTACCACGTCAGGTCGCAGCGGGCTGTCGGTACCGGGGATGGCGCAGTTCACAGTGACCTCCCCCAGGCGCGGTGCGATGGCTTTCACCAGGCAGTTCTGGATGGTGTTGTGGCGCAACTGCCAGGCTCTGGAGTGGGGCTTGCAGCTGCACAGGACGTGGGGCAGGGTCTCGTTGGAGTAGCCGCACTCCCTGCAACGCTTGTCTCGGTTCCCATGGCGGACGGCTCCATTGAGCGGGATGCAGTTGAGCCGGGCACGGTGGATGAACCGCCGGTCAGCGAAACGGGTGAAGCCGCCGCCGGCGAGGAAGTGGTTGCTGGCGTCCCACTTGCTGGTCAATTCGAAGGCTTTACCCTGGTCTGGTTTATGCTTCAGGGTTTCCATGTCCAGTGAATGGATGGCTGCCTTCAGGGTCCTCTCCAGCATGCCCCTGGCGCTCGGGGTGACGATGGTGTTGTCGTCGGACCTGATCTGCGGCACCAGGACTCCCAGCTCCTGGCACTCCTCGCACCACTCCCAGCAGCAGCTGACGTGCTTCCCCAGGCGACGCGTGGCATTGAGAGCGCGGGACCACAGTGAAGCGATGTCGCGCCCGTCCCATCCGAATTCGCCATCCAGGGAAACGCTCAGGAAGCTGGCAGTATCTTGGTTGGAGGGGGCTCTTCCAATCCGCTTCTTTGTTGCGTCATGGAGGGCGTTTGCTGCGATGTTTCTTACCATGGCGTCGGGACATGTCAGCAGGCAGAAGGCGTGGGATAGTACAGTACTTACTTACCCACCCCCATCACAGGGGAGGATGTTAATTAGTTAATGGCTGCAAATGGGCTTTGAAGTAGCAAAGTGCTCTATAAATGCTACATATTATTGTTATTACACCAAAGCAAGAAATGAGAGGAGACAGGGATACAGTTCAAATGAAGCTCTCTCTTTACTGATAAAATAGAGCGTCTTGAGCAGGAGGGCACTGGATTCTTAAGAAGTTTACACAGTTTCCAGGGATAGAAACAATTACCACCTAGAGCAGTAGCACTTGCTGAATTACAATTAATTGAAATTTATACAAAAATAGAAAACCAGCTACATTTTATTTTCTGTGGTCTGACGTTGAGAGTGCTGGAGAGATCCAGAATAACATTTATAGACCAGACCCTACTCATCCTAACCCCGCTTAATCCAAAACCTCAATGTTCCAAAATTGGGTTGCATCATATGTTCCCCCATGTGTGTCACTTGCACACGGATGTTCTGTGCTGTTCTCTTTGGATAGCTTGAATTCTTTTCCACTCACAAAGAAACAGCAATGAGCTGTTTAATATAAAGAGGCTGTGAGTTTTGACCTAGAAACCTTAGTGTCGCTCATATTCTGTGGCTAAGGATGACTCTGGTTTGACTTCACAGGGACATTCCAAACCATCTCAGCAGGCTTCATCTGGATTGTATCCATCACACAATCTTACCTAGGGCCTCATCCTGTTTTCCAAAGGTTTCACTGAAACCAGTAAAAAGAAAAGGAGTACTTGTGGCACCTTAGAGACTAACAAATTTATCTGAGCATAAGCTTTCGTGAGCTATAGCTCACTTCATCGGATGCATTCAGTGGAAAATACAGTGGGGAGATTTATATACATAGAGAACATGAAACAATGGGTGTTACCATACGCATTGTAACAAGAGAGTGATCACTTAATGTGAGCTATTACCAGCAGGACAGCGGGAGGGGGACGGGGTGGGGGCGGAAACCTTTTGTAGTTATAATCATGGTGGGCCATTTCCAGCAGTTGACAAGAACGTCTGAGGAACAGTCGGGGGTGGAGGGGAGCAATAAACATGGGGAAATAGTTTTACTTTGGGTAACGACCCATCCACTCCCAGTCTCTATTCAAGCCTAAGTTAATTGTATCCAGTTTGCAAATTAATTCCAGTTCAGCAGTCTCTCATTGGAGTCTGTTTTTGAAGTTTTTTTATTGAAGAATTGCAACTTTTGGGTCTGTAATCGAGTGACCAAAGAGATTGAAGTGTTCTCCAACTGGTTTTTGAATGTTATAATTCTTGACGTCTGATTTGTGTCCATTTATTCTTTTACATAGAGACTGTCCAGTTTGACCAATGTACATGGCAGAGGGGCATTGCTGGCACATGATGGCATATATCACATTGGTAGATGTACAGGTGAATGAGACTCTGATAGTTTGGCTGATGTGATTAGGCCCTATGATGGTGTCCCCTGAATAGATATGTGGACACAGTTGGCAATGGACTTTGTTGCAAGGATAGGTTCCTGGGTTAGTGGTTCTGTTGTGTGGTGTGTGGTTGCTGGTGAGTATTTGCTTCAGGTTGGGGGGCTGTCTGTAAGCAAAGACTGGCCTGTCTCCCAAGATCTGTGAGAGTAATGGGTCGTCCTTCAGGATAGGTTGTAGATCCTTGATAATGCGTTGGAGAGGTTTTAGTTGGGGGCTGAAGGTGATGGCTAGTGGCGTTCTGTTATTTTCTTTGTTGGGCCTGTCCTGTAGTAGGTGACTTCTGGGTACTCTTCTGGCTCTGTCAATCTGTTTCTTCACTTCAGCAGGTGGGTATTGTAGTTTTAAGAATGCTTGATAGAGATCTTGTAGGTGTTTGTCTCTGTCTGAGGGGTTGGAGCAAATGCGGTTGTATCATAGAGCTTGGCTATAGACAATGGATCGTGTGGTGTGGTCTGGATGAAAGCTGGAGGCATGTAGGTAGGAATAGCGGTCAGTAGGTTTCCGGTATAGGGTGGCGTTTATGTGACCATCGCTTATTAGCACCATAGTGTCCAGGAAGTGAATCTCTTGTGTGGACTGGTCCAGGCTGAGGTTGATGGTGGGATGGAAATTGTTGAAATCATGGTGGAATTCCTCAAGGGCTTCTTTTCCATGGGTCCAGATGATGAAGATGTCATCAATGTAGCGCAAGTAGAGTAGGGGCATTAGGGGACGAGAGCTGAGGAAGCGTTGTTCTAAGTCAGCCATAAAAATGTTGGCATACTGTGGAGCCATGCGGGTACCCATAGCAGTGCCGCTGATTTGAAGGTATACGTTGTCCCCAAATGTGAAATAGTTGTGGGTGAGGACAAAGTCACAAAGTTCAGCCACCAGGTTTGCCGTGACATTATCGGGGATACTGTTCCTGACGGCTTGTAGTCCATCTTTTTGTGGAATGTTGGTGTAGAGGGCTTCTACATCCATAGTGGCCAGGATGGTGTTTTCAGGAAGATCACCGATGGATTGTAGTTTTAGTAGTGATAGACTGCAGGATCAGGGATATATAATGCAATATAGGCCAGATACTGAGGCGTGGGTGAACCCTTTTGAAAAAAAAAATAGAGTGGTTTTAGTTGTCAATCATCCTTCACACGGAACTCTTCCAAGGAACAAAAAGTTCACCTAACTTTCTTAAAACGTAGATTTCATTTTCATGCCCATATGACCTTTCTGGCTGCATGTGGAAGTAGTAGGGGGCGGCTCTAAAATACCAAGAGGCAAGCTATTCTTGTGGCATTCTGGCCTGGAGACTGGAAGTAACGGAAATCTTTTTCTCTTAAGATTCCTCGATCAGTTTTATAGACCAAAGTTCAGAGATGCATCCAAATTTTTTGAGTGCTTATCTGACCTGAATCTCTGTTGCTGCCCAGAAGTTCAGGTTATTATAACTACAGAGATGGCACTGGTGTCTAGTAGTTAAAGCTGGGATCTGGGAATCAGGAAACCTTCCTTTTTATCCTCACTCTGAAACTGACTCCCCGAGTGACCGTGAGCAAGTTACTTAATCTTTTTGTGCCTCAGTTTTCTCTTCTGTAAGATGCAGTTAACACTTACTTACCTTTGTAAGTGCTTTGAGATCCTCAGATGACAAGATCTCTAGAAGCCATTATTAGTAATAATGATTATTATTATTATTCTTTTTGTAACTAAACCAGCAATAAAAATAATTTTTCAGAGAAACAAAGTACCCTGTCTCTCAATGACAGATTATGGTGATGGAAAAATTATTCACAATATGAATCTGTTTCCAGTCTATTTCATTTCAATAAATTATAGCACTGAACACTTTCACTTATATTTTTACCAAAAAGGAGCCCGCACATATATTCTCCCATAAACTGGGCTTGCATTTTTTGACTCTTTTGTAGCCTCTCCTGGTTATTACTTTAAACCCTTTCGCATTTCCAGATTATCTCCAAAATTAAACATATGTCCACTTTCTGTGTGCAAACTGAGTAGTTAGACACACAGTCACCCCATTTGCAGGCCCAAATTGGTGTACGTGCACAATTTCAGTGTGCAACAGGCTGTGTCAATAATGCCCTTGAATTCTGCAATGCACAATCATTTGCTTGCCCAGTCAAAACTGGGCCATATCCTTTGAAGTGAAGAGCAACTCTCTTGCAAGGTAATTAGCATTTCACAAGATCAAGTCTGTAATTTGCATGCACAAATTGGATTTATGTGCACAGATAAGGTCATTAGACTTTGTATTTTGCCTGCACAAATTCCTTTTGGACCTGCAAAATGTGTTAGTTGTGTACATCTCATCTTTTAAAGGATGACTCAGCTGGTGTAAATCAGCATTGCTCCACTAAGGCTGGTGGAGCTAAGGATCTGGCCCTAAACATTTAGGTTATTTGATGGCAAGCATTCCTAGGGAACCGAATCTGTGTTTCTCTTGATCAGTTTTGTAGGGCTCCATTGCACGGCATTAACACAGCATCATTGCACTGCTGAGCAGAGAGCCGGATTTGTACTTTTAAAAAATAAATAATAAACAAATATGGAAATTGGTTGCTGCTCCCCAATTTGTTTGTGTCCCTCTTCCCCATTTCATGGTGAAAACTAGGAGCCCTTATGGGACAATTCCTACAGTATCACCGCAGCCTGTCCTTGGAGCTTGACATCTGATCACAGAGGAGTGGTTCTATTCTCCACTACAGCTGATGCAAATGTGTGCTAAGCATTTTCTTGTGGAGGGTAAAATACAGGAATCCCTTCACACCCAGGAGCTGTGCAATTGCTCTCAGGTACACACCCACTTACACATACACACACACACACACACACACACTCTTTCCTATGGTCCTTCCTTTCCCCGCTCTTTCCTCTGGCTTTCCGTAGCTCCCATCTCTCCCACACCTCCCTCTCAACCTACTCTCCCTCTGCTAGGTCCCTTTGCTCACCAGCCTCTCCTATCAGCAATGGTCACCGGTCCCTCCATCTCTTTCTTCTCTTCACTGTTGTTTATCCATTAAATTCACTCCAGATGGGGCTGAGATTTTCCTCTTTCCTTCAAGTCAGGGCCACAAGAGCCGTGTGTGAATTCTACCCGTCGACAGGTGCAGGGCAGAGTGGAGCATATGCCATTGGTTTGGCAGGGCTTGCTGCAGAGCTAGCTTCTGTTAGTGTCTCCCAGGGCAGCACTCAGCTGGGACCTGGCACTGCTCAGAAACACCATCTGGCATTGGCAGGCCGGCACCATGGAACCATTACCCAAACAGGCAGCTAGGCAGACGGGAGCACCTCGCAGCTCAGCGCTGAAACTGCATACAGCAGCCCCCACAGGGCCCCTCTTAGCAGTATAATGTGGGTTTTCCCTACACTCAGAAGATGCTGCAACGCCGACAGGTTTACTTGGGCTGAGAGCCAAAGGAGAGGTTCCTTGCCAGGGCTCCAGTAACTCAGGGCTTTGATGGCAGCTGCAACAGTAGCCACTGGAGTGAGTGGATGTTGACCCCAGTTGTCTGACCAGGGTATTATATAGCAGTGCTTCATTCCAGTGTCTGCTGCTCATTTACAGGACAGCACATCTCCCTAGGTTCCTCTGCAACCCTTCCGCATTCCCTGGTGTGACGTCTGCTCAGACATTGGGACAGTTTCATAGGAGATGGAATCCCAAGGCCACGGGGACAAATGTGGATGCTTGTCTGGATACCACCCTCTAGAGCAGCGGTTCTCAAACTTCATTGCACCGCGACCCCCTTCTGACAACAAAAATGACTACACTACCCCAGGAGTGGGGACCGAAGCCTGAGCTTGCTGCTCTGGGTTGCGTGATCCAAAGCTCAAGCCCCAACCGCCCCAGGGGGACTTGGGCTTCAGCTTTGTCCCCAGGTGGCGGGAATCAGGCTTCAGCTTCAGACCTGGGCCCCAGCAAGTCTAATGCCAGCCCTGGTGACCCCCTTAAAACAGGGTTGTGACCCACTTTGGGGTCCCAACCCACAGTTTGAGAACCCCTGCTTTAGAGGGAGAGACTCCTGGGTCATGTGTCCTTAGCTGCTGACAACCTTCATTAGCAGGAGGAGATGGGTCCAGGACTGTAGCGTAAAAGGTTAAAACAAAGGCAGAGCTGGGCCCCTGAGCCTGATTCCTAAGCCAACGGATTTCAGGCAATAGGAAGGGGCCAAATTCAAACCCTGATTTATTGAGAGCAAAATAATAATCACGCACTCGGTAAGATCTCCCTTGGGCAACACCCAGCCATCCTCCTGCCCCGCGGGGCCACGCTCCCCTGAGTTCAGCTCTCTGCAGTACTCTCCGAAGCACGCTCCTGAGAGGAATGGGAATTCCTCATCCGAAACAGGACACTCTGCCTTCCTGTCGGAGCCCTGTTTATCCGGGACAATGGATCCCACAACAAGCCGTTCCTTACACGAATGGCCAAGACGTGGCCCTGCTCTGGAAGTGTGCAAAGGCTGCTGGGATGGCCCCCCAAAAAACCTGCACCCCTTCATTCATCACCCTGAGTCTTCTCTTCTCTAACACCCTCCGCCCACATTTCACTATATTACAGATAACTGGGGGGAAAATAGCCGGCATTGTTTTCATTTCCCGTTTTTCACTGCCATTCTGACCGCTTGTTGACCTCTGCCTTGCCTTCTCTGCCGTGTTAGTGGAATTCAGAGCCTGTGCAGTGCCATGGGGCATGGTCCGGTACGGGACCCACCTTGGAGCTAAGTTTGCCTGAGACAAGGCCTGGCTTTTACCAGGGACTTCCAATTGCTTGCATTTTATGCGGCCTTTTATTCAATTCAGGTATATGGCTCCTCTGAATGCATCACTGCTGCAGTTTTATTGGACTTAACCCTCCCCTTCTCAGGGCTAGTGCCACATCAAATGCAATGCGCCCATTGCCTGGGTGTCTGGATTAACCTGCGGGGCAAAAGCTGGGTGTATTCATCCTGCAGACTTATCGCAAGTGTGTGCCTCAAACGTGACCACTCAGATTCTAGGGACAGCACCAGCATCAGTAGGACATTCTCCCTACCTGAGTGTTTGGGTCTTGCAGCTAACGCCAGTACATTTGGGATTGGTCTTCCTGATCTCTGCATTTGCACTCTAAAAAAACCCTTCTAAAAAAACTCAGATATTCCTTCATCTCCCTTCTCCTTTATGAGATGTTCCCCTCCCAACACCCCCTTTGATTTGTTCTCAAAATACGCCATTTGTTCTCAAAATACGCCAAATCTCAAAATACGCAGACCATTGGGAAGGACTAGAAAGACCCATTGTTCCATATAATGTATCTTTCAGATCCTTTTAGATATGGGTTTGGCCTGTACAACTTGAACTAGATTTTTGTAAGGGGCCGTTGTTGGATAACACAGAAAGGCAGGAGGTACCCAGCCCACCACCCAATTTCTTAAAAAAAATAACCTGTTTTAATTGAGTTTTAGAAACGTAAAGGAAAAGTGTCTTGATTGTGTTGCTGGCAGCACTCGGCAAGCTTACCCGGGGAGTTCTTCTTGTGAGTGTGTCTCCCCTCCCACATGCATCTGACACTTAGCTTTTGAAAGCTGCTTGGAGCAATTGCCTTGCTGAAATGTGACATCATTTGTCACATACAGCAATGGAGACCGTCCAACATGAGAAAGTACAATAGCTCTCTCCAGAAATGGGCCCGACTCACCAACATGTTGCCTTCAGTAGAACAGTGAGTTCTTACCTTGTGTCAGCTAAGATGTGGTCACAAACAAGAGGTCAAACCCCAATGAAGACACAATAGTTTGTAGCATTAACATGAGTTATCAGTTCCAGGGAAACCCTGGGCTCTCCCCCGCCCCCACAGCCTTTACCTTGACCTACGAGCTCAGTGATTTTCAACCTGGGGGTCCACAGACTATATCTAAGATTTTGAAAGGGGTCTGCATCTCCATTAGAAATTTTTTAGGGGCTCCACAAATGAAAAAAGGTTGAAGACCACTGAGCTAGCTCATGTGACAACTACAAACTGCCTTGTCTTCACTAGGATTTGATGTGCTGTTAGCTACCATGCATTCGCAAACACAAGGGAAGAACACACCTTCTTTCCTAGGGTGAACACAGCCAAAGTTTGAAGCTGGAATTGGATCCAAGTCTGAACAGCCCCTCTAATCAAGGGTATTTGGATCCAGGGTTTGGGTTCAGCTCAGGTGAGAGAAAGGCCGGGGCTGAGAAGTTCAGATATGGAACTGGATACACATTTCCTAACATTAGAGAATGTTCAGATCTCATGCTCGGATCCACCCCTTGTTCTCTCTCCTCCTGCTTTCCCACCAGAGCTGCAGACCTTTGTCAAAGATTCATACCACACGAGACCTGTACCAGACAACCTACTGTGTCAGGAGGACATTTAAAACCTTCTATGATCCCGTCTAATGGCAAAGGAACTAAACCTCTGCTGCGATATCTCTAACACCTTTCAGAAGATAATGTAATAGCCTTGGTAGTTACATCCAGCTGACAATAAAAGCACTTGCAGTGCAGAATGATATATATCGCATTGGAAACTTAGTAGGAAATGAGTTTTTAGGGTTTCCCATTTTGCTATGGTCTTCACACATACCAGTTCACAGAGGTTTGACAATCTGATAATCCCACAGATTAATATCAATAGCCTTGAACGGGACTCCAAGACTGCACCTTTCGTTTCACATTGCACTCGCCTCCTCACTGAGTTTTCCTCACAGTCTAAACTGTGCTAACCTTTAGCAGAAGCCAAACAACAGCTCTGCACGTCTTTATACGGGGTCTTTGTTCTTTCCTAGAGGCTCCCCTGGCCGTACCCTGAGTTTCAGTTCATGTTCACTGGGTTATTGGGTTGCAGTTGGTCCATTTGCCTCAAACTCCCCCGCAGCCCAGAGAATAGGTTAACTGAGCACTTGTCTATTGCACTCAGTTCCTGGATGCCTGCTAGCTGTATAGGATGGTTTAGTGCCAGAGCCCAGATGGACACACAATCCCACACCACTCTGCAAAAATCTCATTCCTCTTTTAGCTATTGGCTTCCCCCGGCCCCTGCACACTGACCTTCCCTTTCTCATGTGTAGAGCATTCCCTTCGCCTGAGAGTTACCCATCCAAGTCTAGCCCTCTTGTGGCTGGCTCTGAGGAACAGGGGCACGGGGATTGGGCCAATGGTGGTCAACAGAAGCAACAGAAAAGTTTGTATAGAGACTCCAGTTAAAAATGAGAGAGTGATGAGATGAAGTAGGGCAGAAGGGGCAGGGAAGATGGGAAACAAGAAGAGGAGGACAATGGGGGGAAGTGGAGATGGCACAAGTGGCTCTGAAACACCGACGGAGTTTGGAAATGGACGGCAGTGGCAGCTGGCAGTGATTTCATAAAGGTCTGAGAAAACCCACGCTGGCGAGGTCTGTAATGCATCACTCTCCATCTCAGGGTGATAACCCCTCCCTCCATTTGGCCTCTGTGATAGCACCAACAAACTGAGAAGCTCATGAAGTTATTCCAGTCTCCTACCAGGCAGCCCAGAGTGAGCTTTAAAAGGTTATGTAACCTGATGGTCAGGGTGTGTGTGGTACATACCCCTCTTGGTGACTGATTCACAGAGGATCCACCTCGAGAGCCTGGCTCATTAGTTCAAGCTGTAGAGACTTGTCCTTTTTAGCACCGCAGGTCCCTTGTGCAATCACCAGTGCTGGCCAACATGGTGACTGTCACAACGCCAGCCTCAGTCGTTTTCGTGAAGAACTAGGTTATGTCTACACTTAAAAAAGCTCGCTTCAGTGTAGACACCCACTACAGAGATGGGAGGGGTTCTCCCACTACTGTGGGTAATCCACCTCCTTGAGAGGAGGTAGGGAAGTTGACAGAAGAATTCTTCCATCGACCTAGCGCTAACACTGAGAGTTAGGTCGGTCTAGCTACGTCTTGGGGGGGGGAAGGGTTTCACACCCCTGGAAGACATGGCTTATGCCAATGTAAGTTCTCAGGCCTGGTCTATACTAAAAAGCAAGGTTGAAAAATCTACACCCCCGAGTGATGTAGTTAAGCCAACCTAACACCCGGTGTAGACAGAGCTAGGTCGATGGAAGAGCTACCACCTCTTGGGGAGGTGGGTTACCTACACCAATGAGAGAACCCCTCCCGTTGGCATAGGGAGTGTCTACGCCGACGCTCTACAGCAGCACAGCTATGCCACTGTAGCATTTCAAGAGTAGACAAGCCCTCAGTATATACCAGCCCTTAGATTTCCTCCACGTCCAACCCATGTCCAACCCACGTCCGCCATGTCCAACCCAAATGGGCTCCAGCCGCAGGCTAACTCACAGCCAAGTAGCTGGACAGCACTACAAACAGCCGCTGCAGGTGACTCTTGTGCCTGGCAGGGGAGCAAAAAGCACCCAAAGCACTTGATCCCTCAGGACCGTGAAACCTGCCATCTTAAATACTAGTCACATTCACTTCTCATGAAATTGTAGAACAGTAAGAAGAGCATTTTAAATGACATTGCATAGGGTCTATTTCCTTTTAGTATGAGCAAATCCTGGTCTCAGTTACACCAGGATCCATCCAGAGAAAGTGTACATCCAATGGAGTTACTCTAGATTTACACAAGTGTAACTAAGATCAGAATCTGGTTTATTCCTCATGGGATGTTTTTGTCTAACTAAAGTATTCTATTTGTTCTTTGCCAAATCCTGCAATCCATACTTAGTCAAAACCTTAAATTCTAAGTAACAATCTAAGTACAACTGCTTTGAGCAGGGGATTGGACTAGATGACCTCCTGAGGTCTCTTCCAACCCTAAAATTCTATGATTCTATTAAAACAAAACCTTATTTCTAATATTTAGACTTGGCAGAATTCAATTTTCATTTTTTTATAATTCCAACTGATAATATTGATGTTTATTTTTAAGCATTTTTTAAATTTTTACTGATTTACATTTTCACAGTTGTGGAAATCATGGAAGGGGATTAGACAATAATTATTTAATGACAGGAGCGGTTGAGATTCAAAAAGTTATAGCTTTGTGACTGTTAAAACACAAATTGTCAACATCGCATGTCAAAATATACAAAGTAAATATCCTTAAATCGAATTTTAGTAAGTTCTCAAGCAGCACTTTTCTTACTTTAACTTTCTGTAAATTTAGATTATCATCACTGGAAATATTTTTTCATTAATTTGGGAGCGTGCGGTGAAATTGATGTTTATTGACATTTACCAATAAAAATCTAATCCTTCAAGCCTACTTATATTGCAGTAGCATCTAGGAAACCCAAGCCTATTGTGCAAGGCACTAGACAAACACAGAACAAAAGATAGTCCTTGATCTGAAGATCTTAAAATCTAAGTAACAATCTAAGTACAACTGCGGTTTAGCACTTGATGATGTGAATATTTCACTATGGCTAAATGACTGTTATTGGGTTGCTAGCTGTATCTAATGTATCTATCAAATATTCCATCGCATACATAGTACTGTGTATTATATAACCATGTGCCTTCAGTTATTTTGCATGCATCACACATGCACAGAGACATAGAATCATAGAAATGTAGGGCTAGAAGGGACTCAAGAGGTCATCAAATCCAGCCCCCTGCACTAAGGTAGGACCAAGTAGACTTAGACCATCCCTGACAGGTGCTTGTCCAACCTATTCTTACAAGTCTCCAATGATGGGGATTCCACAAGCTCCCTTAGAGGCCCATTTCACAGCTTAATTACCCTCACAGGCAGAAGGTTTTTCCTAACATCTAACCAAAATCTCCCTTTCTGCAGATTAAGCCCATCACGTCTCGTCCTACTTTCAGCGGACATGGAGAACAACTGATCCCAGTCCTAACAGCCCTTAACCTATATGAAGACTGTTACCAGATCTCCCGTCATTCTTCTTTTCTCAAGACTGCACACACTCAGATTTTGTAACCTTTCCGCAGAGGTCAGGTTTTCTAAATCCCGTATCATTTTTGTTGCTCTCTTCTGGACTCTCTCCAATTTCTCCACGTTTCCTAAAATGTGGCACCCAGAACTGTACACAGTACTCCAGCAGAGGCCTCACCAGCACAGAGTAGAGCAGGACAATTACCTCCCATGTCTTACATAAAACACTCCTGTTAATACACCCCAGAATGATATTAACCTTTTTTGCAACTGTATCACATTGTTGACTCATTCAATTTGTGACCCACTATAACTCCCAGATCCTTTTTCTGCAGGCCTACCACCTAGCCAATTATTCCCCAGTTTGTAGGCGTGCATTTGATTTTTTTCTTCCTAAGTGAAGTACTTAACCCTAAACTAAGTCCAAGCTCTTTAACACACAGGCCTCTATAATAATATACAGCAAGACACCTACGCAATACATCTCACCTGAGATAAAACTATCAAAAAGAGAAAAAAGAATCACAGATGCTCCACACGCGTATAGAAAGAAAGAAAGAAAGAAAGAAAGACCCCCCCACGCACACACACCTAGTGAGAGCTGTTTGCACTACCGTTTTTTAAATCTTTTGTGAGCTTTGAACGAGACCCAGTTTTCTCTGATAACCAGAATCCTGAAGCCAGTCTCTCTGATAAATATTTATCATGCCTGGCTCTCTAATACTTCAGATTAACCTCCATTCTTCCAACAAATATGTCCTGACCAATGCTCTGCCTGACATCCACATAGCCCCCTCCAGCCTCCTTCTCCATATCCCCTGGGGAATACGTTTCCATTAGCTTCAGAGGGAATTTCCGCTCCTCAATCAGAACCGGATTTCTCCCATGCCATGTAAATAATTTAGAAGCACAAGCATGCTTGTGTGCAGCCCAGATCCAGTGCCAGGAATCTTGGGAAAAGGGCCCAACAATATTGTACCAGTCCAAAGTAATTAAAGTGCATCATTACATATAAATTTGTAATTAAACACTTTAACGTAATCATCCCACACAGCACGATTCCTGATGAATTAATTAAAAGAACTCCAGAAATTAATGTTTTACTTGTCACTATTGTTGTGCTAGCCTTAGCCATCTCCCTGAATATTCCTGCAGCGTGTTGTGAAGTAATTATATAATTACTGGGGAATGGAAAGGCCCAGAGTCCCAACAGAGGAGAAATGGAAACAAAGTGGAAATAACACACTGCAAAAGGAAGAGGCAGATCAGGTCACCGGGCTGGAGAAAAAGCACCCCCTTTGCCTAAGAAAATGGGGATAGGGAAGGAGGACGGGCCCTGACCTAGCAGACCCTATTTTCCCAGGGCTCGAAGAATAGGGGTTCCCTCAGCTATGTGAGAGGTGCTCAGCTGTGTGTGCAGGTACTGTTCACCTGGGTGCAGGGGTGTTGATTGGATACTCTTCCCTACTGTGTCTGTTGGCGTTTGTGTAGTGTGCTTTGCATTTCTGTAGGGCTCGGGGTACACTACAGGGTGTACTCTGCATTTCCGTAGGGTATGGGCATTTGTGCACATGCAGGGTTCTGGTGTGTTGCTAAGCGCTGTACTGACTGCAGTTGTCCTGTGTATTATTATTTTTACTACCATAGCCCCAGTCAAGATCAGGGCCCTGCCATGCTCAGCCCTGTACATTCACACGCTGAAAAGCAGTCCCTTCCTAAAGACTTTACAATCTAAATAGACAAGACAGATAAATGGTGGGAGAGGAAAGGCAGGCACAGAGAGGGGAAATGACTTGACCAAGGTCATCCAGCAGGTCAGTAGCAGAGCTGGGAATAGCCTCTAGGTGTCTTGAGTGCCAGTCCTGTGGCCTATCCATGCTGCCTCTGAATACACACAGTCTGAAGAATGCCCTGCATGGCTGGATAGTCCTTATTTATGGTTCCAAACACAGAGAATAAAATGACAGGTTTCAGAGTAGCAGCCGTGTTAGTCTGTATTCGCAAAAAGAAAAGGAGGACTTGTGGCACCTTAGAGACTAACCAATTTATTAGAGCATAAGCTTTCGTGAGCTACAGCTCACTTCCTCAGATGCATATCTCATATGCATCTGAGGAAGTGAGCTGTAGCTCACGAAAGCTTATGCTCTAATAAATTGGTTAGTCTCTAAGGTGCCACAAGTCCTCCTTTTCTCTTTAGAGAATAAAATGTGTCTCTTCAGCCTAAAGTGACTTTCGAAACAAACTCCATGAGGGAGCCCAGTATGTGCATCTCCTCTGTCAACGGCTGCAGAAGCTCAGAGAACAAAACAACTGCCAACCTCTGCAGACAGGAGGAGTCTGCTCCAATACCTTTTACCGCTGTTCATGTGTGTGTTGCTTTCATCCCTGTTTGTGCAGTTGCCGTGTTGCATGTGTACTGACCGCAGTGGTGGTGCGATTCATGTCCTGACTGCTAGGGATGGGCTCCTGGAGCAGGGGAAGCAGCAGGGAAGTATCTTCTCCCTGTGCTCTGGAGACAGTTCCTGCAGGGCAGGCTCCTCTCTGCCAGCCCAAACTCACACTGATCTGCTCTGGCAGAAGCCAACATGGCCCGGTCACAAGTCTGGGTTTCTACCCAAACCAGGCACTGGGATCTCGTCATTCAATCGCAGCTCAGTTTCAATACTAGTAGTAACACGGATAAACTCAGGGAATGAACACTGTTCAGTAACCCAGATCTTTATCCCCACGCCCAGCCCGTTGGTGCTCGGGGGGGTCAGCACTCAGGAGCCACTTTTATTGACCACTATTACCCATTTGGCTGCAACATGGCAAGCCAGGAGCCCTGGGACCCTGGAGGCTAACGGGCTTACCGCAGCGGTGAAGTGGTTAAGGCTGAATTCAGATGGAATTCTCAGACGCAGCAGAATCCGCTGGGCGCTCAGGACTATTTGGTGGAATCCAAATGGGAGATTTCCTAAAAGGACTGAACCAACAGTTCTAACTTTCTGTCACACTTAATTGCAAAGAAAATCCCCTCCTTCCTTCCCTGCACTGCTCTTCCCCTGGTCTCTCCCAGAACATGGCACCTATCAGTATGCATGTGAGGCTGGGCTGCACAGCTGACTCTTGTAGGTCACTCTGAGGCACACGAGGAACTCTGGGCAAGTTCTGGCAGGGCCCAGCTCGGGGAAGCTGGTGGAAGGGAGCCACATTAATTATTCCTCAGTGGGGTTCCCCTTGTTTTATTATTTTCAGCACCGCCCAGACATGCAGCTTCACATCCTTCTACATTGCCACCTGAGCTTCTCCATGCAATGGAGACTGTTTGCAGACTGCTAAGCAGCTCTTGGCATGGGTCTCATGTTTATTGTGTCTGGATCCAAAGGAGAGACATGCAGCCAGTAAAGAACCAACTCCTCCTGTCACCTGCCCCTGTTCTCCTCCCCCTTTCCAAATCGCTAGCAGGACAGGTAACAAATCTAGCTCACCAGTAGGACAGAGTATGGACATCTCAGAGCAAACACTGGCTGGGTCGCCACTTGGCAACAACATACTGGCCACTGTGCCAACTCCTTAAACAGCCATGTTGCATCCACCATACCAAAAGTGCAGCCCCTCCGGTATCTCTGCAAGGCAGCAAGTATGCTGGTAAAACTTTCCCAAAACGCGAAGTGTGCACCCTATAGAAGTTCCTGCTGCTCCCCACTAGCCTCACTGCTCCTGGGTTACTCCATGCATCTGAAAATGTTCATCCTCTTGGATCTTCCTCCCTGGTCTCTCTGAGAAATGGAAGGACTCTAGGTTTTTAGCGTGTTTAGCCCTGGTTTAATTTTAATAGAAATTTCTCCAAGCCAAGAATATTGCTCTGCCCTGGGTATATGCCAGGTCTGGCACTTGCCACACTATGGAAAAATCTAACTGGAAATCTGTCCTTATTGTAGTTAACAATTGGTAAACGTTAAAAGACTTTGTTCAGAAAAAGCATAAGGGATACCCAGTAAAGTGATATGACTAAATCAAGAAGCAAGGAGAGCCTTCATTGAATTTCCAGGAATCTCGATAACTCTTTTCTCATTAATTTACTGTCCCGCACATTTCTGTGCCTCCAGTCTCCAGTTGAAACACCATGATGAGGCTGTTCCCCCAGGAATCCATTGTCATCATTTTGCCATTGATTTCAGTGGAGGCAGGCTTTCCCCACTGGTATTTCTAGCTTAGCCAGACACAAGAAAGATCAGAAATCCCATGAGAAAACCTGTTCTCACGGAACTCCCAGCACAGTTTTGCAGACCAAAGACCAGGAGGTTCAGCTAGTTACGTAAGCAGCCAGACTTGATCACGCTGCCAGTTGGTTCCCTGAATTCAAATTCAAACCCTTGGCAGTTACCGGAGCAAGTCCTGGATCCTGTCCCAAAGAGAGACAGTCACCCCACAACAGGGTCTCACAGCTGTTATCCTGGAGCACCCCAATGGCCAGCCAGCCCCACCCCTCCTGGGTCTGCACAGGGATCTGGGCCATAGGGACGGTGAGGGGCTTCATCCCTGGGACCCTCACCCAGCTCACACAGCCCCTCAGCATCTGAGGCTGCACCACTTAGGGCCTGACAACCGTTCTCTCTGTCCCAGGATCTCGCCACCCCAGGAATGTCTTCATTGAACACCACCTTCCACTCCCACTGGGGGTTCGAGGGTCCTGACCCCAGGAAACTCCACACAGACATATAGGTTGGGACCAGGAGTGGGAGCGTGTCCACCTCCCCCGCTCATCCGGCTGACGGAGTCTATGACCTTAGGACCCAGCAAGGGAGCTAGACACCGGGGCTTTTCCGCAGGGTCCCCCTCGTTCAAATCTCCAGCCTGCTCAAAAGGCAGTGAGGTGGGCATCCACATCCCCCACCCCTTAACCAGGGGCAGCAATTTAGTCTCGAGGTTCCCTGCGGAACTGGCACCCCGGGGTCTATCCCCACTCACCCTGGGAGGTCCCCTATGCCTCTCCACTCCACCATTGCCAGTTCATGCTGCTGCTGCTTCTGCAGCTTTTTCTCGGGTTCTCGCTGTCTCTAACAGTCCTCTTGCTCTCTCAGACTCAGCTCCAATCCCGTCCGTCTCCGATCCTCCGATGGGGAACCCGATCGTGAAGACCCTCATCTGATCGGGGACAGGAGTCTTGGGGATGCCTGGCTACCACTCCAGCTGCTCCCAGATCCTGCTATAGCCCCATTTGGGGTCAGGAATCTGTTCCTTAGAGCGGTCATCCTCCTCCAGCTGCTCGATTAACTGTGCTTTGGTGAACTTTCCAATGCTCAACAATTTCTTTCTGCACAGGATTACAATGTCCTTCTTAAGGAGACGGTGACAGGCCATCACTCCGCTCTTCCCAAGTTGTTGTGGGCTCACAGGACTGTGTGCTCTCAGCTCCCCACGGTTTCCAGGGAGAACCCCTAGTGTGCCAGCCCTTCTCGAGGTCACCACCTCTTTGCCAGGGTCGAGCTGCAGACTCCTCCGCCCCTTGGACTGCTCGCTGCAATCCCCAGGGGAACCCTGTTACTGCAAAAGTCCTTCTCTCGCCCAGGGCCAAGCTGCAGGCTCCTCTGCCCCTGAAACTGCTCACCGCAGTCCCCAGGGGACCCCATTACTGCACAGTCCTTCTTGCTGGTCACGCACTCCCAGGGTTTAACCGCCACCCCGAAACCGCTCCTCTCTGAGCCTTCAGCACACCTGGTCCTCGTCAATCCCCCTTCGTTTTACTGCTCCCCCGTCACTTACTGCAGGAAGTGCCATCCATGGGGTGCAGTACATCCCACCGCTACCACCAGTTGTCACGGAGTCCCTGGGCGGTGCCCTGGAACTGTTCCCCATGAAGCCAGTCAGGACGCTGGGGCAGTCGCCTTTCTGTGAGCAGCCTGTCTGCAGGACACACAGCTCACACAGCTTCCACCTTCCTGGGTCTGACCTCGGAGCATTCAGCATCCTCTGCCCCTCCGTGCGCTTCCCACAGCGAGTCCGCTCAGGCGGGGCTCCTGGGGAAGCCAGAGGGTCCTGCACCCCAACTTCGCAGTCAGACGTGACTCTCAACCAGCCAGTAAAACAGAGGTTTATTAGATGACAGGAACATGGTCTAACACAGAGCTTGCAGGTGCAGAGAACAGGACCCCTCAGCTGGGTCCATTTTGGGGGGCAGTGAGCCAGACAACCACGTCTGCACTTCACTCCATGTCCCAGCCAGCCCCAACATCCAAGTATTTGTTTACATCACTCATGAAAAGTTATACAGAGGGTTGGTTGTGGAAAGCAAATATATCAATGAGTGAAGATTGTCCCTCAGTAATTGAGAATTTAGGGTAGGTTGTCCATTTAGAAAATACAATCCATGAGGAAAGTATTTCAGTTACTTTCCTGACTGTGCTTCTCATCGGCACTCCAGCTCATCCTTCCTGGTATTGCCGATGTCCAGTGATGTATTCTATGTAGATGTCCCTCGACCACCTGATGGTGACCGACACCATGAGTTGCCACATCAGCCGAGCGCAGCGCTGGCCAATTCCGTGTTCTCTAAACACTCGCTCGTTACTGGGGTCCCATGCTCCCAGGGCTCTGATGATCAGCATGAGCTGTTTACGTGGATGAAGTCAACGGTCCAAATTGTTCTCTGGGATATACCTGCACTGAAGTTGGCTTCAGCAAAGTTACACCAGTTGTACTCCAGGTGTTGAGAGCAGAATCTGACTTAATAGTACAACACATTGTTTTCTTAAATTTAAACTAATTTACACTGTACATACATACGCTGTATATCTATCTATCTATATATCTTGTGGAAAGAGAGCTACCAAATGCTCATGGCTGAAATGAAACACCAATGTAGTGTTGACCCAACAAATGTAGCAGTAACCACGCTTCAGGAAAGGCGAAGGAAGCTGCTTCACTCAAAGCAGATACGCTCACAGTGGGACACTCTGGGTAATCCATTGAGCCATGCTGGGTATGCTACGGGTTTGAAGAAAGCCAGCTGTGCAATACAGTGCAGCAGCACAAGTGCAAGAATAGAGAATGCCAAAAGAACAGGATGATGGGCATCGAATAAAACCAGATTACACCTGTACATTGCCTCTTGCTACAAGCTAGCTTCAACCCTGGCATAAACTCCATTGATTTCATATGCTTACTCATGTGTGTGTATTTCTCTGTATATTCATCTGCATCAAAAAATATACATTTCAGGTATATACACAGACACACATATACACACTGAGTCCCCCTCTACTGGTATAATCACACACATAATGGAACTCCATTGACTGCAGGAAGAAATTTGACCCTACCCATCTTTGTATGATTTTTAATGCTGTTGGCCTTTTAATGCATGTGTAGGCCCATGTTTTTATTTGATTAGATGCAGAACACCGTACAGTCAGCTATGTGTGTGTGATTATCCAGGTACAGGAGAGAATTCACAAGTAGGTACAAAACTCTCTGTGTGTAAGCAAAGAGGCATACACAGGTGTACTCACAAAAACAATGTTTTGGCGGGATGTGAATACACACAGAAACACACAAAGTGTGTGGGAGAGAATGGACAGGAGTGAATGCACACAAGAGGTGAAAGGGAGCATGCAAACAAATACACAAGTGTGTATTTGCAGGTGAATATATACAATTATACACAGAAGTTTGTGTGTGGATACTGGCATGTGTGTATACACATGAATATATACACTGCGTGAAATCCTGATCCTATTTAAGTCAAATGGGACTTTTGCCATAGACTTCAACAGGGCCAGGATTTCACCCAGTATGTCCAAGTCCAGGGGCCCAGTCCTGCTCCCTGTGAAACAAATGACAAAACTCCCATTAAATTCAGAAACTGTCTGGGGCCTTGTATGTTATAAGGAATAGCCAGTATGGATTTGTCAAGAACACATCATGCCAAAACATCCCAGGGTTACTGGGTTGGTGGATGGAGGGAAGCAGTAGATGTGATATATCTTGATTTTAATAAGGCTTTTGACAGTTCTGCATGACATTCTCATAAGCAAACTATGGAAATGTGGTCTAAATGAAATTACTGTAAGGTGGGTGCACAACTGGTTGAAAGATTATTCTCAAAGAGTTGTTATCAATGGTTCACTGTCAAACTGTGTATCTGTATTTGGGATCCCAAAGGGGTCATTCCTGCGTCCAGTACTATTCAATATTGTCATTAATTACTTGGATAACAGAGTGAAGAATATGCTTATAAAATCTGCAGACACCAAGATGGAATGGGTTAGAGGATAGGATTAGAATTGAAAATGACCTGGATAACTGGAAAATTGATCTGAAATCAACAAGAAGAAATATGATGAAGACAAGTGCAAAGTATTTCACTTAGGAAGGAAAAGTCAAATGCACAGCTACAAAATGGGGAATAACTGGCTAGGCAGTAGTACTGCTGAACAGGATCTGTGGGTTATAGCGGATCACAAATTGAATAGGAGTCGACAATGTTATGCAGCTGTGAGAAAGGCTAACATCACTCTGGGGTGTATTAACAGGATGCCATATGTGTAACCCTTCTGCCCGTCAGAGTTGGCAGCAACAAGGGCCGGGTTCAATATCTAGGGGATCCATTCCAATAACACAATGCCAACCGGCTCGAGCCCCCACCCAGTGACCTGGGACAAATATATACCACCCCCGCTGGGCGCCTCCAAGGGGCAATACTTCCCCTCTCGCAAGCACATAGTCTGAGTGTAGCAAAAAGCCTTTTAATAACAGAGAGAAACAATGTGGCATTATGTTGGGGAAACACCACCAACAGGACTCATAACACAACCCATGAGCAAAAAACCCACCCCAAGCAAATTGGGGCATGCCCCTTTCCCTTTGGTTCTTGAGTCCGGCAACCCCAAAGTCCCAAAAGTCTCTGTCCCTGGTCAGGGCAGCCCCAGAGTTCGAAAGTTTATCTGTGGAGCTTTACCTCCCAACCTGGGTGGAGATGGGACGGGGGTAAGAGGCACCTTACGTGATCTGAAGCTGACCGCCCCACAGCTCCATAGGCCTCCGCTCCACTCCACTCGCCGCCCCACGAACTCCTTCGCTCAGCTCCGCGGCCCACAAGTAGCTCCCGCCATCCCACAAACTGCTCCACATCCCGCCAGCAGCTCCCGCCGTCCTACGCACTGCTCCACCAGCCTGTCCACAAGGCACTCCAGCTGTCCCGCAAACTGCTCCACACTATATCTCCAGGCTCCCCCACTACTTAACACAACACTCAGTGATTTCAGCTCTTCGGTGAATTCAGCTTGTAGTAGGGGAGCCCCAGTGCTGGTGCACTATGAGCCCAAAGTGAGCTCAGCAGCCTGTAACTAGACTCCTAATGGAATCAAAATTAGCTCTGAGATTCCACAGTGGAGAGAGGAGGACATGCAATTAGCATGTAAGGCCCTCACCAAGGGGCCCATGCCACCAAGTATTAATACTTGTCCCCATCCTCTCTCCATTCACAGAGTTTTAAAACCCATGACCCTTGCCTAGCGAGTGCTACTTAGTTGATGGTGAGTCCCTCCATCATAACAAAAGGCCAAGTACAGTTCCAAGCACAGTTCCCATAATCAGCGTAATAACAATTTATTCTTCCTGCCCCAATAACAGAGACACTGGGGATCCCACAGCAGCCAAAGTGACCATTTGGGCAGGTATGGCCTCATTCTAGGCGGGGTGGATGTGCCTATGCAAATGAGATCGGCAAAATGAAGTTCTTTTCCACAACTTCCCAAACCTCACCACCAGATGTCGGGGTGGAGCTCATCCTGACACTGCTTACATATGTAAGACATGGGAGGTGATTGTCCCACTCTACTCTGCACTGGTGAGACCTCAGCTGGAGTCCTGTGTCCAATTCTGGGAAAGATGTGGTTAAACTGGAGAGAGTCCAGAGGAGAGCCACAAAAATTGATAAAAGGTTTAGAAAACCTGACCTGTGATGACAAGTTACAAAAACTGGACATGTTTAGTCTGGAGAAAAGAAGACTAAGGGGGGAACCTATAACAGTCTTCAAATATGTTAATGGAAGTTAGAAAGAGGATGTTGATCAATTGTTCTCCATGCCCACTGAAGGAGGGACAAGAAGTAATGGGCTTAAACTGCAGCAAGGGACTTTGGGTTAGATATTAGGAAAATCTTTCTAACTATGAGGGTAGTTAAGCTCTGGAATGGGCTTCCAAGGGAGGTACAGGACTTCCTATCACTGAAGCTTTATAAGAACAAGTTGGACAAACACCTGTCAGGGATGGTCTAGGTGTACTTGGTTCTGCAACAGTACAGGGGGCTGAACTAGGTGACCTCTCAAGGTCCCTTCCCTCCCTACATTTCTAGGAGTCTATGTGGAACTCCAGAGCTCTGCCACAGATTTCCTGTGACTTCCTTGGGCAAGTCATTTAATCTCGGCCTCCTTTCTCCATGTGTAAAAAGGGGATAATACTACCTCCCTACCTCACAGGGGTGCCAGGAAAATGAATACATGAAAAGATTGTGAAGTGATCGGATGCTATAATAATGGAGCCCAGATAGCCAGACAGATGTTTGCTTAGGTCATGGATATGCACAGGTATGCACACAGGTTTGCATCTGGGTATGTGTTTGTTTATGTGTAAATAAGTACACCCACGGGTGCATATGAATATGTCTGGGTGCGGGTGTTTGTTATGCAAGTATGCATGGGTGTTTGATTGTGAACACTGGTATGTGTTTGCAAGGAGATGTGTTTGGGTTTGAGTACACAACAGTTCCCCAGAAAGCAGCTGTTTGGATGGAAGTGAGTTTCTGCAGGAATCCACCCCAGTGGCTGTGTGCCCAGGTGAGCGCTATGCTTGTATGCCTGCAACCCTGCCCGTATTTGAGGTTTTTGCCCTGTTTGCCAGAAGCACTTCCCATGGGAGCCACATCCCCTTGGAAGGGCGGGGAGAGCTGCTTCCAGGCCTGAACCCTGCTGTGTTGTCACACAAGGCACAGCTGAGCTGAGGGCCTAGGACACTGCTTGCACTCCAGAGCTGGGCTGCGTCTCCCCCTCCCTGCCACATGCACACCGCCTGTGAGATAAACCTTGGAACGGGTCTGAACCACAGAGACAGGGGGCCTTTCCTCACCCTTCCCCACTCCCAGTGGAACAATTTACCTTACGGAGCAGGTCCAAGATATTAATTAAGATAAATCTACCTCAATTTTGAGATTCTCTTATCATGTAATTTATCAAAATTATGTTAATTATTTCTGTAGGGCAGCAAAATTATTACCTCTTCCGTGTCTGATTTGTATTAATATTCATAATTTAATAATTCAGCATCCAAGCCATCTGGTTTGGGGAGCCACACTCCTTCCCCTCCCTCTGCCAGAGCCAAAATAGTCCATCCTCGCCGAGTCAAGAGCAACCCCAATGGCTCTGAATCAAAAATATGGCACTGGCTCCCCCCGCAGCTACCCTCGACTTTCGCCATGTAACTGCCCCTTCCCTTCCCTCCCCCTCTTCAAGTGCTGTCAGAAGGGCGTGCTCTTCACCTGCAAAGAGGAAGTGGCCCCTTTCCCTGGCGCTTGGCTGCGCCACCGTCACACGCATTCATCTCAGCCCGGCAGGTGAGCACAGCTGAATTGACATTTTCCACACTTTGTGATTTTTACACTGTAATTTGACATAATTAATGCCTACATTACTGCTGATAATTTAGCTAGTTAATTAAACTCGGAGGAGATAATTAAGGAGAGGCTACTGCTTGGACTGCTAATTGTTTTTGTCATTATTTTAGGGGCCTGACAGCTGCTGGCTGAGTCATCCTCTTTTGTCAGCTGACAGGTCAGGTGACTGTGGCGTCTCCGAGCAGAGGGCTCAGGGCCATAGGCGAGCGTCTCGAGGTTGTTAACGGAATCGACGGATCTACCTGCCTGCATCTGGAGCCGAGCCAACTCCAGCCTGACGCCTCATACATGCATAAGCAGCTAAGCCAGCCGCTCAGCGCTTTGTGCACAGATGGTAGGTAAATACCATCCGAACCGGACCCAGGATTTCTCCCTAGCCAGGTGACATCCGTAGAACGAGTCCCTCGGTTCTCAGCTGAAACGCAGCCGGACAAAGTGCAGCATGCATTTTCTTTTAACCAGAGAACAACTGCCTCGGTGAGCAAGGCCAGGAAGATCAATGGGGGGCACAGCAACGGGGGGCACAGCAAAGCAGAGAGGCCAGGGAGTATTATTTGTGTTGCAGTGGCGCCTAAAAGCTCCAGCCCCATTGTGCTAAGCTCTGTACAAACATATCATCAAAAGACTGTCTCTTCCCGGAGGGCAGCAGCTCTGGGTTCCTCCGAGCCCACTGCCATTCTGCACAAAGCAGAGAGACAGAGGCCCGGTAGTCTCTTCTACATATTCTCTATAGCAAGCAGTAAACCCAGCGACCTCTGGAGCTATCACTGTGCTAGGGAGCCAAGGCGGAGGAGAAGCGAAGACTGCAGCGAGATGCAGGAGCCAGTCAGCTCTTTACTGGCCTCTGGGTTCTCCATTAAGCCAGAGGGCCGGAGCATGGAGCTGGCGTTTTCCAGTGGCTGCTTTAATATGCCGTTCCTAAAAGACCAATATCTTGGAAGCACGTTGATCGCCATGCATAAGAGTGAAGCACATTTGTGTGCAATCTGTCTGCTCTCGTGGGATGTGAAGGCAGCACACACAGAGGGCCAGCTCTATCTAGCTGACAGAGAGCTCAGAGACACCTCACACTCCACAACAGCCCCCACATGGCCTGGATGCCTCTTCCCAGCAGTACTTGTGGCACCTTAGAGACTAACCAATTTATTTGAGCATAAGCTTTCGTGAGCTACAGCTCACTTCATCGGATGCATCTGATGAAGTGAGCTGTAGCTCACGAAAGCTTATGCTCAAATAAATTGGTTAGTCTCTAAGGTGCCACAAGTCCTCCTTTTCTTTTTGCGAATACAGACTAACACGGCTGTTACTCTGAAACCTTCCCAGCAGTGCCAGGGCTCTGAGGTAGCCGCTGTCTGGCAGCCTTAAAGGGACACAATAGTCAATTTATTAAGGGTGGAAATTTGATTTAACCCATGCATACCCTTGGATTTGAAAACGAGCCTGACCGGGAATTTCCTCTCCCTCTTTCTCCCTTAAGTTGGGCAGCTTTATGTTTTTGCTTGAACCAGCTTCATGTTTAATATAGATCAGAACAGAATTACCTGGGTTGCAGCAGGTGAAAACGAGCGCATGAAGTGGAAGCAAGCCCAGGTGATTACCAAAGAGATTGACATACAGAGGAGGGTGCTGCTCTGGAGCAAGATGACAAAGCGTTTGGCCCTGCTTGAGCTAATGGAGCCCTCCAACAGTCAGCAGATTCTTGCACCCTCAGCACTGACCACATGGATCCCTTTGCCTATCACCAGATCCCAAGAACTTTGTAATAAAGGCTTCAGCAAAAAGGAATCCCCCTCCCCCTAAATACCTAGCTACCCATGAAAGAAGCAGTGACTAACCTCAGTCAATGCACAGCCGACCAAAAACCCATATTGCTTAATGCCCAGGGCTTTACAAAGAGGAGGGCTTGTAAAGGGATCACTCACTGAATCAAAAAAACCATCTACTCACTAGACTGCAGGCTGGGAACTTGCTGCTTTAACTGCCTCAAAACTGAGAAGTTGGGGAAAGGGGAGAACTCCCACTAACTACACAGGAAGTAATGGAGGGATGGAGCGTTGATCCAACCCATAGAGCTTTGAGTGACCCAGTTAACCCCTTGGTGACCTCTTTACTACAGAGGACTTGCTTTGCAGGTGAATTGGGCCCTTGCTAAGCGCCAATGTGGGTGGAAGTCACCTGATGTGAGACTTACCAACTAATTTGCAACACTGTTGAACTTGTCCAATGGCTGCTGGAAGGTGAAATAAGATCTGCTGCTGGCAGTGGAAGGACGAGCCAAGCAGGAAGTGCGTGAGGGCCTTGGGAACACCTGGGGAGGCTACTAAACAACCCCCTCTGGGGGAGGGAGCATGCCACCCACCACACCCTCTCTCAGATCCCTTTTGCTGCAGGAGGAAACATAGGCCAGCAGCCACCTCCCAGTGCAGACATTCTCTACCAGCAGGGAAATGAGTCAATAGCAGCCTGACCCTGTGGCCAGAGCTGACGGTGTCTAAAGGGCATTGCTGCTGAGGGGAGGGAAGGAATGGGCTGCCAGCAGCCACCCACAACAAGCTCTGCTAGTGGGATGCCAGCAGCCATTTGCCTTCCTCCACACACACGCACACAGAGGCTCCCAGGGCCCGGAGAGTAGGTAGGGCCACCAAGGTGCTCTCCTTCACAGCCTGCCGGGGCACAGCCTGCCGGGGCACAGCCTGCCGACCAATGGCCAGCAAGACATGTGTAAGCAGTGTCAGGATGAGCTCCACCCTGACATCTGGTGGTGAGGTGTGGCAAGTTGTGGAAAAGAACTTCAGGGGCAGATCTCATTTGCATAGGCACACCCACCACGCCTAGAATGAGACCATAGCTGCCCAAATGGTCACTTTGGCCGCTGTGGGATCCCCAGTGTCTCTGTTATTGGGGCAGGAAGAATAAATTGTTATTACCCTGATTATGGGAACTGTGCTTGGAACTGTACGTGGCCTTTTGTTACGATGGAGGGATTCACCATCATCTAAGTAGCACTCGCTAGGCAAGGGTCATGGGTTCCAAAACTGTGTGAATGGAGAGAGGCTGGGGACAAGTATTAATACTTGGTGGCATGGGCCCCTTGGTGAGGGCCTTACATGCTGATTGTACTTCCTCCTCTCTCCACTGTGGAATATCAGAGCTAATTTTGATTTCATTAGAAGTCTAGTTATAGGCTGCTGAGCTCACTTTGGGCTGACAGTGCACCAGCACTGGGGCTCCCCTACTATAAGCTGAATTCACCTAAGAGCTGAAATCACTGAGTGTTGTGTTAAGTAGTGGGGGAGCCTGAAGATATATTGTGGAGCAGTTTGCGGGACGGCTGGTGAAGCAGTTCGACGCGGAGCAGTGTGTGGATGGCAGGAGCTGCTTGTGGGCCGTGGAGCTGAGTGAAGGAGTTCGTGGGGCGGCTGGCGGAGCGGAGCGCAGCTGAGCGAAGGAGTTCGTGGGGCGGCTGGTGGAGCGGAGCGCAGCTGAGCGAAGGAGTTCGTGGGGCGGCTGGTGGAGCGGAGTGCAGCTGCGCGAAGGAGTTTTGTGGGGCGGCTGGCGGAGCGGAGCGCCGCTATGGAGCTATGGGGCGGTCAGCTTCAGATCACGTAAGGTGCCTCTTACCCCCGTCCCATTTCCACCCAGGTTGGGAGGTAAAGCTCCGCCGATAAACTTTCGAACTCTGGGGCTGCCCTGACCAGGGACAGAGACTTTTGGGGCATTGGACTTTTGGGGTTGCTGGACTCAAGAACCAAAGGGAAAAGGGCATGCCCCAATTTGCCTGGGGTGGGGTTGTTTTTGCTCATGGGTTGTGTTATGAATCCGGTTGGTGGTGTTTCCCCAACATAATGCCACATTGTTTCTCTCTGTTATTAAAAGACTTTTGCTACACTCAGACTATGTGCTTGCGAGAGGGGAAGTATTGCCTCTTGGAGGCGCCCAGCGGGGGTGGTATATATTTGTCCCAGGTCACTGGGTGGGGGCTCGAGCCGGTTTGCATTGTGTTATTGGAATGGAACCCCTAGATATTGAACCCGGCCCTTGTTGCTGCCAACTCTGACGGGCAGAAGGGTTACATTTTTGGGGGCTCGTCCGGGATCGCCTGGGTCAGTACCCCTCGCAAGCACCTGTTGAGTGATCCACTACATTGGGAAACAATTTATATATTTTTTTTGTTTGTGCTTATATTTTGAGGAAATTACTGTTTGTATAATGGCTAATATGTCAGGTTTGTTGGGCCCTGGCTCAGCAGCTTCTAGCTCGGAGGTTGCAGCCTCGGCTGATGATTGGACAAAAGCTCTGGGGCAAATATTGGAAAAGGTTGTGCTGCCCCATGCTGAGTCAGACTCTTGTCGTAAGTTAAGATTATTTGCTGGGGAGGAGGAGTTTGAACCCTGGTTAGAGCATACCACTGAAATGCTGCAAGAGTGGGCCGTACCAGATGCAGAAAAGCGAAGATGCCTTATAGAGAGCCTTGGCGGCCCAGCATTAGATGTGATTCGCACCCTGAAGCTCATTGACCCTGGGGTCAGTGTGAAGGACTGCCTAGAGGCCCTTGAACACAACTTTGGGAGCGTAGAGGGCCCTGAAGACAGCTACTGTAAGTTCCTTAATTCCCGACAACAAAAGGGCGAGAAGGCTTCAGCCTACATACAGAGACTGGAGAGACTGCTTCAGAGAGCTGTCATGAGGGGAGCAGTGACTGCTGAGCAGATGGATCAGACCAGACTGGCTCAAATTGTAAGAGGAACTCAGTATCAGAACCCGATTCTACTTCATCTCCGGCTAAGAGAACGACGGGAACATCCCCCAAGTTACTCCCAGCTGATAAAAGAGGTCCGAGAGGAGGAAGAAAGGCAGGCTGCCAGTGAGTTTTGGGAAGCCCAAACATCGGAGCCAGCCAGCACAACACCACTGCAAATGGCCAGTGTACTGATGGTGAGCACCAGAGAGGAACTTGCCCAACAAATGCAGGTCCTGACGGAACGGATAGCTGAGCTGCAAAGTACCGTTGACCGAGTTAAGACTTCTAGGAATAAGAAGCCTCAAACTGTGGCGATTGAGAAGCCCGCACTTAGAGCCACCATCCCCCCCAGGCGAAGGGGGAAAGGTCAATTCTTCTGCTACCGATGTGGTCAGGATGGACACAGTGCTGCCAAGTGCCGTAATGAAGAAAACCCCTCCTTAGTGTATGGAAAGCTGAGGATCAGTTGGGAGAGATCCGGTAGCTGCCAGAGGGTCTGCAGGATTTGAAGATTCCCCCAGAAAAGACTTTCCAGCTGGGATCCCTGCAGGACTGATAGGGCCTCGAGCAGAGGTCATGGTGAGGATCGAAGGGGTGGAGTGTAAAGCAGTGCTTGACACTGGATCTCAAGTGACTATTATATTTCAGTCATTCTACCAACAGATGCTTAGGCACCTGCCTATACAGCCACTGACTGGCCTTGGCCTATGTGGCCTCAGCATGGATGAATACCCCTATCAAGGGTATGTCATAGTGCACCTGGAATTCCCAGAGGAGGTTGCTGGGGTAAGAGAAGAGGTAGACACAGCTGCCTTAATATGCCCTGACCCTAAAGGGACTTCTGATGTGTCTGTGCTGATAGGGACCAACTCCAGTCTCTTCAAGGTACTCGCGGATTACTGCAGAAGGCGGGCTGGAGACCAGTACCTGAATACCCTGATGATCCATACGCTTTGTGCTGAAGCCTATAGGAAAATTGAGAGCGCTAAAAGGGACACATCTGAGCTACCGCTTGGGGCACTGAAGTACGCGGGCACAACCCCCTTAGTAGTGCCTGCAAGGACGGAGCAAGAAGTGCTTGTCATGAGTACCTGTCTGAAAGGCAGTAAAGGGACGTTAGCAATGATAGAGCAGCCGATGGGAGGAGAGCTCCCTGAAGGAGTGCTGGTCCCCAGTGGAGTCATAACCCTACCTGCTGAAGCCCAGGAAAGGGTGACTATACTGATTGCTAATGAAACGAGTCGTGATATTTTTGTGAAGCAAGGACAAAAGATAGCAGACCTCTTTGAGCCTGAGTCGATTGTAAAACCCCAGTATGAAACTCCAGTTCCGGCAATAGACCCAGCAAAGTTTGACTTTGGAGATTCACCAGTGTCCGAGGACTGGAAAGATCGCCTGAGGAAGAAACTTTGTGAAAGATCCAAGGTGTTCTCACTGCATGAGTGGGATGTGGGATGTGCAAAAGGAGTAGAGCACAATATCAGACTACATGACTCTCGACCTTTCAGGGAGAGATCTAGGAAGATTGCTCTCTCTGAGATGGAAGATGTGCGACATCATCTTCAGGAGCTGGCTGCGAATGGCATCATTACAGAGTCCCGCAGCCCATACGCCTCACCCATTGTGGTAGTCCGCAAAAAGAATGGGAAAATCCGGATGTGTATTGACTACCGCACCCTAAACAGCCGTACGGTGGTCGACCAGTACACTATGCCTCGAGTGCAAGACGCCTTAGACTGTTTGCTGGGAAGCCAGTGGTTCTCTGTGTTGGATCTTCGAAGTGGATACTACCAGATCCCTCTGGGAGAAGAAGATAAGGAGAAGACAGCCTTCATCTGCCCATTAGGGTTTTATCAGTTCGAACGCATGCCCCAAGGGATTTCTGGAGCACCTGCCACTTTTCAACGTCTCATGGAGAAAGTTGTGGGAGACATGAATTTACTGCAAGTGTTAGTTTATTTGGATGACCTGATTGTGTTTGGAAGAACCTTAGAGGAGCATGAAGAAAGACTTCTTAAAGTGCTTGATAGGTTGGAGGATTATGGTCTGAAGCTTTCAATTGACAAATGCCAGTTCTGCAGAACCTCAGTGAAGTATGTGGGTCACATCGTGTCCCAAGAGGGTGTGAGTACTGATCCTGATAAAATAGAAGCACTCACTACATGGCCACGTCCAAGTAACTACAGAGAACTCAAGACCTTCCTTGGATTTAGTGGCTACTACCGCAGATTTGTGAAAAACTATGCTACGATTGTAAAGCCTCTGAATGATCTTACCAGGGGACATCAGTCCAGCAAGAACAAATCTAAGTCCAAGAATAAGGGGAGGTCCCCAAAGCCTCCTGTGCAGAGACACAATGGCCCCTTTGCACCATTTGGGCCACGGTGGGATGAGAGATGTGAAAGGGCTTTTCAAGAAATCATTACTTGCCTAACTCATGCTCCAGTCCTAGTTTTTGCTGACCCAAGCAAACCATTTATCCTGCATACTGATGCCAGTTTGGAGGGTCTGGGAGCAGTCCTGTACCAGGAAGTGGAAGGCAAATGTAAACCTGTAGCCTTTGCCAGCCGAGGATTGTCTGATAGTGAAACTCGCTATCCCACCCACAAGCTGGAGTTTTTGGCCTTGAAATGGGCCATCACTGAGAAATTTCGAGACTACTTGTATGGTGCTCAGTTCCAGGTGTGGACAGACAACAATCCACTGACTTATGTGTTAACAAGTGCTAAGCTGGATGCTACAGGGCAGAGATGGGTGGCCGCCTTGGCTAGCTATGAGTTCAGCATTCAGTACCGATCAGGGAGAAGCAATGTAGATGCAGATGCATTGTCCAGGCGTCCGCAGGCTCCAGAAGTTGCTGTGATACCCACAGATGGAGTGAGAGCTATTTGCAGTGTGAGTCGCCGAGAGCCAGAGGCCCGTGAAGACTTTCAGGGATGTGTTGCAGAAGCTTTGGGCCTGCCCCCTGAATGCATGCCTTCTGCTTCGGTGAACTATATTGCATTAGACCAATCTCCTTTGCCCATGCTCAATGCGGCTGACTGGCAAGAAGCCCAGCGGCAAGATATTGACATTCGTGATACACTACTTGCCAAAAGGGAGGGGCGAAGCCCAACTGCGGTTGTCCCACCTAACCCGGAGGGTAAACTACTATTGAGAGAATGGACCAAACTAAAACTGATTCAGGGAGTGCTACACCGAATGACCACTGACCCTTTACAAAAACAACGAGCACAACTAGTACTGCCAAAAAAGTACAGAGCCCTGGCCATGAGGGCCCTGCATGATGACTTTGGGCATTTAGGGATGGAGAGGACCCTGGAACTTATTCGTAGTAGGTTCTATTGGCCCCGAATGGCTGAAGATGTTCGCAGGAAATGTGAGACTTGCGCTCGATGTGTTCAAAGGAAAACTCTGCCCACGAGGGCTGCATATCTCAAGAACATCACCAGCAACAAACCTTTGGAGTTGGTATGCATTGATTTCTTGTCTGTAGAGGTAGACAAGAGGAATGTTGGAAACATTCTAGTAGTGACTGACCATTTTACACGGTATGCACAAGCATATCCCACACGTGATCAGAGGGCCACCACCGTTGCTCGAGTATTGTGGGACAAATATTTCTCAGTCTATGGATTCCCGGCTCGGATACACTCTGATCAGGGGCGGGATTTTGAGAGTCACCTTCTGAAGGAGGTGCTGAAGATAGCAGGAATTAAAAAGTCTAGGACAACGCCTTATCACCCCCAAGGTGATCCTCAGCCAGAGAGGTTCAATCGAACCCTATTAGATATGTTGGGAACTTTGCGACCAGAGCAGAAGGCAACCTGGAGCCAGCATGTCGCATTTCTGGTGCATGCCTACAATGCCACAAAGAACGATGCTACGGGAGTCACCCCATATCTCTTGATGTTTGGGCGAGAACCAAGATTACCCATAGACTTGTGCTTTGGTGTATCAGAGGATGGAGATAGCTATGAAACTCATCAGCAATATGTATCCCGACTAAGAGAAAAGCTGCGGGATGCTTATCGCTTAGCTACCGCTGCGGCTCGGAAGAACGCAGACCGCAACAAACATCGATATGATGCTAGAGTGCGTTCGCAGGAGCTCCAGCCGGGGGACAGAGTCTTGCTGCGAAATTTGGGTATTGCTGGCAAACACAAGATAGCTGACAGATGGAAGGCAATACCTTACCTGGTGATGGAAAAGCTGGGAGATCTGCCGGTCTACAAGATCAAACCTGAAGACGGTCCAGGGCAAATAAAGACGGTGCATAGAAACCTTTTGCTCCCTGTGGGGGAATTGGTAAGCACCCCTTGTGAGATGGGCCACGGCAGGGCCGCCGGGCAGAACAGAGGTGCTAGACCAAAGCCGCCATCCAACACAGACAGTGGGCCCCCTGCAGCTAACTTACCCCTATTCTGCACATCTGAGAGTGAGTCTGAGGAGGAAGACACAACCCTGGTGTATCCTGGGATGGAGACAAGATTTCAGTCTCGATCAGCTGAACCAAACGAGAGTTTTCCCTCTTCCGCCCTAAACCCAATGGCGGAACTATTTAGGCCCCTTTCTGATACCCCGGTGCTGCTGATGAGACCCCCCTGTGATGACACACACAGGTTATTGGACAATGGGGACAGACAGGTAGAGGATGTCCTGGGCACCTTGGACCCTCCAGCGTTAGAACTAGGAGTGCAGGGGCCTACGCCAGTAGCCGAGGGACCCTCCAGGGAAGCCTCTCCATCCGTCACTCAAGAGGATGTTCCCCTTACTTCGGCAACAGAGATTCTCAATAGACGAGACAGGGTGATAAGACCAGTGAAACGGTTAACTTATGATGCACCTGGGGTGACTAGTGAGGAGCCAATACATTTAGCACACAGGCTTGTGGAAGCTAAAGTGGGCTTCCTGAGGCCCTTTGGAGGAAACCAATGAGTTGGTATAAAGGGAGTGTGATTTGTCGGGACGACAAAGTCTTGGCTGGGGGGAGGATGTAAGCAGTGTCAGGATGAGCTCCACCCTGACATCTGGTGGTGAGGTGTGGCAAGTTGTGGAAAAGAACTTCAGGGGCAGATCTCATTTGCATAGGCACACCCACCACGCCTAGAATGAGACCATAGCTGCCCAAATGGTCACTTTGGCCGCTGTGGGATCCCCAGTGTCTCTGTTATTGGGGCAGGAAGAATAAATTGTTATTACCCTGATTATGGGAACTGTGCTTGGAACTGTACGTGGCCTTTTGTTACGATGGAGGGATTCACCATCATCTAAGTAGCACTCGCTAGGCAAGGGTCATGGGTTCCAAAACTGTGTGAATGGAGAGAGGCTGGGGACAAGTATTAATACTTGGTGGCATGGGCCCCTTGGTGAGGGCCTTACATGCTGATTGTACTTCCTCCTCTCTCCACTGTGGAATATCAGAGCTAATTTTGATTTCATTAGAAGTCTAGTTATAGGCTGCTGAGCTCACTTTGGGCTGACAGTGCACCAGCACTGGGGCTCCCCTACTATAAGCTGAATTCACCTAAGAGCTGAAATCACTGAGTGTTGTGTTAAGTAGTGGGGGAGCCTGAAGATATATTGTGGAGCAGTTTGCGGGACGGCTGGTGAAGCAGTTCGACGCGGAGCAGTGTGTGGATGGCAGGAGCTGCTTGTGGGCCGTGGAGCTGAGTGAAGGAGTTCGTGGGGCGGCTGGCGGAGCGGAGCGCAGCTGAGCGAAGGAGTTCGTGGGGCGGCTGGTGGAGCGGAGCGCAGCTGAGCGAAGGAGTTCGTGGGGCGGCTGGTGGAGCGGAGTGCAGCTGCGCGAAGGAGTTTTGTGGGGCGGCTGGCGGAGCGGAGCGCCGCTATGGAGCTATGGGGCGGTCAGCTTCAGATCACGTAAGGTGCCTCTTACCCCCGTCCCATTTCCACCCAGGTTGGGAGGTAAAGCTCCGCCGATAAACTTTCGAACTCTGGGGCTGCCCTGACCAGGGACAGAGACTTTTGGGGCATTGGACTTTTGGGGTTGCTGGACTCAAGAACCAAAGGGAAAAGGGCATGCCCCAATTTGCCTGGGGTGGGGTTGTTTTTGCTCATGGGTTGTGTTATGAATCCGGTTGGTGGTGTTTCCCCAACATAATGCCACATTGTTTCTCTCTGTTATTAAAAGACTTTTGCTACACTCAGACTATGTGCTTGCGAGAGGGGAAGTATTGCCTCTTGGAGGCGCCCAGCGGGGGTGGTATATATTTGTCCCAGGTCACTGGGTGGGGGCTCGAGCCGGTTTGCATTGTGTTATTGGAATGGAACCCCTAGATATTGAACCCGGCCCTTGTTGCTGCCAACTCTGACGGGCAGAAGGGTTACACATGTATAGCAACGCCCTGGCCTGCGATGGAGGTTGGGCTCACTTTATCCCAGCCCCAACAAGTCTGACCTGGCTGTGATAATACACAGGATATAGGACTCAAGTCACATTAGCACTAGAGATTGGCAAAGCACCCAAACTCTTCCCTGCAGACCCAGCTGTTGAGCGGTTTGGTGCAAGGAGGCTCCATTCACTTCTGGGTTTCTTTAGTTGTATAAATCTCTCTCTCTCTCGTGCGCACACATACTGTTTCCCCCGGCTCTGCCCAAATCTGGAAGAGGAAGAGTCAAAACAAAGCATGAAAGACTAGCCGCCCCCTTCCTTTCTTCCTGGTCTCTGCTCCTCCTTCTAATCAAGCAGGCACCTTGTTCTCCCAGGCCCCTTCCTCTCCTCCTCCAAGTCACTTCTCAAATTACTCGTCTCTGGGAATGCCTTCAACTTGCATCAAAGTAGTGTGAGCAAATCAGTTACAATATTTATCAAAATTCACAATATGAACTACAGCATCTTCTAGACAAGCGTTAAACTCATCTGCACAGGCTCTTGGTTTCCGTTGCTGCTCACTGGACTGGATGCTGCCTATTTAGATGGTAAGGTCTTTGGGGCAAGGAACGTGGGCCCAGTTCTGATCTCAGACAGGTAGAAATCAGGAGTGACTGTATTGAAGACAATAGAGTTACACGGGTACAAGAGAGTTCAGAATCAAGCCCCTTGTTTTTATGCTTGCCTAGGCCCTCTCTGGTGCTTTATTGATAATAAGGAGGATTATACCTGGAGGCACGTACAAGATGATCATTAAATTATTTAAGATACACCTTAGTGAATGGCAGGTTCTCAGAGTGCCAGCACACACCAGCGTCAGAGATCCCTCTGCTCAGCACAAGACCTGGGAGCAGTGAGGCTGTATGCCACAGCCCAAAGGCTGCTCTAACTGACACTGCCCGGGGAATTGCTGGAGCACAGTGCATTCCAGTCACATCCCTCCCTCACCTTCCACTGTGTCGCAGTTGGGGGGGCAGGGATTGGGGTGTGGATTTAGAACCAGCTGTGCCCACTCTGTGCCAACTGGAGATTTCCCCATGTTGGGGCCTTGGGGCAATGCTTAGTTGCCCACCTAGATCTGATGGTGCAGAGGGCCCAGAAGGGGGCCTAGGATCTGGCCCAGTACTTTTAATGTTAATAATCCAAGTCCCTTGACAATCAGCAGCCCTCCTTGCTACTTATAACCTAGCCACTTTGAGCACCGCCTGAGCTTTGGTTCCACACTCTGCCCCCGCTGAACGCCAGAGCTGTGTGCTTGGCCCTCAGTGCTGGAGCCCTGCTTGACATCTCAATTGGAAGATTAGGAGGAAGACTGGTCACTTCCCAACTCTGTTGAATTCCATTCAAATAATTTGATTAATCGTCTCATCCCCACTCTGGGCAATTGGTAGCCTCAAAAATCAAAGCTTTGGCTTCAAACGCTGAAAAACCATGAAGTTACTATAAAGGCTCAGCCAAGCATGGACCAGGCACTAAAGCAGAAGCCTGGAATCTAGAGGCTGTTTGCCGGAGAGCCTCAATAGTCTTTATAAATACCTGTAAAGCCAGCAGCCAAAACATACCAGACATGTAAAAAATTGCACAGGGGCTGTTTTCCTTCTCTAGCTGTTTGGAGTGGATTTTTTCTTTTCCTGCATTTCTATTTATCACAACTGAAAAAAACAAAGTATGCAAAAGTGGGTTTATATTTTTACTTTGCACAAAGCCATTGCAACCTTCCCAAAGATTGTAAGGATCACAGAGTAGTGCCCTTTTCATCCAAGCATCTCAAAGTGCTTTGCAAGCATTGGTCCCAATACTTCAGACACACACTTCGTCTGACACGAGTTAGTCCCATTGATTTCAATTAAACACACACGTAACTAGCTGCAGGAGCGCAGCCATTGGTTGAAGGTGTTTAGCCCCACAGTAACTGAGCACCTGAGAGAGTCCTCTAATGTTCCCAGTGCTCGTGATTTTATTGCGAATGGCACAATGGCTGATGTTTTTCTTAAAGTGCCTGGAGTCATGGGATTTACATGGGAACCTCAGCTTTCATTAAAAAACTGTTTCTAACCTTCGTGGTTGCAGAGAAATGCCTGAAGACGTGAACCCTAAAGTCTCAGGAACCAAAAGGAAAATAAAAAGAACCCCTAATTTATTATTTTTTAAATTCTTATGATTTTTAAGCCAATTTCATGATTTGGGGGCCGGGCTTAGGATTTTTTTAACACTTGAGGCTGGCAATATTGTCTATCAAATATGCCCTTAAGGATAACGCTCTGAGGTTAACAACTGTTATCTCCATTTTAGAGACATTTCAACTGAGGAACAGAAAGTGACTTGCCCCAGGTCACACCATAAATCAGTAGCAGTGCAAAGAATTAATCCCATGTGTCACAATTTCCACTCCTTTGCTCTGCCTCCTAAACAACAGTGCCTAGCAAAGTGTGTGGGAAGAGTCCTTCAGGGATGACACCAGGGATCAAAGATATGTGGCTTCTTTTGAATGAGGGGGTTTTCCACAGTGCAATCACATTTATTGGTAATATCCCGGTGCACAATTCACCAGTAGGAGAAGCAAATGGGATATCATTATTATTATTATTTGAATTATGGCAGCTTCTAGAGGCCCCACAATCTTAAATTAGAGAGAGCTCCCACCCCCAAACACCCACAATCTAAATAGACAATACAGAGGAAGGAAGGATCATCATCCCCATTGTATAGATAGGGACCTGAGGCACAGAGAGATTAAATGATTTGCCAAGAGTCACACAGGTGGACTGTAGCAGAGGCAGACTGACCTCAGCTCTGCAAATTCCCCATCCAGTGCTGTACCCACACAGCCATAATCTCTTGGTGCTAAAAGGTACTTGGCCAAGCACTTGAGTGGGTTTTTTTAACGGTAACATTTGAGAACTAGCCGTTCTGCTTCAAAAAGCAGTTCCACGAGATTGGCATGGGAGGGATGGGTGGGCAGGGGCAACATGTGGAGCTATTGTTACTCAGTCACCCCATATCCCAGGCAATCACTTTACTGAGGAAAGAGGTGTGTTTCAAACTCCCAGAACAGCACATCCTCCCAAAGATCTGAGAAGGGCCCGGGCCAAGATCTGATCATGCCCAGTGGTGCTTCCTTGGTTAGATGAGAGACGCTGGCATTCCCACCCTGTTCCAAAAGGCAGCCAGTACACACCGAGTAGGGTCACAATTCAGCACCCCTTCCTGGGGATTGGTTGGGTTAACATGAGCCCCAGCCTTCTCCCAACGACTGACCGTCCTCAAGGTTCTTCCCCCTTAGCACGGCTCAGTCCCATACCCTCGCTGCCTCATACACCTCCCTTCTAACTGTCATTAAGGCCTTCCTTCAGGGTGGAGTTAATGAACCACACCTGCCACCAGGAGACAGCAGGAGCCAAGTAGCCAACCCTTCCCAGCAGGATTCCGACATCCACCAACCTGGTGGATCAGCAGAAGTGGGTATGGAACGTATGAGGAGAGATGAATAAGACTGGGACTTTTCAGCTTGGAAAAGAGACGGCTAACGGGAGATATGATTGAGGTCTGTAAAATCATGACTGGTGTAGAGAAAGTAGATAAGGAAGTGTTGTTTACTACTTCTCAGAACACAAGAACTAGGGGTCATTAAATGAAATTAATAGGCAGCAGGTTTAAAACAAATAAATTGAAGTATTTCTTCACACAACGCACAGTCAACCTGTGGAACTCTTTGCCAGAGGATGTTGTGAAGGCCAAGACTATAACAGGGTTCAAAAGAGAACTAGATAAGTTTGTGGAGGATAGCTCCACCAGTGGCTATTAGCCAGGATGGGCAGCGATGGTGTCCATAGCCTCTGTTCGCCAGAAACTGGGAATGAGCGACAGGGGATGGATCACTTGATGATTACCTGTTCTGTTCATCCCCTCTGGGGCACCTGGCACTGGCCACTGTCAGAAGACAGGATACTGGGCTAGATGGACCTTTGGTCTGACCCAGTAGGGCCATTCTTATGTAAGTGCCCTGCTGAGTAAGGCGATAGTTCGGAGAAAGAGTTTCCCTTTAAATGAGAATAGATTTCACAGTCCCTCTCCCTTCTCTGCAAGCACAATGCCTGCTGGGACATGGGGGGGGCAGTTTTGTGGAGCCCCTTATTCAAATACTACCATCGCTGAGACAGCTTCCTTTCCAGTGGAGGCAGATCTGCCTTCTTGCACTTAGAGAATCCCCCCCAGGATAGGAGCACAGCACAGGGGGTAGCAGTGCTGCTCTAGGGAGGCCAAGCCTGGCGGGCGGGGCTCAGGGGCAGTTATGCCCTCTACTGCACGAAGCACAGAGATGCCTCTCCAGAGAGCTGCTTTCTGTTCCCAGCTCTGCCCTGGACCCACCCTATGACTTTCAGTACAGCATACGACCACTCTGTGCCTCAGTTTCCTCTTCTGTAAGCAAGGGGCCTCTGTAAAGTGCTTGGTGAGCTAAGGATGAAAGCATACTCCAGAGAAACAGTACATATTAGCAGCATGATTAACACAGAAGGAACACTGGTAGAGTCTCCAGCCATTCTTCACCCTCCCCTCAGCCCCCAATCTCTCCCAGTTATACTAATATCTCACTTCATTCCTTCCAACATCTTCATCCCAGCAGAGGCTGCAAAAGCCCTGCCTCCCCTGACCCCCTCCTCCTCCAACATTCACACAGACACAGAAGAGAAGGCCCCGAGCGCTGAAAGGGAAGGAGACGAAAAAGGAAGAGCATTAGGTGGAATGAGAGATAGCGAGAGCACAGCCATATCAGACGACTCCAGGCAAGATAACATGATAAATAATCAATCAATCCGTGCAAAATCCTTAAGTGCTTGATGTATCCTCCTGCAAATTGAATCACTTCTCCTACCAGGAAGTTCTCTCTTGTAAATAAATGAGAGCAGAAATGGCCCATATTGAAAAATAATGTTGTTAAAACCACTGATTAAGTTTTACACAAGCATATGAGAGCAAACTAAAAGGTTTTAGCTTTTTAATTTAAGAAATGAGGAATATGATATAATTTCAATTTGTGATGAGATAAGATGTTCTTGATATTGTGGCTTCAATTGGATTACATCCTAATGTACTTTTATAAAGTGTCAGGCTAGCTGCAGATTAAGGTATGTGTGTAATATTCTTTATTAACAATTTAATGGACTTGCATTCACTCTATCTGTCTTAATCAGTGTTTCCAGTCCACCTGGGAGATCTAGTTAGTGCAGAACCTGAAACGCCGACCTGATAAAAGAAGAACTCAATGATCTGTCAGTGTCAAAAACAAGAGGGAACCACTGATAAAAGAGTGTGGAGACCTATCTTTCTGCTCTTGTCAGCACAGCCAGTTCAAAAACTTCGCAATAGAACTTCTTGGAGCCACCCAAGGAGATCCAAAGCCAGGCTGTCATAGTGCCACTCCGTGATGTGATGAAAGGCCTGAAGGCCAAGGCCTTTGTGAACTACAAGGGACTCCCCAGCCAAGACTTTTCCAGTGCTAGAATATTACAGGGCCCCATGACAGCAACAGGAATCCCATGTCCAACTTTCTCGTCAGGAATTGCTAGCATTGCAGAGACTAGTAGGTAGTAAGTGGACTTCAAATCCGGATACTCTCTAGGGTTTTTTGTCTGCAGGGACTCTGCAGCTGGGTTCTCTCAAGGCTTCTAGCATTTCAGGGAAGGAGGGTGATCAGAAGATATGTGTTTTATTGCTAAAAGTATAGCCAATTGCACGACTAGTCTTGTGGTTCAATATTAAAAACGTTCAAGACACCAGATAACCCAGCTTAGCCAAGTTTATTGTCTTAAGACAAAGCTGTACAATACAGAAAGGAAAGAGTTAATACCATACAAAAGGGAAGTGGTTCGCTCTCTTTTGCCGTGCCAGTTCACCTTCCAGAGAAGGTGTGCTTTGAAATACACCCCCAAAATTACCTATATTTATATCAGAGCTGTTTACAAGCGAAAAACACTCTGTACATCACCCACGACTAAAATTTACCAGTCTTTTACCTTAGTTTTCTGGTACCATGGTGTACCTTTCCGTATCTCTGGTTTGGATACTACATTCCAAACCAGTTACCTGTGAAAGGTACCTCCCAGCCTGTACCAGGACACTGAACCAATGTCCTCCCCATCTTTTCTCTGTCTTTGCTATTTGAATTACAAACTCTTCAGAGCAGGGTCTGCCTGTGTTTGTACAGCGCCTGGCACCCTGGGGCCTGCAGGGGCTACAGCACTAATAATAATGGAGGGCTATCTCCAGCAGGACTTTGGTACCACTGCTAAAGAGTTAAAAAGTTAAAAAGAACAGGGACTTCCATTCTGAGTCTAGGCCACCTGCACTAACTCCTCATCTCTTCCTCTGTGAGGTACATAGGTTAGGGTAATAAGGCCTCCCAAAGTGTTAATGATCAGCAATGGGACAGCGAGGCTGTATCACTACCTAGCTAGCCAAAGGCACCTCGCGCCCTGGTTCTCAGTACCAGTAGTATCAATGGGATAGTCTCTACCCACACAGCCCCATCTTGTTCCCATATTAACAGGGTGCAGGTCCATTACTAAGCATAGGAAACAGGAATGTTCGCAGGGAGAGGGAGCTGTAGAGAACCAGGGTTTAAAGAACACGCTCAGAGAGTTACAAAGCTGGCCATAAACAAGAGAAAGAGGCAGATAAAACCACAGGCTTATCGTAGCCTTTTCAAAGGGATGTGTGTGCCTGTCAAAACCCCTGCATCCCCTCTAGGCCAAGATGGGCCATACCCCCAGCTGTCATATCCCTTTGTCCCGCAGCCTTCCTATTCCCAGGCCCGCTGCCTGTGGTGTGGATACCCTCCTGCTTCCAAGGTCATCACCACCACTGGAGAGAACATCAACCCTCCAAGCTTTTCTATAGCCGCCCCTAACGCTGCTCTCCACCAGTCACCTGGGGCAGCCCCATTTCCCCATGTCCTTACCAAGTTACTATACCCACACCTATCCCTTACCTCCTGCTCACCAGGCACCCAGGGAGGCCGGCTGTTATCTCCACTCCCTCACGTCTTTCTGGAACCTTCCGTAGCCCTCAGCTCAGCAAAGCACGTGAGCAAATGTTTAAGTGCAATTGAAACCAATAGAACTTAGACGCATGCTTCAGTGTTTTGCTGAATAGGGATTAGAGTGACCAGACAGCAAATGTGAAAAATCGGGACGGGGTGGGGGTGGAGGGTAATAGGAGCCTATATAAGAAAAAGACCCCAAAATTGGGACTCTCCCTATAAAATTGGGACATCTGGACACTCTAATAGGGACAGACAGCAGAACGGGGCCTATTAGCCATGCTGTGTATGTGTGACCCCCATCCCGCTCTAAGTTCTGGGTAGAACTCTCCTCTCCTGCATTCCCTTCCGCAATTAGGAGTGGGGTAGAAGATGAACCTCTGTTTGCCCTCTGCCCGGTTGGAGGTGTTTTCATGTTGCAAGGTCAGGGGAGAGGTGGGTGTCTATTTCACACACACCTTCCCCCAGCACCCTTTCGAAACCACCCCCCTCCCTCCCTTTCACAGTCTTCCCAACTACTGCTGCCGTGGTGGCATGCATGCACACAATGTGTCGATGCAAGAAGCCATGAGCCAGCAGCCTTGTAAATTTTGTGCAGCCAGGCGGGAAAAAATATCCTCCTTAAATCCCCCTGCGACGCGCATTCCCTGCCACACTACATTTCTGTGAGGGAAGCATCAGTTGGTCGTAGCTGCAGGTGCTCCTGCACGGGGGAGGAGCGCAAAAATGAAGTTGTTTGCGGCTTTTGATTCCATCCCTGGAATTATTTACAGCTGCAGGCAATATTAAACTATGTAGAGCAAGTGTCCTCATTTACATGCTAATTCATTTATACCCTCTGGATTGATTTCTCCAATTCATTTGCAGCCCACTAACTCTTCTGATATGAATTATATTATCACCTCCAGAATGGCAGTGGGGAAAGTGACTGTAGGAAGCCACCCCAGCCCTTCTGATCCCAGATGGCCCTGGCTGTTCAGATGCCACATGGCCAACCACAGCTTTGGCTACTAGCTGGTAGCACCCTCCTCTGAGAAAGGAAAACCACTGTGGCTGCTCAGAGAGTAAATACACCCAAATCTAAACACACACACCAGGGGAAGTCATAAAACACACAGGACTCACCAACTGGTGGACCTAGGGTTGGTCTCTTCAACAGAGACCGTTTCATGACTCTGAACAGGAGAAGGAGCTAACTAATTTCACAGAGCGATCTTGAGGTTGACCCACAGTCACTGACAGCAGAAATTCTGGAGGAGTGAGAAATGGAACTAATTCTAACCTTCCCAAGGATCTTTTGCCCTGGGCTGGGCTTTTAGGGCCTGCTGGACATAACATGCTCAGTCCATCACCCTTATGGTGAGAGAAGGAAAGAGAAGTTTGCTGCTGAGTGCTGGCTGATGGAAAGAAAGTGATAGAGCCAGTGAAGGGGAGGGAGGAAATCAGACAGAGGAGAGAAATCAGCCCTATATTAGTCTGTAGAAGGGAGAAAATGGCAGGCCTTTTCCTCTATCACAGTCATTGATAGATGCACATTAAAAGGCTCAGGCCCCTTGGACCAATATGAAATTCGTATTCAGAGATGAGGTTCTGAGGGAGCCCAGAGACAGTTTAAGTTAATAGACAAGGTTCCACTTTGGGACCATTTAGTTAATTCTTTTTAGAATATATTTGCTTTAGGAACAATGGTACAACAAACAATATGTTAGATAACATTTCCAGGTTGGTGTCCTGTTGGTTGAGTGTGTTGCCCCTGGCTCTGAACATAAGGCATCAACATTTCTTCCCACTATTGGACCCAGCAGTGATCAGCCAGGGTTTTGAGATACGGAAGTGGTGACAGGATGGTTTGCTGGGTAAAATACCCTCTTCCTGTCTCTTTGTACTAACTGCATTCAGTAACTACTACTTTGTGATCAAGAATACGTCCAGTCATGTAGAAGGTAGAATTTCACCTGGTTTTTATGTCTTGAATGAGCTGTTGAGGGGGACACCTCTGCTCATATCATTCTGGAAAGTGCTTCACTAGTTCATAAGCACTGGTTAAAATGCCTGCAAACCCTGATTCCAGTAGCCGACAGAGTCAGCAGTTGGTGGTCATCGTTAAGAAGAAGGTGTGAAGACAATGGACAAATTGCAATTATTTTGGCTGTCTGAACAGTTCTTTCCGACTGTGCCCATGAGAATCATTCTGTATTGGAATGAAGACTAGTGGGCATGGAGACCAAACAAGGAGGTGGCTATAAATGCAGCCGAATAGGGAATGAATAGACAGACAAGGGCACACACATACACATAAGGATTTTGTATTTTAAAGACTACACGAACCCTTTTTTCTGGGGCATCACTCTCTTTTGTTGCAGTAATCCAACCATCTCTATCTTACTATTTAAGCGAATGACATTTTTCACTATGAAACTGGATAGTCAGTGCTGTTGGGATCAAACCCTAAATGTCTGGGCGGTCTTGATACTTTCCCAAGGACTATTTCTGACCCAGACTCCTCAACAAAATGGAAGTTACAGAAAATAAAACATAAATTGAAAAATCTCTCCCACCACAATAGAGATGGCAGCTCATCACTCCCAGTTACACTTCTAGAGACCATTAACTTGGGAGGGCAGAGACACAGTTTTCCTTGGTAGCCTTTATTTACCACTATTGTCTGACTCATGCCCCTGCCTGTCTCAGAGGAGTGTTTGAAAGACAAGCTCTAGCCCCACCTCTCTGATCCTTTGGGGTGGGAGGAAATTGTCCTAACTGGAACAATAGACTGTCCCTTCTTAATGCTACTTTAAAGCTCCTTAGCCAGGAAAATTGATAATTCAGTCAAGTACAGTTTCTTTAAACTTCATCATTTAGCTCTTGAAACTGGGCTATTGAATTCATATAGTTCTTTGATCAAAACCAGTTAATTAAGTTATTCCCTTGATATGACTCTTATCATTTTAGCTCCAGACCTACATCACACTTACGCAAGTCACATATTGGCTTTGATATGCATTCCGTAAGCTTCCCAGACTATAATCACTGAGTTTCTATAGATTCACAACTAGCCTACCCGGTTTCACCTATCACATGTCAAGGGCTATTACTTGTAGATACTTAACATGTTAAAGAACCATTCTGAGAACCCAATGTATGCCTTCTGTGACATCACTGAAGTAAACAGATTTACATCTGGGGTGAAATTGGCCCAAGGCTTCTTCCATCAGAGTTTATCTTTAGTAACCCTTGTGGTTAAAAAACCATCATGTTTTTTAAATATTACCTGCTATACTGAATCATTTTATAAAGAACATGGAAAGGAGGCTAAATATTTATATCTCCCCAACACTTTCACGCCTGAATGTCACAACTTTATTGCGCCAAGACCGACTGGTGCCTCCCGAATATTGGGAGTGCAGTATAACTATTATAGGAAAAGAGGGCAAAGCTAAAGCTGAGCTGTAAAATGAAAGTTGAGTCAAGAACAAAGATACGTGCTGTAGGCGCCACTCTGAGGGGTATTCAGCACATTTGTTTTATTATTTTGCCCTCCCCTTGTGAAATTCTCCTGGCACTGCCTGGTTCTTTACAAATATTCCTGATGCATCATTCTGGGACAGCACGGATACCAAAAGCCCTTGTTCTGGGAGGTCGTTGGTATCTGTGTTGTCCCAGAATGATGCACCAGGAGTATTGGCAGCAAATGGGAAGGCACCATGAGGATTTCAGCAAGTGGCTGGGAAAGAATGTTTCAAAAAGTTAGTTACAGACTCTCTGTGCTAACTGCTCCCCACCCCACATCCCAGCCTGATGAGTTCGGGGCATTTAGAGATTCAGTCTGTGCTTAACCCTGCTTTCATTTCTTATTCACCAAACAAAAAACCAACACCATGGACATAATGAGAATAAGCGTGAAGCAGTAACAGTGCCTTGTCTCACAGAAGGATACCCTTGAGATCCACAAAAAGAAAAGGAGTACTTGTGGCACCTTAGAGACTAACCAATTTATTTGAGCATGAGCTTTCGTGAGCTACAGCTCACTTCATCGGATGCATACTGTGGAAACTATAGAAGACATTATATACACAGAGACCATGAAACAATACCTCCTCCCACCCCACTCTTCTGCTGGTAATAGCTCATCTAAAGTGATCATCAAGTTGGGCCATTTCCAGCACAAATCCAGGTTTTCTCACCCTCCGCCCCCCCCCCCCACACACACACACAAACTCACTCTCCTGCTGGTGATAGCCCATCCAAAGTGACCACTCTCTTTAAAATGTGTATGATAATCAAGGTGGGCCATTTCCAGCACAAATCCAGGTTTTCTCACCCCCCCCCTCCAAAAACCACACACACAAACTCACTCTCTTGCTGGTAATAGCTCATCCAAAGCAACCACTCTCCCTACAATTTTACCCCACCCCCACCCCCATACACACAGACTCACTCTCCTGCTGGTAATAGCTCATCCAAAGTGACCACTCTCCCTACAATGTGCATGATAATCAAGGTGGGCCATTTCCAGCACAAATCCAGGTTTTCTCACCCACCCCCCCAAACTCACTCTCCTGCTGGCAAAAACTCATCCTTCAGGATAGGTTGTAGATCCTTAATCATGCGTTGGAGGGGTTTTAGTTGGGGGCTGAAGGTGACGGCTAGTGGCGTTCTGTTATTTTCTTTGTTAGGCCTGTCCTGTAGTAGGTGACTTCTGGGAACTCTTCTGGCTCTATCAAGCTGTTTCTTCACTTCCGCAGGTGGGTATTGTAGTTGTAAGAATGCTTGATAGAGGTCTTGTAGGTGTTTGTCTCTGTCTGAGGGGTTGGAGCAAATGCGGTTGTATCGCAGAGCTTGGCTGTAGACGATGGATCGTGTGGTGTGGTCAGGGTGAAAGCTGGAGGCATGTAGGTGGGAATAGCGGTCAGTAGGTTTCCGGTATAGGGTGGTGTTTATGTGACCATTGTTTATTAGCACTGTAGTGTCCAGGAAGTGGATCTCTTGTGTGGACTGGACCAGGCTGAGGTTGATGGTGGGATGGAAATTGTTGAAATCATGGTGGAATTCCTCAAGGGCTTCTTTTCCATGGGTCCAGATGATGAAGATGTCATCAATATAGCGCAAGTAGAGTAGGGGCGTTAGGGGACGAGAGCTGAGGAAGCGTTGTTCTAAGTCAGCCATAAAAATGTTGGCATACTGTGGGGCCATGCGGGTACCCATAGCAGTGCCGCTGATTTGAAGGTATACATTGTCCCCAAATGTGAAATAGTTATGGGTAAGGAGCTATAAGTATTGAAATATAAATGCCTAGTAGATGATTGTCCGGATGCTTACCTCAGAATTGCTTCTTCACATAGGTCATTTTAAATAACCATGGGGGAACATCAAGAGCTTGATAATTTGGTTCAGCTAACCACCTGGAAATACAGATGCTGCTCTGAACTATGCTGTCCTCTTGGGTCTAAGAACCTGGGTTGGAAACCTCACGAGAACAAGAGAAGTTTTTTTGTGATATTTTGGCACTTTGGGGCATGGGAGACCAGAGGTGTCTGTAACTATCACTCCATCTCCCTTCACCTTTAGACACACTGATTAAGCACTTTACAGCAGTTCCCCACCTCCAGCTCCACCCTAAATCCTCTCCAACCTGGCTTCTGCCACTGAAATCTCTCACTAAGGTTCTCCAGTGGCCTCTTTTAATTAATCTCAGGGCCTGTGCTCCAAAGCCTCACCTCATCCTCCTCTGTCTCAACACTGCCTTTGGCACCATTGCTTTCTCTCTCCTGCTTGACAACTTGTCCTCCCTTGGCCTTTGTAATACTGCTTGCTCCTTGTTCTCCTACTTCTCTGGCCAGACCACCAGTGTCCCCTTTTGGCAGGTCCTCTTCCTCCCCATTTCCATGGGGATCCCACAAGCTCTGTTTCAGGTCTCTACACCCTTTTTCTGGAGGATGTCATCCACTCACATTACTTCAGCAGCTCTCTTTATGCTGGTGATGCGCAAACCTATCACCCTCCAATCAAATCCACATCTCAACCTGCCCCTCTGATGTCTCCTCCTGAGTTTCTCACCATCGAATTGAAATGGCTAAACCTGAGCTCCTAATCTTTCTCCCACGCTCATCCCACTCCTATCTTCGCCCTACTGTCATCCAGGTCTTGTAACCTGGGCGGTCATCTTTGTCTCTTCCCTCCCCCTCATCCGGACTCTTGTTTCTTCCCATGCAACATCACTAAGGTCTGATTTTGTGTGTCCATCTCTCATCCAGACCCTCATCATCTCCCCTCTTGATGTCTGCAACCTCTCCTTGCTGTCCATATAAAATGCAGCTGGCCAAGGTCCTAGCCCATTGATGCAAACATGTCACCCCTTCTCCAGCTCTTCTTTCTCTACTGCACCAAGTAGAACCTTCTTGTTTTCAAGTTCAAACTTCAAGGCCTTGTATAACTCTGCCCCAGACCCATGCAGCTGATCTAGTTCCTTGGCGCTTCAGCCCCTGGTCTCAGCTACACACTGCTAGCCTCGACCCCCCATTCATCTGCTTCACCCACTACCAGCTCTGTGCCTTCTTCACCATTGGTCCCTATGTGTGGATCACCCTGCCTGGTCTGATTCCCAGAGCCTCTCCCCTTGCCTCTTTCTCCCTCCTGAAGGTCCTCTTCTTCCACAAAGCCCACCACAAACCTGATGCTTAGTGGTCTTCTCATTCATTCTCCATTCATCTCCCAAATGAGATCTGAGCTCCATTTCTCTCCTGTCCTGTGCTCCAATGAGTTTGTCAGCTCCTAGGCCAGGGATCCATGAAAGGCGATTCAACCAGCCACCTCTCCTGAGCTCCTTCCCTATGCCTTCTGACCCTGTTTCCCAGCCCACGGTGATTGGTTAAGAACGTCTCCGTAGCGAGGGTTTCATCTGCACCAGGTTGCAGGTTCCATGGAGCAGGGACCTTTCCTTTAGTGTGTTATAAAGCACTGGCAGTGTCGAGACAGAGGAGGAGGAGGAGAAATAGGCATTTGGGCTCAGCTCCTCAAAATGTATTTAGGTGCCTAACTCCTGTAGGAGCCTAATTACCTTTGCGCATCTGAGCCTTGGGGCTTAGATGATAAAGAAAGAGGGAAACGCAGCCCCAGCTTTGCAGCAGGCCCCTTTCCTCAGGCCTCCTTCAGCTCACCGACTCAGCCTTTCCCTGCTCACCCCCCTCGCACCCCAGCTGCCCCCATCGAACCCCAAAGGGCAGCTATAGTGAAAAATGTAAAACCGCATCCCTTTGCTCTTCATAGACCAGCACCTCCTCCCCGTGATGGGTGATAATTTGCAAGGCGCTTATTCCGACCACCACTCCCCTCCCCGTGATGGGTGCCAGACCCACACCACAGTCCTGCTCTCATCTCCTAAGGAAAAATGGTTTAATTTGTCACAGACCAATTATAGCTTCTCATTTGTCCCTCAATGACTCCTGGTGGCTAGCGTCGAGGACAAAGGGTCCCTCTGTGGGGAGATTACGCATGGCTATTAACAAAAGGAAAAGCATCCACTGTCTCACCTTGCTGGGGCTGCTGTCTCCAAAGAGCCAGGAAAAGGAAAGGCTTGCTGACTGACAGCTGGAGGGAGGGCTCCCAAAATCCCTCCTCTCACCTGGAAGAATAGCCAGGACAAACTTGGTATTAAAATAATATTCATGCCTGGCAGATAAAGTCCCGGCTAGAAGGAGCCCCAACATGACTGTCAATAACCTTCCCTCGGTCGTTTGCTACCAGGCATGCTGTGACACTGTGCGTGATCCCAGTCTGGGGGCCTGTGTAGGTTAGGGGAGCTTGCCACGTAGGGTGTGACATGGACAGAGAGTAGATGTGGGGGGGTTTCATGGGTGAGTTTCACCAAACTGGGAGTGGGGGGGGGGCGGGCACCTGGCATTAGTACCAGAGCTACCCCTTTAATTCAGTCCCGTTCTCCTGAGGCCTGTGCCAGGCCCCTAAGAAAATTCCACCTTCCCATAGAGAGGATGGTTGGGGTGATTCCCCTGGCAAAGAGCCCTTGGTAGAGTCAGTCTCCCTGATACCAGAATATTCCTGAAGAGCAATGGCCTGGCATTTAGAATGGACCCAGCTCTCAGGTCCCGATCCCCCATCACAGGAACATCGCACTCCCCCCTCCTTACACTTGGTGCTGGACTCTGGGTTTAGCCTTCAGGACCAAAGTGCTCCTGGCCAACAACACGCTCAAAAGTGAAGCTGGTTTCTCCAGTGATTCGGTGTCCCTACTTGCTGATGGTGAAGAGAAAGCAAGTGTGTGTGAATGGAGATGAGTCCCTCATCCTTCACATGGCTTTCTGGGAGAGATCGCACCCCAGATCTAAGGGGGACGGGAGAAGGGCTGGTGTATTGCTCAGGCCCCGTGTATGTGAGATTCTTCCCCCATGTTGATCCCAGTTGTGTAACAGGCCCCTGCCACCAACATAAAAAGAGAGGAGATCTCCCTGTTGAGGTCCTGCCTCTGCTGGGTAACAGCAAGATAAACTGGAGTGCTCTGCTTCTCCATCTCAAGCTGATTCAGGGTGCAAGACAGCAGCCAGCGGGCTCCCTCCTTCCATGTGGCTTTGATCCCAGATCTTCACTGGAAGAACAGGGGGAAGATGAAAGTCAATTTCCCTTTGTGCTCATGGCGAATAATTCAGAGAATTCCCCTTGTTTACTCTGAACCGTTAATGATCCGTCAAAAATTACCTCTGAGATTGTAATTAAAGAAACCTGCCGGGAGGGGTGGGGGAGAGGAGACAGACTGTAGGGAAGTGAGGGCTCCATCTCTAAGTCCTGATTGGCTAGAATGGGCTGTCAGCCCCACACCTCCCCTCCAGAATTCCTGTCCTGAGCCTACTGGAGTCATACACCCAGTGCAGGGCCCAGCAAATAAGGGGTGCAGAACAGCACTGCCGGTGTTCCCCTTTACATCTAGCTACAGGAAAACGAGCTGCTGCACCCTGGTTACATGTGAATCAAGATGGCAACACACCTCAGCAGGAGCCCACAGGAAACGAGTTCAAATCAGCTCCTGAAATAGCCGCAAAACTTCCAAAAAAAAATTAACCTTTCCCCTCCCCCATCCCCGTCATGGGCTCTGGGAGGAAATGGACGTGTACGTGTCCGCACACATTCTCTCTCTCTGAAGTATTTCAGACTGCCTCTCCCTTATAAGCCAATGTCTGAGCTCAGAGCTCTGTGCTTGGTGGTAGGTATCATAGACACTAAGTGGAACAGAGTTTGCAGGAAGTTTCTCCTCACCCTTCTAGTGATTCACAAGAGAGAACTAAAGGGTAACTTGCTTTGCAGCAGATGATAGGAGGGGATGTTGGGTTACATCATCATTTAGGGGGTGAGAGCTGTGGGCAGGGAGTCGCGGGAGGGTAGAAATTCCCCTCCCCTACCTTGCACCAGCAGTCCTGAGGTCGTATCCTGCTCACTTTATTCCCACGCACAGTTCTATTGCAGACAGTAGAACCGCTCCCATCAGACAGGCCCACAGGGTTCACCCCCGGGATTTTCTCAGCATAAGCTTCTAACTGGAATAAAGCTGTGTCCTTTTTTCACCTTTGCCTGTTGTTTGATTTTCCTGGGGCTGGAGCTCAGCCCTTGGTTAATCAGAGCAGGGGACCTGCTAAGCCCTGAACTCAGGCCCTGCAAGGTAGGAAGAGGAATCACTCTAGCTCTCCTGTTTTTAAAATGTAAAACTGCAGGAGTGTGTGTTAGCAGGGCCTGGCCAGTCACCGCTGGGGATGATACACAGCTAGATTGCATGAGTCTGTTTTAATGCGGCCTGCCCTAGCTGAATCACTACTTCAAACACAGGCAAAGTTTCCCCACTCACCTTTGGCCGATGTAAAGTTAGTTGTAGAGCAGCAGAAGCGTGCCTGATTCTGGCCGGACCCGACAAGGGCCCTGGCTCTGTACTGCACACAAATGAGGGCCCTGCTCCCGCGGCATTGTGGAGCTCCAGGAGGCCGTGCAGGGGCTTGAAGGTAAAAATATGCAAGGGAGTCTGCAGGATCAGCCCACGGGCTGGTACCTGGGTCTCCCCCACTGTTCTCTGAAACCACGCATCGTAGCTCTCACAAGATGCAGATAGGTCAGGCAGTGCCACGGGCAGCCGTACTCACGCCCTGCCTATTCCCCCACCCCTTTGTTATCGAAACGAAGGCTCCAGCATCTACGGTCGGGAAAGCGAAGAACATCTGTGCCCAGTGGAAGAGCTGCTCACACCCAGTGGGGTTCTTGCTGCAGGATTTCTACAGTGGTCATAGCACTTATGGACCATTTCACCGTCCCGTCCTTTATCCAGTCACCGGGGTGCCACTGAGCACAATGTAGATTGCTCTGTGGTGCTGGGGACAGGACGACCGTGTTTTTGTCCCCCAAGCAAACCCACCGCAGGTGCCGAACGGCAGAATTCATCACCGCAGGCTAGTACCCACCACTGCAGGGGCCACATGGCTAGGAACGCCGGCACCAATCTCACAAGCAACACGCTGGAACGAGATCCAGGTCCTCCAGAGGTGAGAGCGCAGCCTGTGCTGGCATCAGATTTAGGAGCCGAAACGAAATCCCTACGGCTGGAGATCAGTCGTGTCCATCAGGTGGGATTTGTAAGGGGAAGAAGGGCCTGGGGTAACATTAGCAGCGAGTTACAGCTTAGCCAGCCGAACGCCCCGGCTGTTGCCCCATCACTAGCCCCAGAGTAGAACGGACACGTGCCAGCAGCCCGTCCTACAGGAACTAGCTTTGGGACCAGCTGTTTGATGACCTGGAATTCCATGCAGCCAGTCTTTTCACCTGCTTCTGTAACTGCCACTGGGGTAAAGGCAGGGGTCTGTATGTCCCTCCTGCCATACCATGCTTCAGAGAAACATAGACAGGATGGCCCATTGGTGCCTGCCCTATTCAGCCGAGCCCTGGAGCATCCAGCTAGGTATGTGGTGTAGATAGAGTAGGACCATTGCTAGAATACTGGGTGCTGGAGACTGAATCCGGCATGGCAGATCACATCCGGAATCCGGCCTCTGCTCTGGTACAGTATCCAGTCCAGGCAGCTTCGGGCAGGGGAGTGAAAGGGCACTGCCTGCAGAGGCCAGAGTGAGAGACTCCATGATTCTGGAGAGAAGCCATGTGCACAGGGAGGGTGCGGGGGATCCTGGACACACCACAATACTCTGACCTAAACACAAAGAACTCTCCAGAGTGTTGAGGAAACTGAGGCAGGGAAACACGTACGGGTGTGTTTAATATTTTGACTAGATCTATGTATTTCTGGCAATTGGTAAAGTGTAACTGTGCTTACAATCCTGTGCAATGTCACTCGGTTTGCTTCACTCTCACATTCCCCTCAAGAGGTGGCCTGTAAGCACAGAATGCTCACATGGCTATGGGGGGAACTTGGGGGGTCAACACTCATCCCACGGGCTAGGGAGTTGGACCACAGGGTGTCAGTACTCAGGATGGGGTGCTAGACAAAGGATCTACTGAGAAACCCCAAGCCAGGGCCCGTGCCTGGATCCTGTCGAGAGCCTGCAAATTTAAAGCACCCAAGGTGGGCCCCAAACACAAGCGCCTGGAGAGAGTCCACCCAGGGGGAGGCCAACCTGGGCTGTCTGTGACCGAACGTATAACAAACCGATGTAGGAACAGCAGCTGTATCCTCCCCATAATATTGTAAATAGCGAAACAGGGACACTACACCACTGAGTCTGGGCAAAGCTGGAGCCTTGCCACACAAAATGCCAATGTTGTATATTGGGCATAAAGTGGAACAACTTCATCTGTAATGCAGATGTTTATGGTCGCTCCGGTCTACACACTACTGGAGCCTTATGCTTTTTGGACATGTCGCAAGAAGGCCACCAGACATTCCAGCGAATGCCATTCTCCAGGTGGCTTGTAATATCCAGGATAAAATTCCACCCAGCGAGGGGTGGAGGTGGCCCCCCCTATTACATGGGTTCAGGAAGTCTGTTCCAACGTTGGACTCTTGGGCCATCAATCCCCTGCGGCTGTGCAGGAACAGACCAAATGGCGAACGCTCACTACTGCTGACAGTTTGCCTAAGCATTGAAACAGCAGCATTACCCTTTTGTTTAATGACCCAGGAGAGCAGGGGTCCTACGGTAGCTGCCTTATGCCTCCATTCTCCTCCTTGGGCAGGGCTCCCCAGCTCAACTACTGTCCGTTTTCAACATGGTAGAAGATTAACAGCGACCGAGCAATTAAGGTTTGTGCTGAAGCAGGCAGGGAATTTCCAAGGGCACGGGCCTGAAGGAGGCAGTTGCCCAAGTCCCACTGAAAGCCAGCTAGATGAGGAACTCCTTCGAAAATCCCAGCCTGACACATTTATAAATTTTCTGGAGAAGGGGGGGCGTGAGCCGTAAAATGGCAATGCTTGCAGAACCCCCAAAATTCTGTAGGTTAGTCATGGCCAGAAAGGAGGACAAGGGCCTTTGAAGGGATTCTGCACATGTGCCCTCTCCCCTTCCCAGAGGGCAGGTAAGGGTTTGGGGTTCTTATACTAGTGCCCCAGGCAAGCCCCTTTATGGGCTGTAGCGGGACAGAGGATTTTTGAATTTAATTGATGATTTGCAGAGGGCAAAAGCTGACCAGGAGCTATAGCTCAGTAGGAGTGGAGCAGGTAAGTCCATGCCAGCAGCTGGGGTATTTCTATCCTCCAGCATAGCTAGGTGTGAATGAAACCTTCTCTCTTTCACCAACAGAAGCCCGTCCAATAAAAGATATTACCTCTCCTACCTTCTCTCTCTCTAACTCTCCTTTCTGGGGCTTGCACAGGCCTCAGCCCTACAAAGACTTAGGCAGATGCTTAATTTTATGCGGTGAGCCTACTTGGAACCATTAAACACTGGTACTATTCACCCTTGTAAAGTACGTGCCTAGTTCTTTGCCAGGTCAGAGCCACAGGCTGTACCGTGGAGCACAGGATCTGGATAGTGGGACAAAAGTCACAGCTGGGGGCAAGCTGTTGGAATTCTTGTGCCTTACTGTGCTCCTAGGGCTGTCTCCTAACCCAGCACCAGCCTTCCATCCTATTATTGAAGGAGTATTCACACAAGCAACTTTCATTCTCCAGGAAAGAGAATTACGGCACTTTTCTAGGTGAACCCTTCAAGCCCCTGCGGTTAGCAGGAGATAAAATGAATCGCTTCTGTGGAAACACAGGCTACAGGGCAAGATACATGGTTAGAAATGGACCTACAGGGTTGCATTTACCAGATCTGCTTCGTTTGATGTAACCATCATTTGGCTACTGTGGTTACAACAGACATAATACATCTCTGGCCAAACAAGTTGGATCCAATTTTGCCTCATGCTCCATCAGCCAAAGCACCAGCTACAGTCTGGTTTCCCAGAGCTTGGCTTTGGGGATAATGGGAGAAGTAGCAAGAAAGCAGGTGCAGCTTTCAGTCTAGGGGTGGAGAAGAGGGAGACGGGGACTTGTAAATCAAGTCAGTGAGGAATGAAGGCTACAGAGATGTGCTCACCCCCGATTATGAAAGAGCAGCAAAACACGCTCCAGCCCTGACGAGAGGAGTGAGTTACTATAAAGGCTGCGTTGGGCGATGTACAATTTCACTAAGTGGACTGGCTGATTCCTGAAGAGCAAAGGTCTCACAGGCAATACCTTCTCGCCCACTTGTTCCTAAGATCAGCGTGAATTTCAGACCATCGCTTTAGTTTCATGTGCATCAAAACAGCTCTTCTCCACCCCCTCCCGTTTCAAGTTACCCTAGTGCCTATGAAAGGTGCTAGGAGGAGGGAACCCTCTCTGCACAAAAGAGAGGCAAGGGCTAGCTTTCCCTTCTCGATCCCCCGCCAGCACACTGTACCCCCATCCCGGGAGGAGGGCCAAGTTCAATCATCACAGGCTGTCCAGTCCTGGCTGATACGGACGTAGTCCCATGTCCCGCAGCTCCACCACACTCACATCACAGGGCTCCAGGTTTTCCTCTAAAATTTTATTATTTATTGAATAGAAACGTACGCAAATATAAAGTGAATCCCCAAATGCCGGCGCTGACTATACAGATACAGCGCTCACTGTACAGGAAAAGCATTAGTACTTCCTGAGCAAATCAGCTGTTCACCGCCCTGGGCAAAGCAACCTGGTCAGAGGACCAGACTGCCACCTGGTGGAGATGGAGAACGTTACGCCACCATGCTTCGAGGCACAGGTATCAAGCCGCAGACTTCCATCCTGAGAGCGTGGCAGTGACCACCTTCCAATGAGAAAGTCTCTCTTTGATGCAGGAGCAGAGCATCCTAAGGAGATCCATTGTGATGGAGCAGGGGAATAAACGCAGGGAGATTCCAAGTGCTATTGGGGATCAAATTAAGATTTGTAATCCCTCCTCCCCGTCTTCCTCCACGGTGCCCAGCGCCCTGAGTGACAGAGCTGTAGGCCGGGTGTGTATGCATGTCGGATCAGACGCATGGCTACAGTCCTTTCCTGTATGTGCAGAGAGGAGGGGTGAGGAGAGAGGCCTTCACTTGAGACTCCTTCAGCTCAGCAAAGACCTCCCTCCTCGGCTGCCTTCTCCATCCCAGCCTGACTGCAGCAGACTCGGACCCCGGGGAGCAGCTGGCTCACCATTAAAAGAGCCTCAGCAGACAACTGTTTACCCCACTAAGAGAATGTGGCTGGGGGAGGGGTGGGCGGCTCACCCCCATCGTGCACATGGGCTCCTGAGTTACCAGCTCATTGCAAGAGGTTCTGCTGCCACCTTCAGAGTGATGGGCCATAGGCAGCGAGAGCTCCACTTTCCAGCCCAGTCTCCAGGATAGCAAGCACAGTCCTGCCCCTTCCTGCGGAGGGCAGCAAGGAATGTCACGTCATGGAGATGCCTGGCCCAGACAGACAAGCACCCTGGGGTTTGGAAAGCCGAAGTGCTGCTGAATGTCCTGCAGCAGCCTCTCTCCTCAGAGCCCAGCGAGGGCCTTCCCGTCCCTAACCTTCTCCCCATGCGAGCCAGGTCCCCAGCTCTGTGCCCGCCCTCCCTTCCTAGTCTGTTCATGCTGGGGCCTGCAGCTCCTGATGCTGAGAGGTCCTCCGTCCCTGGTGGCCCATGGCGACTCCTGGCTCCGCAGGGCAGGTCTGCACTGCAATAAGACACCCATGGCTGGCCCGTGGCAGCTGACTCGGGATTGCAGGGCTATAAAATTGCAGTGTTGACATTTAGGCTCTGGGACCCTCCCCCATCATGGGGTTTCAGAGCCTGGGCGCCAGCCCAAGCCTGAACATCTACACTGGAGTTTTATAGCCCATGAGCCCGCGTCAGCTGACACGGGCCAACGACAGGTGTTTTACTGCAATGTAGACACCCTTCTAGCTTCCAAATGTTCGTGGAGCAAACGTACGCTGGAAGGGAGGGTGCGGAACAGCTCCCCCCTCACATGCCCATTCAGTGGCAGGGGGTGGTCAGGGGGCATCAGAACTAGTGTGACCAGAGAGCCAGCGAGCTAGCAGCCAGGGAGAAAATCAGCTCTACTCAGCGGAGTGGGAGCCAGGCCAGTGCTGGGTCAATGCAAGGCACAGCGCAGAATTCAAGCAAGAGTTCCCAAGTCCCAGTCTCCTGGCAGAGGCTGCAGCTCTCACTCAGCTGGGTGGGTAACACCTCGAGCCCCTTCTAGGAGGAGAGGGGAATCACACTGCCCCAGCAGTCCTCATGCCCTGAATCCCCTTCTCTCAGGGCAGAGGAGCACTGTCTGACTCCAGAGAAGCAGCGCTGGGGAGGGACCATCTTCTGGATGCCATGGCGCTCCACATTGCCATGCAGGGAACTTCACTGCTGTGCTTTCTTCTTGCTTTTCTGCTTCCATATTTTGGACCAGCGGAACTTGCTTTTCCTCTTGTTGGGCTCCTGGCTCTCTGGAGATGCATCTGCGGGAAAAGAGAGAGCACAGAGCATGAGGTCCTGGTCCTTACTGAAGCACAGAGCTGGTCAGTTACAACAGAGAGCGCCCTTACCCAGCTTCCGGAGCATGTCTGCCAGCATCTGATCCTCCTCTAGCTCTCTGGGAAGGAAGAGGACTGTGTTAGAGACGGGTACCAGGAATGCAGTGAGCCAGTACCCCGCGCTCCCAGCGGGACAGGGAAAACTCCAGAGCAAGCCACTGAGGGCTGCTCCTCTGCTCTGCCACTGTAGGCCAGGGGTGAACCCCCAGATGAGTGCCCTCTCCATTGCTTGCCCTCGCGTGCCCCCGAGGGTGTGCTCTACATTGCCACCCCACCTGACAGGGGGAGACACCCTTGTAGGCAGCAGCAAGCAGACAGAAACGGGCAGTTCTGTAATTGCCCAGGTCCCAGTGTGTCTGCGAGCTCTGGGTGGCAGAGGAAGCTGGTAACACTCCCGAGGGCCCCTTGGCCAAGCAGAGAGCAGACAGGGCCTCCAGTCTGCATGTGGAGCGCAGCAGGAGACATGGCTGCAAAGGAGTGCACACGGAAATATTAAAGCCAGCAAGACAAGCACCAGATTAACCTCTCGGCCCTTCCCCTGTGCAGGAGAGGGGGGTGCTCCAGGCAGAGAGCCATGCAGCAAGCCAGCACTTCACAGCCAACCACCAGCCACAGGGGAGTGGGTAGGTGGCAGGGCCTACACAAAGCAGCTTCTCCACGCAGAGCGGGGCTCCCGTCAGCTCCAGCGTCTGCCCATAACCCAGCCTCCATCAGGCACCTGCTCGAGGGGTGCTCAGAAAGCTCATGGGAGATGCTCTTCCTCTATCCTCCCCCAGAACAGCCCTTTCCCCCTGTCCCCCAGAAGATTCGGTTTCCTTCCCACTCTACCGCGGTGCTGCTTGAAACCATCCTGAACTTGCCAGAGCAAAAACATCTGGCTACAGCATTTTAACCTGTCGCTCTAAAGTTCCAGGGAAAGCCCCCGCTGCTCCCAGCCAGCTGCCGGTTGGGGCCGGAGGTCAGGGTGTTTGAAACCCCCGCTCCCCTGAAAAATCTTCTCCCTGCCCCCTCCGCAGCCCAGAGATGGAGGTGCCCCAGTTATTAACACCCACCACCAGCAGCCCTGCGAATCTGCACCAGCACAAAGGGTTCAGGATCCTGCAGCTCCCAGTCAGGTGCTGGGGGGGGAGGGGCAGGGCGGGGAATGCGAGCGTGGCCGGGGGGCTAGATCATCCAGACTCAGCACATTCTGGGGCGGAGGTCTCTGTAGAGGAGACTCGTGGGCCCGTTGTCCTATTGGTGAGGTGTCAGTGGCATAAATTACAGATCAAGGCGAGACAACTGAGTGAGAGTTACAGGGTCTGGCTCCACCAAGGGCTCCTGGGGAGGCCAGGCCGCAAGCTAAGAGGAGCCCCTAGAATCCCAAGCTTTGCCAAGGGAGACATGGGGGCTGTTCTCAATAGAGATGGGCACAAATCAAAACCACAAACCCAGCCCCCACCCCCCAGCTCTGGGATCATCCAGCTCCCAAGCTAAACTTTACAGCGTGATCCATGCTCTTGGCTCATACAGTAAATGGAGGGTTCCCAGGCTCATGCCCTGGAGAAGGTTTCCCAACTTCTCAGCTCCCTATCCCATCCCCCCAATCCTTCCATGGCGCACTGCTCCTGTCTCTCCCTTTCCTCCATCCCTCGCTACCGACAGCTTCCGTTCTGTTCACTGCCCCATTCCTTTCCCCTCCTGCGCCACACTGGGAAGGGACATGGCAGAGGGGGAACTACGCAGCCTCAAACCTGACACTTTCTAACCTTCAGATCCTATTTGTCCTGGAACGAGGAGCGGTGGGATACAAGCAGCCTCTGTCTTGCCTTCCCCTCTCCCCACTGCCCTGGGGTCCTGTACCTGAGTCTGTCCTCATCCAGACATTCCACGATATTGTTTCTGTCATTGACGGTGTTCAAGTAGGAGTCCAGCAGCTCCTTCTCCCGCTTCTTCTCCATGTAGGTCTTCTGCTCCTCTGTGCAACACAAGGGGAAATCGGTCTCAGCCATGCTACTCGGGCTCGGTCCACGGAGCCAGTGCTACGTTACTTGCATGCTTGTTGTGCCAGACACCCGGCCTCTGTGCTATAAGCAAGACACAGGCCTACCTACAAAAGCAATAGGTTCCTCACAAACCCCCTGGTCCCCTCCCCCAGAGGCACTGCTCTCCCCCCTGGGCTGGGTTACATGGAGGGGAGGTCAGGAGGCCCTGACAGCCTTGCTCATCTTCATTAATTAGCCTCTTACAGTTTGTATGGCAACTTCCGCCTTTTTTATATATATATATTTTCTTACTATATGTTCCATTCTATGCATCCGATGAAGTGGGCTGCAGCCCACAAAAGTCTGTGCGCTAATAGAAGTGTTAGTCTCTAAGGTGCCACAAATCCTCCTGTTCTTTCTGCAGAGTAGAATCCCAGCAAGATGCAGAGACAAGGGCTGGCACAGAGCTGCTCACGTGGGGGATGGCAGCCTTGCTGGGACTGCCTCGCTTACCTGGTTTGTCCATTAGGCGCCTCAGCTCGCTCTCGATATTCCACTGCTTCTCCTCCAGCTTCTGCTGTTTCGATCTGCAAGATCCCAGAGAGGCAATAGGTGATTCTCCTGCCTCACCCCGAAGCAGGACTCTCACACGCGGCTTTGGAGCTGGAGGCTGCTCTCCAAACTATCCGGCAGGACTCAGGAGAGGACCCAGCCAGGGCGAGGGGGCTCCTGGGCTGTCCCACGGCACACAGATAAGCGCTCTCTCTCCTAACACCCAGACATGGGGCTGGGGGGGGGCCCCCATCAACCCACCCCACCTGTGAGCGAGCTCTGCCTCACAGCACCCCAGTATAGTACGGATTGCTTCTACTGTACTGATGCCCCATCAGCTAGTACCCCCAGCTGCTGGCAGATATACAAGAGATTCCTTCAAGCCTTCCTTGTCTCTCCCCGTCCCCCAATAAGTCCCATTCTCCAGCCCCCAACACTGCAGGGGTCAGCTCACTGTCTATGGGCAGGGCAGACTGCCCAGCTTTCTGGTTGTACTCACTTGTACATCAGCTCTGACTCCAGTCTCAGCAGCAGCTGTTTCTCGTGGATCAGTTTGAACCAATCCACCATGAGAGCATCCTCTGAATCATCTGCAGATGAGACAAACAGTACGTCCACTCCCAATGCACTGACTACAAGAGTCATCAGTGACCATCCACCTAGGACAGCTCCAGATAACCTACGCTAGTCACAAGTAGCCTCAGATAGTTGGTTATGTATTGTTCCCATCACAGATTGCTCCTGTTACTCAAGCTATAGACAGTGAGCGTCACGGGCAGATGCAAGTAAACTGGCCAAGGACTCTCCTCATAGGCTGCTCACTTCACCTTCCATGCAATCTGCCCCTCTGTGCCAACCTGAACAAGCTTATCAAGTATTCTGACAACAGGGATGGCCCTGGGCAAAGTCCATGACAGACAGTCCAATCTGGATTCCCTAAGACAGGTCAGGAGCAGCCTTTCAGTTCCTGAACTTCACTAACCTTCGGTCACTTGGCAATAGAGCAGCAAGTTCCTGGAACAGCGTGCCAGGAAATGGACAGAGCCAGTTGGAATTTCTTCATCCCAGGGTTTTATCAGGCCTTACATTTAAGCCATCTCAAGGGTCCTACACACTGCTTGAGCTACTAGGATCAAAGCCACCAGCCCAAATGCATCTGTAGATAGGACACTGACCATGGGACTCTAGACTCATCCCTCCCAACTCTAGCTGAGATGGTCTCTCTGGCCTCCCTTACCTCCCTCACAGTCACGCAGATGCTTCTCCATATCAACTCCCTTGAGCTCCAGCTCATCCAGCTGCTTTTCGATCTTTCGCACCTTCTCCTGGATTTCTTCCTCAGGGATGTAGTCTTCTTGGAGCTGAGGGACAAAGTCACAGGAGGCTAGAAACTAATACTACCTGCTTCCCGCATGCCACCCATCAGCCTGGGTGGAGCAGGGAAACAACAAAAGGAGACAGGCTGGAATGGACCATCTCCCCCTGGGACCACATCCTGGAGGCACCAAAGTCAGAGAAGATGTGGAGCTGGTAATTGGCAACACAATGGGCCATGCTAAGAAGTCACATAGATCAGCACGGCACAGCCATCACCAGCAGTAGCATCTACCAGTCATGATGCAGCCCCTTCACCTCATCTATAACCCAGCCGGTGCAAGAAGACCTCAGCCGTAAGATCAGCAGTGAAAAGGAGGGGGCCCCAGACTGAACTGAACCATAAAGGCAGTCTCTGGGGAAGGATCATTATGATAGCCTTGTTTTGCCACTCCACCATACCTTGGTCGGGGATGCCACTTCATCGCTCACAAGGCTCTGGAAGATTTTTGGAGCTGGCGGTTTAACTAGAAATTAAAAAAAACACAAACACACACACACGATATCACCTCTGTAGAGCAGCCACTAGGTGATTAGATAGTCAGAGAGAGACAAGGTAGGTGAGATCATACCTTTTATTGACAGGTTTCAGAGTAACAGCCGTGTTAGTCTGTATTCGCAAAAAGAAAAGGAGGACTTGTGGCACCTTAGAGACTAACCAATTTATTTAAGCATGAGCTTTCGTGAGATGAAGTGAGCTGTAGCTCACGAAAGCTCATGCTCAAATAAATCGGTTAGTCTCTAAGGTGCCACAAGTACTCCTTTTCTTTTTACCTTTTATTGGACTCACTTCTGTCTGCCCAGTAAAAGATATTAACTCACCTACCTTGCGTCTCTTATCCTGGGACCAACACAGCTATAGCAATGCTGCAGACAGCTACAGAGGATCCGAGACAGGAGCAGATCCAGTTCCATCCAACAGAGGGCAGCAACGACACACACACACTTCAGCCAGCACAGTGCAACAAGCCGCTTCTTGCTACTGTCCATACCCTACTGGGATCGGCCGTTTCCCTACGCTGGGATCCACGAGCCCTGTACTAATTCCCTGCTCTCAGTCCGTCAAATCATCGTACGCTGCAGCACACTCCCTCGGTAGCCAGTAGACACCCAGTCCTCTAGAGCTAAACCTGACGTGGTTCTAAAGGGGCCCAGGACAGCCCTGGACCGGAGTGGGGGGTTATAAAAGCCCTGCACTGGAATGAATGCCAAGCTCGGTTCTGAGCAAAACCGAAACAAATTTTCCCTCCGCCTTGTATAGTTCCCAGAATATTTATAGTGACAAAGAATTAACAAAGGGCTGGTCAGAAATATTGGACTCTCGCCGTGCAAGTGTCACTGTACCCATCTTACTGGCCTTTAGCAAAGAAAGCAAAGCTCGGATCAGTGCACTCACAAGGAAGGTGCAGCAGAGACCAGGATGGGACAGATGGCCCAGTGGTTAGGGCATTAACCTGGTCATCAGGAGACCTGGGTTCAATTTGTTGCATGACCTCGGATTAGTCATTGGAGTGTGTTTACACAGCAAGACACCAAGCCTGGATTTACAGACTTGGGCCCTCTCCCTCCCTCCACTCAACCACTCTCCTCCCTGGGCTCAGAGCCTAGGCACCAGCCAGGGCCTGAACATCGACAGAGCGATTTGTAGCACAAGCCCAAGTCTGTAGACCTGGCTCTGACACTCCTCCCCCATGGGAGTGGCGGGGGGTTTGCATGGAACACGAGACCAGGAGGCATGGACGCCTTAGAAATGCGGGTGCTGCTTAAAATCCAGCCGAGAGAAGACAGCTACCAAAACACCCGCCCGTCCGCAGGGAATTGAATCGCACGCACTGTTCTGTGGCTGGTGTATGAGACTAGCACTCCTAGCTATTGTCACAGTCAGCACAATGGAGTAGGAAAGGGTGCCCCGTACTGCTGGGAGCTCACTGATCGCTTGCTAGCCCATTCCCTACACCATCGGCAGGGACAGTTTTGACTTGCCACGTCTCCCCCTGCAAGTTCCAGGAAAGGGCGTTAGTCATCCAAATTTGTTTGTGATTGATTAGTTGCCGTCTTGCCGGCTCCGGCCTCACACGCTGTGGTGCTGGGGGACATCTAAACACCTAACCAGACAGCGCATGCACAAGCGGGTGGAAAGACAGAGCGACCTATAAAAAAACCTCCTGCCCACGAGCGGGGGAGGAGTGCGAGATTGGCAAATGCACAAGGAGACTGACAGAAGAGACCCACTAAAATAGCCTGGGGGGCCCCCGAAGAGCAGTCACAGAGCCCGTTACTGGAGCCCCAAACACACAGGCCTGAGACCACAAGCTAGGGTGGAGCTCGAGGGCAGCTCTCAGCCCAGCCCGACCCTCAGTGGCGTGGGTTTCCTGGTTCTACTGCTTCTTCGGAGTCAGGGGGGAAGGAGGCGGTAACTGACCCTCTGCTGTCTCTGCACTACTGCTCACTCTGGAGCAGCATTCTGACACGGCCTTGCGTCAGGTGGTTTTCCCTTCTGGGCCCGGCCCCGTGCGCTGCCTGGCACTCACCCCTTTATGAAGGTTCCTTCTGTGGGGAATGTCCTGCCGTGGGCAGCCTGCCAGTGGCGCTCCACAAATGAGGTGACCTAGCTTAGCGAGAAAAACATCTCCCAAGCAGCCCCCTTGGTGCAGCCTTTGCAGCGCCTCCCATTAGGGAGGAGAGCCCCACAAAATCACCTCTGCCTACGGGCTTGGAGCCAGAGCAGCCAGTGCATGCAGCAGGTCACAGGAAGACACAGCATCCCATTAGCTTGGCTATCTAATAGTACTGTACATGCTGGAGGCAAAACTTCCACCCCAGGATCCCAAAGCACATTCATTCAGGGTCACAGTCTGACTGTGATGCAAGGTTTATGTCCATGTTACAGACAGGGAGACTGAGGCAGAGGCAAGCTAAATGACTGCCCACAGAGATCAGAGTAACAGCCGTGTTAGTCTGTATTCGCAAAAAGAAAAGGAGTACTTGTGGCACCTTAGAGACTAACCAATTTATTTGAGCATGAGCTTTCGTGAGCTACAGCTCACTGCATCGGATGCATACCGTGGAAACTGCAGCAGACTTTATATACACACAGAGAATATGAAACAATACCTCCTCCCACCCCACTGTCCTGCTGGTAATAGCTTATCTAAAGTGATCATCAAGTTGGGCCATTTCCAGCACAAATCCAGGTTTTCTCACCCTCCACCCCCCCACACAAATTCACTCTCCTGCTGGTGATAGCCCATCCAAAGTGACAACTCTCTACACAATGTGCATGATAATCAAGTTGGGCCATTTCCTGCACAAATCCAGGTTCTCTCACCCCCATACACACACAAACTCACTCTCCTGCTGGTAATAGCTCATCCAAACTGACCACTCTCCAAGTTTAAATCCAAGTTAAACCAGAACATCTGGGGGGGGGGGTAGGAAAAAACAAGGGGAAACAGGCTACCTTGCATAATGACTTAGCCACTCCCAGTCTCTATTTAAGCCTAAATTAATAGTATCCAATTTGCAAATGAATTCCAATTCAGCAGTTTCTCGCTGGAGTCTGGATTTGAAGTTTTTTTGTTTTAAGATAGCGACCTTCATGTCTGTGATTGCGTGACCAGAGAGATTGAAGTGTTCTCCGACTGGTTTATGAATGTTATAATTCTTGACATCTGATTTGTGTCCATTTATTCTTTTATGTAGAGACTGTCCAGTTTGACCAATGTAAATGGCAGAGGGGCAGTATTGTTTCATATTCTCTGTGTGTATATAAAGTCTGCTGCAGTTTCCACGGTATGCATCCGATGAAGTGAGCTGTAGCTCACGAAAGCTCATGCTCAAATAAATTGGTTAGTCGCTAAGGTGCCACAAGTACTCCTTTTCTTTTTGCCCACAGAGAGTTAGTGGCAACGCTGGAAACAGAACCCAGGTATTCTGACTCTTAGCCCTGTGTTCTAATCATAAGAGAAAACATTACCTGCAACAAAGGAGAGAGTGTTATCTAGTATCAACCACAGAATGGAGACCTAGAATACTGGGATAGACAGACACGATTAACGAAGGGGTAATAAAGTTAGCATTTGTGACCAGTCAGCTCTCTGTACCAAGCGATTTGGAAGCTCTAAAGGGACTCTCTATCTAGCCTCTAGAAAGGAGGTTTGAACCTCTTCCCTAATTCATAGCTCAGGACCATGCGAAAGGAGCGCGGCAGGTAGTGGTACAGGAAAATGCCATCTGCCTTTTTGAAAGGACAATACAGAAACTGGCTGGAGCAGAGGCCTGTAGATTGGCCTATGCAATGCCATCTCGGAGACTGGTCAGTATGCTATTGAAAGGCAGCTATTCATCATCGGAGTCTCTAAGCTCCGAAGGCCATCTCCTGGAGAAGCAGCATGACCAGTTCAGGTTATTGGGCTCAATGGGAGGGCTTTAATGGCCTGTGATGTGCAGGTCAGACTAGATGATCTGGTGGTCCTTTCTGGCTTTAACCTCTGCGTCTGAAATGCATCATGTTGGGAAGTGGGAGTAGTGGCCACCAAGGTGTGTCTAGACATGAAAGCTGAAACAGGTGAGCCCGTGTACACTGGACAAAAATAGTATGTTAAACAGGTGCTAGCGGACATATGTTAAAAGCCTAATGAAGACAGGGCAGTTGTAGTTTTAATGCATGATAGCTAGCGAGGTCAATCCTTGAACCGGGGTTTCTCTCAACCAGCTACCACAGGCTAAAAGATTCGAACACGTTAGCTAGCTTGTGTTCCCTAACACATTAGAGAGACGGCTTTTTTCCTAGCGAAGACAAGGCTATGGAGGCAGGCTTGACAGCAGAGAGCTCTGGACACAGCAGGGAATTAGTATCTCACTTGCAAGCACTGCTGACAGGCTGCCCAGAGGAGAAAACGGCTTTCTTGAGAAGGACTCTTACCTGGAGCAGAAACCCGCTTTGACTGGCTTGACTCCTTCTCCTTGGCAGGGACAGGAGGCTCTCCCCATTTTCGCCAGTCATTGAGAAGATCCTTGTCAGGGATCAGTTTCTTCTTTTGAGGCAGCGCAGCAGACAGAACTAAATTAAAAAGCACAGACCCGGTTTGGGTGTGAAATGCACCAGGCTTCAACCCTCCCCCCAGCAAAATGAGCCAGTCCCTGTCAATCCCCATCTCTAACCTCCAACTAAACCCTACTGGTAATCCCCTCCTCTGCTCTTAGCTCTAATGCCATCCCAGATCAACAGCAGTACTGGATACACTCTTCACAATCTGAAGAGCTACAGACCCCTGAACTACCCTCCATCTAGTTTCCATGATACATACAGTTCTACAATAGAACTTTTCTCCCCAACAGCTAGATCCCCACAAAGCAGCGTCGGGCTCCTCTGCTGTGCACACCCAGTGTTTGATTCGGAATAACGGTAGATGTAATAATGTCCCAGATGCTGCGCTGATGGGCACGTCAACAACCACATCTTCAATTGCAATCAAGACAAACCCACAGCATCACTGGCCGCAAGCGTTCCATCTTCTACCCCACCCCAGCACACGCTTCAAAAAAAGCCAGGACACATTTGAACACCCGCCCCCAACTAAGAAGTCAGATCCCTTGGCATGTGCAAAGGGTGGAGATGGAGACGGCAACTAATCAATCACAAATTCGGATGACTAACACCCTTTCCTGGAACTTGCAGGGGGAGACATGGCAAGTCAAAACTGTCCCTGCCGATGGTGTAGGGAATGGGCTAGCAAGCGATCAGTGAGCTCCCAGCAGTACGGGGCACCCTTTCCTACTCCATTGTGCTGACTGTGACGACAGCTAGGAGTGCTAGTCTCATACACCAGCCACAGAACAGTGCGTGCGATTCAATTCCCTGCGGACGGGCGGGTGTTTTGGTAGCTGTCTTCTCTCCCCGGGTGGACTTTAAGCAGCACCCACATTTCTAAGGCGTCCATGCCTCCTGGTCTCATGTGTTCCATGCATTCCTCCATTTTTTCAGTCCCAGGGACAGCAAGATGGGGAAGGGGAGAAAAAAGTAACAGTGCAGCAGGGCAAAAGAAAGGGATGGATCCTGGCTCTTGAGGATTGAAGGGTAAATCCCAGGACCACTGGGAGGGTCTCCTTCAGAGCACTAGAGGGTTTACTGTAAACTGCTGCCAGGCCCCAGCTCCTTGCACTATTGTCTCTCACCAGCGCCATGGCTGCAGATAGTCAGGGCATTACAACCCCGGACGCTAGGGCCAACATGGAAGTGATTCCAAAGCAAAGGACATAACCCCCACGGAAACGGATTAAAACCCACCATCCACAGCAAAGATGCACCAGAGCATGAAAGAAGCCATGGGACCATGAAGGGAGGACGACAGTGGCCAAGTGGCCTCATCTTCCCATGCACACAATTATACAACTAAACAGTAGCCAAAACCTTGCCTCCCACCCAGCTAGGAGCAAGAGAGATTACATGAAGACTGGCTCCTCTTCCTCAGTTGAGGCTGATCCTGCCAAGTGAAGATTGGGAGACAGCCTGGGGTGGAGGAGGGGAAGCCAAGGACTGAATTCTCCCCTTGTATTTCTGGTATCCCACACTCTGGCTGTGTCTCCCAACCCATCATGCCACTGCCCTGGATGGCTGGAGAAAAGGTTGGCAAAGCTCCCTCCGTACTATGTTTATAACCCATCTTACCAGTGTCCTTATTTGTTGGCGTGGCAATGGATGAAGGTGATTTCTCCTTCCCCTGTGCTGGGCTCAGGGCTATGTTGTTCGTCACCTTGGAGCTGTCCACAGGTTTCTTAGGAACACCCTGATTGGAGTCTCTGCAAGGGAGAAAGATACAACTTAGAAAGTCGTATATCTGCTGGGCTTCGGTCTTCAGCAAAGCTCCTGACTCCACCGTCTGTGATCTTCCAACAGAAACAGGGCCCAGGTCCCTCAAAGCAGTAAGACGGAAGATTCACCCATTCCAGGTGCAGTGAGCTGGAAGGAGATCTCCTTCCCCTCAGCCCTGCCCATAAAAGCAAAAGCCAAGCAGCTCTTCTCACTAATTCCCTCACTCTGTCACAGTAAGGAGTTAAAAACAGAAGAGTTTAATGCCAGAGTTCGGGTCCCTCACGCATGCAGGCTTCTGACTGCACAGTGGAGCTAAGACATTCCCACACTCTCATACGCTCACCACTGAAAACCGATGGCTCTGGGACACTCACTTGTTGGCCACTGGCTTCAATATGGATCGCCAGGAGGCTGGGTTCTCAGACTTATCTTCATTGGCATTCACTCCTCCTATTGGAAGAGAAACAGCAAGTAAAGAAACCTACAATTGACCCAACCAGCTGATCTGCTACAATCCAGATCCCTCCCTTTGCAGACCCAGAATAAGGGAATTCCAAGCTCCTTGTGGATCTTAGGTCATGATAACCCCTGAGCTGGCTACTTCGATTAAATGAGCCCAGGACAAGACCACACAATTGGAGAATAAATTGGTGCTCTTGTTCCTACTGCATTCTACGCCAGCTGCCCATGCCCCACAGGTGAGAAATAACCTGTACAACATATATAGCACCTAGGATCCCAAAGCACTTCAAAACCTATACAGAAACTTCTTTATTCATGCAGAAATGCAGCCACACAGGAGATTAACTCGGGCAGCTGTTTAACAGTCTACAGTAATGCAAAACTGACCACTTAAAGCAGGATGTGAAAAATATGGTATCTCACTTGAAACTTCAGGAGAAACTATATGTAGGTGGCATATAATTACTCAGGACAAGGCTCAAAATACAGGTAACTCTTCCAAAGAGAGACATACAATCATAAGGGGTCAGGATATCAATTTTATGTTTCATCCAGAGTACGACACCTGCAGCAGAACTGGGCTTAAGACACCATGCTGAGTTGCTGGTTCAATACTGACTTGGAGGACCGAGTGCCACCTTCTAGACCGCAAAATCACCACAAGGGTTCCTGGGAGGTCTCCTGTGCTCAACTAACTTGTGAGATCTCACAAAATCACAAGCCAGTGTAGTAGGACAGCTAGGACACTTCAAACCCCAAGACACCCCAAGACAGGGGTGGAGGGATAGCTCAATGGTTTGAGCATTAGCCTGCTAAACCCAGAGTTGTGAGTTCAATCCTTGAGGGGGCCATTTAGGGATCTGGGGCAAAAATTGGGGATTGGTCCTGCTTTGAGCAGGGGGTTGGACTAGATGACCTCCTGAGGTCCCTTCCAACCCTGATATTCTATTACATGACTCCTCAATGAGTGAGACTGCTCCACAGGCTTGCCCCGGAGGGACACCACAGATACTGTTCTCCTGGGGCAGATGGATCCATGTTGTGCTAGCTGTCCCAGAGCTCAGACAGCTGAGTGTGCGTTGGTGACGGGTACAGATGAAAGCGCCAGGCTTGGTGGTCCACTTCTTGTCTCGATCTCAGAGAGCAGAGCCCAGGAGCCACACTTCTGGTAAGAGGGGAAATTCACAACATGTGTAACACCATAACCTAGCCCCCAGAACCACGTAACAAGTCGCTCTCACCTCTGGTGTCCTTCCAGTCAGGCTTACGCCCTGTGTCGGCAGGTCTGAGGGTGGCCGGGCCCTTCTCTCCATTCTGCGTGGCGGCCCAAACTCCCACCTTGTTTCCTGGACTTTTGGATGAAGGTTCAATGACCGCATGCTCTGTTTTTTTTGTATGGCCTGGTTTGTTGGCCTGTATTTTGTGATCAGGACTCTGCCTGGGGGAGACAGTGGGAGAAAAGCTGCCAAAGCAAACAGGAAGAGTCTTGTGAGCCTTTACAGAGAAAGTCATCTTTACTGGCCTCCATTCCAAAGATCCGTCTCCCATGTGCCCCGCACAGTCGATGAAAGGGAGAATGGAAAGAGACCTGCTCTAGCTACTCCCATGGTTTCTCCCAGCCTCCCCTCCCTCACAGGAATAGATGATTGAAAGACAGAGGTTCTTACCTGCTGGGCAGCGGGGAACCACTGGAACGGACCCCTCCTGGCCTGTCTGCAGTGGCATTTGATCCAGGAAGAGCCAGCGTGAGATGTTGACGTGCTTTATCCTTCTCAGTGCCGCCTGAGTTTGCCCCAGAAAAGCGTATGCCAGAGGTGCTTTTACTAGCTGCCTGAGAGGGAAGGGGAGGAAGGCCTCCATCTTTAGTAGCCGGCGATTTGGCAGTCAAAGACTCTGAAGTACCCGCACTGGACTCGAAGAACTTCTTTCGGGCTTGCTGCGTTTTTGCTCCTGATGCTGTCCAAGAAGGTGAAGTGGTACCTTCATGGCAATCTGATTTATTCCCAGCTGACGAGGACCATGGAGCATTTAGGCTTTTGGGACCAGAGCTAGAACGGCTGCCAGCAGGTGACCTGGATGGCATGGTGGAGCTGGGGGAATCGGAGGTGGAACTGGTGCCTTTGTTTAACTGACTTGATTTCACCAATACCTTTTGAGGATCTCCTGAGGTCATGGTAGGTTTGTTCTCTATGCTACGTGGTCCGGAATTCCAGAGACTGGTTGGCTGTTGGTGGCTGGTACAGATGTAAGTACCAGGTTCGGTCCCGGTTTTGTAGGCCCCAGACTGTAGAGTGTTGGAACACTGTTTGCACCTATGGACAGTCGCAAAAAAAAACCTCCAAACTATTAGGAAACGTTCTCCAGAGAATTGGGTGCCACCGAGATGAACTCAGCAGCCAACTGCAGGGGAGACATGGACACACAGGACTGGGAAGGGCCATCAGTGCAAGGAGCTCCACGTAAAAGCCAGACTGCTACCAAAGGGAGCAGTGTGAGTGCCATGCTGCCCCCATATGCCACGCTGCAATACACACCCATAAACACCAATAAGAGTGACCCACTCAGATCACCACCTGTCAGAGGTACAGATGACAGTGAGCCAGTGCAATGGGCTTCCCCTGGACATGGATGGTTTTACCACATCAGTGTCATAACCTAGGCCCCAAGAGGAGGCTGCCAGTAACATCTGAACAAGGAGCAGTGTACGTTCCCTAATGCTGCAAGTCAGGCATACCCCACCAAGCCGGCTCTGAAGAGCCTTTCTATTGTCCAAGAAGCAGCCATCCTAGTCTCCAGAAGTTCACTGTAGGTGAAACACAGCAAGTCGCTGAGGTTAACAGGCAGCTGGGCAAAGGGAAGAACTACACAGCAGCTGTGGGAGGCTCTCTGTCCAGAAAGAGGCCAGGCTGACCCTTCACTGGGCGTGGACCCTGCCTCCCCGCCCCTGGAACTCTACCTGAAGCAGTTCCTATGATAGAGCTTCCCATCGACCAAGTGTCGCTGAACCAGGTGCACGTGATTCCCACAGATGGCACAGCTGCTGCTACGAAGATTACCACTGTCTACCAGGATCCTCTTCTGGGGAGAGAGAAAACAGCAGCAGCGACAGCCATCAGCCCAGTACGAAGCTGAAAACATGCCAGGCAGTCTTGTCTAAACTGGACCATTCAACAGCAGCAAGCAAATAGGAAAAAAGTTATCTACAGGGGGGACTGAATGGCTCAGGAGCCCGGCAATGGGACAAGGAGCCTTTTAGCACAAGGTCCCTGGAACAAATCCAGCCCTGGTTGACAGCAGCCAGAAGCCACTGCCATCAGAACGCTATCTGGTGGCAAATCTAAAACGATATAAGTGGTCCCAGTTAAGTTCCTAGAGGTGCTAATACCATTTAACAAACCCACCACCACAACCAGGACTAATCAGGATCCTTGCTGACAATCTCACCAGCAACACCAAGGACCGGGTGCACCGTGGAGAACTTGGTTATTGCCATGTTTTGCTTCTTTTGTTAAAAGATAAGAGGAGGTGGATTCTCGCTCTCTTTGGTGTTATAAATCTCTGTCACTAGCACACCTGTTGCAATGCTGCACATGATTAGGGTCTATACCACCACATTCTAGTGCTTGGCATCATTGTGGCAAGCCTCTAGATACCCCACCAAGTTTGCTCTTGTATAGACGGTAGCATTTGTCACTACCCTGGACTCTCGGTACAAATTAACGTATTAGGACATACAGCATTACCCTAAGGGCAAAAACACATCAGTGTTGAGAGATTTTATGCTCCCCCTTCTTGCCACCAGGCAGCACACACCCCTCCCTGGGCTAATCCAGGTCAACTAAGTCTGGCGTCGATCCCAAATGGGGAGAGAGTCAGCAGCAGGGCTGAATTTAATCACCAGCACAAAGAGCATCTAACTCAGGGTACAGAGCCTGGATCTATCAGTTGGGTGGCATAGCCACTAGACAAGCAAGGAGAGTCCCAAGTCCAATTGCCATCTGATTGAACATGAGCTTGTTGGTAACCATGCAGATGCCCTCTCACCAGTGGTAAGTAGGGCCTCCAGGTTTAATCCCATAATGGGAGAGTTGGTGGATCATAAACAGTGGGTCAGGACTCAATCCCCAGCTGGCTGAGGCCTTCTAGCCTGTCATGAGTGTCTCCAACGCCTACCAGCCGGTTCAGAGTAGGAGAATCCTGTTTTCTTACCGATGTCACTGGAGGATTTTCCTTTGGCAGATCCTGCCCTGGACGTGCTGGGTTTATCTTGGCTGCAGCTGGTGGAGATGCTGGTGAACTTACAGGAGTCAGCTTGATAGGTTCCGAAATGGCCTTTTTCCCAGGTGGCTCCTCGCTCGATTCAAAAGTGGGACGCTTGATTCCAGACAGGCCTCCAACTGGCATAAAGGACAAGGAGCATAAGCCAGAAACATAGGCCTGGAAGTGATCTGTATTACAGTAATGTCTGAAGGTCCCCAGCAGGCCCCACTAGGTACTATATAAACACAGGGAAACCTGGGCTTCTCCATAAGCTTGCACCTGAATTTGGGGCAAGATGCAACAAGTGAGTTAACAGAGGAGAAGGAGGTGCATCCGGCAGTGGTAGCTGCTGATCCCTCTCCATCTTGGAAGCGGCTGGGACTTTCTTAAAGGGCCATTTCTCTTGGGAAATTTGATGGAGGGAATGTAAAAAACACCTCTCCCCCAGGCTGGGCAAGTTAGTGGCCTTCAGCATGTCTATCTTGGGTGCTTATAGAACCCCCATTACCAAAATATGTGAGTGCCTCATAATCTTTAATGCATTTCCCCTGTGAGGTAAGGCAGTGCTGTTATCCCCATTGTACAGATGGGGAACTGAGGCCCAGACAGGCTGAGTGACCTGCCCATGGTCACACAGGAAGTCTGTGGCAGAGCAGAGACTTGAACCGGGGTCTCACAAGTGCTAGGGTAGGCCCCTAATCACTAGTCCAGCCTTCCTCCTAAAGTCAGTAGGCTTTTCCATGACAGCGTGACCAGAACTGGGAGGCACCATGGGAGCCACTAAGCAGAAACAAACAGGATTTAATACTCAAAGACTTGGGATGCATTCGCTAGATACGAGAGCGATTTCCTCTCTCTCTTCCTTGTTTGGGGGTGGGAAGGACTCCCTAAGGTTGCAATAAGCAGGGAGGGGAAAAGAGAACGGCCAAATGCCCCCAGAACTCCAATCAGGAACAGGGAACAACTGCAGGACAGCCCCCGGGAGGGGCAGGGCTAAGTTAGCTTTCCAGTTTGGTTATGACAAAGCCTGACTCCAAGTGGTAGGGCTGCTCAGCCATTTAGGCCATCCTGCAAGTGTGTTCTTTTCCCTCCACACCCCCACCCCTTTTTGAACCATATAGTTCTTCACGCTCTCTGTGGGACACAGCAAAGAATTATTCTAGCTGCAATTTTGGTTTTAAAGCCAAGTGAAGGAATAGCCATCTGAAAAAAAGATTCCCGAGAGAGCTGTAAATACGCCACGAGAGAGGGAGAGCGATTCATGGAGCAGTATGAAAGTGGCGTCCTGCAGAGGAGACTTCGGCAAGCTATCCAAACAAATAGCAAGTGCAATTTCACCGCAGGGACCAGCAGGGCCACAGTGAAAGGTCTAGATTCAAACTTCCCACTCCCAGAACCCAGTGCAAGCAAAGGGAACTTCAGTCCTGCTCTAATGTCAGTGCACAGCCTCAGTACATATTAGCCATTCCCTGGTCTCAGGATTGCAAAGAATGACTGGCGTCAGTGAGGAATATGCAATAAACAAGACACAGAAGTCAAGGGGTCACTGCCGCTGGACTTCAGAGTCTGCTGTGTGTCAGAGGGCACATTCCTCGCACGCCTGTGGGTTTGGACACACACACTTACCCCAATGTTCTCAGCGCAACTGAAACATTTTGTAGGACGCTGGAGGGTACAGAAATGTGATGTGTTTAATGATGTGGTAGGCGAGTTCCCCTGGGGGTGAAAGGAGAGACCCCAACCTGGCACAAAGCCCACCGTGCTGCACAAGCACTCTGGCTGGCGTTCACTTTTTGACATGGATTTAAAAACACGAGACAAAGAACGAAGTGGAGGGTGGAGAGAACATTCAGCTATTTGAAAAAAACCTGGTTTCATAATCCAGATCCACATTCTCCAGCTGGAGCTCTACCTTCCTAGCCATTCACACCCCAAATGTCACCTCTCCAAAATGTCCTTTGGAGAACCCATGAGTTTGGCTTCTCGTATTATTTCATTTGTAATAGTTCAAAGCCAGATACAAACCAGATCTATCATAATGTGCATGTAAATCCCGATGGATGGTAGTTAACATACACTCGGTTATGTGAGAATAATATTCTCTGAAGCCCTTAGGCCAAGTCTACGCTTAAAAGTTTTACTGTGGAACTATGTCAGCTAGGGATGTGATTTTTTACTGACGTAGCTAAATTGGCCAACGCCCTAGTGTAGATGCAATTATGCCGGTATAACCATGCTTACATGGGGATAGCCTATACACTCAGCTCCCACAGGAGCTTTTTGCCTAGGCGTGTCAACACTAAATTTCAGTCTCCAAGTTTCACATAAGCCCGTTTCCTGGGTGCCTGGGGAAGGTGGGGTGCATGCACACAGGAGATTTTAACAGCTATCTGATTTGCTTAAATGTTGACTGCTTCCTCACTGCAGACTGGTGGGCCTGGGTGGGAGGACCAGGTGGAATTCCATCCTGAGCAGGGTGCCTGGCACACCAGGGGATGGGCTACTTACTTGGTGACCGTCCATGGAAATAGTTATAATACTGGGAGACGTAGGTGAGGATGCTCAGCCTGTCTGGCACCCTCAGAGCCACCATATCCTCAGCATCCAGCAAGGCAGGAATGCCCAGCTGTTCTTCAGCCACTCGAAATGCCTGCAGTGGGAACAGAAGGAACAGGGTCTGTGCTAGCCCAATGACCGAAGCTGTCAGCCATCCATTAGGAGAAAGGTAAGGAAACACTGTAGCACACAGGCCCCTATTCCTCCCCGGGGGAACAGCTGGGCTAGTTCAGCTCCTACATCATACAGCTGTTATGGGAACTCTGACAGTCACGACTTCCAGCCACAAGATTGGGAAATTCAGGCTGACAGCCCAAAATCCAGCCAGACAGGCTGGTCCCAGCTCATTCCACTGGAACTCAGCCGGGTTTCTCCTGCTCTTCCTTGGGACTGTTTCGCTCTCTGTATACGTGTATGTGCCTATTTGCAGATAGAGAGGTTGCAGCCCCACTGAGCCGGATGTTATGGGTCTGGACCTAGAGGCTTGGCTTGCAGGTTTCAGGCCCGTTCTTAATGCTCCCATTAGTGGGGTTTTGGTAGGTAGTGATACTTGGGTCTTGTCTACATTGCAAGCTAGTGCACAGCAAGCCTGCGTGTTGTAGATTCACACCCTGGCTTACCATGCACTAACTCGCCACATCAACAAGCCCTTGGTGTTTATACACCGCTTTTCACTCCAAAACCTTTACAAACATTAAGCTTCACAATCCCCCCCGTGAGGTGAACGTCGTTCCCTATATGACCAACAGGCAAGCTACAGCAGTAAAAATGAAGCCACTTGGCTAAGGCCGCAGACGGATCAGAGGCAAAAGTAGAATCAAAGACTTTCTGGCTCCCAAGCCTCTGCTCAAATCATGCATTTCTAATTCGGATTAACAACTTCGGGGCTGCCTAACATACCAGGTACCTGGGGCAAAAATTGCTCACCGGTGCTGCCCGGTGTACTAGTGCTAGGGGGACAGAAGGTAAAGAAATACAGAGCGACTTTCTTCCAACACTGAACAAGAGACTTCATTGGACCCAGGAAAAGAGCAATATCCCTGCAGCTACTCTGTCTCTCTCTGCTTCCCCGCAGAGCTTTGGCCAAGGCCCTTCTCCATCCCTCCTTCCTGGCTTAGAGAGAGAGAGCTCAAATACCCTCTCTGTTGGAACATCCCCTTCATAATGCCAATGAGAGATCAGCATTTCAAAGAGCCAGACACAGGGCTACAGCCGAAACAATGGATGAAAGTCTTAAAGACAGAGTCTAACTCTACGAGAGCCCTTCCTGTCTGGCACAGTAATATAATGGATCTGACCTACAAGCCAGCTGTCCCTGTTTAGGAGAGACAAACGACTTTTTTAACGAGCCAACTGCCCTATTTTTCATTGGGTCTTTCCAAAAACTCTTTAACTGGATGGTCAGAACACAGGCTTACCGCCAAGTAGTTATGGCGGCGTCAATTGTCCCAGGACGCACTGACACGGACAGGCCGTGCGATTGGTGCGTCTACACTGCTGGTACACGCTCGTGCCGGGAAACAAAAAGATGCTGGTGGGGGACACACCTGTGTTTGTTGGTACTGGATCAGCTCAGAGCAGTACAAAAAGATACATAAAGACAGCTGTACTTCACGGAGATAGAGCCTAAGAGGGGAAAAGGGCCTTCTGCTGAATCAGTGTGGTTAGTGCCTGCAGCACGGAGGGGTTCCTTGGCCCTCTCCCTTCCTAATACGGAGATCTAACAAGATCACAACCCACGGTGAGTTGCCACTATTCCAACTAACAGCCTGGGAAATGAGGGGCTTAATAATAATATTTATATAGCACTTTTCACCAGTCGATCTCAAAGTGCTTTACAGAGGAAAGAAGTGTCATTTTAGAGATGGGGAAACTGAGGCCCAGAAGTGACTTGCCCAAGGTCACCCAGCAGGCCAGCGGCAGAGCCAGGAATAGGTCTCCTGATTACCAGTCTAGTGTGCGCTCTCTCTCTCAATTAGACCGCACTGCCTCCTAGTAGTAGTGAAGGAAAATGAACAAACATCTTCCCCTTATTTACATATTTCACTTCCAGTAACGAAAAACAGCCTAACAGATCATTTTTGGCATCTGGTAAAAGCCACATTCTTCCTCGCCTCAAGACCTTGTATGGAGAGTTTCAGACTGGAACAGATTTTTCCAGTTGTATAATAAAGCCCCCCGAAAAGAAGCCTATGAGCAGCGAGGCAGCAGCAGGATCTGAACAATAGCAGAGGAAACAGCTGTGAGAGAAGTTAGTCCCATACGTGTCCCAAGACAGTCACAAGCTCAAGGAGAGCCAGTCTGGTGGTGGAGAGAGGCACGGGTTGCCCACCCGCTCTGTGTCTTATTAGCACAGGGACACGTTACCTTATAGCAACAGGAGAAGGAGGGAGGAGAGACTGAAAAAATAAAGGACATGAAGACGGAAGAGACCAAGAAATGGAGAAAGACACAGAGGGGGAGACAGACATGGGAGAGAAGAGACAATATGGACCCGGTGAGCGTACAGACATTTTCATTAATAAAACCAGCTGAGGCAGCCTGAACAGTTCATTTCACAGAGAGAAAGAAAAGAAAGAAAGAAAACAGCCAAGTTCCTCTGTGGAAGGGAAGCCCTCAGCCATGCACAGGAAGCTAACAACCTCCAGAACTTCAGAGCATCCTTGCTGAGCATCTGTAAACGCAGCTTGATGTGAATACTAAATGGGGAGGAGCGACTTCATCAGCCTGGCACTGCTATAAGCCGGTGGCTGGTACCCAGGAAAGCCTGCTATGGTAGTGCACAGCACCCACACAGAAACAAGAGAATTACCTGACTTCCCCTTCAGGACATGTCCTAACGTACAGGAGTGGAGACAGAGAGGAACAGAGCGTGAAGGTCTGATGGAGGGAGAAACAGGACGCGAAAGGTTGAGATGGTGGAATCGAAAGACTCAGACATGACTTCCAACCCCACATGAGCCCAGAGTTTTAAGGAGAGGACTCTCCATCTCAGGCACAATGCTGCTGCTAAGTCATAATTGAAACACCCTTACTAATTCCTCCGCCCCATGCCGCCACGCTCCCCCATGATCCTCAGCCTCTCTCACTCACACACACATTGCTTGTCCCCTGCCCAGCAGCTCACATTACACTTGGATGTGGGGGAAACCTGGGGCAAAGGCGGGCAAGGACATCAGGGGACAGTTCCCGGGGGAGCAGGATCAGATACACACGGTGTGGGGCCAGTGACTCAAACTGGACCACCACCTCTGCTGTCCTGGCTGCAGGGCCATGCGTCACCCGAAAAGGAGGTAGCTGTTTGGACTCGGAAGAGAACAAGAGACGTGTTTGTTCACATCCCAGCCTCACTCCAAGCGGCAGTGAAGCGAGCATGGGCCAGTGCCCGCCCTGAAGGGAACAGCAGCTGTATCTGCGGCCCATCTTTTATGGGGGAAGGCAGGAAAAATTCCTTTCTTCAAGGACTCATCCCACGCTTGGCTTTTGGAGCTAGCGCAGGGAGTGGGCGGGTGACCTGAGCTCTATTCCTTTATGGAGGAAGGAGGGAAAGCGCAGCCCCAGCCTGACCAGTTCCCAAGCTGGAGTAGCAAATCCAGCAGGGACAAAGGCTCTAGAACTGCCCCACCTTCTCTCAGCACATAACTCTGCAGGGAGAGAGGTGGGGGGACCCCCTTACCCTCTCTTGCCTCAAGCTACCTACCAAGTCCCCCTCTGATCTCTTGGGAGCAGCACACAGCCAGTACATTAATGCACCTCCTCCCCGGGGATTTCTCCCTCCTTCGACCCCCAGCCCTTCTGCCCCAGTCTCTGTGGTCTCCCAGCTTGGGCAGGCAGAGGGGAAGGGGGGACTTTCTGACTCCCAGCAAGGGAGTCCACGGCCACGCCTGCCCGACAGACACACCAGGGGCAATGGGGAAACATGGGCTCGCTCCTTCATTACACAGAGCACACCACCCCCAAAGCCTGGCCGAGACGGCTGTGCAGGGAGCTCCAAAGAGGACAGGAACAGGAGCCATCCTACCAGTACCTTTACTGAAGAGCCTGTGGCAGAGGAGAGCTCAGCCATCCCCTTAACTCTCTGCTCCCATACCCCAGCCCACTCTCCATTGCAGAGTACCTCCTGCAACTCCTCCTCCAAAGGCCCCACAGTAGCATGGCTAGTCTCCACTTGAAGCCTGAGCACTGGCTGGGTTACCAGAGAGACGTCCTACACGCCCTGGGGCAGCGCTCCCAGCCCTGGCTGCCCAAGGCACAGAGCACATCCTTAAAACCTGCTGATTCGGGGAGCAGCAACACATGCTGCCATTCCACCACCAGCCGGGCCCCTCTCTCTCTCTAGCAGTCAAGCGTCTGCCTCCTCTACTCCTTGCAGTGGCATCTATCAGCACTTCACATGCAGAGAGCTGCACGCCCCACGGCCCTTCCAAAGTGCCTTTCCTCGCTGCTTGCTCCATAAAAGAGCTGCCCCGCACTGAGAAGCCGGTGAGGATGGAGAATCCGCAGGCCGTTCCATTGCACAAGCTGCCCCGCTTTTCATGGCGAGCTGGCAGAGCACTCAGTGCTGGGAGATGACAAAGCCCCTGTCTGGGGATCCCTGTCTCAACAGAGGTGACAGGGCACAGGCAGTTAAGAAAGCTGAACGGCCTTACGGTGCTTTACCATAGCCGGGGAAGTTGGAAAATGTTTGCTAGAGTCGCCAGAGCAGAGGCACGTAGAATAAGCCGGCGGGTCTGAGTGTGTCATAAACACGCTCCGTTCCCTGAGTTACTAGCGGTTAACTGTGATCTGCTCCAGGCATGGGCGAGTAGCAGAGCACCATGCAGAGACCACCATGCCACAGGGGAACTGGGGCTGCCCTGGGCACAGCACACCGTGGTTAACAGCAGAAAGCAGAACTGCAAATCCCACTTACCAGAGAGTTGTTCTCATAAACGTTTTCCTTACTCAGGACGTTGAAGTCTCTGAAACACGGAAGAGGAGAAAGAGTTTAGCTGGGCGTCGGTAATCCAGAGCACGCCCCTTCCATTCCAGCTCCCCGAGACCCTCGCAGCCTGGCTCTTTTGGAAGAGAGTGGCAGCTTCCTTCCTGCTTTGGCTGCCACCAGACATACCCCAGCAATTCCATCGGAGGCCAGGTCTACACTACAGACTTATATCGGTGTAACCCCATGGCTCAGGGGTGTGAAAAATCCACACCCCTGAGCAATGTAGTAATACCAACCTAACCCCTAGCGCTACGCTGGCGGGAGCGCTTCTCCCATCCACATAGCTACAGCCTCTCGGGGAGGTGGATTAACTACGCCGACGGGAGTAGCATCTTCACTAAAGACGAGCCCAGAGGCCCCTGTTGGTAAAGGCACTCCAGTATCTCCTGCGGACAAAGGTGTGGGCTCAGCACGGGAGACCCTACCAGCACAGCTGGGACTTCCCTGCCATCTGCGACTGGAGCACCGTTTCGGCTCCCTGTCTTCCAGGGCTGGCCATGCTGGCCACCCCACCCTCAGAGTGGGCTATGCCACGCCAGCCAAACATCGTGTACAGATTCACGGCTTCTGCAGTGCGGGAGAGGTAAAGGCTTTTACCTGCTGCCTTCATGAAACACTTGCTCCTTCCCCACACCCCCAAGGATCACTGCTGCCAGGCAGGACACACCTCTCGTATTTGTATCATCATCGCTGCTCCCTGAGGCACAGCATTCCCCTAATGGTCACATGCAGATCCCTGTGCCAGACCCAGAACTACCAGACCCTCAGAGACTTCCAGCATCAGAAGAGCCTTGGCTCCGGTCCTCTCTTCCTCCAGCAGCCTTGGCAGCAGGAGTCATCCCCCTCCTCCAGGAAAGCTGTGAATATCATGCACTTCTATGATACATTCACCTCCTGTGAGCTCATGGAGCAGCAGGTCCAAGTTCTGGATTCAGATCCTGTCTCTTCCCCGACCCCGTTCTCTGCTGTTACATGCTCTACCAGACTTGGGCCTGAGCAAGAAATATTTTCACCTGCTGTACAACATGCAGATTAAGAAAGCAGAAATCATTTTAGAAATCGAGTTTGCTTTCTATCAACGATCAAGCTACAGCTGAAAGATAGAGCTGTTGCTCTTCTCAACCTGGACAGTGGCTAGCCAGAGCCATTTTTATTACTACTCAGTTTCTCTCCAGTTATCACCATGCTACAGTTTTGGGGCTGAAAACATGCAGCAGAATGTTTATAGCATGAAGGGGAACTTCTCATTAATTACAAGAGAAAGAATTATTCATGTGACATTTTGCAAAAAATGTAGGCCAAAAACTTGGGTTTTCTTACGTTCTCAAACAGCCTTCCCTTAATACACACCAATTCACCCCACAAACTCACGCAACCGTTTCTATTTAAAGGGAATAAAGGACAACTATATGAAAAATCCAGGATAAAGCTGCCACACACAGTTCTATTTATAGCACAAATGCATGAGTTTATATCACACACAGGATCATTTGCATGACTGCTACTGAAAATATGGGACAAAGTGTGTCCTTTATATACTTAATACAAGACACGAACATTAGGCAAATAAGGGATGTCCCTTAAAATACGTGAAGGACAATCCCCTGCTCCAAACTTACAGTGAAATTTGTCCTTCAATAACAGAGGGGTTTGAAAAACACCAGTTGCCGACTTCAGATTTCAAACAGATCAGAGTGGGCTGTCTTTTAAATAATTTCCTTTCATCCAAGGCACAAACCGCCACCTCTTCTCTATTTCTTTCATCTGGATCCAGGGTCCCACCTTCCAAGCAGAACTGAGAGTTCACCCCCAGGAACTGGTGAGCCAGGCAGATGGAGAATGAGCTTGGGTTTGATGTCAAAATCCCACTTCTGAACTCCCCCAAGAAGTGCATAAAGACAAGGAGCAAGCCAGAATCCTCCACCCGCCAGGCTGGAGTAAGACTTGCCAAACCATCCCATTCATTCCTTGTCCCAGTGGGCTCCTGGGTGGGGATTTTCCTTCCTTACAATAGTGGCTTAAAAGGAGTATTTTATTTATTATTCTGCTCTATTAAGGAAGCAGACTGTATCACTGAGACAACAATTAAAATCATCCCGCTTCACCTCAGACAAACCATATGGGTCCCTCCTGCCCCCAGCCCAGGGAGCCAGTCAGTTACAAGCCCTTCTCTCGCTCCCGCATCCCCACGCGAGAGCTTGGATCACGCCAGTCGGTACAACTAACACCCAAAATGCCAATGAAAACAACAAGCAGCTCTGTGCCAATGGATAGCAGCATGCACAGCCAACTCTCCCCTCACTGCAGGCTGTTTTCTGCTCACACCCCCAGGAACTGCAAAGATAAATGTAAGATGAACATCAAAATCTGCTAGACTGTGGAATAATCTGCCAAAGGGACTCCTCGCTTGAGTCATTCAAAGCCAGGCTAGACAAAGCATTTAAGAATATACTGTAGGGGAAAACCCCAGCATGGGCAGGAGTTGGAGAAGATAACCTAGCAATTGTTTTACATCTCCAGCTTCTCTGATTTTAAGGAAGCTTGACATAGTGCTGAGGAGAGAGAGAGCAGCAGCTCAAGGAAGGTGTCCTCTCACAGCAAGTCCAATTAGACTGCACAGAGCAATGGAAAGCACCACAGAGCCAGGGCAAGCCCAGGCTTTGCTCTGTATCTTTCAACCTGCCAAAGCACAGATGTGGGAAATACAAAAAAAAATAAATCTCCGTGCCAGAGGTTTAAAATAATGCCAGATTCATTGATTTGGCATCAGTCACATTCCCCGTCACCTCCATGTCACAAGGCTGCATTTCTGAATTCCATTTACACCAGTGAAAGTGGAGACAACATCAAGGCCATGTGGGATGGAGCCTGGAGGTAAGAATTTGGGTTTCTCTCTGCTGAAGGATAATTGAAAAATCCGCTTGCAGTTCTCACTGAAGAGAATGTACACAGCCAGGCTGTTTGGCGATTGTTCCACATAGAGAGCCTCACTAAAAGGCACCTCTCCTCTTCATGCCATGTACCCCAAGCACTGTTTCTCTCATTGGCTAGTCATCTTAATGGCTAGTTTTATTAACAAGATTACATCAGATTTTTCCCTAGGGAGTTGATCTAGCTAATGCTCTTTCTAGTCTGTAGTATCAGTTGCTCTCTGGATCAATTTATCTATAATCTTACAGGAACAACATGAATACAAAGGGAGAACTAAACCGGACCACAAGATTTCTCCACTGAGAAGGCAAAGGAGAACTCAGTTCATTGGGAAGCGAAGAGATGCATTTACCAGACCCTGGTGGAAGGCTCGGGGCAGTGGGGAAGAATGGAGTTTGTTCGCTCAGGAAAGTACAATTTTAAGCCCCTGAACAAAGTTTTCATTCAGCTGGCTGAGATGGCCCCGCTCCCAAGGAGCTACTCCAGCCCTATCATCTCCAGCTTGCAGCGTTTGTCATGATCCCTCCTTAGCACATGTGTTTCCATAGGGAAGATCCTGTCTGCTCCTGCAAGCCAGTCATAGGATGCAACAGCACAATGGGATTCTGCAGCTGCTCACCTTGTGACTGAGAACAGGAAGCAACCCAAAGGCTGCCTGTGGAGAAAGGTCCAGACAATGCCCCGGGTCTCTACATGGGGTTCCCTGGGAACAGTGAAACCTTCCCAGTTCAAAGGATCCCTTGCAAGTAGTAAAGGCCCTATGACAGCAGAGGAGAAACCTGACCTGTTCCTGCACAAACGGGACTGTCTCTTGGCAGCCAGCTCTTCCACGCAGGACATGCTTGTGCTGGCTACAGCAAGGGCAGTGGAGCCCTAGGTTTCTGCCCATGCACACACACACACCCCCTACACACACACACACTCCTTCGATCAGCCACCAAGCTACTGGCAAACCAGCTCAAAGGCCATGGAGAATCAGCTACAGATAAAAAGACATGGGTGAAGCTCAACAAGTCTTACTTTGCTTAGGGCTCTGTGCGGCCTTGGCAATAGCCCTAAGCAATGGCACCTAAAATGCAAAGCCCAACCTGAACAGTGCTGAACTACAATCCATGCTCATCCTTTAGTTTGCTATGTAGAGGGACAAGTATGGATGAGGTAATATCTTTTACTGGAGCCGCCCAGAGAAACGGCTTCTGGGAGGACAGAGTCTGTTAGCCTCTCTAATCTAGTGGCTCCAGGAATGCTTTGGTTTGTTGATTTTCCAGGTAACAAGGAAGACAAGCAAATTGTATGACTCTGCACTTATATGCAAATTCGCTGCCGCAGTCTGATTGGGCTCCCCTTGCCCAATCCACTCCATTCCTGTCTGCCTCCTAGACTTGCTGTCCCCTATGGAGCAAACTCGCCTGGCTGCTCTCATTCCAGCTAGCTGATAACAACCATGCTAAGGTCTCCTGGAGAATAAGAGCAGACAGATACTGTTCACGGCTCACCAGTTCCAGCCATCCAATTCTACGCAGCCTGCAGCCTGCCAGGGGATTCCATACCCCCTCTAAATTCTCATATGCTGACCTTTTAACAGTTAAAAGAACAGGAGTACTTGTGGCACCTTAGAGACTAACAAATTTATTTGAGCATAAGCTTTCGTGAGCTACAGTTAGTTAGCAACCCGAGAAAGAATATCACCAATGGGCAGCAGGGAAGAGGGAAGGAAAGACGACAGAGCTTAATCAAAACCTTTCCACCAAAACGTCCCTAAAACATCTGGAATTAATACCAGAGAGCACGAATGACAGAGCACAGTTTCTCTGCTTTTCCAGACTCACTTATCAGTACAGACTCAAAACCCACTAACAGGACTAGCAACATATCACACCCCCAGCTGATGCCAAGGTGAGAACACTGCAGAGTTCACATCTTGGATCCTGCAGCTGGGAAGCTTCACCTTCTTCTGACAAGAATAAATTAATGCTCTGTATTCATTTCCCACTCAACATGGGCACAAACCTGCCTGGAGCGGTGCATGGACTGTGTATACAGGACGTTAAGAAATCTTAATCTATTGGAGTGAAAGGGGAATTTAATTCCAAATTCATTCAGTCCTGGGTTTCTTTCCTAACAAAGTCCAACATGCCCTAGTCTCCTAGAGCACGTGGGGAATGCAGTTCTAGTTGTATGCAGGTTGCCCAGTGCACAGAGCATAGAACCTCTTGCCATTGCTGCCTGACCTCAGCTAAATTTGGAAGAAGTAATCTTTCCCTTCACATGTTTTCTGGCAGGAAACAGGAAGAGGGAAAAGACGTTATATCAGCCTCCCCACCGACCTATGGACTGCAAACCCCAGAACAGAAAACCGCAATGTTGTTAAAGCTTTGCTGACTGCCTGAAGTCTCCTGCTACTCCCCATGCCTCCCGGAGGAAGAAACACCCTCTCCATAGCATACCCCCGGAGCTAAAATGTCATCTGTGTAAGCCAAGAGAAGAAAACATGTTGCAAAACAATCTCTGCAGATTTACAGATCAACATTCAATCCGTGATTTATAGACACGAATTAGCTCTGTTGCAAGGTTACCAAGCTCACAGATTTGCAGGAATTTAAAAAAAAAATCCAAGCTTCTGGAGCTTCCCATGGCCTCCTGCAACTTCCGACACCAAGCGTGTAAAGGTATCACCTCCACCCAGCAGCACCTTCACCTGCCAGTCGTACACCAGCTGCTTTGTTGTGTGACTCTGCTATTGTTAATATGAACAGGGAGACCAGTCCCAAAGGCCTTGTCATAATTTCACCTGCACTTGTCTGTCTGAGCACGGCTGCACCTGAAATGCTCTGCGGCAGAATTAAACCAAAAAAAAAACAGGGAGCAATCACAACAAGTGTTTGCAGCTTTAGTGAACAGAGAGATTTATTTAAAGTGTGTCTATCCCCTGCTTTAAACATGCAGCTGAAGCATTATTTGTACCCCCTGGACTGGCCAACAGGGAATTTCCCTGGAGCTCAGGTAGCCAATCCCCTGCCCAAGCGTCCATGTTTGATACGGTGTGACACCCATTCAATACAAGGCCAGCTAGGACGTGGCTAGGTCCTTTCTGAGTGTCCGGAAGCCACATAACCTGCTGCCACAGGCATTTACCATGTCACTGACTCTGGATTAAAGGCAGGCAGGGGAACATTTAGAGTCCTGCAGAGAACCTCCAAGACAGTAAACATGGTGAGGTGGCAAGAAGTAAACAGAGCAAGGCAATGGCACCTGATCAAATAATGGAGGAAAAACTAGTTTCAGAAAAAGAAAAGGAGGACTTGTGGCACCTTAGAGACTAACCAATTTATCTGAGCATAAGCTTTCGTGAGCTACAGCTCACTTCATCGGATGCATGTTTCAAAAAGGTTTCAGAGTAACAGCCGTGTTAGTCTGTATTCGCAAAAAGAAAAGGAGTACTTGTGGCACCTTAGAGACTAACCAATTTATCTGAGCATGAGCTTTCGAAGCTCATGCTCAAATAAATTGGTTAGTCTCTAAGGTGCCACAAGTACTCCTTTTCTTTATGTTTCAGAAAGACTGCCATGGACTGGGTGGCTGCTCCTGCCGGTCAAACAAGTAATTCATTCGCTGGTGACAGCCTCTTTAAAGCACAGAAGCAAAGTTCAAAGAAACCCACAGTCACAGGAGAGAGGTGAGCGGGGATGGACGGCCACTTCCTTAGGTTAAAGCAAGAAGTGAGACACCTGTAAGAGAGGCTTCCCCACAGAAAACTGAACAGACCACATAGGACAGCCTAGGCAGGAGGGCACAGTCCAAGGAATCGGAGAAGAGCCCCAAGAATAGAAGAGACAATCTAATTCCTTGCCAGATTGACATGGCCTACCACAGGGGACCCAAGTACTCCCATCAATGTGACAGAGAAATTCTCTCCCTGCCCCCCGGCTTTGTTCTCACACTTCTTGTGTTACTAGCCTTCAAGCTAAAATCACACAGTAAAAAGAACCCAGAACGCAACTTCAGGGGCAGCACTCAGCCCTTCCTTTCATAATGCAGCTGTTGAGTCAGACACCACCAGCAGTGGAAAAAGAAGGCAAGACCTAAACCCTATGGGACAGCGGTGTAACAGGCTGAGCAGCCTGGCCTCCTGGAGATGCCCTTAGTGCATAATGAAGTCACTGGGAGTTGAGGGCTCCCATTCCCTCACAGGATTGGGCTCTAAATCGGCAAACAAGCAATTGGTGACAAGCAGGCAGCTACTGAGCTCTGTCTGTGAGCTGTCGAAGAGCTCTTCTGAAAGCAGCCACTCACTCTGTGTTTCCATGGAAGAGGCCATGGGATGGGGGACGGAGAAGAGGCAGTCAGTGGAAGGAGTAGTTTCCTTCCAGCATGGCTCCTTTCAGCTCCCCAGCATGGAATCCTGCCTGGAAATTCCCAGGGTTTTTGTTGTTGTTGTTGCTATAAACTAGCATTTATTGGCCAGCTAATAACTGATGAAATTGGCATTTGGCACAGCATGGAAAGTGGAGCCTAAACAAACATTAATTGCAAAGAAGCAAACATCTCCCAACTGGCGTTTAAACTTGTTTAGCAACAGAAGGGACATATTTTAACTGTTTACAGCTCAGCCCCAGCCTTTCGCCACTCGCTGAGGAGAAGAAAGGAGTGTGAACGGGGAGAAACGAGCCATTGGCTCGGAGGTTTTCTGCTTTCACGACAGCACAACTATTTCAGTGCCAAAGCAGAACACCATCTAACCAGGGCTGGAAGGTTTGTAGCATTGTAGACCAGACTAGGTGGGGGAGGGGATCTCTTTTATTGGACAGACTTCTGTTGGTGAGAGAGACCAGCTTCAGGTCTGAAGAAGAGCTCTGTGTAAGCTCGAAAGCTTGTCTCCCTCACCAACAGAAGTTGGCCCAATAAAAGATATCACCTCACTCACCTTGTCTCCCTCATAGCCTGGGACCAACAGGGCACACAGCTTGAGCGTTCTATTATGCCAATGCAGCTAGCCCCCAGTCAGCAAGCCCCCAGCCACACAGGCCCCCCAAACACAAGGTCATGGCCCTGCAGCAGGCCCAACTGGACAAGACCAGGCGCTGCCCTTAACTGGACACAAACTCCTGCGCTAGGCAAATCAGACACCTGGACTGAGCTAAAATAGCTGCTAGCACCTCAAGGAGCTGAAAGAGATGGCACTCAGGACAGCGCTCCCACCCCATAAAGGCCACAGTGCTCAAGGGCCGCCCGAGTCACAGTTAATGCTTTGGGACACTACACTCTGACTCTTCCCCCATTACCATGGTCCTCGAAACCCAGACTCACATGCCAACCCAATCTCCCTTGCCCCCGTGCAATAGGGCAGGACAGAGAATTAACTCACAACCCAATTTCTTCCAGCAGCCCAGGTGGCACTCAGGTGGGTACTATGCACTGAAGTTCCATGGGAAAGACCATGATACCTAGCACAGAAAGACATGCCTGCCGCTCCCTGTCCAACACTCCAGCCAGCCAACCAACCCTCCCGTCCCCGTGCTACAGAAGAGAGATCCAGTACTGAGTGCTGAGAAACATAATTGTGCATGGCTATTAAGTCATTCAGTGCATGGACCTGCCAGGATTTTCTGTGGGGCATTTTTCCAGTCAAGTTTTAAATGACTCTTAAATTTAAAGGAGGGAGCAAGCATAGCTCAGTGGTTTGAGCATTGACCTGCTAAGCCCAGGCTTGTGAGTTCAATCCTTGAGGGGGTCATTTAGGGATCTGGGGCAAAAATTGGGGATTGGTCCTGCTTTGAGCAGGGGGTTGGACTAGATGACCTCCTGAGGTCCCTTCCAACCCTGATATTCTAAGATGAGCAACCATTTTTATAACCTCAGTTCCATGACTCCTCAGTGTTTCTGGCATAAATAATTTACAAGTGAGAGGACACCAGATTTCCATGGGAGGGAGACAGAATTTGGATCGAATGCAGGAGAACTCCTAAGGCAAGATACTAGAAGGAACCAACTCAGAGGAGAAGGGGCACCTGAAGCTCCCTGTTACTCACATGAGGTCTGGTTTGTGCCGATGAAGAATGGCACAGAATGCCAGGCCGTCCCGGAAAGAGGTGGTCATGTTGGTGATGCTGACATCCCGGTAGCCTTCACACTGCTGCTTGCACCACAGCTGCAAGTTTTTGATGGCTGCCATTCTGGATAGCGGGGCAGTCAGAGACAGGGGTTAGGCAAGTACAGGAGAGGCAAGCCAGATCCCTGCTGCGATGCTCCCAGTGGAAAATCTGACATCCAGAGCAGCACTTCGCGACGCCAGGAACTGAAGAGCCCCAAACTCCACCAGCTTGGTTCTGTGATAGACCCAGACCCTTCACCTGCTGCAAAGTGCTTTTGCTACCAACCTCCCAGGCCGCTTCTGCGGGCAAGAAAAGGTATGCTGCAACCAGCCCCCCCCACTGCTGGCACAAGTCCTCCCCCGTCGCTGCTGGGGATGAGTGCAGGCAAGGCTAGTTCCTGCCCCTTTCACGTCACTGCGGGGGGGGGGGGGTGTGCAGGAGATGCTGGTGCAAGACCCTCCCACAGACACTGCTGGGGGGGGGGGTGCAGGCGATGCTGGTGCAAGACCCCCCGTCACTGCTGGGGGGTGCCGATGAAGCTGGCCTCAGCCCGGCTGTGTCTAGCGGAGGGAGCCCGCGGCAGCCCCGGAGCGTGTCAGGAGCTTCCCGACTCCCAGCCCCGGACGCGGGGAGCCGCCGCCGAGTCCCGCTCGCCGCCCAAGGCGCAGCTTGTCCTGCGGCCCCGCTCCGGCGCCCTACCCCGCCGGCGGGTCCCGGCTGCAGCCTGCTGGGTGTGCGGGAAGGAGCCGAGCCGCGGCCGGATCTGTGGGGAAGAGGCGGGGAGAGCGCAGGGGAGGAGCGGGGGGAGGGATCAGGGCGCCCCCTCGGCCGGGAGAGAGGCCCCTTCTCTGGGGCAGGGGGCCGGCCCCACTCCGCCGAGCAGGGTCGCGGGGCACGCAGCAGCGCCGGGGGGGAGCTCCAGCCCAGCGCCCCCGGCCGTGTGCCCGGCAGAAGCGCCGAGCGGGCGGGGCGGGAGAAGCCCCAGTGCCCCGACCTGGCCCCCCCGCAGAAGTGGCTGCGGGGGGGGGGGGCAAACAGGGGCAGTGCCCCGGGAAGGGTTTGAAAGGAGCAGAACGGGGGCAGGAGCTCCTGGAAGGGCCCCCCACTTGCTCTAGCCCAGGGCCCCAGGAAACCTTGATCCACCTGTGCAGGCCAAGCCCTGCCAGGGAGCGGGGGTGCTGCTCTCTGGCTCTGCTCGTTCGCTGCCCTGGTTGACGCCCAGAGAGCGCTGGGTGCAGGCCCTAGCCCAAGCCAGGTGGAGACCATGGAGCTGCAGAACCAGCCCCCCGGGGCCTAGGTGAACCGACCTAGGCAGGGGAAGGTGCTTTCCTCTGGCTCATAACCGTGGGCGAGGCAAGATCAGGGAGATAGCTCACCAGATCCTGGAGCTAGCACAGCTGTTGAGCTGGGCTTTTTCTAGCCTGATTTGGGGCAAGTGTAGAACTATCCTCTGGAGCCGCATTAACAGGACTCAGGCAGATTTCCACACATGTATCCCTGCTCTCTTCCCTCATGCGTGAGCGCAGAGGACATCTCTGCCGTAAAGCTGCGCAGGGCAATTGTGCAACTAGACAGAGATGTGGGGAAAGATTCAGATGGTGGGTCAGAATCATTAAATGAGTCTTCTCTTTGTCCTGTCCTCAGGCTGCTTCCCACCACGTCCCTGCACATGTGATTGCCAGAAAAGTAGTGCTCAAGCAGCTAGCATCACAGGAGATGCTCCAGCTTTTTGAAGCTTTCTGCCACCGTCACAGGTATGTAGCCTCACTTGATTATCCTGTCTCCAACTCTGGTGCAGAGCTGATGAAGGCAATGCCATATAGCTGATGTGCACCAGGTGGTAGATCGACTAGGGGGAGCCAGAGCATATGGGCGATAGGGTCATTCTCTACTCGTTTGCCATAATTGAACGCTTGTCTGGTTGGATGACAATGTTAGGGGTTTAAAGGTGGCAAGACAAGTTAGATGAGTGAAAAAATCTTGAAGCCAGTTTCCACATCTGTCCCCTGTTCATACAATAATCCATCTGCCCATACATTTATGCATCCCCTACCTGCTGATTTTTCAGCAGAGTGACGCCTGTTCACTCCATGCGTGTTTCCAACGAAAAGGCATGTCACAGTTCCAATGCACATGCACACCCTGAGCAGCCCCACTGTAGAAACTCGACTGGTGTGCATCAGAAAGGAGCCTCAACCAATGCGGCAAATCTGAACACTTTGGCTCAAACTTAAACTTTGCGCCAGCCTCTCTCTAGTGTATGTGTATCATTGCCTTAGCACGCTGAAATCCATGTACGTTTGCTGTTGCCGCGGTAGTGTGGCGAGTTCAACAGGTAGAGGCAGCCTGCATTTCTAGTTAAAGAGCAAGCACTCTCTTCCAAACACTACCTGCGCCTCCCGGCTGCCTGGTCAGCCTGCAAAACCCTAGTAAACTGGAAGCTGCTGGCGGCACTGGGTGATGCAGGATCAGGGTAGAAAATTTAGGGAAGAGGATGTAGCAAACAGAAGCAATTTATATCAGAGCTGGGAAGCTACTGCTTCCACTGCACAATACAATTGGGTTTAGGGGGTAGGGTCTAGAATAGAGAGGGAGGGAAGCTGATAGAATGCTGTAAAAACATGCCATGATAAACAGCTCTAGGGTCCATTCATTGTTACCCTGCCCTTTGTGTTGTCATTTTTGCCAGTGCAGAGTGGATGTAAAGTGACGACTTCTGTCTCCTTTGCACTGGTGTAAATAAAGAGTACTCAAGGCTCAGCACAACAGCGAATTGAGCCTGGAGGTCTCAAACCAGCCACCTGAATGAGGCATATGCCAGACAGCAGCTCCAGCCCCATATTAAGGACCATTGCGTCTCTCATGCTGCCCCACAACTGAATGAGCAGAGCCTTCTCTGCTAACACAGAGCCTAGATCAGGCAGAAGTGTGTGGGGACAGCAGCCAGAGTGGGCTTGCTGCTTCCCAGACACAGCTGCACACGAGTGCAACTGACAGCAAATCTGCACCCAGAAGAGAAGGAGCTGTTGGATGTAGGAACATAAAGGCTAGCGCCTGAAAGAGAATTTTACAAGGGGTAGTTGCATCTGAATTTAGGCCATTTTTTACACTCAGTCAGCAGTTAGTGACTTGATCCCCCTTCCCAAAGGTACGGAGTTCCCAAAGTCCCAGTTTTGGCTCCACTATGATCCACAAAACTCCCTCCATCCCCATCAGTACCTAAACTCTCTTGGCACCTAAGTTTTCAGGGTAAAAGTTCCCTAGGTTTCTGCCTTTGGGCATGCACACTACTGCCTCCCTCTAGGCATCCAAATGCCTAACTCCTGCCCCAGCCCTAGAGTGATTCACAAACTGGGGGAAGACAAGCATTTGGCTGCCTATGTCACATGTGGGACCCAATCGGCTGGATGTGCTCAGAGGCCACCTACCTGATCGGGTCCCGTTCAAACGCAGGTCCGAGGAGGAAGAGGAAGTGGTGGTGCCACCCTATAACTGTTAGCCCCAACCACTGGACTACAGAGCTATTCTCTCTCAGTGCATCTTCCACTGAAATACTTACATCACTGGGCCAGAGAGAGAGAATGGCTCTACAGCCCAATGGTTGGGGGACACACCTGCTCCAATCCCTCCTTCAGTATAGAGCCATGCGAACAGCTTCAAGAGGAGAGTCTGAGGGACCCTCCTACATTAGAATAGCCCCTGGCTCAGTGGTTAGAGCACCCTCTTGAGACAGGGCAGATCCCTGTTCAAATCCTCTCTCCTCCTCGGGCTAAGGGGGGAATTGAACCCAGGTCTCACAAATCCCAGGACCTTGCTCTATAACCAGTGGGCTAAAAAGTTATAACACTTCCTACTCCATCCATTTTATGTGGCACGAGGCAGGTGCCTAAATCATTCCCACAAGAAATGCCTTAGGAGCTTGACTCTAGCAGACAAGTTCCTGTTTGTGGAGCTCCAAGCAGAGAGAGGCACCTCCCTGCAGTCCAGACTTCGGCACCTAGGTGAGAGGACAGGGCTTAGTACATTCCACTGCATTGGCATCTTCCATTAGCTAGTTTAGGCATCTCCCTGCATAGCATGCTGGCTTCGGTGGTTAGGCACCTATCTCTCCTACTGCAGCGTAGAGATGCCTAGGCACCTAATTCAGGTTTTGTGGAGCACTATGGTGTTCCTATGATTTTCTATATGCGTAAAAGTTAGGCACAATACTACTTGGCATTGCAATACCTAAGTCCCCCTTTGTGAATCTGGGCCTTGGTCAGACGCCTTCAGCTGAGCCTCTGCCCCAGTGTGTTACACCAGGGGTACGTAGGAGGAAGGGATGGTGATCGTTAGCATCAATTAACATTATCAACTTAAAAGAAACAGCTGGAAAAGCAAGGAACTCACAAGAAATGTATTTGTATAGTTGACAAAGCAGCAAAGGACACAAAATAATGCTTTCGTCTAAGAGCTGCCTATAAATTAGGTATAAAGAATTAATACAGCCAATATAATATATTAATGGCATTTCTATGACATGATATGGATAATATATATTAATATATAAATACCTTACAAATAATTCACAGTGTGTTTCCATTTCATCAACAATCACCAGCCAACGTATTTACTTTATGGGAAGGATTATACATTTCATTATAAACGGCTTGCTGGGCATGTCAGCAACTTTTACATCTCCATTCACTTTATTATTAATGGCTTCCTGAACAGTAACAGCACAAAGATGCACACAATGCAGTATCAATATTTGATGTGGCATCTATAGTCTCCCATTTATCATTTATAACAGGCTACAAAAACATTATAAAACATTTATTCCACGTTTATAGATCATTTTATACTAAAACAAAGTTGTGTTATAAATACATTATTAATCCTGTGTGCCATTTATAGGAATCCCTTGTAATAAGGCCTGAGCATATGTTGCTCTACAACTAAAACAATCAATAGACTGTTGGGGCTGATTGGAAATATTGCACCCTCTGAGCCAGCTTTCTAGTGCTGCGTGGCTTCGGCAAAGGAGCAGAAGGTAAACATCTGTTTCTGCTCAGGTTATGCTAGAAATGAATCAACCCTTGATAAGGTCAGTCAGAAGAAATGCAGCATAAAACCAGAATTGTTTCACCCCATTGGACAGGTGTGTGGCAAACAAAGGTGCGGTTTCTGGGCAAATGTTAACAGAAACTTCCATGGCAGAGAATTCTGGCCCAGTTAGATCTAGATTATCCAAACCAGTTCTTAACCTCCATTTTCTTGCAAACCTGCGAAAGGCAATGGTCACATTACTGTGGACATTAGGGCATCATACTCAGTCCTCTTCAGGGAGTTTGGGAAGTGCAGGTTCTGCCGTACCGAGGAGGAGGGAGGCGACAGATGTAAAAAGTTCACTTGTGGGATTTCTTTTTTTTAATTCAGTGAAAACAGGGTTTTGTGGAGGTGAGCATTCCCCTGCAGTGTTTGCTGCCCAGCTATTGCAGCATTGGGAATGTGAAAATGAATTTAGCCCTGCAACCCCAGGGCCAGTAGAGCCCAAACATCTACCCAGCAATTATATAGCCCTGCAGCCCAAGTCAGCATACGCAGGTCAACTGCAGATCTTTAACTTCAGTGTAGACATCGCCTTCATCACCTAGTCTAACCTCCTCTATCACACAGACCCTTAAATCTCACCCAGTTACCCATCAAGAGATGGAAAATCCACCACTTCCCTTGGTAGTTGGTTCTAGGCAGTGTGGACTGAGCAAAATTCAGGTTGGAGACACTCACTGGTACACAATAGGCATTGGGTTCCTATTACATGGTAAAGGTGATAGCAATGACATATGAGAGATAGTAAGCTCATACCCTATTATTACTAATGATTCAATAATATTGTGTACAAGCGACAAGTACTTTGCTGTGGGCCTCATTTGTCTCCATGTGCTCTTTTGGTCTAAGTTCCATTTTCCTGTATTTGATGCCAGACCTTTGTAAATGTTGTTTGTCCCTGCTATGAAAGTCCAGGGGTGCCTGACTTCTCCAATGCGATGGAGTTCATTCCACAAAAGCACAACAAACACCTGCCGAGATTCTTTCCTAACACATGCCCATAAACAGTTTGGAGGACTTGGAAACATTGCTGGCTAGTGCAGCCGCAGTAGCCAGCCACAGCACAAAGCTATATATCTGCTGTCACTATTGACCAAAAATGCTTCACTTTTAACTCATCATCTTCTTAGTCCTAAATAACAGCACGATCTGGCAACCATGTGCCCAGCATACCCTGAATGTCCATGACTGCTACGGACATCAGTTCCAGGCACATCAGTTCCAGACTGTCTGCTGTCACTCCTTAAACTCATCCCAGTTTCCATACACTTTATCCCAGGGCTGCCTACTCTCCTGATTTTATAATTCATCTTGCAATATTTGGTGCTTTTGTAAAAGCCCTAGCTCTAGAATCCTGTGATTACCTGAGAACCTCAGCTTTCATTATAAAACGTACGTTTCTAGTCCTCTTTGTTGTGGACGAAACCTTGGAAGTGTGACCTGAGTGCATCCTAAAGGCACAAAACCACAAGGCTATGATTTTGGGAGGGTCCTGATTCTTTATTTTTGAACATTCTGGGTTAGCAATACTGATATCTTGATATATCTCAAGACCTTTGGACCCAGGGTGAAAATTACAATTTGCTGACATGTGTAAGAGGAAGTTATCTCAAGGACAGGAAAATCTTATCCTACCCATGTTGCAAAATTACTTGGCATTTAACAAGTCTTTGTCTTCTCTCAGTTGGCTTATATATATATGGCTGTTATTTCTCCCAAGACTAGCAGGGGCATGTTTTTCTTATGCTTTCAAAATTAATGACTTATTTTAGATTAAGGAATCAAAACAGGAAGGAAGAGAGTGTGTGCGTCTCCTCTGTAACATAATAAATCATCTGCGCCTTACCAAAAGGCGGCCAGGCTGATTCCTCAGATATTTAAAAGGCCCGGGTCAGAAAAAACAAAGAACAATTTCATAGCTCCGCATGCCACTTCAAAATGCTTTCAAACCAATCACTCATGATTGAGGCCAGTTTGCGGTTTTACCTGTGAAGTACCTGGAGAAAAATATAAAATTCAAGTTCAAACATGACTTCACATTGAAGGAAGCTGAAAGTGAAATAAGATACACCCAGAGGATCCACTTGTGTCAACCTGCAAATCCCTACGCTGGGTGCATTGGGGACGCTTCTCAAGAGGAAATACATCCCCCAACCTTGGAGTAAGGAATCTTGAGCATCAGGAGCAAGTGACGCTGTTATCCCGGTGCGTAAAGTGATTTCCCGTCAAAATAAATAAATAAAAGTATTTCACATGTGGGGGTGGGTCTCTGATCCTCACACCCCCAGAGCTCCCTCTGCCCCTCATGGTGAATGGGCCTGTCTCCACTCCTCTAATACCATTGCCTCTTCCCATGGCTTCAAGAGACTTCAACTGTTGCAGTGAGGTCAGGGACGAGACAGTCACCCATTCCAATTCTCTGGGATAGGAGAGTCCTAAAGTATCAGGTGTCCTGCAAATGAGGTAAGCAGGACATTAAAAGGGCCCAGAAATTTATGGTGGGGTTGCCACAGGATTATGCTGAGTCATGACTCAATGCAACAAGTTTGACAATTTATTTTAAAAGGTGACAAGCCCAGACCAAAGGTATTAGGGTCCCTCTCCGACGGATCAGACAAATACACAGTGATCTCTGCACCGTCAAACAGAAAGAACACTCCAGTTACGTGAGGATTCAGAGATCTTACCTCTGCGTATCGCTGAAACAGAAAATGAAAATTGAGTTTTCAAACCAGAACATGTTAGGTTGGGTGTGGTACCCTCTCCTTGTCATGGATCACCATGGGAACATGCCCCTCCCAGTTTTACTCTTTCCTTCAAACTGGTTTGCCACTGCCATCCTTTGATTTTTTCACCTGTTATTAGTGAAGCAGAGAGTAAAGGCTGGTGAACTGAGCTGATAATGTTTGTCAGTGATTAGATAGCACTTTCCCTCTTCAAGCCATGCTACAGACATTAACAAATTAACCCTCACAGGCCCAGGCCATGTGGGTAAATGAGTGTTATCCTTGCTTTACATACTGGAAAAAGAACTATGGCTACACTAGAGAGCTTACAGCGGCCAATTAATTAATCTGCCCCCACCGAGCAGCAGCAGCTATCCCCGCAGGAGAAGCCCTCCTGCAGACGTAGTGCTGTCCAAACCAGCGCTTAGGTCAGTGTAACTTATGTCGCTCAGGAGGGTGGCTTATTCACACCCCTGAGCGATGTAAGTTATACCGACATAACTGGTAGTGTAGACATAGCACAAGTTAATGGACACAGCATTTCCGGTTATGGCTTATTAGAACAATCTATAATCCACCAACCCCCCTTTTGTCCTGTGACTGCAGAGGTATTAGCAGGCCACTTGCTCTTGAATGGTCCCTTAGATAATGTGCTAACTACTTATGCTAAACAATCTGTTTCACCCTGCATTTAGCTGTGATGGTAGCTGTACCTTTCCCAGAAGAGCTCTGTACGGCTCAAAAGCTTGTCTAAGTTGGTCAAATAAAAGATATGACCTCACCCTCCTTGTCTCTCTCGCAGCACGTCAGCAGCAGAGCCATCGGTAGACATCAGGATTTCCTGGTCTCCAGTCTGTGGCTGCCTAGGAGACCATCATGTAACTGGCATAATACCAGCTTTAGCCATTTTCTCCCCACGTTCTTTTCTCTACAAACCTCCAAGTTGGAAGCCAAAGTATGAAATGAATTATTTCTAAACCAAACACTGTGCCAGCAGCACAGTGCCGGGAAGAGCGGACTGGCAACCTCTAGAAGAACTGGGAAAACTCACCTCTTTACAAATACCGCGTGCCCCTGATGCATTCATCTAGCGGCATTGACACCAGCTTTAGAATGAATTATCCATTTTGCTTTTCCAGCTGGAAGGCGAATGGAGCTGTGGCAATACTGGGAACTCTGCGTTGTGGAAATAGAGCGGGGAAGGAAAATGAGCCAAGTGCAGAGATATTCAAGTTAAATTTCATTTACTGGTATTCGATTGTCAACTCTTCAAGGCAGGAACTGCCATCATCTTGGGTCCTGTCCAATGCCAAGCATGATTTTAGAGAGACAAGGTGGGTGAGGTAATATCTTTTATTGGACAAGCTCCTGTTGGTGAAAGAGAGAAGCTTTCGAGATCCATAGAGCTCTTCTTCAGGCCTTCTTCAGCTCCATGGAGCTCAAAAGCTTGTCTCTTCCAACAGAAGTTTGGTTCAATAAAAGATTTCATCTCCCCTACCTTGTTTCTCCCTTATCCTGGGACCAACACGGCTACAACAACACTGCAAACAAGCATGATTTTGACATTTTTATTCAGATTTAAATATCCAGGCATCATCTAGGTTACTAATGAAAAATACATCAAATCAAAACATCAGCAAATCCAAGCCAAAAATAGCCAGACCACAGAATCACAGTGAAATGATGATTAATCATATATTCATGCTTGTTTAAGGCCAGAAGGGCCTGTTACAATCCTCCAGTCTGACCTCCTGCCAGGTCATAAGATATCACCAAGTGGTTCCTGCATCCAGCCCATAACTCTGTTAAGCTAGAGTCTATCGTTTAGAAAGACAAGTATAACAGAAAGCCCTGGAGTTGAGGTCCACTCGAAAAGCCTTTTTCTATTGACCTCTTTAATAGATGGATAAATCCCCACCATACCCAATTAGCAAGAGATCAGATCCAGTACCTTGTATCAACCCTAGCTCTAAACTACAATCCAGAAATTTCTAGGGAAGTCCTGTCTTTCCTGGCAGGGAAAAGCACAAGGGACATCTATCAACTTATCTGGCCGCATTATCTCTGAGCACCCTGTAAGGTATTTATCCTCAGGACCCCCTGGTGAGGTGGGGAAATGCTATTATCTCCATTGTACAGATGGAGAACAGAGGCACAGATACACTTAGGCCTAGATCCTCAGTGGTATCTAGGGCACCTCAGTGGGAGCTATACACCTAAGGATCTGAGCCTCAGGCCTAGGGTAGTCAGGAGTCTGGTCAAAAGGGGACCTGACGGGGTCCAATTAGATCTACTGACCAGACACCCAAAGTCCAGTTACTGCAGGCAGGGAGGCATCAAGTCATCACCCACGCCAGCCCCTACTCAGCCAGGGCCACCTTCTACCTGCGTCGGGCAGGTGCAGCTCCCAGCCCTGGCTTCGCAGGCAAGTCCCTCCTGACATGGGCAGAGGTGGGGGAGAAAGGGGAAGAGTAAAAGCAATTGGAGCAGGGGAAAAGAGGAGCGAATGGGGGCAGGGCCTCAGGGCAGGGGTGAGAATAGGGTGACCAGACAGCAAGTGTGAAAAATCAGGACACGGGATAGGGAGGGGGTAATAGGCACCTATATAAGACAAAGCCCAGAATATTGGGGCCATCCCTATAAAATTGGGACACCTAGTCACCCCAGGCGGGAAGGAGAGGTTCTGGCACTTCTGCTGGAGTGTCCCGATTTTAAATATTACAAAGTTGGCAAACCCTACTCAGGCCTTGTCTTCACTATGAAAGAAAGGCATGTTCATAACCCAAGGTAAAATCCTGGATACCTAAGCACCTAAATACCTTTGAAAATCAGGCCCCCAGCCTTTACATTAACCAGCTAACTCATGTGGAAATTACCAACTTCCTGGTCTTCACTAAGTGCTCACCTCAAGTTAGAGAAGGCCCAGTGTCACATGGGAGAAAGGCTGTGGTGGAGCAGTAGCCTGAATGCCATTGCCCCAAGTCCTAGGCTAGTGCCCGAATACTTTCTCTTGGTCTCAAAAAAGGAAAAATGACATTTTACCAACATGTGCCATGAACCAGACAGTTCCTTTGGAAGTGGAAGGCAAAGAGTCCTCGCACTGAGAGCGGAAATTCACATAGCTCAGGACACGTCTACACTTAAAATGCTGCATCGGCACCGCTGTACGGATGCAGCTGTAGCACTTAAAGACGACGCTCTAAGCCGACGGGAGAGCGCTTTCCCCATCAGCACAGTTAATCCACCACCCCGAGAGCTTCTCTGCCGACAGAGCTGCCTACGCGGAGGTTCAGTCAGTATAACGATGTCACTCAGGGGGTGGATTTTTCACACCCCTGAGCGATGTAGTTATACCAATAAAGGTCTGTAGTGTAGACCAGACCTCTGTGTGCCCTACCCGATCTCAACCCTGTTCTGCGGATGGCATCGTTAGAGGTTTATCTCCCCTTTAAAGGCATTTCCAATAAACCCTGGAGAGCAAAATCATGATTGCTTTAGATGTTAAAACTATTGATGTAAAAAAAGGGCAATTTTATTACTTTTATGAAATGTTTTTCATTATTTGCATAATTGTCAAATGCTAATAAGACAATTAGCAATTATTATAACATAATAATGAGCCAGCAATAACTGGCCTATTGTATTTTAATGAAATTCTTAATTGTTGCTGGGGGGTCCAGAGGTTCTTTTGTCCAATCTCTTTTTCCATTAGAGACGCTGTTCACATGAACAAGGCGAGGAATAAGGGGAAACGAGAGCAGCTACTGTGAAGAGGCAGAAGGGAGTTCTTATAAAGAGGTAATTTTTATTTAAAATGGAGAAAATGAAACCTTTGGACTTAGCAGCTTTAGGATCAAGTTAACCCCTCCCCTACCCCAAAATCCATCTTCATGTTTTGACTTTCAAAAGGCATCATCCTAGGAAAACATTGCTGTCAGGTGACGCAGGTTGAAAACATATCGAGGGGGGCGGACTCAGGATGGTTCATGGGCCTAATGCTGGCAAAAGTATTTACAATGGTAGCCAACCGTGAATAGATGTCATTCTCTGTGCCAGCCAAGCTGCCTTGAGCTTAGATATCACCACACTAGGCTATGGCAGGTGGTGAACAGACCTGTGGGAGTAGTTCTCTCTCTATATATATGGGGCATATAGGAAGTGAAAGAGGGGCTCTCTCATCCCCTTTCTGCGCACACAGAAAAAGGTCTTTTTTTCCCTTAGTTAGAGTTAGAATGAAAATGTTGGTACCTTTAAACATGAAATCCCAGTTTCCTGGCTATTACCAGTACCAGGTGTAATTTACGTGGAGGGTACAAAGGAGAGCAGCCTTTACTTTCCACTTCATCACATGGCATCTGTAGCACTGATAGCACTGTGATCAGGCAAAGGGAAAGTCACCTTTGTCCTAGTTCCCCTCTCAGAAGTATGCTTCAGAGACAGCTGCGCTCTGAATCACGAAGACACAGACACAGCTCCTGAGTTAGTCATTCCCCATCCACGGTTCCCCTACAGCTCATTCTCTGCAGCCCCCAGTGTGTATCAACAAGTTTTGGTACCTCTGGAAACTAGTCCCTTAAGCTGCCACTCCTAGGCTAAAGTCCACTTCCAGTGAAGAGACACACCCCAAATACGCACTTCAGAGAGTGAGCACAAGAGATACCCCTTGCCAGATACATATGCTAAGAAAGTCGCACAAACAGCAAACACCCACGTACACAAGTCACCCCAACATACACAGTGCTGAGAATGACACAGCACACAACACGTATACTCTACAAAACATACAATATCAGTATTGCCAACCCCAAGGGTTAAAAAACTAAGAGTCAAGCTCCCCCCCATCCCCAAAAGAGAGAATTCTTAAATAAATAAATAATTTTGAGGTTTGTTGTGCTTATCTCTTGGTGTTTGAGCCTTTAGGGGTTGTGTTTTCAAGGTTTTCTCCACAGGCTAGAGATTTAATTTTTTTTAAAAAATAAAAGCTGAGAATCTCATGTAATAACATGACTCCAGGAGATGGGACTTTAAGAAAAGCAAGTATCATATGACTTGCAATCAAATCGCAGGAGCTGGCAACACTTCTCCTATAATCCCATGACCGTAGGAGCTGGAGCTTTAGGAAAAATAGCAAATATCATGAGATTTGCAATAAAATCATGAGAGTTGGCAACACTACAAAATGTAACATCTCCACACACCCCAGGTACTGTATACCCTTCTCCTGTGCCTACAGAGCTTTCTATGGAACAAGCTAGTATGGGAAAGAGAATGACTCAGAGCGCAGCTTTCAAAGGAGCCTCAGCCCCATCTCTACTTTTGTACATCATCACCGACATGAACATTTTGGTTGTGTATTAGCTGTCACACACACACACACACACAAGCAGCAGAATTTCCATTTGTAAAACCCCTTCTGTGCTGGATGAGTATGCACAGGTGGGATTTGCCTGCCCTTGCCCTCACACATGCAAGTGACTGCCTGGGCACAAAGGGAGGTCAGAATTTGAATATTTGGCCAACGGACAACTAATCAGACGGAAACACCATTCAAACGATCGGGGTCGGTCCTGAAACAATGGAGTCGATGGGATTGCCCCTGCAGTTGTACAGCAGCAAACGTAGCTGGCGTGAGTGTGAAGAAGCAAATGCATCAGAACAGCCACATAGCAGCACTGGGAATCCGAGGGCAGGAAGAGATGGGGGAAGTAAGATGAGATGTCAACAAAAGGACTGAAGCTGAAGCAGTGGTTCCTATTATTTATTAGCTGTATGGAGATAGTGCCCCACCAGGACCCCTCTGTGCTAGGCACTGTACAAACACACAACCAAGAGACAGCCCCTGCCCTGCCGATTGTCGGAGAGCAGCCTTTTGACTGGGAAGAGATTCATACAGGCAGGGCCATCTTAGCAGCAAAATCTGGCGTGAATCTTTTCCCCAGCACACAGATTCCCCTGAAAGGAGGCCCTGAATGGAGACGCTTGCTCATATGCTTACATGTGTGTGCCGGCCTGCAAACATATGAGTACTTGCATGCTGACAGACACTCCCCTATACATGGGCACACGGGCATTTACATGTGCACAGGTAATGAGCTCTGTTATCATTCAGCCATCTGGCTCTTGGGCACTGAATGCCACTCATACAGCATGTGTATCCTGCAAGTAGCGTTACAGGCTGCTCTGTTGTCATTGCTCAGCTCAAAACTTTCCTTTCTCCCATCAGCTCTGCCTTTGGAAACGTATTTCTTCACTTCTGCGCGCTGGGCAACTTGCGACAGGAACACATGATTCTTAGCCCACGTCTGACTCATATTCCTGGCCTAGTGTCTTTGCTCTCTGATCAGTGGGGGACAGAGAGGGAGTTTCCACAATACACCGTGTGACTCTAGAACAGTTCTATGAACCAGTTTATTTTCTAGGACTTATTTGATCATCATCCAACAGGAAGAAAAAGCAAATCACTTTAAAGGCAGCAGCATCTCTAATAATCCAACACTTCTGCTCCGCATCTGACACCAGAAAGCTGGTGGTAGAGACCATGAACAGGGAAGAGTGCCAGCTTATTGAGTCTGGTTGAGCAATGTATTGTGCTTCCTCTTTCATCTCTTTTCATCTTACTTTACTTCTCATGCCCCTTTCCATTCATCACAGGATCATGAGCTTCTAGGGGACGGAACGGTCTCCGGTCCCCACAGCCAATGCAGAATTGGCCCTCAGAGTACAGTCTGTCTCCTCTGTCCGTGGCTATGCTGGAGCATTTTGACCAGACTGATGGGAAAGAATCGATGGGAACAAAGGGGCTCACCTTCCCCCCCGCCCACTAGCCCTATGCTAGGACCAATGACATTGGCTCAGCCAGACTGCAGAGAAGTCAGACTTTTGTTTCCCTTCCTCATCCTCAGAAGCTGCTTCAGATACTCACCGCAGCCCTTTACAGACAGTGGGAGGACTGGAAGGACAGATGCTATGCCTCTGTCAAGCAGCTAGCTCTGGTTAATACCAACCCCCCACCTCACGACACTCCTCTGCAATCTCCCGCACATCAGCACCTCACAGCGTTTGACTAGAAACAAACGTCCAGCTGCTGGTGAATTTAGAGGAATCATGGTCTCCCCCAGCACACACAGCTCAGGCACCTTCTAAGGAGCTGTAACACCTGGCAGAACCTCAAGGCCCTCTAGTGGTCGTGGGAGGTATAGAGGGGAGGGAATAGCCAGGAAGCCACAAGGCACCGAGTTGAACAATGGAAAGGGACCCTAGCTCTAGGGTGACCAGATAGCAAGTGTGAAAAATCGGGACACTTTTTTTCCAGGGGGAGGGATAGTTGCATATATAAGACAAAGCTCCTAATAATGGGACAGGCCTGACAATATCAGGATATCTGGTCACCCTACCTGGCTCTGGACAGCAGGTGAGAACTCCACATGGTCCCAAGAGCCATACTACAGTGTGAAGAGCAGGAGTCTGCCTGCTTCATACTTCTCCCATTCTATTGCCTAAGGGCTCCAAGGCCCCAGCTAAGCATCCAACAGTGTGCCAACCATCCAGGATTGCCTTGGACTCTCCAGGAATTATTCTTTAATTAAAGATTATGTCATGTGATGAAACCTCCAAGAATACATCCAATCAAAATTGGCAACCCTACCAAACACAGGCTCATTGGATCAGAGCCTATGACAAAAGTAGCTTAATTTGAAGAAGACAACCCAGAGTAGAGAGGTGACATCCCCCTGCTAACGATGCGCTAATGCATGTGTTCTAGTGAAGGGATCCTGAGAAATAAGCCTGGAGAAGGGGATGGATCTGTCCCTGGTCAAATATGGAAGGATTTTAACCAGGGTATCTTAGACCCAAAGTCTCTGCACATGCTGTTGTCCCAGTTGAGTGCAGGTGCTGGGAAGTGTAATGCAGATGCCAATCAGAGAGAAAGGAGTTCAGGCAACAGCTACCAAACAGGGAGGCACCAAGGGTGATCAGAGATGGACAAGGCTGGACAACAGCCCTCAGTGGGCTTGGGAAGCCCCTATAATGCCTCTGATGCTCCCTGCTCCATTCATGGTGACTATAGCCCCCTGAAGAAATGGATACGGTCTTTGTTTGGGAGCAAAGGTCCAAGGCCCAGAGGTTGGAGAGGTACGGGAAGGGGGACTGATGTCAGGATCAGTTTCAGGCACTATCCATGTATGCCCAGAGCTCTGCTGGGTCTGGTTCTGAGTCAGGCTGCTCTTGAGCTGCAGTGGGGGTCAATTACAGCCTCATACTCTTGTGCCTTGACCCACAAGCTGGGGGTGCTGCAGGAGCAAATTTCCTCTGGCTGTGGCCGCCCCGGTGGCCTCAGCTCCCCTGCACAGGGGAGGTCCAGGAGGAGGCTGCCCTTTGGGGCCAGTGCTTGGCCAGTGATCTGAGTGTCCTTCCAGTGTTCCAACTCTAGAGCTCTTACTTGAACCTTCGATTTCCTGGGGGGCTTGGGGCTTCTTGTGTCCTGAGGCAGACAAGTCTCTAGTGAGAGCTCGGTCCAGAGCTCGTCCCTGCAGTTTCAGTTGCCTCCTCAGCTTCGCCCTGCGGTTCTGGAACCAAACCTAGGGAAACCCAAAGGAAAACAGGCATTAACTAACCATCTTTTTGCCTGCTGCACTCTCACGTGCTGCTGGCAAACTGGAAAGCATGGGGTTTATAAAGCATCCATCCTGCATCTGTCTCCCCAGGTTCCTCTGGGGGAGCTGTAGCTCCAGGAATCCAGACAGAGATGGTTATACAAGTGAAGGTTTTAAACCAAAACAGAAATTTCAGGTCATGTCACATAACAGGGAAAAATCTCATTGCAGAAGTGTCCCTCTAACGCGCGTAATGCTCACAGCAGATTTCTGAGCTGTCCGCCAGTTCTAGAAGGAGAATCCTAATCCCCTTTACCCCCTCCACCAAGGAACTGGACACTTTCACACGGGCTCCCTGTGCGCCACTCCCTCCTTCACGACCTGGGGCTGCAGAGAAACCGGGGGACATGAGCAGCTCTCTTACTCTGAGCCTGACAATGGGTCTCAAGCCTCATTTCCCCACCCCAGACCCTCCAGAAATGGGAGGGATCCATCACCCTTGTTCTCCAGAGACATGGTAAACAGTGGCCCAGCTCAGATCAAGGCAGCTGTCAAAGCCGAGGTGAAGAGAGGGGAAACACAGGAGAGAGAGCAGGGGCCATGCTGGGTAGATCCCACAAACACACACTTTCCCCACCATGCAGCTGGGCAACATCCCCACTTCAACCATTTCCCAACCCTGAGAGGAGACAGATCCTTACTCTAGCTCTCCCCCATGACCTGTGGCTGCAGAGTTACTACTGCCAGAGCCAACAGGCAGGCAGAGCTGAGCCCAACGTCTAAAGGTTCCCTCCCACCTCTTACCTTCCCTGGTCCGAGGTGGGTTCCTCGGGCACCAGTGCCAATGGGGCTGGAACATCGACAGGGCTGGGAATAAGCACAGCGAAGATCAGAGCAAACAGGAAGTGACAGAGCCTCCTGCAGCAAAGTCCTAGCCCCCTGCCCAGCAACCCGAGAGGCTGGGTTCAATGAGCTGCCCTCCCAGCCAGGAGGTCGGGGAGAGAAGTTCATTTTAAGCTCTGCAGACAAGGGCAAGATGCTATCAAACACTAGCCTGGAGCACAGTACCCCGTGAGCATCCGGTACCTGAACCCTGGCCTCTATCAGGTCTAGCCGGAGGGCTAGGGCCTCCCTCATGAAGACGTCAGGGTAGCGCGTGGTCTCAAAGGCTGATTCCAGCTCCTCCAGCTGCCAGCTGCTGTAATTGGCTCGGGCTCGTCTCTGCTTCTGCGGGCGAGCTTCCTCTGGAGAAAAGCCACAGCGACTCCAAATGAGCTAGTACCACTCACCAGACCAGCTTAGGGGCACAAAGCGTGGGCGGTACACTTCACTGGGCACCATGCTAGCCCTGCCCCCTCCACTGGGCACTGTCCATCCCTCTTCACCACCAGCCCCTGATGCAGAATTAGCTCCGGGCTCTCCCCGGCACAGCCTATCCCCTTACCCAGGGCCTTTGTCTCTCATCATCGCGACAGAGACCTTTCAATCAACCACGTGAGGAGAGGAGACCCCTCAAGAGACTTGCTGTTCAATTTATTGTAAGTCTAAAAAGCCTTCCACTCCTCAGTGTCTAGATTTCATTCAGCTGATTTTGTCTGGGCTATTTCACGTAGTGTCTGAGCGCTTCACGATCTCGAACGTATTTAGGATGGGATGGGTGGCCCTGAGGTTCTCATCGGTTTAGCGGTAGTGCCCTGGAACCCCAGCCAGGGACCAAGACCCACCGTGCTAGGGGCTGCACAAACATGGAACAAAGAGATGGCCTGCTTGCACTTGGGAGGGTGTTACAGGATAGCTGGTTCCCATGGATACACGGAGCCCAGCTGGACCAGAACAGATGCACCCAATCCAGCCAATTAAAGAGGCTAAGCTACACCTGGGCCTATCACGGGCTGCTTGTGGCAGCTGGATTGAGACAGGCTGCGCCTTGGGGAAGGAAAGCCACACCAGAGTGGAGCTAACTCCTGTGGTGGGTCCCCAGAGCAAGGGGTCAGGGGCTCATGGAAGCAGCCCTGGGGCTGTTGCTCCAGCAAAACTCAGACTGGGAAACTGCCAGGAGCAAGACAGCCTGAAGCCTGAGGCTAAGGAATGAGTTAAAAGGCTGTTTTCTGGTTGTTCGCTAACCTCTGTTAAGGAAATAACCCCACTTGTAAAGCCTGGGCATGGCAGCGTGTGTTCTGGGGCTGGCCTGAAGGGCTGGCCCGGGGGAAGATGGGCACCTAACACCACCAGTGAGCACAGCCGGTTCCTGGGGCCAGTGACATCTTCATCCCACATACGATGCAGAGTGGAGAAATCTTTTAAGGCAGGGTGGGGTTTATTTGGGGGGGTTATTAGCACTATTTTTTGTATCCTTCCACTTAGTACCCGGGGTCCAGCTAGGTAAGGTCTAGAGCAGGTAGGTAAGGTCTAGGTAAGGTCTAGAGCAGGGCGGGCAAACTTTTTGGCCTGAGGGCCACGTCGGGTTTCCGAAATTGTATGGAGGGCCGGTTAGGGGAGGCTGTGCCTCCCCAAACAGCCAGGCATGGCCTGGCTCCTGCCCCCATTCCCTGTCCCCTGATGGCCCCCCTGGGAGCCCCCGCCACCAGATCCAACCCCTCCTCTCATTCCTGACCACTCCCCCCCCCGGACCCCTGCCCCATCCAACCACCCCTTCTCCCTGACCTCCCCCAGAATCCCTGCCCTGACTGCCCCCCGCCACCCCATCCAACCCCCCCTCTCCTTCCTGACTGCCTCCCCGGGACCCTTGCCCCCATTCAACCCCCTTGTTCCCTGCCCTCTGACCGCCCCAACCCCTAGCCATGCCCCCTGACCACTGCCCCAAACTCCCTGCCCCCTTACCGCGCTGCCTGGAGCACCGGGGCAGGCAGCCGCACTACCCAGCTGGAGCCAGCCACGCCACCGCGCAGCACCGAGCACCGGCTCAGGCCGCGGCTCTGCAGCTGTGCTGCAGCTCAGAGCATGGCGCCGGCAAGGGAGGGGCCGGGGGCGAGTCTCCGGGGCCAGGAGCTCGGGGGCCGGGCAGGAGAGTCCTGCGGGCCGGATATGGCCCGGAGGCCGTAGTTTTCCCACCTCTGATCTAGAGGGAGGGGATAACAACAAACCAACACATTTTAGAAGTCTCTAAACTGAACTCTTCTCCTACACAATCGCATCACAACGATTTTAAATTCCGGTATCTCGGGACCTTCCAGGGGCTCAAAGCAAGGACTGTGTGTCTTGCTGGAAACTGGGGAATTTACCCATCCCCTGGGGTCCCTTCGTCTAGCTTACCTGAGAAGTCCCCCAGCTCCCCCAAACCTGCGTCTTGGCTTGCCAGCAGCAGTGCTTGTTTGCAGGGCTCCGGAGGGCTGCAGGGCTGGAAGAGCTGGTAGCTGAAAAGGGGAGCTGGGAGGAAGAGGCTGCAGACAGGAGCGGATGTGAGCTGGGCTGAGAAAGCAGGGCCGTAGAAGCGAGATGCAGCCGGGAGCGAGGACACCATGTATTCTGAGCCGAACATCCTCCAACTAGGGACACGAGCAGAGCTGCTGCACCTGGGTGGAAAGGAGACAGGTGGAGGATTCCTACTCTTCTGACCCGTGAGAATCCCACTCATCCACCGGAGGGGAAGGGAAATGTGAAAGAGCCTTGCCCATTGAGGAGACCTGACTCCAGTTATGCTGCAGTCCAGATTAACCAGGGAGACATTGTTCCAGTAGCCAGATGCTGCAGAGAAAGGAGTGAGAAGCCCCAAACAAAGATACTCTGGAATGACTTGCTCATGGGAAATGTATCTTCCTGACCTCCATCAGCTAGTGGTGGGTCATGCTCTGAAGCAGGAGGGGTTCTCTTTTGTTGGGGGGGTTTGGATAATGGGGAGAGCTGGCTTAGAAGCCTGAAGACCACAGGGTTTCTTACTCCTGAAGGAGACTTCAGAGCCTGCTGTCTGCTTTCCCACTCCCCCAAGGGAGCACACCAGCCACCTTCAACAAGGCCAGAGGGTTGAGCAGGATTACTGCACTCAAAACTCGAATGAAGGATTGACATTGCAGCATATGGCTCATACTGATGTCCTGGTGAGCTGGCTGGCTCTGCCGGGGAAGCCATAGCTGGCCCTTGAAGTTGGGACAACCAGACTTCAAAGGCTGATGGTCACATGCAACCACAATGATCCAGACCTCGCTCACCTGAAACTCCTGTGGAGGGAGCATAATCCTGTTCAGCTCATGGCTGCCAGAGAATCATGACTGCACTACACCCTGCTTGTTTGTCGGCTCAGAGGCAACATCAGAATAGACTCCCGATACTGCAATATTCAGGGCCCAGCCAAAGCCAGTACATGTGGAATATTAAAGGTGAAGAGAGATCTCTTCAGCCTCAAAGCACTTCTGGGGTCAATTCAAGGTTTCTAGCAGGGAGAGACAGACAGGCCGGTTCTCTCTCCAAACCACCTTGCCCATCCCTAAAGAAAACCATGCCAAATTTTTGTTTTGTTACTTACATAGCACCTACAGCTGGCTAGATGACTCCAAATAGTCACTCAGTAGTTTACACTGTGACCACAAAGGAGCCCAAACTCCACCCTCCAGCAAACCCCACTGACATGAAATTCGGAGAGGATAAATTACCAGTGCGATTTTGGTAATTTGGGGGGGAGGGGAAGAGAAAGAGGGGGGAAGAGAAAGACAAATGAGTTCGTCTGCACAGGCAGGGGAAAGGAAATGCCCCTCCCCAAAGCAAATTTCACCCCTTCACTCCTCAGCATTAAGTGTACATTGATATTCCTGAACATTTACCATGCTGAGGAGAGTAAAGTCCCACTCCAGAACCAACAGGATCCCCTCTTCCCTTAGCACTGCACTGAACACCCCCTTTTTGAGAGGCTATGTCAGCCCCAAAGGAGGGAACAGCCATTAGGAACATGGCAATTTTGACACAATTTGCACCAGACTCTGCTCCAGAGGAGTCCGAAGTCACAGAAGCTGTAGAGGAAGATGAATTTCAATGGGCAAAACACTAGAAATGCCCCCCCACCTCACCCCCACTCTCAGAGCACCTTTTCCCCACCGAAATCCTCCCCATCTTACCTGCACAGAGTGATTCAGAGATCTGCAGAGCTGGCTAAGTCTTGGACAGGTGAGTTCAGGTGTACTGGAGGATTTGAGCTGTCTCTGTTAATCCAGGTATGTCCAGGAACAAAGTGGAGATTGGTCCCCACCCTGCTATCTTTCCCCCCAAAAAACTAAATCTGAGGTTCCAATTAAATTACTGTGGTGGTCGGGGAGGGATCTCTGCTGACCCAGTCATGTCCAGTGAAACCGAGAGCTGGTCTGGACTTTCCCAGGTGTGTCCATGTAGGAGGCAAACTGCAGACAGTCTCTGATCACCCACTTGTCTCCAGCAGGTGTGAAATAAAGAAACTTCTTACCTGAAGCCTCTTTTCCAAGGCCCTCCTTTCCCCTCCCCTATTCAGACACTAAATTAACTTCTTCACTTCAAAGAAACTCTTCAATCAATTAGAGGGGAGCGTGAGCCGGGATTGAATTTCCAAGTAAATATTCCCACTAATGGCTCCCTAGCAGTGACCCAGAAAAGCTGTCTGCAAGAGGAGTTCACAGAGTTCTCTCTAAACAGGAGACAGGAAGAACTGCCACCAAGATTTCAGCTGAGCCAAATGAGACATCTGAAGCTATCTCCACTTTACATGGTATCATGTTCACTGTGGAGGGAGAGCCCCAAGCTTTCCAGTCAAGAACAGATTCTCCTGCAGCTCTCCTGTCTCCATCGCTGTCTCTCCATTTGCACAGATTACTCTAAATTTCTCTGTTGGGAACACGGAGCAAGGGAATGAAATCCCACAAAGCCAGGATATTCTGCCTTCCAGAATTACCCCAGGCCTAAGATTACTGGGCATTTCTCCTACTGTTTATTTCCAGCTGGATTTTGCACAGCTTCTCCAACAGCTACGGTATTAATTTTGCTCTTGTGGATTTGCAGGAAGAATTAAAAAAGTAACTAATGACAGTGTGTCCAGCAAGAACAAACTGTTAGTGACTAGAAATGAAGACAAGAGACAGCGGAGACCAGAGCTCATTGGAGCAGGGGGAGAAGAAACTCAGAAGTATGAATAGAGGACTGAGAGCATGGTTGGCTAGAGGAAGCAGAATCTGAGAACAGAGGCCACTGGATTACAGAGGCAAAGGCCTGGGAGCAGTTAGAGGCCAGGGCGTGGGTGCAGCTACAGCCCCCGAGGTGTTTGTGACTAGAGATGGGAGACCAAAAAGCAGCAAGCAACAGAGAACGTGGTTTAGGCTGGCGAGGGCCTAAGAGCTAGATGCAGCCCAAGTCTATGGAGCAGACACATCTGGAGACAAAGGAATGGGAATGTGACCAGGAAAACAAAGCCTGTGGAAACGTGCCTCAAAATGCTGGGATGGCTACAGCAGGAATACAGTGTCTTGAGCCTGAGGAACTTGGTCTTTGCACTATTTGGGTAGTGCAGCTTAAATTCTTGAGGTCTCCAAGATTAAATGTGCCAGCACCTTAGGGAGCACACGAGAGCCTTGCAGGCTGTCTGGTATCAATCTTCACACTGCTACAATGACATGCCATAGCTACCCGGACTTCTGAGGCTCCCAGAATTCTAGAGAGGGCTGGGTCCAGGAGCCAGCAGTTCAGGTTTGATTGATCATCATACAAAGAATTACCCCTCCCTTTTATGGCGAGGGCTGTTGTCAGTGAAAGATGAGACTCTGTAGTGACTCAGGCTTACTTCTCTCAGCTGGCTCCGCTGGGCTAGTGATTCCCTCCAGAACTGAACACGGGGCTCAGAGCCAGCAAGCAGCTTGCGAGCCTTTCCCCAGAAAGTCCCCTAGTCACGGGGAGGCACAAGGGTTTGTCTCTTGTAGCTTTCCCTTTCCGAACTACCACGCCACCCCACCTCCCTTCAGGGTCCCTTCCTGCCAGCCTTTGAAAGTGGTTGGGTCACATCCCTGGAGCTCGGAGAGTGCCCTCTCGCTGGGTCGGAGTTTGAACTGTAACCACATCCCAAGTGGCACCTAGCTGAGAGCAACTAATTCAATTACTTCCATTTACCAAATTGATGCCTCCCCTCCCCAGCATGGACACCCCACTGCTGACAGACGGATGGCCTCTCTCTGTCCTGCTAACTCCAGGCCACCTAAGAGCAGTACAAGATAGTGCCTGTTTAGAGCACTTTCCTCCTCCCCCCACTTCAGCTCAGTTGCCAAGGAACGAATGACAGCCCTCAGCTGACCAAAGGAAGCTGGTCACATGCCCACTCTGAGCACAGCTGCAGGCTTCAAACATGCTAGGTGCTAAACAGCCAGGGAACAATTGATCCACCCCATCCAACTAGAGGAAATGCGTGTGGTGGCCTGAGGTGTAGACACAAGTCAGGTTGTTATGCAAGAGCTCTCGATTACAGAGATCTCCCCCTCCCCATCTCTTGGCCCATTCCCCCGTTGTTCACCCCACTTGGCTCCCCCACAACTCCCACTGTATTCAGAGCAACATCTGTTTTCCCAGACACCATAGGCACATGGTGGTGCTATCAGCCTCCCAGTAGGTCTAAACAACCCACTTCTGGCCATGGGGTGATTTTAATGTTGTACCACATACAGGATTGGGGAGGGGAGTGAAGGTTGGATACCATTCCTGGCCTAATTAGCCCATAGAATAGTCTCCCAAGGGAAGCAGTGGGAGCTTCCTCATCTGGGACGTTTCCAAGCAGTTAGAGAATGAACTTGGGCATGTTCTGTAACAAAGGATCTTGCAGCAGCAGGAGGAGGAGGGGCCAGGTGACCTAATGGATTGTTGCCATTTCCCATGGCTCGGAGGTGGAGAACTTTGAGATTTCACTGATAAAATCAGAACAATGGACAATTTCTTTTTCCCTTCCATGGGCAAAGCCCAGAAGCCAGTGCAGCCTGGAGAAGGGAGGAGAGATTATCCTCCTGAGCTGTAACAGCGCTTCAATGCAGGAAATAATACTATATTCTCTGCAGCCGCTAGGTCAGGCCGCTGGACTGATTGCAGTTTAGCTCCTTGTTCCCCTTCAGGAGCCTCCTCTCTACTAGGACATGTGCCTTCTTCAGGCAGGAGGGGATCCCAGCTCTAGCAGAAACACACCCTGAATGCAGAAGCGCAGAGCTCAGAAGGCAAAGCAAAGAACACCAAAGAGCAGAAAGTAACCTCCTCCCAAAGTGGTGGCCCTGAATGACATAGACACAAGTGGGTGGAAGAGACAAGCTTTCGAGCTTTGGTCTCTTCCACCAACAGAAGATATAACCTCACCCAGCTGGTCTCCTCTCATGTCGTGGGACCACTATGGCTCCAACCACACTGCAATGGATGTAAGTGCTGAGCACGCACCATATTGCAACACCCTAACTCCGCACGGGTACTTTCAGTCAGCTGAAAGCACGGGGAAGCTGCAGAGAAAGCTCTGCTTTGAAGCCAGTAAATCTTTATAGCTTGAGGGATCACACTCCACTCACTGGGCCTTGGAACCGGCTGGAGGGCAGTAACTGGGGCACAGGCTTGTACGAATGGCCAGCCACCAGCAGAGTCTGAACTACCGCTGTCCAGGGCAATGCCTGAATGATTAGCCCTTGATTTTGTTTGGATCCTATTGTGGGCACTGACGTCTCATTCTGAAGCTGCAGTGGGAGTGAACGATCGAATAAAAACTACGGTTAGTTTTCTCGAGAGAGAAATCATCACTGTCATGGGAAGCCTTCGCTGCCGTGGCCTGCTGTTTGCAGGAGGATATGTAACCCCGCCATTGCTGCAACAATGAAGGAGCGATACCTGGTCTCCTGGAGAAGGAATTTGCCTTTCTTTGAAAGGGGACAGGCTGAAAGCTGAGCTGGGCAACAGGGAGTCCTGCTAATCGGGGAGGCTTTAGAAACACTGAACAGAGGGAGCAGGAATGGGGGGAAAGGGAACAGAGGGTAAGACAGTTGTGGGGGTGGAGGGGGGATACAGCAGGAAGGAGGCCATGGCAGACTGGAAAGGACAGAGCTAGGAGATATGGGTGGGGAAGAGGGAAGAAAAGGAGCAGAGGAAGGAGAGAGAGAGAGAGAGAGAGATGGGGGGTGCTGCAGGACAGGACTGAGATGGATGAGCAGAGCTAGGGCAGAACTAGACGTGCTAGGTGTGCTATAGGACTAGAGGAAAAGTTGAGGGGCAGAGAATTTGCACCCTACTTTCCCTGCCACCCTGGCTGTAGCCCATCACACCACAGCTCTAAGAGGCTTTAAAAGAGAGGAGAGGGACAGAGCCAGCCTCAGCTGTGCCTGCCTCAGAGTTTACCATCAAACCTGCTGCTGTTTCCATGTCAGTTTCTCTCACAGCCTCCTTCCTAAGGCTACATCTACACATAAATCACTACAGCAGCGCTTCAGTGCAGACACTCCAGTGACTAGAGGGCTTCTCCATCGCTGTCGCTAGGTCAATGGAAGAATTCTTCCATCAACCTAGCACTGTCTACACTGGGGGGGAGGGGGGGAGGGTAGAATTTACTGGACACCATTAAATTAGACTTGAATAAAGACTGGGAGTGGATGTGTCATTACACAAAGTAAAACTATTTCCCCATGTTTATTTTTCCCCCCTACTGTTCCTCACATGTTCTTGTCAACTGCTAGAAACGGCCCACCTTGATTATCACTACAAAAGGTTTTTTTTTCCTCTCTTGCTGGTAATAGCTCACCTTACCTGATCACTCTTGTTACAGTGTGTATAGTAACACCCATTGTTTCATGTTCTCGGTGTATATAAAATCCCCCTACTGTATTTTCCACTGCATGCATTTGATGAAGTGAGCTGTAGCTCATGAAAGCTTATGCTCAAATAAATTTGTTAGTCTCTAAGGTGCCACAAGTACTCCTTTTCTTTTTGCGGATGCAGACTAACACGGCTGCTACTCTGAAAGAAAAAGTGAGACTTGAAAAGACCAGGAGACAATCAGAAAACATCCACTGTATCGGATGCTTAACATGTTTGCAGCATTGACAACCTCAGAGGTGAGACAGGCACCCTTGAAGGCAAGACAACAAATAGGAGATAATGATGGGAAGCCCGACAATAACCATCAAATGATAACAGCAGAAAACCCCAAGATTAACACCACGTAAGGACTAATGATTGCAGGATGACATTGCAAAATGCATGGACTCAAATGGGAATTTACAACTATAAAGCTGGGGTGTTTTGCCATGGAACTCTGGGTTCAGTCCTGCAAAGCCTTGGAGCATCGGATCACAATTGACAGAGCCCAGCTCCTCACTCGTGCTCAATCTAACTGGCCGTTAGATTCCCTCAAGCTACAACAGACTGGTAACTTTAAACAACAACTGGCAGGAGTGTGTGTGTGTGTGAGCACGTGCGTGTGTGACTGAAAAGCATATGCTAACTGTTGTATTTTCAATAAATGTGGTGTATTTGCCTTTGCCCCCGAAAAGATCCCGTGTGTTTCGTATGAGCATAACATCCTCACTTCCTCCATATCCATATATTGTTTCATACACGCTCTCATTGTTCTTACTTATAGCCTTCCCCTCTTCTAGAATCAAACCTACGTGTTTCTGCCAGGAAGTTCTCGAAATTCCTCACTTTCTCACTCCATATCTTTCAGACAGGTAAATCTTATTTTTGATGTTCATTATTCATTCTTTCCATATGTTCAAACCATCTTAACTTTCCAATTATTATCCTGTTTGCAATTTAATTTTAACATTTATATTATCTTCTTATCCTAACATTAATTAATGTTCTATTAATCAATGTTCTCCAGCACATATTTCTCAATAAAAGCATTCCCACTGCATTTATTTGGGTTTCATCCTAATATCACAAACTAAGTATATACCTGTGGTAATGGAATTTATATTAATTATTTTTATGCCTAATTTACAGATGGCAAAGCGAGGCCCAATTGACATATTTATCAAGCAGAGACATCTGGTTGCTGAACACGCAATTCTGAATCAGATGACGCCAATGTAAATGAAACCGAAGTATTGTCAACAAAAAGAATTCATACTAGCTTTACTCAGAAATAGACGCCTCATACATTCAGTTCAGTTTTGTAGCCACAAATGATGATGGACTGCCAAAACCGCAGTGTGTTCTTTGTGGTGATGTGTTGGCTAACGACGCAATGAAGCCGTCAAAGCTCAAGAGGCATTTAAATACAAAACAATGAAATTAGTTCAAAGCCGAAAGAGTTCTTCAAAAGAAAGCATGTTGATTTAAAAGGCCATCAGAAACAGATCTTTGAAGTGTCACACATAAATACTTGTGCTTTGCGAGCTTCTTATAAAGTAGCGCTTTGCGTTGCTAAGGCTAAAAAGCCATACACAACTGGTGAGACACTAGCGATAGGTGGTACTAAAGATGTTTGCATGGAAATGGTGGACGAGCCGGTGGCAAAGAAAGTGGCTCAGGTGCCACTTTCAAATGACACTATAGCTCGACGAATTCAAGATCTGGCTGACTAGCGATAGGTGGTACTAAAGATGTTTGCATGGAAATGGTGGACGAGCCGGTGGCAAAGAAAGTGGCTCAGGTGCCACTTTCAAATGACACTATAGCTCGACGAATTCACGATCTGGCTGACGATCTGGAAGATCAGCTCATAGGCTAGATTAAATTAGCAAAGTACTTTTCTTTGCAGCTTGATGAATGTACAGATGTTGCTAATACAGCAATTCTGATGGTGTATGTGCGCTTTGAACATGAGGGTGATTTGAAGGAAGACTTTTTGTTTTCTGCTTCACTACCAACAAAAACAACTAGTTCTGAAGTGTTCAAGAGTGTGAGCGACTACATCGTTAACAAACATGGGTTGGATTTCAAGTTTTGTGTAGGCGTATGTTCTGATGGCACTGCCGTGATGACAGGACAGCATTCTGGAGTCGTTACCCAGATTAAGGCACTTGCACCCGAATGCACGTCGACACACTGCTTCCTTCACCGAGAAAGTCTTGCAACAAAAAAAACACGTCAACAGAACTAAACAGTGTGCTCAGCGAGGTCATAAAAATTGTGAACCATGTAAAGGCGAATGCTTTAAATTCAAGACTATTCGCTGCATTATGTGATGATATGGGAGCTGATCATAAACAGCTCCTATTGCATGCCGATGTACGTTGGTTATCGAGGGGAAAAGTCCTGTCAAGAGTATTTGAGCTCCGAAACGAGCTTGCCGAGTTTCTTCATGACAAAAACCAATTGGTCACAATTGTTCCGAGATGTGGACTGGATAGCCTAGTTGGCTTATTTGGCTGATATCTTTGCCATCTTTAACAATCTCCATGCAGGGAAGGATGGCTTCATGTCTTACAATGGCAGACAAGATCGACAGACAGAAACGAAAGCTAAAAGCATGGAAGAGTCGAGTGTCAAGAGATCGTTATGACATGTTTCACAACTTAGCGACAATCATCGCCGATGCAGGTGAAGACCTTGATGTTACATCTCTACGAAATATCATCAGTGAACACGACAAATTTGGCAGAATATTTTGAGTTTTACTTTCCAGCAGAAGAAGATCCATGGAAGACTGGATGGATCTGAAATCCGTTTATTCCACTGAAAGATGACTTAACGGTCACTATGGAGGATAAATTGTTGGAGCTGGCTGCTGGCTAAAGATTGAAGATGAGTTTCGAAACTACAACATCACTTGCTTCCTTTTGGATAAAAGTGAAAGCAGAATATCCTGAGCTTACTGAAATTGCTCTGAAAACTCTTCTCCCATTTCCTTCAACGTACCTCTGCGAGACTGGCTTCTCAACCATGAGTGTTATTAAGACAAAGTACAGGAATAGTATGGATAGTCATTCTCCATTGCATGTGGCAATGTCCTCAGTTAAACCACGACTGGATAAACTGACAAAGAAGCAGGCTCACCTTTCACATTAGTAAAGGCTAAGGTTTTAACATGCCTATTATTATGTTAATACATTTTTTTATAATATCTTTATTAGGAGACTTTGCTGGTTTGATTTTTAAATATTTTTATTTGTATTGTAATATTGTATTATTTGTTTACAAAATAAACAAAATTAAAATGTCTGCCAACTTTTATTGTATTCATTATATTGTTTCCGATATAAATTAATATTACTACGAATGTTCAAATAATATTTTCTTGGATCATAAACGAATAATATTCATTTTATAGTACCCGCACAGACGCATAGCCTTTCAGTCTGTCTTCAAAGTATTTAAATGGGAACATCTCCACATGTACGCCACACTCCCATTCCAATTAATACAGTGAAGAATGTTAGTTTTTCTGATCTGATGTGCTACGTGCCTATGCGAAAATGATAATAATGTGGTACAAATATGGTACCAGTCCCTGGCAAATATGGTACCGGTTCCTGGCACATTGGGGGAAAAAAACTGCCAGTCCGCCACATCAGAGAGTTTGAGAAGCACTGCTCTAGGGGACAGTGAGAAAGTGCTCTCTCCCCCTGCTTAATGGCTACACTAGACTGTCTCTTCCCACTAACCTGCAAAAGCAAAAAGGCCTGCAGGCTTTTATAGGATTTCTGCCAGCTGCAAGCAAGGAGCTTATGGGACCACATACTGAGACCCTTGTTCTGGAGCAGATACACAACCAAGCCTAGGTACACAAGCAAACTGGAGTGCAGCCGAGGTATGGGCTGCTTAGCCCAGAGTGACTGCATGAAGGACGGGGCTGGTGTCCTGAAATCACAGGCATGGATGCAAGGACCAGAAACCACAGGATGGAAAGGGGGCTGGGGGAGAATGTGCAGTGAGAGACCTGCAGGGAAGACGGGAGAAGGCTCTCTCAACACAGAGTCTCGCTCCTCAAATAGGAAAGACACATGGAATGTCTGGACCTGCATCCCCTTTTCCCACCATTGCCCTTTGGTCCTGACTGACCACGTCCTCTCAAATCCACCTGGAAATCCTATGGGCACATGCAATCCTAGCTACTCAGGCTGGTGAGTGGGCGAATCCTGTCCCCGGGAGATCCTGAACCCAGGAGGGCCATGCTTGTGTGTCAGTGAGGGAGCGGGAACTGTGTGTTTCCCCAGGGCGCCCTGGGGCTAATGCAAGAATTGAGCTCCAGCCCCAAGGCAGAGCAATAACTGAGCAGCAGCAGCTCTCTCCAGTGCTTGGAGGCAGGAGAGTGATGCTCTTGCCCCTTCTTCTACCTTCTGCTGGTGTGGGAGGAGACTAGAGACCTGCACCTTAGTTCCAGTCCCTGCTATGATCCCCAGGGAAGCAGTCGGGGGGAGGCTGAAGTGTTTCTTGGCCCTTCCCCTTTGGGCGCTAGTCCAGTTGGTCACAGAGACAGGTATCCCCCTCCCTGCTGCCAATGCACATCAGTTCTGATCTGAAGCACCCAGCTCTGCCAGTCTGGACCTCCAGCCCTACTACTGCTCCTAAAGTCCAATAAGCTTCACCCCCTACTATTCCAGTCCGGGGTCTCTCCTTGGGACACTGCCAGTTCTGCAAAGCATTTGCAATGGCAGAGACTAAAACAAGACCACCGCCCTCCTTAGGCTTTTACAATGGTTCCACAGTTAAACCCAGACCCCAGATCAGGTGGAAGTTTAATGCATTAATTCATTGCAGCAGGGAGCCCTTGGAAAGATCCTTATCCACTTCCATATCAGATCCAGCGTGGGGCTCTTCTCGATGGGTCCCCGGGTAACAGATAGTCATAGCTCTTGGAGACAGGGTAGCATTCCCAGTTGTGTTTTCTCAGACTGTCTGTAACTGGATCCCCCTGCACCAGGCTGTCTGCATTCAGTCCCGGATCATTTACAGAGTAAAGCTGAAACATCCCTTCAAAAAGCGACTGAGCTGAGAGGGAGGAGGGAGCCCAATCACTCAGGCATCAGACTTCAAAGCAGGAAACACAGTCAGCAAGGGGCGCTCACCTCCAGCAGCGGTTGGCCAGAGCAGCTCAACCCGATGGAAAAGAGCCAAGGCAGCATGAGGCAAAGCAGGCAGGTGAGCAGGACACACACAATATCCAGCAACTTCTCCCCTGTCAGGAGGCAGCTGGTTTGCTCAGAATCTGGGCCAGTTAAAAGCCTCCTAGTCACCTGTTAACCAGCAGTTTACACGTCACTGATACCACAGCACCCAGCGACAGGCTGAACACGACAGATGACCGGATACCAAACACTCCTGCTTTCCCGGGGCAAGCAATTCAGCTTGGATTGCCTCTCACGAGACAGGTTCAGAAGGATTTATCTACTGAACAAACGTATGGTTCAGACGCAGTTTCTGCAGAAGCGTTCATGTGTACAGACCTGGGATATAGCAGGTAAAATGTTAGTGGTCTATAAGTCACTGAGCGTCTCTCCCTAGCCCTGCGTGTCTGGTGGCTGCCCCACTTGGGAGGGGAGTTCCCTTCTGGAGCTCAGACACTTCTCTCCAGGCTGACAGCACTCAGGAGGCAGCAAACTCAGCCCACGGGCTTTCAAGGGAGCCGTCCAATCCTGTGGCAGTGCCTCCATAAAAGCTCAGTGCCACAGAGCAGAGGCTCGAGGAAGCTGGTTTGGCACCTGTGCCTCTCTCTAGCGTTTTTGCTCAGAAGAGACCCTCAGCCCAAGGCAGACGAACCACGGTGGTGATTCCACTGTGGCCATCCTGGGCTCCTCCAGTAACTACCTATCCACCCCATTTCCAACAAACGGAACCATTGATAAACCTCTCCCCTCACTTCTCTACCAAGGGAGCTTTTAGATCACTCTCCCCAAAGCAGAGGGCTTTACAAGGCCTGCAGTGGATAGCGCTGTCAGTTTAGCTCAGCTCTGCTACTCCCTCTTGGAGGAGGGGAGGAGAGAACCAGCTCAGCCGGACAGAGATGAAACACAGTTATAAACAAGCACTGATTAAAAGGCGGGCCAGTGTCATTGCATCAGTAACGCCGTCGCTAACCATTTTAGAACTGTCACTTCTCCCGTCCCAGATACGAGGGGTTGGGCTGCAGGCCCATCATCCCTGCATTCCACTCCAGCGGTAACATACTCCCCGCCTCGAGCTGTCTTGGCACTTCAAGGTGCCTCACCTTCAAACCTCTCGCACAAAAGCCCCCAAATTAAAAGCACCGGGAACTCAACCTGAACATTAATACTGGCATGCATTAGTGATCCTATTAGTCCCCAGCCGCAGCAGCCGCACTGCATTCCCAGCCTCAACGACAGATCGCAGCTGGAACATCTAACTCAGTATTCTCATAGGCTCCAGTATTTATAATGTGTCCATCACCGTAGGATCTAGGCATGGGAGGGGTTGATTCAATGGAATGCACAGAAGGCAGCAAGTCATAAGTGATGCCTCTTATTCAGTGAGATAAAGACGAACTCCAGCTAGGCTAGAGGGGCTGCCGCTGTCCTGCCAGATCAAGTGACTGCACCATTCACATCCTGGCCACCCACGTTTCCTCTCACACTCCCTCCACCTCTGAACTAACTTGCCGGTCTCGAAAGGGAACAGTTCAAAGCCAGGCACATGCAATGCAGCTGCCCCCCACTGCACTCTACCAGCAATCTTGTTTGTCCACACACCCATCTCTGCCAATGAACCCAGAGTGTGGCCAGGAAATACCTTCTGCTATTCCAGACTGGGACACCTGCAACATGGCTGTTTGCCAAACACACCTGGGAGACCCCTTGTTTCATGAACAGAGGCAAATTAGCAAATGCAACCAACAACATGGTGTTTGTTTTCGCCCATTTCAATGTTTAATTCATTTGAACAAAGACTTTGAGATCCAACTCTGCATTTGGGATTTTCAATGAACCCTTTCTGCAGGGGGGTTCAGGAGCGGGGTACAAGCTGACCCAGTGCTCGGCCAGTGTATTTCTTACTAACCTCCTCTCCCTCTTGCTGTCACCGTCCCCAGACATTCCCACTCCACCTGACACAAACCACTCTGCAATGGCTCCTCAAATCCTGCCCTGCAGCCTCCTGGCTATTCCTGACCTATACCACTGGGGGAGACACCTGCTTAGTGTGATGAACTGTGAAGAGGTTTTAATGATGCTCAATAAAGGGACTAAGTTCAGAATAGCCAACAGATTTCATCTGTAACCTTTCAGATGCGAACCCAGGGCATTAATCCCACTGTCACTGAGACCCTCAGGAAAAAAACATACTATTTTATTGACTTGATCTTCAGCTTGTTTCTTCACTTAATTTATTTCTAGTTAACTGTTACAGCCCCTTCATTGGTTGTAAAGCAGAGGCTCTGGAAAACAGGAGTACATTGCATCATGAATTGATGGCTCTAATCTCTTTATTTAAAAGCCCAGGTAAGAGACTGATGGGCTGTGGTTAGAGTTGTCTGGGGTTTTAGATACCTCCCCCGGCTTTAGCCTTCTCTTAGTGGGTTCCCCTCCCCTGTGAACTCCAGCCAGTGAAGAGAATTGGGTGAGAGACACCAAAGGTGCCTCACATTTTCCCCAGGGCACATGAAAAGATGCCAGACTAACAGCAGTGGAGAGCGGAGTCTTCTACTTATCCTCAGAACAGGTAGAGAAAAGGCAGGGGCAGTACAGGCTTCCCCACTGCGGCCTCAGCTCTGACAGAGGGAGAGTAGTTTAGGCGATGTCTACACCCGAAAAAAGTGCTCTTAACTCTGGTTAGCTAACTTGGGTTAAGAACACACTGTTTTGTGCAGTGTAGACGCACCCTGAGGTCTTGGCTTCTCTGCTGAGAATACTAACAAACGAGCCAACTGCGTGGTGCATCCTTGTCAATGAGGAACATACTTCTCCCACCAGCGCATTTCATTGCCCAACAGCAACCAGGGCGCAATGACCATCTCTACCACCTGCAGACCTAGAGGTGAAAGGAGCCATACCTTAGTCATTACTGATTACACTGCGTTAAGCCAAACTGCATTGACACCATTCCTGGGATATGGCAAGAGACCAAGGGGAAGGAAATAGGACCGCCAGCATATTAAGCAGAGACTAAGAAGATGTGCTTAATTGTAAGGGGAGGGGGGAAGCTACTAGTCTCTGCTCCTCCCACACTCCTGTGGTCATGGGTATCCACGCTGAAGGACCAACCCACACGGCCAGCCCTCCCACCTGGAGATAAGGAGTCTGCCTGCAGGGATACTGGTGCACTAAGTAAATGGCCAAGGGAAAATGGTTGTCGGATAATCAAAGATGCTTTCTGTGTATACTCGGCTGCCATGGAGGGGTTTCTGTGGGCGTAGCAAGGCACCCTTTGTTGACATACAAAAATAGTAATGAACAGCAATCCCTAATGTGGCAGCTCTGGCTGCCACGGCCCAAGCACGGAAGGTCAATCTGGCAGAGGCTGGGCCCACCTCCATATCCTCCAGAATGGTTTTCTGCTTGTGCAGCAGAAGGAACAAACAAACGCTGCTGGCAAAGGGGAAGAGTCCACTTTGGCTGTAGAGGGCTGCAACTAGGTTTTCTGTAAAAGTCCCGTCTTGCGGAACAGCCGTCCAAAGGAAAGATGGAGAGAGAGCCTAGAGAGGGACTCGGAGAAGGACCGAGCCTAACGCAGAAAAGCAGTAATGCCGGCAGGGAGCCTAATAGGAACTAGAAGAGTTTTAATTTAAAAAGGAGTCACAAACAGTAACACTGAGTCTCTTGCTCTGTACAGATTTCTGTGTTCCCTCCAACATGCAAAGGACAATCCAGAGGTCACAAGCTTACAGAGCCCCCTGGCAACTCTCCCTTCCCCTACCCCAAATGCCATGGTCTCCTGGATGTGAGGTGGTGATTGAAGTCATAGCCACTGCCCAACAGGAAGTGGTAAATACCATCCAAGATCCCAAGGATGTGGTCCCTTGTAATACACCATGCTTAGAAGCCCCTTTGCTCCCACCGAAGTGATGTCCTAAGTAGGATCTATCCCTGTATTCCTTCAGTCAGACCCCAGGCATGAGCTCTCCTTCTGCTTAGGCTGGCCTTCCACGATCACTCTCGCTTGTCCCCCCCAGCCCACAGGCTGGAATACAAAGTGCTTCCTCACAGCGATTCAAGTCAACTGGACAAATCAGTTCCTGGGGCATCGATGTTCACATCATGGCTTCCATATGCAGAACCTTCAAGGCCTCTGAAATCTGCGAGCTGGTGTCTATTTGTCCATACATCCCAACCAGAAAGGCCCTGTGCAATAACACTGCTGCATGCTCTGCGAAGGGGAAAAGAGAAGGTTAAGAGAACTGGTCTAACCAGTCCTGACTTGCCAGTAACAATCATACGGCACAGAGGAAGTGCTAGGACTAGTCCCAGCAAGAGAAAACACCAGTGCAGCGGAACTAAGTTTTAAACTTTCCAGATGGGGAAAGGCAGTAACTACACACCATCACGCCCAGGCATACAATTAACACTCCAGACAAGTATCTGATGAATACAAAGCTCCTTAACTCAAAGAGGAAAATTGCTACATGATCAGAACTGTTAGAGAGAAGCCAATGCTGGCAACATGGGGAGTCCCCGCAATAAATTCCTTCCGTGGCGTTCAGAGTGAAGCTGCCACTGGGCAGGCCAGGAAATAGCACCGAACCAAGCACCAACATCTAGCGAGAACTTCCCAGGAAATTCCAGTTTCCAATACAGACACAAATAAATCCGACACTGAAAGCAGTTGAAGGAGATTCTCTGGAAAAATCAGTTTCCAGCCTTTCACGGCTGAGTGTGCAGCAGCAAACGCAGAAGCCTAGACCTACCTTGGCAGAGAAGGGTGTATTCAGGAAGGTTTCTCAGCGCTGTCTGCACCACCTCAAAGTCTCGGCTGCCAAGGCAGTACATGAAAGTGGGGAGGAAATCAGCAGCAATGCTGGGAACAAAACATAGCACCGTCTTAGCATCCCCACTCTTAGCATCAAGGGAGCAAGAAAGAGTCAGAGCCGTACATAGGACAATACAGGGCACATGGCTGACAGAGGAGGAAGTGACTCAGGAGAAGCCTGACATTCATGGATATCTCCATTTCTCACCTGGGGTTGTTCTGAATTGAGCGCAGAGCCAGGCTGAAGGCCAGATTCCGGCAGGACTCTTCTGAAGAGCTCATCAATCTTTGCAGGTTAGTCTGAGAGGAGACAAGGCTGATCAGCAAGAGATCCCATGGCGACACTGAGAACAAGCACTTCAGGCTCACATTACCACCTGTGCGGCACTGCTCCAGCCCGCTAACCATCTATCCAGCAAGTTAATGCTGAGCCAGGGTCACATGCAGGGGATTTCTATCTGTAAGAAGGATCAGCCAGTTGTGAATGCTTTAAGCATCCAGAGGGGTTTTTCTCTTGCTCTAAACAGGACAATTGGATCTACATCCATTTCCCTGGTCCCTCACGAAGTTTTTCCTGCAGAACTGTTCCCCTTTCTCTCTAGACTGATATTACGGGGTGACAGGGACCCAGCGTAATGGAGAGAAGGAGAGGGGAAGTGTGTGTGCGTGTGTGTGAGAGAGCACACGTGTATAAATGGCTTAGTGCACACACTCATGTAGCAGTTGAAGGCCTAAACTAACTGAGAAGGTAATTCCTCACAACTGGCCTACCCACAGACACCATGATAATGACCTGATAAAGCAGAGGGAAAACACCACCTGAATAAACTGTGCAAGGTAGACTCTGCTGCAAGGAATCCCCCATCACAGCAAGTGAATTTCCAAAGGCCACTTCTGGGCTACATATACTCACAGCAAAAAAGGAGAGAATTTCTGGTCTCCGTCTGGACATCTCATCAACATCACTCAGCACCTCCAGGATATCTGGGGGGAAAGTCACAGATGGAAAAGGGTAAACCTTCCTTTCAACATAGCGGAGTCCGCAAAGCTCCAAAAGGAACACTTGTCTCAAAACACAAGAGTCCTCTGCTGAGCTATAAAGTCTTAACCTGGCATGCAAAGCTAAAAGACAGAGATGATGCTTCAAAGAGGACCTTAGAAGGATGCTCTGTACTATGGATCAACACCTCCAGAACTGCCCCAGCAGAGGCCGCATTAGCTGCTAGCATTGCTGTCTGTGGCAAGTTTCAGTTCTGGATCAATTTCAGTTGTAGCAGAGATTGATCTTTATATAAGGCCTCATACCGCAACATCATGACAAGCAAATCTGCAAACCATGCACACGTAGGGATCCTGTTCCCTATTTCTGAGTTGGGCAGCAGTGGGCTAACCCCACACAGTAATGTCCCAGATCAGGATAGTGAAGAATACTGGATGTAAATGATATTAAAAGAACCTTAGAGAAGCAAACTGTAGCTCCCTAGGATACTATGCTAACAGCCTGAACTTCTGTGGAGAGCACAAGGGGATTTTTGATAACCTAAAATGGGGAGCCGGAACTTTAAATGTTATATCTCATCCAAAAAGACGGCACTTCCAGCAACACAGCACCCCAAATGCTGTGCTGGGACACTGGTTCAGTACTGACCCTTAGCAAAGTACCACTCAGCGAATCAACCACATCACTTCCCAGAGCACCTAAATTGTCCTGGGAGGTCTCCCATCCAAACACAGAACAGATTCAACCTTGTTTAGCTCATGAGATGCATACTGGCTTTAGGAGATTTGCAGCTTCTCTTACAGGGACTGCATGGTTTAGAAGACTATAGGCTATGGTTTCAATTCTAGATGAACTTGTCTGGCTGCTGGTGGCGTCCCTGCACAGGGCTCATGGCTGCAAACCAGCTTCTCCTGTCCCAGCCAAATACTAGTTGAGCTGATTTTTGTCTATATGCTTCCTGTAGTTCTGGTCTAACATTCTCGGGAAGTGTGGCTAGGAGCAGCTACCATGTTCCAGCCAAGAGGAGGTGGGTAGAGTGATTCCTGTCTGTAAAGTCTATGAGGTGCTCTGGGAAAGCGGTCTCCACTTACCCTCCACAGTCTGGCCCCTGGAGAGTCTCTTCATGTATGGGGCCATTTCCGCTGGAGTGAGGGGAGTGAAGAGGGACACACTGACCAGGGGCAGAGAGCCGGCGGCTGCTTCATCTAGGACAGAGAGAAATAGTTAACTCCCAGGCATGCTCTGCACATTTAAAATGAAGGTGAATCTGGCATTCCCAGTCAATGGATTACATCACTGTCTACTGTCCCCTTACCAGGGCATCTGCTCAGAGAGGAAAGGGAGAGGTAACTATCCTTAGCCCCTGTAACACCCACAGCATTTCCTAAGGGACAATCCTATCAGAAGTCAGGATGATGTCTATGAGTAGGGAAGGAGCAGATGTATCCTTAGGAGATCTTCCTGAAGGGCTAGCCTGAAGACAAGCAGAGGAGAGCAGACTCCCTAGCAATATATACCTTTGGTGCTGCTATTCCACTGCATTGGGAAGCTCCGAGAGTTATAACAAGTGAGAAGTCAGTATTTACCCCTTCCCAGGCACTGGTTTCACTACTGCTGACCAGTTCCTCACAGGAATGTCTATGAGGACACAACCTTCACCCTCAGTTCCTTTCCTTCCCCCCTTCACTGTCCTATTAGAGCTGGGAGTGCAGAGCTCAGACTGAAGTCCACATAGAAGCAACAGAACTCCAAAACATAGCACAGGGGTGGGGATCATTGATCTAGCCCAAAGAGTTACACACACTCACCATCCTTTTCTTCTTCAGAGCCTCTGTCCAAGACACCACTCTTACTGGGCAAGCTTAGCCCAGCCAGGAGAGATTTCAGCATCACTAGGTCACTGTTATCTGATGACAGGTCACTATGGTGAAAGAAAAGGCATCTCTGGCATAAACCAGCAACAATCAGCTCAACATCCGGGAGTGAAAAGGAACAAGCTGAGGGTACATGTATGAATGTGAACGTGTGGGGAAGAGGAACAAAGATTAGTTTCAGTCACTGTGGGAGAAGGTGAATAAAGGGTAGAGAAGGAGGAATCAAGTAATGGACAAAGAGGCGTCAACAGACGAGACAGAAAACAGACAGTAGCCAGAACTGCTGAAGCAGCATGGCAACTCCAGCTCCCTCCCTCTAGGGGGGGCCAAAATATATTGTCCCATGTACTTGCAGATGGGACCCTGTATCCACTAGTCTGGGGGAGAACTCTGCTGCTGCCTGCCTGGTAATATGCAGTGTCCTATGTGTGCGCGTTAGGAAACCTAGGTTCTATTCCTGGAGTCTCTGTGAGCTGCAGCCAGTCTCTTAACCGTCCTGTACCTCATTTTCCCATCTGTAAAAGGGACACTATTGCTCATGTACCTTTTAAAAGCACATGGAAATCTCTAGGGAAAAGCACTGTAATAAAAGCTCAATAGTAACTTTGCTCTTGTTGTTTCCTATCTGGTTAGGAGACTGTGACTCCAGCAATTTATTTATTTTTAAGGTGGACAGCAATCCCAACAGATGGCCCTTTGCCTGTGCATCAGCAAAAACTACTGAATTTGCTGGCAGCCAAGTAATGCCAGGTAGATGGGCAATCACAGCGGGGGGGCACCATAGCAATGGGAGTAAGGTCAGAATAGAACACTTACTGGAGCGGGTCAGAATGTTTCTGCAGGAAAGACACAGCAGCCTGGGCATTGCACGTGATGTATTTGTGAATGAACTGGACGAATTTGGTAATGAAGGCAGCCAGATGACGTGAGGACTTCCTGTAATTCTGGAGGGATGGAGGGAGACCACACTTAACCGAAACCACTAACACCCAGGGGAAGCCTGAAAGTCCACGCGTCCTTCCCCTCCCCGTTTGTGCACATGTATTCGTACAAGCGCACACAGTATACACACATGTAAAGTGTGACACACAGCACCCTGAGATGGTCAGATACCAACTTCTCCCCCTAGTAGTTGGCTGGCTGTATGCAGTCTGTAAAGGGTAATGTTCTCCTACCAGTAGCAGGCGAATGAAGGAGAGAAGACAGTCCCATAGCGCCCCCTGGTGCTCACTCTGGAACACCTGTGGCTGAAGCAGCTCCAGGATCCCCAGGACATGGATGAAGAAAGTCAGGTGGTTCTGTTGCCGAAACTCCTGGAAATTGAGATGTACCCGCCCATGAAGCAGAGCTGCGATCATTGGCAAGTGTCTGAAATGCAAAAGTAAAGCATTAAATTCCAAAGCCCTTCCAGAGCAACTGTGTAACAGAATCAACTCTAAGATATTCAGCTCATCCCTCTCCTCAGCCTCTGCAAGATTTCATGCTCTGATCCCTATGTCCACGACCAGACAAATTCCCCTTCCCACCACATTTCTCTTCTTCGCTGCCCACCTCCAAAAGACTCCTCTGCTAGCAGAGGCATCACCTCATCAGGAGAGACAGCCAGCAAACGGCTTGAGTGGGTCTGCTGCTCATAGCATTTCTTTTATACACAGGAGTATGCTCCAGTGCTATAATCAGGTTTGCAGTGGGAATGTCGTTCTCGTTCTGGGGTGAGTGTTAATACTGACACAGAGGTCCAGCTGAAAAGGCTCCAGCCACTGGCCTGGTGAAGAGAAGGGCGAGAAGGGCAGTACCTAAGCAGAAGGATGGGGTGAGCCACAGCTAGCTTCCTGCATGCCATGTTGGCATCCCACACACGGCTCTCAGCTGACTTGGAATCGCTGGCTTCTGCGAGGAGGGTGATGAATCTGTGAACCAGGGCATCAAGCTAGAAAGAATCATAGTTGATAAAACAAAGTTCAATGGCTTGAAGCTGGAGGAGCAAGTCTTCAGCCTATCGGTGGGGTTCCAAGTTTCCTTTTAAGTAGGGAGAGGGTTAAAAAAATTGTATTTGATTTTCAGGTAAGCCATCAACCTTCCAACTAGCAAGGGATCTACAGTCCCAAGTCCCTCATTTTTCCCATCTGTGAAAGCAGGAGCTGAACATTACTGCTTCTCATATAATAACAAGGTGCCTAACATAACCTGGGAGAATGCAGGCGTGTTAATTAAGCCTTTATATCACACAGGAAAATACCTGCAGTCTTTATATTGCCGGGGTTTAGACAAGGACAAAATGTTAAAAGTCCAGTGTGTTCTGGAGTTAAGGGAAGCAAAAGATGGGAGCTCCACATGGGATCAAGATGAAGAAGGTTACAGTCCAAGGCAGTGTGTTTGTTCTTTTTGCAACCTGCCTATCAACTCAGCTCTCATGCTCATCACATGGATTTAAAGAACAGAGAAGCATACTCTGTTGCCTCTATGTCCCTTTACTCCTTACTTTGCAGGTACTGCTGTCTGCAGCCCCTTCCCTGGTCAGCAGTGTCTCAGGCATGGGCACAAGGAGCTCCGGCAGCTGCAGGTAGAGCTGCAGAAGAAGGTCCTGGCAGCGTTTTCCCACTGAGCTGAAAGAGAAAGGAGATGACAATGCACGGTTACATTCGTAGGCCAAGGAGAAAGTGTCTGATGCAGATCAGAGGCCTTAATATCCACACTCCGCTCCTCCCCAGCTGCACATCCTAAACAGCTAGAGGCAAATAACTACAACCACCGCCGTACTGCTGACTTAATAGCACTTCACTCTGAGATAGCCTCCTTAGAGCTGCCTGCTTTTCAGAGCAGTTCCACGGAGCTTTCCAGTGAGACTGCCTCTGATTCTCTAGCAGAAAGCACTGCAATTGCAAAGCTGCCACTGGGCATATGGCAACCAGTAAGTCCCTCTTAAAGTCCCAGAAAGCAGAGTTTCTGCACAACATCAGTGTTAAAAATGCAAATCCTACCATCAAAGAGTGAATCCCTCATTTAAAAAGTAATGAAAGTAAAAAGTGATTATACAAAATGGCCCATTCTGACTCAGCACACCTGCTCTCCACATGGCTGAGTCACATCCTGCATCAGCAAGGGGACAGTCCAGATAACCTAGAAAGTCTTTTCCAGCTCTACCATAGATGAGTCCAGGATTTAGATTGGCTTGATTTACTGACATATACGTGCTCTCTTTCTGTTAGCACTGCAGAGCCCATATAGCTATAGAGAGCAGGCTGGGCTCGATTCCGCCTTCAGCACAATCATCAAAAGAGTCAGCTCAGTTCCAGCTGCAGAATGGATTACCAGTGATGATTTCACAGATAGAGAAAACATCACTTGACTTCCAGTTCTGGGGAGGTGGGAGGGTGGATGCAGGGCTGGCAGCTAGAAACACACTTTTTGAGTTGTAAAATGGAGCAATTCGATCTTGAATTACAGAAAAGACACATACAGATAACCAGAGTATCACATTCAGAGTCAAACTGTTTCTAAGCTGACACGAAGGTAACATACTGGGCAGTTTCTAGATGCATTCTGAAATGCAGCGATCCTAGCAAAGCAGCCTTGGCAAGCCTCATTTGGGTCACGTGGCTGCCCAAATAGCCACCTAAGTAACTGCTGAGTGTGATGGACTCAAGGTTTGTTCGTTTCTGCATCCTCACCTGCTGCCCCACTGCTGGATACAGCCCGTCAGATACTCTGTTACTTTTTTAATACTCTCTAGGTCTCCATGACAACAGCTGAGCAACAGGGGTAACCGTGATTGGATGAGCGTGCAGGAGGCTTCCTCTGTATTCTGGCTTCTGGTTTCGGACTCAGCCAAGATCAGCTCAACCAAACTGATCAACTCTGATGCCTTTAACTGGAGCACGAACTCCTCTCGACGTTTCTGTAACGGCACAAACACTCTCAAGGTGAAGCCAGGGGCAAGGGCTGGCCAATAACCTTAGTCACACACTCTCAAACAGGAAGATAATCCTTTACATGACAAAAACTCCCTTTGTACCTCGCTTAAAAATTGCACCATGCCCAGGAATGGGAAACCAGGCAAAATATAATCCCTCTCCCTTCCCCCCCCCCCAAAAATGAGGGGCTTTGCACCTCCCTTCTCTACCCCAATTTTTCACAATGCATCGACTTCCATCCCTTGGCATCTGGCTAGAAAGAAACTGACAATTCATCCACTACACAAACTTGGACAAAGAGCTCCCCACTGGGGGTAGCTTGCACTTCCCAACCCAAAGGGGGGAATTATTCTTTCACTCCATCTGTACTTGCCTACCGGACAGTTAGTTCTGCAAAGATGTAGCTACGTGGCTACATTTTCACTATAACTCTTAACAGTCTCTGCAAGAGCTACAACCAGACGCTTGTTTTGTTGCAGTGAAAGTTTTACATCTGGGAAAATGTACATTTATTTGTATCAGTTCTGAACCAAAACTGTGAATCACCATCTCCATGTGCAACTGTAGCACAAGAGATTACAAACGTGCTGGGGTGCTGGCAGCAAATCTGCTATTATACACCAGGGTCCCCCAAGACATCATGGAAAACCAGGCCAGTGTGAAAAGCACATCCCCTTCTCCCATCCTGAGAGGGACTATGAAGGATTTAAACCACTACCTGAGGAGTTCTCTGGTCCCTTCCCTGCCAGATCCGAGGGATGTGAATACAGGCCCACAAGAAATCTAAGGATGCAGTCGGGTCAAACCTGCCAGAAGACAGAAAAATTTCAATGGGTTCAACAGCAAGTTTGAGATTCAACAGCAAGTTTGAGATTAGAGACACCATAGCCCTGAGTCGATAGAGTCTACAAATCACTAGAGCTTTGGAAGAAGGGAATGTCTGCAAATATAATATTGGTATCTGAAAGACTCACCTTTGCTCCCGGTTTTTGCAAAGCAGAATCCTGATGCACTGGTGCAATGTTGTCCAGCTGGACTGGTGAGTTAGGAGAGCCAACAGATATGGGCGAAAAGAGGGCACCTGAGACCCAGAATAACCTTTAGTCTGGAGAGAACAGGGAGAGATGGAAGTCTGAATCCATTTTAGGACACTTAGGTAGAGGGGGTAGGAGTAGCAGAGGAGGGCTCAGATACACTTAGAACAGAGGATACAGATTGTGCATGGAACATGAAAAATTGAGGACATAGGATTAGAGCAGCAGTGAAGCCTAACAATTAGAGCAAGTGATCAGAACCCAAGACTGATGAGTTCCAGTCTTGACTCTGACCCTGCATGTTCCTGGGCAAGTAGCCCTCTCCAAACCTCTGTTTGCCCATCTGTAAAATGGTGAGAAAACCTAGCCGCAGATCTGCTGTGGACTAAGTAACTGATAGCTGTACAGTGCTGAGAGAGCCTGGGAGAAGGGGGCTACAGAAATGCCAAGATTCCAGGATGGCAGTGACATGGAGTGCAAAATCCCACCCGGAGAAGAATTCACTTCAGGCCCTCTTTAGAGACAGACTGTGCTGCTCTGGAATTGGCATCACTGTGTATAGCAGTGGTCTCCAACCTTTTTATGCCCAAGATCACTTTTTGAATTTAAGGGCAACTCAAGATCTACCCCGCCCCTAAGAGAGATCCTCTAGGATTGACCAGTCGATCGTGATTAACTGGTTGGTGACCACTGGTGTAGAACGTGCTCTTATCGATGGAGCAGAACAGACCCCTTCTCCCACTAGCTAGTACAGTGGAACAGACTGAGGGATTCAGACTTGAAGGCTGCAGCTCAAGAAAGGGGCTTCAATTTAAGATTCATTCCTGGCTGAGAGATTCGTACCGTGTTCCAGGAGAACAGCAACTTTTGCTGGAGGTCTGGGCAGCTGCTGATTACTTCAGGGTCCAGCATCTCCAGCCAGTCATTGAGAAGGCCCGAGGAGGGCCCTAGACGAGCAGCTTCAGCACTAAGAGCACAGCACAAATATCAGGAAAGGTGCCACAAAACCAGACAGAGTCACCAGTACCAACCACCCCGAGACTCACCTGCTGCTATCCAACTCCTTCTTCACAGGTGTCTCCTCTTTCTCCTGGAGCAGCAGAGAGCTCACCACAGCAATTGGTCTCATGGCAGGGAACCTGGCTGTGGTCTCAATGGTAACCGAGAAGAGGACAGTCAGAAGCTCCTCCATGTAAGGAGACTGTGTTTCAATCAGACCTTGAAGGACTAACAGAGGGAGAAAGAGACTTCTCTCAGAGGCTTTGGGAGTCAGTGTGAAGTTGGTGAGCCAGATGATTGCATCTTTCATGAAGCCGGTTAGTACTGCACTCCCTTACAGTGAATCTCAGTGAGAGACAGGGCAGTCTTGGAACTTTCTACAGAAGTTATGGATACTCTACTATTCACTAGGGAAGCAGAACCCAGCATTATGCGCTGTTTCTCAGTTCCTGTCCCTGTCCCAAGCAGCTTATAAACCAATATGACAGAATGCAACAAAAGGAGGTAGAATGAGACAGGAGCAACCTTCCAGTAGGTCAGAACCCTTGATCCAGGAGAGCAAAAGCAGTCTCCCCAGCTCTACACTCCAACTAAGCAGTGGAGCAAGCATGCACATCTCTGTTCTGTCCCCAATACCAATGGCAGTTCCAGAAGGCAGGGCAGAAGGATAGCCATACCTTTGCTGATGAGTTCTGGCTCCACATTACACTTCTCTCCAGATTTCAGGGTTGCCATGATGGCTCGTACAGTGGAGCTGATCACATCAGGGTCACGACGGAATGCCAGTGCTTCTGCCAGGTGCAGGAACCCACCTCGAACTGCAGGGAATCACAGCATCAGTACCACTAAGCCACACCAGGGTCCTCCTTTAATCATTCCGCCAGCCTTGCTGTGGCTTCTTTCATACAAACACTTCACATGACTCCTCTTTCTAAGAGCTTAACATCTGAAACCTGCACACACTAGCACTTTCGTGCCCATCAAAAAACCCCAACAGAGTGCTGGGGCCGGAGTCACAAGCATCTATGGCTAGAAGACCCTATGGTCAACCCAAAGGCAGTTAAGTCCAAACCTCAAGCTTGTACTTTTGGCTGTGCTCTCCAGATCCCCCGGCCTTGGAACTCTGGCTAGATGATGGACAGCAAAACAAACAACGGCATGGAACTGTTTCACCTTGCAGTCTCTTGCCAGTGTTAAATCAAGGACAACTACATTCACATCATCAACTCTGATATCCACAGTCCTGAGATTTCCCACAATCCCACTTGCCTGCTCTCTAAGAGGCCATCAGCTGATGGGCCTTCATTGCAAATTATCCTAATGATTAATCATTTTGGCTGCCTCCTGTCCCTATTAATGTCACTCGAACAACATGTGGACATGAGCACAACCTAATCTCCCCCTTTCTTTTTTACTCTTGGGCATTTCTATATAGCTCTCCACATGCTGAAACGATGACAACCCTCTCCATTTCATTCTCAGAAAGGGGGTGGAAAAACAGCCACATTAGACTCAGCATCAGGTTCTGATTTTGACCCTTCTCTGCCCCACTTTGTCCATTCCGAGATGCACACTCTGCTTAATGCCTCTTACCATCACTGATCCTATGCCTTGAAGAGTACTGCACAGCAAAGGACTTGAGCTGAGCACGCAGAGGACCATCTTCCACAGCAGGATTCTCCAGCCATTGCAGCATCTGCATGAGGACTTTAAAGAAGAGCGAGGAGAAGGCGGTGTCTTGGGGTACGCAGCGCTGGGGAGAGAATACCAAAAGTTACAGGTGTAAAGCTAGGGAAGGTGCAGCTGGGAGTCCTGGTGGTGGGGATTGTTTGTACGAAGATGACAAGGCGATAACGCCCGCAGCATGCATGGGCACATACAGCAGACAGGCTACCTGGAACCCCAGCTCACTGAATGTCAACTCTGTGACCTGCATCTCCCCATGCACATCTGGAAAGACTCACTTGCAAGGATACAGAACAACTACATAGATCTAGTTCAATGCCTTCCTTCACTAATACAGTATATCTCCTAAGGTAAATCTCTCCCTGCTCTGAAGGCTATTCTAGGGTGTTCCTGTACTGCAGTTACTAGTCCCCAAGAGCAAGGCTGCCAGTGCTACAGGCTGCTGGTTTTTTCAGAGGTCTGAGCTTAACTGCTCCCTTCCCCTCTGCCCCCAGTTCCATGCTAGACAAGAGCCCACTCCCACATGGCTCACCTGGTACTGGCACAGCTGACGCAGCAGTGGGCAGGAGATAAAGTGGTTTCGGTGCATGGCCATCACCAGAGCCCCGCTATGTGGAGAGTTCATCAATGCTGCCACTGCCTGGAGAAGACGCACTGAAATCCCTGTCACCTGTGTGTTCCCTTGGCGGATGCGAGCCAATTCCTGACCCAGTGCCTGCTGTAACGCCAGGGAGATGGGGCGCGGGTTCGAATTCTGCCACCGGGGATCCGGGTTCAGTGGGAACAGCTGACAGAAAATTGAAAGACGGCAAGCTTGTACGAGAACAAACAAACAAAAGGACCATCTGCACGATAACAGCCACTGCTTCAGGGAATTGGTTTACATAGGGTTGTTCCTTGACATGGAGACGTGGCTCTGACCGTGTACACTAGAGGGGACCTAACAGTACCTGCTTTCCAAATACTTTAGTGACCTAGGGAGGAACAGGCAAAGCAGTGTCTTATAGATCAAATAAGACTACTGATACTAATATCCTGCATTTACACAGCAACTATTGTCCTAGGATCCACAAGCACTTCATAAATATTACCAAATTAAGCCTCAGAGGTAGAGCCACACAGATAGGGAAACTGAGGCACAGCAGTTAAGTGACTTGCCCACAAAACTACTAACAGTGGCAGAACTAGGTCTCAACCTCATGCTCTAACCATGAGATCTTTCCATCAGTAATTCCATTATCTTTAAAATAGCATGGCCTCCACAACCAAAGACTTATAACTCCCTCCTTCCAAGCACTGTGAAAGCAAGAGGCCAGAGTTCATCAAACCAGGCTTAGAATGTAGGCGTTGGGTCTGGAAAAGGCACTGCAGCTGTTGGGCCCGGGGATACAGAAGGGAGTAGCTGCAGACAAACCTATTCTCTAAATAACAGATGCAGTAGCAATACCTGAAGAAACATGCCCGCCAGGTCATCCTCAGGACCCAGGACCCGGATTTGAGTCAACGCCCGGATCCTACTCTGTCCTTGTGGGGTCTCAGGACTAGTTTTGGGCTTTGGAGTGTCAGCACCATCTGCAGAGAGATTAAAGGAACACTGTCATAGGCAAGCGTCACCAATTGGGGCCCAAATGAAGAGATGTGCCCCAGTTTTATAGACCCCAAACTGGTAGAAAGGTAAACAGCAGCCTTTTCTCCTTAGACCAAACATGAGGAGCTAAACAACATGGAGAAAAGAACAAGGATAGAATTTGTTGTAATAAAATCCTCCAGAGAAACCAGAATTCCTCTCCTAGTCCAGGAGTGGAGATAGGGAAGTTCTAGCTGGGGGTGGTGTCCATTGGTGGAGAAGTTTGTATGAAGGGGACTGATCTCCTTTTTCAGCCTGGGAGACACCTGAAGGACAACAAAGCAACCCACACTTCAGAAAGACAGACTGGAGCTGGGCCTCACAAAGGCTGAGGTGGAGTATTGGTCAGTTCTTTGTTGTGAGAGTGATTAGTGTATGTTGCGTAATACCTCGGCATGCTGGCAGGGAAGTGGTGAGCAGAGAGTGGAAGGTCTGCCCCCCCGTAGCTCCTCTCTCATGCTGAACCTCCACAAGATGAGCCATGTAATCTGAAAAAGGACAAAATATGAAGTTGGATACAAATGCTGCCATGTGCACAGCTCCCATTCTGCAGGGAATTTACACACCCCTCCGCATTCCAAGTAAGCAGAGAAACCCCAGCAAGAACAAACCCTGTTTCACAGACAGCCAGAAATCACCCACAAACAATCCCAAATTTCTCACAAGCTAAGCTAGAAAATGCTACACCCTTGAGAAATACACTCCAAGCCTACTCAGACAGGTCCCTGTGGACAGCCATGGCTGCTAAGGTGGCCTTGACAGAGGTCAGGCTGAGCTATCTTGGAACCTACAAGGAAGCTGCAAAATGATTCGAGCTAACAAAGGAGGATTTAAACAGCAGGTCCAGAAAGAGACAGATTCCTAGACAGCCTAATCTTAAGATCTTACTCTTGTCCATGATGTTCTGCTCCAGCGTCTGTGGGTCGTGAGACACTGCCTGATCCAGGTACTGCAGGAGTTTACTCATACTGGAGACTGGGATCCCAAAGGACTGAACAAAGAGAAGCAGTTGCTGCGGTTCCAGATCCTGCAATGCTGAAACACGCAGACATGGCCAGTCAGAATCCTCAGGTTTCTGAGTCACTCACACATAGGAGCAGGATATGTTCGTGAGCAGGTCCATGTGGTTTTGGACACGCCATCAATGACACCTTTACTAGCAGGGCTGCACAGGACCTAAGCCAACACTGACAGCTGCTTATGGGTTTCTCTTTGCCCTGTACAGACTCTGCACATATTTTCCTTCTTATTGCATCCTCCAGTTAATTCACTCCAGGGTTAATTTGATCCTCCATTTAATTTGATCAAAACCTCAGGAACCAAATCATCTGTATTAAAAATAACTGCCACCCTCTCTGTTGATGGCCGCGGGCAGGAATTATTGAATAATTCAATCACTGGCAAGAGAGAGCTGTCATTTAATTAGTAAGGAAGGGACAAAACCTCTGAATGCAAAGAACAGACAGCAGTGAAGAGCCACGTGATGCTAAAAGATGCAGCTATCCGTTATATTATTCAGGCACTGCTACTGCCATTGTAGGCACTGTCGTGTGCTATGCAAGCTGTGATATGCACTCACCCTAGTGGTCAGATGTATGTTTTCTGCAGCTTAATTTAGTCAAAGGAATACAAATGGATCTGGTTTAAGTAAAAGGAAGGTCCTCTAATTCCACAGCCCTTGCTCCCTTTAAAATAAATGGTAAGGCTCAATAGTCAAGCTGGCAGTACAATCCTAATAAGACTTTAGAGGCCGAACAGTTCCCCGGCCTGGTGCAAATGCCAAAACCACAGCCAGTGCAAGACAGGCATGGACAGAGCTCAACGGTAAGCAGAAAGAACAGCCTGCATTGTGCCAGGGGGTTTGATATTGGAGTCGAGAGCTGCCTAGAGAAGGCTCCTCCCACCCCCCTCGATTGAATGCTGCTGTTTATTCACCTTCCACTTGGATTGAACTGCAGGAGCCTGATGCTAGTCGGCAGTCCTTAAATGCTTTATACTAGTCCCCATGTACCAGTGCACCCCTCCCCCCAGAAAAGAAAGGGATTGAAGGTAGACAACACAGAGTAGTATATAAGGAGTAAGTGAAGAGTTTACACCAGTGGTTCTCAATCTATTTACCACTGTGGGCCACATATGCAGCTCTCTCTGGGTTATGTGGGCTGCATCCACACAATATATATACTACCTGTATGGCCCTGAGGATATCACATGGGCCGCCGCTGTGTGCTGACTGGCCTGCACGTGGTCTGGGGGCTGAGAACCACTGGTCTACACACACGTCCCCGCTTGGACTAGCCCAAAGTCCCTAAGTCTCTGTTGGAGGGCAATGGAAGCCCTTTAGCAAACAGCCTAGTGAAGCAAGGCAAGAGGCCTGTGCTTGGAACCTCTCTGCTGCAAAGAAAGAAATCCAAATCTGCTAACAGACAGACACTCCCCTCTATCCCTCCACTCATCTACAGCACCTATGGGATAAAGACGGCTGAGACCTCAAAGGAGCTGGGCTAATTTTTCAATGCAGCATTTCCATATCTTTCATTGGCTTTGGCAACCCAACCCCCAGCACGTGTCCCTTGGGCCCCACTCACCTGCATCCACTAGGCGAGGGACCTCGGAGCGGATCATGCGCAGCTTCAGCCAGTCAGGAAGCAGCAGGGCCTCCTCTGAAGTGTCAACAAGAAAGGCAGTGGGGAGGGGCTTCTTCTCTGGGAACCAAATGTCCAGCAAGGCGCAAAAGTCACCTTCCCCTGCTTACCAGAACAGTTACAAAAGTTATTCCACATGCACATTATACACACTGATATACCCCACCCTTCTCAGTATAAACGAGGTCACTTCCTTGTTAAGAGGCCGCGAACCACCATTCTGCTTCAGCAACAAAAGACAAGCTTAAATTGGATAAGAGGAATGTGAGCCATATGCCAAATGGTCTGACTCTCACGCTACACTGGGGGAGAGAATTCCCATCAGTAACTTTAAAATTGGATGCTGCCAATAAAAACAATGTTCAAACATAACCCACTGAACCGAACAATGGATTTGAAATGTTCCCAACAGCTCCTAGGATATTTTGGGTTACTTGCTGAGCAGAGACTAAGTGCTTAAATCAAATAGAGAAAAAAGTAAAACGTACGTTTCTTTATAACCTTAAGAGGCTCGCAACACATGCAGCAAAACAAGAATTTGTAAGCCCTGCATTCCCTGCCCCATACATATCCGCTGGTTGCACATTACCAACCTTGAGGTGGTCCCAGCGTCAACAGAATGACCATCGCATGGACCACAAGAATGTGCATAGTGGCTGTTTCCCCACTACTCCAGCGAAGGAACACCTGATCCTGGGACTCAGACTATAGGAGGGGAAAGAAAATAAGTAACCATGAAAGAGAGTACAGAAATAGGAATGCTAGGAGAGATAGAGAGACGCAGACAGCCGGAGGGAAGAGAAGGACTCAAAGAAGATTGAGGGAGATGCTTACCCAGCTGTACACCTCCTCCCCTTCCTTGCTCTGGCGCATGCGCTTAACGTAGCAAGAGAAGATGGAGAGCAGAGCAACCAGCACTGCTTCTGACTCAGCACAGTATGAGAGTTTCGAGAAGAGATGAGACATGATGGTGGAGCGTTCCACTATGAGCCTGGCCACATCCTGCAGGGAGAAAACACCTGTGAAAATCTTCACACAGGCACTCCTGCTTCACTCCCTAGCCCTCTCCAGCTTTGATTGTGGGAAAAGCTATTTGCCCACCTGGTCCTGCCCTGGATCAGTCCACTGGTCCATCTTGCTACATAAGGGCCACGGGGACGTTATGGATGGAACTGCAATCTTTGGGAGGTGGGCAACACTGGAGCAGGTGTAGCACAAATCATCTTCCTTACTTAACAACTGCCCCCTCTGTTATGGCATATCCAGATTTCCATACACCTATAGCACAGGGAGTGTTACCAGGTTTAAGTCAGATGGAAGGTTTGTCGTGGTTGTTAGAAGACTCAGAGATCCCATGATTTTTGTTATATTTTAACAATCGTAACTTAAGACACTGGGCATGCGCGCGCACAGAGCCTGGAGACCAGCCCACATGACTCCCAGGAGGCAAAGAACGATTCAATAGATTCTCCATAAGACCTACGTCCCTATCACTGGGAGATCACCAGGGCAGCACAGAACCCGCACAAAAGGCAAGAAAGTGCTGGCAAGGTACCCTTTAAAATCTGTGAACAATGAAAGACGCCAAGTACCCAAGATGGCCCAAAGGATATTTTAAAAAATTCAGAACTCCTCTTTGTTTACTACAAAATGTGCCTGACTTGTCATGTTGTTATGCCTCACTCCCAATTTCCCAACATTTATCATATACCTAGGTATTAATGGCAAACACTCTCCAGCTGGGTCCAGAGACTGCACTCTCTATCAGGGTTGGGATTTTTTATTTTTTTTAAACCTATCTATAGTCTCAAATTCACCATACTCCTGCGAATGGCTATCCACCTCCCAAATCAGAAAGTCACATGTAGTCTGACTTCCAATGTGAGACACTTGAAAGAAACAAGACACCCCCGCGTGTGACTTGTAAACTCATTAACAGGTGGTTAGTTTGTACAGCAAGTCTCTGGCTCAGTTACGAGCCTGTGGTCGTTACAGCGCAGAGAGGTGTGAGATACAGTGTTTCCATGTGATCACTCAATCCCTTCTCTTACCAGAGAGAGGTCATTGTGCTGCCCCTGATCCTCTATGGGGGCGTGCTGGGATAGGTACACCAAATAAGCACTGATGGTCTGAGGATCGGTCTCCATGTGGATGGCCTGGAACAAGAGGTTTTCCAGTTAGTGATCATTAGACAAGAGCAACAAGCAGTAGCAAATTAGGGAACATCCCTTATCCCAATATATACACACATCCCTTTGGTTCAGTTTAGCATCAATAGGGCAGAGGACACTCTGCCTTCGGAGCAGGCCACTCCTATCCCTGCCCCACCTCCCCAACACCTCCAGTTGCTCCCAGTCACCTTTACCTGTTGCAAGGCAATAGATGTAGTTGCCCTAACACTGTCAAACAACGGCAGCCTCGGCAGGTCTCTTAGCAGCCATTGGTATCCCTGCAGGAGCTCAGAGTCACCAGAATCTTCCTCCATAGGGTGCTCTTTTTCCTCTCTATCACGCAATCCCCCTTCCGACAGCACCAAGGACAGACCCTGCAGGGAGATGTACAATGGACAAAGCCCATGTATATAAAACAACAGCTGGGTGAGCATTTTCATACTGTACCATAAACCAAGAACCCCAAAATGAAAACAGAGCTTCAAATTCCATCCACTAACAACCTGAAGGTGATGTGTATGCATCACAGGAAGAAACATGGACTCTGGGTCACTGGAACTGGCCATTTGTGTTTTAGCAGCAACCAAAAGAACTCTCTACTTAACAGTTACCCTGGGAGAGGTTTCAGACTACTGTACCCAATCACAACAATCAACACAGAACATGGGAGGAGAGCACGTCTCTACTGTCCTCATGGTACCAAGTATGTTCAGAGAAGTCTGCAGTCAACAGCAGTTTCCCCATTTACATTCTATTGGGAGTACCCCAAGGACAACTGATGTTGATTTCCCCAAGAGCCCCAGGATCTGCAGTCTGGATTCTGCACGCATAGGATCTGCATCTTAATCCCAGCTTAAGTGAACATACTCAAAAGGACATAAAAAGAAAAACCAGCTGCTGAACAGAGGTGGTGTTTTAACAGCAAACAGCAACAATCAACTTGGTACATTTAGGGAGATCTTGAGGTAGGCTACCCAGCAAGGGTGGCCTCCAATACATATTTACTATATTGTACCTGGACAATCTGCTTGCTTGGAAGGACAGGACTCTGCAGCCCTGTCTGAACAAAGCACCAGAGTCATTTGTGACATCCACGAAACAGGAGAGAAGAGTTCAAATGGACAAATGAGGATGGAGCAAGGTTCTTGCCTTTAGCTCAAGGGCAGCATGCAGAAAATAAGGAACAACAGCTCCATTCAAAAGCCCCTCCATGCCCAAGTGCTGTCTGAACCACGTAAGTGAGAGACTCTGCCCATCATCCCTGGAAAACCCAAACCAGTTACTGTCTGTTCTTCTTACCTTCATGGCCAACACTCGGGAGGCCACCTGAGAGGAACTGAGGCGCCGCAAGAAGTAGTCCAACACCTCACAAGTGGTCTGCTCATCAGCTCTGGGGCCCAGGAGCAAGTCCTGCAGGCGCCCAAGCAGCTGTCTCTGCTTCTGCTGTCTCTGGAAAGAGAAGGTATCCATCCAATGAGATCATATCAGAACCAGGCCACTCAAATACCTGAAGCAACCAACCCAGGAGGTCACTTACCTGACGTTTCTTGGCACGCTGCTCTTTACTTTCTCCCTCCTCCTCTTCCTCGCCTGAGGCAGATTCATCAGCAGCATCATGCAGCAGGAACTCACAAAGACATTGCACTGGAAGAACATCCAAGGAGCCCTCACTGGACTGAACCAGGTCTGCTAGCCATGGCATTGATTGGGACGAGGCCTAGGGAACACGACAGATACAATGAAGGGCTGGAAAATCCAGGCGTTCCTGCACGTTTACCATTGCACTGACTGGTAAGCATCTCCCATTAGTTCTCAAGCAGCAGAAGGCAACCCCCACACTCCAGGGGAGAGAAATAAGCCACTTTTCCTTGCATTTGATTCATCTCCTGCTTTCTATCCCTGCAGATCCCATAAACCCAGGCTTCAGGCCCCTGCATTACTGAGATACCTTCCTGCAACATGCTTGCTCCCATGCTTCCTCAAAGCTCCAGAGAAGCCAGTTCCAGTCTCCCAGATCCTCAGGAAACCCACCTGCCTCTGAATGATGTTGAGGAGAAAGTCTGGGTGGCGGCTGCGGCACAGGAGATGTCCTAAGCGGAGAGACTGATTTAGGCTTTTCACCTGCTCCAGGACATGTGGCGGAGGTCTGCGTGGGGGGCCCCTGCCAGAGAAACAAAGAGGCCTTACACACAGCTAATCCCACCCTCACAAAGAGACAGACACACACTCGGTCATCAGTGCATAAAAGCCACACATGTGACAGAAGGGGTAGGAAGCAGTCCAAATGGAGAGGGCACATTGTATTTGCCCTACACAGCCACCGAATCCTTTTTTTCCTTGGCCAGTCACCACTACTCTACCATAGCCCACCTGAAAGCCTCTGCCTGGAGCTCTCTGCCTCCAAGTGAGATCTTCAGCCTTGTTTCTTCCTGTCTGAGGATGCCACTACAAGGGTGGGAACTCCCTGATTGTACCAGAGTGGAGAAGACTACTCACTGGGGGTCCAGACTGGTGAGCTGGGACAGCAAGAGGCTGCTGCTCTCTGTAATAGTCTGCTTTGTAGATGCAGCAGCCAGATGACCCTCAAATGCAAGAATTTCCTGCTTTTCCCGCTGGGATATTTGGAGCTCACGATTAATCATCTCTGTGCGGGTCTCCTCATCCGTCAGAGTGCAGGGGGGATAGGAGTAATTACTGGGAAGAAGAGGCACAAAAATTATTTGACCTTCTGTGCTATAAATTCTGTGCTGAGCAAAGAGTCAAAATGCCACAATGTTCTTGGTTCAGTCAGACAGCATGAAAACACTAATGGGCCTTCCAAATGTGGATGAAAAGCCACGCCCTTTCCAACAAGCCATGTCCCATGCATCCCTTCCTTTCACAGAGCCTGGCTTCACTGCCGATCTGTGACAGCTAAGGGAGAGGTCCTCGCTCTTTCTAGGCTCAGCCCAGCTGCTGTCCAGCAGGTTTCACTTCCGTAAGCTTTGTGCCAAACCTCATCTCCCCCTACCCCTCAGACAGAGAAAGGAAGAAGCCGTCAGGTGCAAACGTGGTTCAGAAATCCGTTCTCTTCAGGAGTGGGATGAAACTAAAAGAGCTAAACACCACTCACTTAGTCATGACCATTTCCATGAGCATCTTTAGTGTGGGATACTCCTCCCAGGCAGCCAACCCTGCAACCCAGAAGAAAAGGGCAGTCAGGGGATTAGACACCCAGTCAGGATATTTGTGTGTGCACAGAGCATACCACACTCCCTTCCCATCCCCGCAGAGTGCAAGCACTCGTTCCCTCACACATACAAACAGAACAGGCACTCACAACTAATCCCCCTGCTCACACTATGCTCCACTTACCATGTGATCCAAATTCCTTTTAGACCCCGAACCCACAGAGCTCTGCTTACGCAGCGCATATGCATCAATGTGGAGTCATGCAACAACAAAACCTAGCCATCCTCATGTGCATCTACAGCTGAGACAGCAGGAGTCAGCAGAGCTCTCTCCTGTGACACATCCCAGCTGTGCTGGTGCTCAGAGAAGTGCTCATAACTCACCAATGTTTTCAGGGTTGAATGCGGCCACTACCAGAAGGAGAGGCCAAGCCTTCCAGTAGAGGGTAGAGATGGCTAGATTTGGAGGCTGATACCTGAAAAAGCCATTGACAGAACCAAGTTATTTGTATTCAGAGTTGCCTGTTCTAATCACTAGACCAGCGGTTCTCAACTTATTACACATTGTGGGCCGCAATGTGTTACCTGGGCCGCAGGGGCCGGCAGCCCTGACACCGACCCTGCTGGGTGGCAGGGCAGCCAGGAATCTGGTGTACCCCTGCACGTGGGTGGGCCTTTAGCACATAACTGAGCTGGGCCACAGTTGTGCTAATTGGGCCACATGCGGCCCACGGGTTGAGAACCACTGCACTAGACACATTGCTTCTCTGCTTAGCTTTTTGCATTCAGCATTGTCAGAGTCCTGCAGGTATATCAGGTGAATACCCTGCTCAAGTGAGTGAGCACAGAGACCTGGAAGGATCAGCAGCAAATACCCACACCGGCATAAATTTCAGAGCTTCTCCACAGGGAAATTCCGACCAAGTCCAGTCACTGGGAATCAGCTGCAGGGTACAGAGCCCACCCACTGCTCCCCAGAAATTCCCACCAGAGCAAGACATTATTACAAGTTTACTCTAGGGAAGGGTTCAAGTACTCTCAGAAACAAGGTGAACATGGGCTAGAACTTTGCAACTCCGAGTTTTGCATCTACAAGCCTCACCCTGGGGGCAGCTGGATGTTCTCCGGATGATGGTAAGTACACAGATTTAAGACTGCATCGATCAGCTGGATTCTCTCCACCCTCAGAACCTCTACATCTAAAGTGGGAAGAGAACGAACAGGTTATAGACATGGGTACTTGGCTGATGTTTGCTTAAGAACTATGCTAATAAGCTGTACTGAAAGGCTAACCTCAGATGAGTCTACTGTCACAGGCTTTGATTGTATCATATGGGTTTGGGAACAATCAAGATGTTTATGGAGAAATCAGGATCAGGAGCAACTTTAAGTAAATATATATTGAGTTTTTCAGCTAAAGATGGGTTTTAAGTTCTTTGATTAGGGAAAACATTTTTCAAACTTAACAAGCACTACACTATTTACTTCTACGGAACAGGTTTAGAAAAAAAATTAGCAGTAAATCCATTCAGTAGTTTAGGAGTTCAGAGAAATGAAAAATGCCCTTTTTCAGTCCAAGTCTGCTGTCTAACCTTTCTGGGCCCCTCTAACTTACAACTGTTTCAACACGTGAAATGATGCAGCATTTAGAGCATTAATACTTTGTGACAGATTCACCAATGAAAATGTGGTCAAACAATAAAGTCTAGTTTTTTCACCTTTTAGACTTTTGTGTTTACTGCCCAATCTCCAGCATATGCTATGTGCTTTAGAGACATGCTTTGGCACCACCCTGAATTCTCCCCCAGACACATTTACAAACACTCAACACATACAGCTCAAATCATATGGTTATATTCATCTGAGTGACAGCCACACTGACAGAGTTCTTAAGTACATCTGGTTGGCCAGGTGATTTGTGAAGGTGATCTGTCACAAGTCAATATTGAATATGAGCTGTAAGGCCAAAAGAATACTTTAGTAAATCACCTTGACTATTTTTTTTTTTAGGGCTTAGAATATTTTTAATTGACTTTTGTGCTCTACATAACAGTTAAATTACTGGCTGTAAAAACATTAGTTTTCTCTGGGTAATAACAATCGCACTACTTAGCCCATACACAGCCAGTAATTAGCAAATAATAACCCACTGTGCAGGGGTGTTTAGCTCCATTTTGCAGACAGAGAATAGTGCAGGGAGGTGAGTGACTTGCCCAGAGACAGAGAGAGAGCCAGTGGCAGAAAGTTCCTGGCTCCTAGTCGTGTGCTTCAACAACTAGATCAAAACGCTCTTCCCAAGTCTAATGCAGATGCACTTACTACCTGCTCCAACCATTCTGAGGTAGATCAGGGGAGCAGTGGTACACGTGCACTGCAGACTCTCTCAGACCCACATGGAGGGGGGATAGGAAGGTGACAGGCTGCCCACTCTCAATAGGGCGGGAATTGCTACGTCACCAAACCATTTTTGCACAGCATTCCTACCGTCTGCTTGCACAGCTGCCGCCCGCTTCACCAAGTGGTCAGCAAGCTCCATGGCATCAGCAGGGCCGAGGGGAGACCGTGACAAACCAATGACAAGGATCCGCATGAGCGTGTCTTCAAGGATAGGCACCTCAGAGCAGAGGCGCAGGAAGAAGCTGGGAATGAGAAATAAAGAGAAGGCAGTGACCCACTGTCCAAAGAAAGGGGAACCTTTCCTGATCGCAGCCTGGGGCTGGGCTCGTATTGCTTGGACGTGGAACCAGTGCCCACAACCCCTAGCTTAGTCACATATGAGAACAAGCCCCCTTCCAGAACACGGCTTAGTTTGCCCCCTGCAATTGAACTTTACAGACTTAGGCAGGCAGGCTTCAGATCCCCAGCACCACACGCAATGCAAGGCCATTCTCTCTGCAGTCACAGCACCAACTGGTGTGGGGATGGGGGGAGGAGGAAAAGGGACAGGTGGAGACTGGAGAAACCCCATCTTCTGAAAATTCCGACAGGGACAAGGAGACCTCTGCTCTGCTGATGTTTTCAAAGACAGGAGATATAAAACATCCTTATGGAGAGCTTAGTTAAGCACCATAAATGTCTGATTTCTCCTCTCCTTACTTCCACAGCTCTCCCCATGGAAACCCAATCGCAAATGAGGTGCATGTACTTACTTGCGGTCACTCTCAGGGGGCCAGTTGTCCCATTTGTAGTAGGTCTCTGGCTGCTCTGTGAACAGCACCTTGTGAAGACTACAGAGAGAGACAATAATAAATTCTCAACTTTCGTTGAAACCCAGTGTATCTTTCCCCGGTGTGTGAATTGAGAGGTGGTGGATGGAGAGCCGTAGAGACTGGAGCGCAATACAATCCACAGAAGAATATATCATACAGGTGAGCTTCCCCACACTGCTAACTTGTCCCAACTCTGACCCAGAAGGACTCCCTCCTCAGGCAAGAGGAAAGTTCTGCCAAGACTAACCAGGGGAACAGTTAGTACCAATTGCAATGGCGATGGGTGGTGCGATATGCAGTACTTCCAAGGAGACCCCAATAGCCATTAGGTGGGAACAGATTTCAGTTATTAACGACTTCAGCTGATCTTTTGGTCCCATTACAAATGCCTCAAACCATCTAATCCTCTGTAGTATACTCTTGCCTCCAAGGGCAGAAAGTCTCGGAGACAGAGCTCTATCTAGTCTCCACTCTGTACAAGAGCTTCCCTATCTAGGGACCTTTCCCTCCATTATCAGATCAGATCAAAACACAGGTCCAAAGGGGCTGTTTCCTTGACAGCATAATTGGAATGGAAATACTGTTGAAATACTATCAGAAGCCTTTAGCGTTAAAGTTTGTACAGAAGTGCACGTGAAATCCCGAAGGGAAAGCAAATCCATCTCCCTACCACTAGGCAGAGCATTCCTGCTGCTTGGCAGCTGTGGGGGAGACACTCCAGTTGTCTCTACATAGCATGTTTAGTAGAGTCAGTAATGTGACTGGGGGGGTTTCCAGAGCAGGTTTGCTAGGAACCGCTCCATTCAACTGAACCTCATACCAGTGCACGTAGTCCTTCGGAGCCAGTTTGCTGATAGATGGAACCACTGTGTGGAGCCACCAGACAGCATCTCGCTGGATGGCAGCAATCTGGTTCTGGAAGGAACGCAGCACCTCCAAGTCTGAAACAGACATACACTCAGGTCAGGAACTATGCACGTATTTCACAGCCCCCTGGGAAGCTGGGGTGTGACTGTTATGAACAGCCATCTCACAAGCAGATAGCTCCAAGGAATCAGCAGTGAATTACCTGGAGAGGCCCAGCACACGAGACCAGCTAACCATCAGCACCCACCACTATTATAGCACACACATTTGGTAGCGGAGGGGGCTTTCTGGTACCACCCTTGGGAACTAGAATAAACCCGGGGACATTTTAGCAGAAATGCAAGGCTAAGACAAGGACATGCACAGGCAGCAGCTTTCCTGTTAGCCCAGATAGTTGGCTCTCAAGTAGTTTATAATGTTCACAGCTGCTCCATCATACAAAAGCCAGATTTCTGAACTGTTCCCACCACGCCAACTCAGTCCCCCTTTTCTCCTCCTAGTACATGTCTCCCAGCCACTGTTTTCTATGGCTATTACAAGCACCTCTGCTCTGAGTGATTCCCAGGGTTGACTGTGCATCCAGCTGGTAGATTTACTAAGATGTGGCCCTTCATACCCCAACTCCACCAGCCAGAATTCTCGGGGTCCTCTCCTACCCCCAGCCTCACTACTCCCAGCTGCAATGTTCCCCCGATGCCACTTCTGGATGTTCTCTACCCCACATGTCCGATGTTCAAAGGAATACAGGCTAGGAGGCTTACTCTTTTTCTCTCCTTTGTCCCATGCAATCCCAGCCTCCTTCACCTGAGCCGTGATGCCGAGCATCATGGAGACAGCCAGCAGGTCAGTTATGTGGATGACAAACCGCTCCTAAAAACAGATCACTACGGTTGATATCCCAGCTGCATCTGGAGGATGAGTGTCCATCATCCAAAGGTGCACCCGCTGCCAGAGATGCCTGTAAAATCATGCAGGGTGGAGAGGCAACGCAGGGGTGCCAGTGAGGGGATATTGGGCCAGGAAACAGGAAGGAGGGTTCATAAGTCCAAGCAGCGTGGATAGGAAAGAGGGACTGGAATGTGGCCACTAAACTGCAAGAAGCAGTAGCCAAGCCATACATACAAGGAGGAAAGGGGATGACGCATGTCCACCTGAGCAATATCATGGGGGAAATAAGCAAGAGAAGACAGCAGGTAAGCCACGTAGAATTGAAGGGAGAGCAAGAGAGCACTGCATGGAGGGGTCAAACTATTAGAGAAGGGAGAATGCCACAGAGTCCCTCAGAACACTAGCTGGAGTGCTGGGATGAGAAGCAGAGGTGGTATGACAAGACGAGGTGGTACCTTGAATTCCATGTCTGTATACTGGGCCTCCTTCCGCTCCTGCATGAGCCCCAAGCAGAAAGCCTGGAAGTTGATCTCATGTTTCGTCTGTTTGATGATCTCTCGCAGCAGCGCCCGCGAGGCCCGCAGGTAATCATCCTTATTAGTCAGCAAATCCTGGAACACCATCGCCAGGAACTGAGGCCCCAAAAGAGAAGCCCTTTAGCACCCAATATCCAGGACCAACATCCATGGACAGAGACTAGACACACTGAGTCCCTGCTGGTGTTATCAGCGCACCAGGGCCTGAATGAATTCACTGGGGAGCTCTACTGGGAGAGCCACAGTCAGGGAGGTTTCTCCTGAAGATGACAGCACTGTTAATTACAAAGACACATACCCAAAGTGTTCGGGAATCTGACACTGCCCGTGCACATTTGTTTCAGACAAACACTGTACACAGATTTCCAAACCAAAGGAAATACCCACGCAATTGGGGAGACTCCATTAAAATAAAGATCCAGTTCAGCCACTCTCCCCCTCAGGTACGTACTGATCACACACGCAACACCTGCAAGGCTCCTGTCCCTACCTTTGGTGCTAGCTCGGAGCTGTGCTGTAGCACTGTGTAGAGAATCTGCATGTTGTTGGGGTTTCTTGCATTTGAAAGTTCATTGAAAATCACAAACTTGACCATGGTACCCAGGTTGTCCCTGTGAGCATTCAGCAGCTCTCTGCAAGGGGAATCCAGAGTTAGCAGAGCATCCCATGGACCGGGGATTTCTTACTATGGGGCATACAGTTCTAGTCTCTCAACTCACATAACAAACACAGTGTGACAAGAAGGGAAGACACCGCGTCCTCCAGCAGAGAGAAAGGACTGTCTGCCAATCAATCACTCAGTGACACTCAGAATCAACATGCCCTCAAGAAGGGATTTTAAGAGACTGCATTCAACCAGACCTCCCTTCCAGTTCTTTAAACAGAAGCTGGCTCCCTTTGCAAACATTGTACTGCACTCAGACTGTCACACGCTCCTATTAACTTGCTTACCTGACACACAACATGTAGTGGTTGAGAAGGACTTTGGGTTTGAGACGGATTTTGATCAGGTTGGAAATGACTTCCATGTCCTCAGACCCATGTGTGTTGCAGTTCATACAGACTGACATTAGCAAGTCCTGGGCTGGTCTGGTCAGCTATACAATAAGACCAGAAAGAGTCAACAACCAACCGCTATCACACACAAAGTCAGAAATTCCTGGTCCTACTGGCCTGGCCTCCAGACTAGATACAGTGTAATTACAGCCTTGATTGTCAGGAGAAAATACCACCAACACTCTTACCTTTGGGTTCTGCAACCACATCTCAAGCCTCTGAACAGCCATCAGCCGGACCTCTTTATAGCCACAAGTAGCCGTCAGCAGTCGAAGGAGGTTTCTGGAGACGTTATCCATTGGCTGCCGCCGGTTGAGCTGGTCCCGTAGCATATCCAAGACATATTCTTCCACACTCTCCGCGAGGTCTTCGTATCTGAGGCACAATAATCCCACATTTGCTCAGGTCCAGACTTTTCCTTTACCTAGTATCTGCTGAAACACCTCCTGCACATAACCAAGACCTGGAGAGCAAGGGCCACTCAACAGCACGGACAACAGAACACTCTGGTATCCAGGAGTCGGCACAAACCAATCCAACGTCACTGGGCAGTATCTGGGGGAGACCGTGTCTTTAGGGTGTGCCACAGGAGAGCTGGTTGGGAGATGTTCCCAGCTATCAGCTTTGCGAGAGTGGTTTCTGGATTAGGAGTCTGCACAGAGAGCTGCAATGCCAAAAGGCTCTGTGATTGGGGAGGGAAGGGGCACTGTACCTGGGCATAAGCTGTCCCTCCTGCTCTGGACTCATCTTCTCCTCTGCAATCAGCAACTCACTCTGGCTATCTTCCTCCTCTGCCATGGCGGGGTGGGGGCTACTCCCTACAGACAGATCAACACACAATCATGAATGGACATAACAACGCCTCAGCAACACCCCTAGCACTCCTAGACCATTCACTAGCACGGAGAGATTCCGCTCCAAGTAGCTCCCTCCAACAGCCTCTTCCCCAGAAGTCCTCTTACCAGCGCCTCTGCACTGGTGTTCAGCCACACCTTGTCACTGCTTTCCCCACAATCTTCTAGGTGGATCTTCCAGTGTGTTGCAGTACTTAGAGGAGCTCTCAAATCCCATCCATTTCCTTCCCAAAAGTGACCTTCGGCCCTGGTAGTCCTTGCATCCCTCAAGGGGAGGAGTGGGCACTAGAGAGCAATGAGAGGTGCCCCATCTCACCAAATAGAAGCATGCTGCCCAATCCACATAAGCCCTAACTGGGATCTCCTCTGATGAGCTGTTACTAGACTATCAGGCTAAAAATATCTCTAGGCTCTTCTCGACCACCTCCTTACCTGCACTAAGGTCACCTCCACTGCGGCCAACTTCCCCATGCAACAGCATGCTCTTCGGGGGCATCTTTGTACTGAAGGCTGTCTGGATGTTATCCACAAACGTCTTGCAGTGAGGGCTGTCCACCCAGATGCGCTCTCCAAGCGAGTCCTCAATGTAAACCTGCCAGGGGCAAGAAGCAGAATATAAATGGGAGCAATGCTGACATTTATCCATCTTCAGTACTTACGTGGCCCGATCACCGAGATATGTGCATGCCTCACAATCTTTCACGTATTTATCCTCCCCACAGCCTTGTGACATAGGGCAGGGCTATTATCCCTGTTGCACGATGGGGAACTGAGGCCCAAAACACTCACCCGAGGTCACACAGGAAACTCGTGCGGGGGCAGGGAATTGAATCCAGGTTTCCCAAACCACAGGCTAGTATCCTAACCACTGGCAAATCCTTCTTCCCCTAAACTGTGGGTCTCCCCGCTTTCATAGCTAGATGACATCAAAATATTTAAGTCAGCTACTGCTGCTGACCTAACAGACCTGGCTCTGTAGCTCTAGCAGCAAGAATTTTGTGCTTTTAGACCCAGAGATCATGGGTTCAAGCCCCACGGACAAACCAGCCAGGAACACCACTGCACAAGGATGCGCAATCAGGGGAGGCAGCATATCTCAGAAGGGAGAATAGGAAGGCTAGAGAGAGGCAGGGGAGGAGCAGCGTCGCAATGTTGAATGAAAACCTAGCTGCAGACCTTTGTTTGAGAAACATGGACTTCATCCTTCACAATCTTCCAACGCAGCCACCGGTCCTGTTGCATATCTGCCCCCACCTCAGACAGTGACCTCCTTTTTTCCATTTCCCCACAGCAATGACCCACTCTCCCCTCTACAGCATCACAGGGTAGCAGCAGCAAGCCCTCTGCTCCTCTCCAATGTCACCCTGCCCTCCCCTACGTGGTGACAAGCACAATGACATTGGCCCCGCCCACCATGGCATCACCCAGTGGGAGTGCTCTCCCCTCAGCTACCATGTACCTTGACAAAGATCTCTGGCCAGTTCTCGTCCTCCTCGTAAGCCGCCATAAGAAGGTTACAGGCCAAGACGGACACCAGGCTGTTCCCTTTGGCTTTGAAGTTGATGGAGGCATCTCGCCGGAGGAGGCTACACAGTGCCTGGAAGATGTCAGACAAGAATCAATCCCTCGAAAGATGAAAACAAGGGAACACCTGTGGGTGACACTACAATGTTCCATAATATTTGGGAGTTGTATAGTCAAAACCTGAAGAGAACCTTAGGCCACTGCCTCTGTATTAGTCAGTGACTACTACTCCTGCAGTAAACTAAGTGGGGGGAGGTGTGACACCCTGGCAACCCCTTATTCACCACTGTCCTACAATTAGGCTATGTTTAGTACAAAGTATGCCTTGTTAGATATCATTCTAAAAGTCTTGATCTGGTAGACATTAATGTCTTGTTGAATTTATGTGAAGTTATGAAGTTTGGCTATGTATGTGCTACTGAAATATGTTGCGAGGTTGAGAACACCCACAAGCAGCCTTTCAGGTAGACCAATAGGAAGTTCAAACAATGTTAATGGCTTATTGAGGAAATGCACACAAGCACAAGGATTACCCCAGGAACTGCGTACCATACAAACCTCTCAGAGATAGCACTACACAACGGGAACTGTTTGACCCAGGTCACAGCAAAAGTGCTTTCCAGCAAATTGGAAGAAGATAGAAAAGGGGGAAATGACATCATGACTGCACCTCACTCTCCCTACAATAACACACCTGAAAGTATCGGAGGAAAAGGACTGAACTGCAGGGTGAAGTGCTGGTCCCAGGCTAAAGGGATTTCTAGCCTGTGTATGGAAACTTGGTGGACTGCTTGTATCATCAGCCAGGGTGAGATATTACTGATTCAGACCCTATCTAATACTATAGACTTATTTTGAGTTTTGTTTTATTTCTTATGGTAATCTACTTTGATCTGTTTGCTCTCATTTATTATCACTTAACACTTATTATCCTTCTGTAGTTAATAAATCTATTTTATATGTTACTTAAAACATTGTGTGTTGTTTGAAGGAGGATAAATCTCAGCTCATGAACGAGAGTCGGGGCATGTCCACTTTCCTTTGCAGAAGTGGCGGACTGAGTTATAAATTCATACTGGTTGGGTTTTGACCAGGGCAGGATGGTATAGCTCTGGGGTCTTAGGCTGGGGAACTGTGAGTATTTTGGCTGTAGCCTCTCTACTGTGGGTTCATGAGTGGCTGGCCAGAGCATTCATGAACACAGAGGGGTGTGGTCCCTGCCTGTGGAGGTTGGTGTGAGTGCAAACTTGGAGGGCTTTGCAGCTTGTCACGATGTCACAGTTCAAGAGGGAACCTAGATTGGTGAGACAGAGGGCTCAGCTGTACCTCAGTTCTAGGTGGCAGATCCTAGACACAGTAAAGAGCTGAGAGAAGGAACACACAGAGCAACCCATCACACAGTTCACAGTTACAGTTGTATTCATTCAGCCCAATTCTTGGCACCAGGGCAAATGTCACTGTGCTAAGAGGCTGCAGTGCCAATCCAGGGGAGCCCACTGTGTTCAGAAGTTGTCAGCACAGTGAGGTAACATCACATCACACTCGTTAATCAAAACGAACACAGCTCTCACCTCAATAACCCCCTCGGTGGCAAATATATTGGGTTTGATTTTTGCCAGATACATCAGACTCAAGTACAATGTGGGATCAGGCTTGGCTCTGTTCATTTTCAGTTGCTTCGCAGCTCCACACAGCACCCCCTCAATGCGGTCATCATTGCCCTCTGCCTCAGCTGCTTCAATCTCATCCACCAGCACCGTGGGGACAACTGCAATCACAGACAAACAGCTGTCAATACTGATCCTCATGCAGCAAAGACATGTCCTGGGAGACTTGAACAGAGTGGAATGGTGCCCTGGTCACTTTTTTCCACCCATGCAAGCTCTGCTGAAGACTCCTGTTCCCTTTTGCTTGTATTCCTTGATCTCTCTCGCTTTGTCTCTCTTTCTGCTAGAATTTAACCCCATTATTGTATCGAACACCACGGAGCAGAAAGACCTTCTGCAAAAAGACATGCAACATACAAGCCCCCAGAGCTTTCATTAAAGTACACAACTGCCCCCTCAACACATTAGTTACACAACAAAGAGCTATAACATGGGGTCAATGACTTCCCAAGGAGAGACCTTTCAAGTGCCGGTATTGGACATCCACCTGAAGTGAAAAACTAGATGGAGCAGTAAGTATAAAAAGAGAGAGGGGAAAGAAGCAGGGCCAAAAGCAAAACACTATGCCCAGACGGGGGAAGGATGAGAGAGAGTTCAGGAGAGGGAATCCCACCCGGCACTACAATGTCAGGGCGGGAAGCCTGCAGAGAAAGTGTGCCTGCTTTGCACTGAACACAGGAAGATGTTAGTGTTACACTCCCCATGAGCCTTATGCCAACAGTGGCATCACTGGGGAAGCACATGGAATTCCCCAAGCACCAGCATACAGACCCCAGCGAAAAGGCTTCTCAGCTCAAGTGCTGAGTAGAAGAGCAGGACATGACTATACCCCCTCTCTCACAATCACACAACTCCCGAGCAGAAACCAGAATGTTGCTTTACCTTCAATTGGAATCACAGACGGTTCCTTTATTGAGGGTGAAATGGCCCGTTTCTCAGCCACTGCAGCCTCTGCCAGACGTCCTAGGGCACTCAGGGGAGGCGTGGAGCAGAGTTTGGGGCGTTTGGTCAATCCCGTCAGGCTGGATGCACTAGATAAAGCAGCGGACCCCTCCCGTTTACGCTCAGAGGGCAATCCAGCTGGGGCTGGCTTAAGCAGTGTGACAGCAGCTTTAGAGTCATTGGCCTGGCCTTTTGACCCCAAGGCAATAAAATCTCCTGGTGGCGGATGAGCTACAAAAGGAAAACAGAGATGAGACCACAAAGTCAGAAGTCCCCATCCCCTCCCTTGAGCCACAAACCCACCCAGTGCCCTGGGCACCCCAGGCCTCAGGACAAAGCAATGCAGAGACAAAGCCACGGCAGATTTCACTGGAGGCTGGCACCAGGGGCAGGGCTCACAAGCAGCTGCCAGCCCTACTGGGAGGCCTGGAGTTTAGGCATCAACAGCCCCACTGAGCCACCTAGCTGGGCTCGAGGCACTATAAGAGCCTCCCCTTCTCCTTCCTAAGCTAGCGGCCAGTGGCCCCGCTCAACCCAGGCTGCCGTGATGAGACCCACCACGCTAGGGCCCCACGGCTCCTCCAGGAGCAAGGCCTGGCCGACCCCTCTGCTGATAGAGACTGGGACTCACCCGAGGGCTTGGGCACCGCGCTGGGACGGCGAACCGTGGCCGGCTTCGGGCGATTCATGCCGCCGGGGCCTCCGCGCCGCAGCGTCACCTGCAGGGTCTGGGAGTGGAGACAGGGGATGGGCGAAGGGCGAGGCTATGGCTGATACAACCGCCCCGCCCCGGTAACCCAGCCCCCTTCCCCCCCCCCCCCCCCCGGTAACCCCGGCCCCTCCCCCCGCGACTCACCCAGCCCCCCAGTAACCCCCTCCATCCCAGCCCCCGCCCTGGTAACCCCAGCCCCTCCCCCCGCTACTCCCCCGGTCCCTCCCCCCGCTACTCACCCAGCCCCCCCCGTAACCCCCTCCATCCCCGCCCCCGCCCCGGTAACCCCAGCCCCTCCCCCTGCTACTACCCCGGTCCCTCCCCCCGCTACTCACTCAGCCCCCCGTAACCCCCTCCATCCCCGCCCCGGTAACCCCAGCCCCTCCCCCCGCGACTCCCCCGGCCCCTCCCCCCGCGACTCACCCAGCCCCCCAGTAACCGCCTCCATCCCAGCCCCCGCCCCGGTAACCCCAGCCCCTCCCCCTGCTACTCACCCGGTCCCTCCCCCCGCTAGTCACCCAGCCCCCCGTAACCCCCTCCATCCCCGCCCCCGCCCCGGTAACCCCAGCCCCTCCCCCCGCTACTCACCCAGCCCCTCCCCCCGCGACTCCCCCGGCCCCTCCCCCCGCGACTCACCCAGCCCCCCAGTAACCGCCTCCATCCCAGCCCCCGCCCCCGTAACCCCAGCCCCTCCCCCTGCTACTACCCCGGTCCCTCCCCCCGCGACTCACCCAGCCCCCCCGTAACTCCCTCCATCCCCGCCCCCGGTAACCCCAGCCCCTCCCCCCGCTACTCCCCCGGCCCCCCAGTAACTCCCTCCATCCCCGCCCCCGCCCCGGTAACCCCAGCCCCTCCCCCCACTACTCCCGCGGCCCCTCACCCAGCCCCTCCCCTCGCCATTCATCCCCCCACCTAACCCCGGTATTCACCGACCCCGCCCCCAGCCCCGCGCTGCTCCCAGGAGGGGGGGAGGGCACCTGGGTTGCACCCACCTGCCGCTCAAAGCCGGGCCCGTTTACACCGGAACCGGAAACGGCTACTGTCGCCCTGGGATTGACCCGGAACCAAAACTGAGACTGCCCCTGTCCGACGACTCGATGGCTCCGGAGGGGCTCGGCGCCACCTGGCGGCGTGACGGGGGAACCGTCCCCGCGCGTCGCCACCGAGCGTCCCGCCGCGGGAACTGCCTCCGCAGCCACGCACCGTCCCCGCACCCGTCACACACGAGGGCTGCCCGCAGGTGACGCCCCCTGGTGGCCCGAGGCGTGACCTACACCCCGCCTCGCCGCCAGCCCAGGGCAGCGGGGGAACTGCACCCACCCGCCAGCTCCGCAGCGCCACCTGGTGGGCAACAGGAGGCACCGCCCCTCTCGCTGCACGGCCCCCGGCGGCTGGACGGGGGGAACCTCCCTGGGCACCCACCTGAGACTGGGCAGGACAGCGGCCGGGGCCAGGGAGCCCATGCATGGCCCAGCACCGGCCGCACTGTGACCGGAGCCACCGCCCACCTCCTGTCATAGTAGCTGCAGGACAGCGCGGGGGCCCCGGTGTACAGGGGGCCCCCGGTGTACAGGGGGGCTCAGCTGGCGGAGGGTAGGAGGGGTCTGGGGTGTAATGCCCAGCTCTGGCAGACCTCCAGGTGCCAGCATGCTAAACATAGCAGGGTGACAGGGGCGGGGGCTTGGGCTCGCCCCCCGACTGCAATCCCCTCCAAGATCCTGGGGAACGTACTCAGGTGGCTATTCAGGCTGCCCTGGCCCCGTGGGCTGGCACGAGCAGTGCTCTCACGGGTACATCTGCCCCCACGAGGAATCACGCCTCTCAGCTGCAGACGTACCCTGAATGACTTACCCAGGATCACTCAGGGACCGTGTGACAGCAGGGAAGTGAACCCACAGCCTGGCCTCGGACCAGCCTTTCCCTGCTGCACTGGGGCTGGCAGGGGAGCTTGCTAGGGTGCATTGCACAGTACTGCTGAATGAATCTGCACAATCCGGGCTTCTCCCGTCATTTCCCCTGCTCCGATCTGGGCACATATTGCACAGGGCAGAGTCTGTTACATGCAGCCTCAGACCAGGGCGGCTTCATTATTATTGGAATCAAGGTTGTACCAAGACCCCCATCAAGGATCAGGGCCCCCTTGTGCTGGCACCAGGCGGACCTGCACTAGAGACAGCCCTGTCCCAGGGGATGCACCGGCTGCATCATGACAACACACAACAGGCAGAGGGGACACACCAAAGGGGGCGGGGGGGAAGTCACGGTCATGGGATGGACGCAGCCAGGCCCACATGGGGCACAGCAGACAGGTAGGGTGTGCAGTGAATGCCAGGACAGACTCACCCTGCCCCAGAAACAACAGCCAGACAGCAGCCACCTCTACTTGTCTTTATTCATCCCGGACAGAGCGGCACCAGGAGCGTTCAGGGGCCTTTCCCTAACTTCTCCCAGCACTGCCACCCGTGTCACAGCCAGACCCGGCGTGGGGCGGCTCTCAGCTTCCTTCTGAAAATCCCACCACTGTTGCTAGCGCTGAGGCTGCTCCCGCAGTGCCATGGGAGCCTGGTGGGCCGCCATGGAGCCCCTGTGTACGCAGTGCTTCCCTCCCTCCCCCCCGGGTGCTGCAGTACTGTCCGTAATGCAGGGACATCTGGCTGGAGGAAGGTCAGCGCTGACGTGGCCTGCCGGTTGGGCAGTATAGTACACCCCCCACCCCAGCGCGCTGATGCCCTCTGGGATGCACCGTGCCAGCAGGTTGTGAAAGCCGGGTCACAGGAGACGTCGCTGTGCTGCTGGTGTCAGGAGACAGGCGAACAGAACGGCTGACCAGAGCCTCTCACCAGGCCCCAGAGCCACAGTCCTGGGCATGGGACAGCCGAGTCTTTAAACACAAACCCTGCGTCAAGGGCCAAGGCAGAGAGCATCTTCGGCAGAGCTCGGGAGCGTCAGCAGGGCAGAGTTTTGGCTCTCACTGCCCTGCAGGAGCAGTCCCCTGGGGACAGGGAGAGCCAGGAAAGGCAGGCTGAGCTCGGGCACAAAGCAGCTGTGGAATCCAGTCTGTGTCCAAACCGATGTGGGCAGGAGGCAGCCCTGAACAGGGACCCGGAGCCAGCCAGCAGTGGCACAGAGCGGCACCCCACAGCCAGGGCCTTGGCGTGCGCATGGATGCCCAGAAACTCCTCCCTATCCCCACCCCCGCACAGAGACACATGGACGGACGGAGAAACCTCCAGAGCCCAGCTCCAGGCGCGTGCGGCAGTCACAGCCAGCGGATGGAGAATCCCTGGCTGAGGTTGAGGTTGAGGTCGCTCACCGTGAGAACCTGCAGTACACGGAGAAACGCAAGCTCAAAGTGGGACATGGGGGCCCATGCAGCACACAGCGCCGGGCTGGGTGCACCCCCCCCCAATCACAGCTGGAGCACGCGCCACGCTGCCCTGTGATGTAACAGCTGATGGTTTGGGGCTGGGGGGGGGGGGGGCAGAGCAGACGGGTGCTAAGGGGCAGAGCAGGGCAATGGGCTAGAACAACCTTCAGCATCTGCACCTGCCCACTCAGTGAGCACTTCCAAGTGCTGTGCAAACAATGAGCTGAGCTCACAGCTCCGCTGGAGAGGGGCCCATGCAACTAGCCCCCTGGGGCACGAGGCACAGCGAGCCCGGCAGCGCTGGGAATGGAACCCAGGCATCCTGACTCCCACTGCCCTGCTCTAACCCCTAACAGCCCTTCCCCGCTCCCAGTTCCCCCGCTCGGCGCACAAGCCCAGTCCAGAGCAGGGAGCAGCACCATGTGCTCTGGGTAACTCCCAGACCGGGGTCTCGGAGGGCAGGGCCAGTGGGGTGAGGCCAGCTGCCAATGGGCAACAGAGGAGGAAGCTGAAGTGCCTGTCCTTCTGCACGTCAGGACTGCAGAACAGAAATGTGCCCCTGTCAGAGCCAGAGCAGAGTGTGCGGCTGGAGGAAGGAGCCCGTCATCCCTGGGTGGGGGAGGGCACGTGGGGGGCTGATGGGGAAGGAGCCCGTCATCCCTGGGTGGGGGAGGGCACGTGGGGGGCTGATGGGGAAGGAGCCAGTCATCGCTGGGCAGGGGGAGGGCACGCGGGGCGCTGACAGGAGAAGGAGGCGAGTGTCGCTGGGCAGGGGAGGGACATACCAGGCGCTGGCGGGGGCTGAGTTACCTGGTTCTCCAGGTAGGAGAAGGGATTCTCTTTGCCGTTGACGGTGACCCTGCTGGGCTCGTCCCGGACCCCATAGACACTCAGCACATCCACAGTGATGTAGGTGGCTTCCACGTTGGCGTGAAGGACAGTGGAGGTGAAGATGTTCTAGGCGAGATGCCGAGAGGTGGGGCCTGCTGTCGTCCAGACTAAGTGGACGTCGGTAGCCACGGCTACAGCACCTGTACCCACACCTGAGGACAGCCCCCGCCCTCCACTGCTCCTGTTGGCCACGCCCTGGCTATCACACAGTCACCTCCCCTCCCCACCGCCCACGTGTGCAATTCGGGCTGCTCTGCTTCCCAGCCCCTCGGGCACTGAGACAAGCACACTGAGCCCAGCGCTGTCCAGCAGAGGGCACTGGTCACAAGCCCCAATCTCAGCTCCCCCAGCTGGCCAGGTCCAGAGACCCGAGTCCAGAGACCACAGCCCCATTCAGGCAGGAGGATGCTGTACCATCTGCACCCCCACAATGGGCCAGGTGGCTCCAGCTGCCTGGGGCCAGAGCAAGCCTGTGGCTCTGGAAAGTCTGGGTGGGGGGTAGCGCATTCCACCCCCGAGCTGGGGTCCCCTACCTGTGTGACGTTGAACACCAGGTAGGAGTAGTCACCCCTCTCGAAGGTGTCCAGGCTCTCCCCGTCATCCCAGAAGAGGTCCCCCCAGGCGCTGGCATTCTGGGACAGGGCTGCGATCAGGTGCAGGGAGTTCCCGCTGCTCACCCAGGTGGTGCTCCCAGGTTTCTGGGGTTCAAGAGAGCAACTGCTGAGACCAGGCACTCCACTGAGGGGGCCCCCCCTAGTTCTCCAGGTGTAGAGGACCGGGCACGGGGCAGGCCATGGCAGTGAATACGCCACAGAGTGGAGACAATGGCCCAGACAGCACGGATCCTGCCCCCGCCCTCCCACCAGTTTGTGCCAAGGGAGGCATCTCAGGAAAGCTCCTGACCCTGACCCCTGAGGAGCGTCACGTTCTCGGCTGCAGCACGGAGACCAGCCCTGTAAGGGCAGCCTCCTGGTGCGGCAGACAGTCCCGCGCGTCCCGGGCAGGGTGAGCGACTCTCCTGACATGCCCTGGAGCCGGGCAGCAGGCAGCCAGACGCAGGGATCTGGAGCATGGGACGAGGGTTATTCCTGTGCCCTGGGGTGGTGCTCCAGATGCAGCAGGGGGAGCAGCCTCACCTGGGTGGGGAGAATGGTGCCCTCCCAGATGTGCAGGTTGATGTGGTCCAGCGGAGCAGCCATCTTCAGGCTCTCCCCACTGCTGTTCACAGAGGAGCCCTGCAGAGGCAGTGAGAGACACACAGAGTGTAGGCAGCAGGGTGGGCAAGAGGGAGTGGCTGTCTGTCCACGGGTCTGGAGACCACCCCCTCCCCGAGGCCACAAGCACCAGCCAGGCCCATATCCACCATACATAGGGGGCAGGGGGAGAGCAGGCCACGGGCACTGGCCCTGGGACTCATACACTGCACAGGCCACGGACACTGGCGCATCTCACACCCACCACACACAGGGCACGGGGAGCACAGGGCATGGGCATCAATCCGGGGGAGCACAGACATGGGCATGCAGAGCAGGGGGCATGCAGACCATGGGCACCAGCCCGGGGCTCATACACACACAGGGCTGGGGGAGTGCAGAGGTGGAAGCAAGGGTGCAGAGCCGCACGGGGCGGGAGGAGAGCAGAGGCAGGTGCACAGATGTGCATGGGGCACAGGGAGCGCAGAGACGCACGGGGCAGAGGCAGGTGCACAGAGACGCACGGGGCAGAGGGAGCGCACAGGCGGGAGCACAGACGCACACAGGGCAGGAGGACACGCTCAGAAACGAGGCAGTGGCCATAACCCTTTCCTGCAGTCTCTGATGGTGGCAGTGGTGCCCACCGGCTGGTCTGCAGGTGACTGTCTGGGAAGGACCTTCTCCGACCCTCCGATTCCTGCTCTCCTCAAGACCAAGCCCAGGGGACAGGACAGGAGGCTGTTGCGAGCTCCCATCCCAGGGAAGAGCAGATCGACAGGCAGGGCAGGTCAGAGGTGCACTGGCCACTCCTGCCCCGCTCCCTCCCCATCCCCTCTGGCACAGGGACCCACGCCTGCTCTGATTTCTGATGCAGTCGGCACCCCGGTTGCTTTCACAGGCTGCAGGGCTCTGTCAGATGAGGGGCCCTTTGCAGCCAGGGTCTCCATAGCCCTTGGGTAGGGAAATGCACAAATCCATTGTCCCGCCTCCCAGCATGCACTGCTCCTTACCGTGTAGTAATCGTACCACACCCCTCTGGGGAAGTAGCCAATCACAGAGTCCACTCCGGGCTCCAGCACAGGTGTCACCAACAGGCTCCGCCCCCACAGAAACTGCTTGTCAACTGAGTACGTGATCACGTCCTGCGGAAACCTACAGCAGGAAGAGGGCGCCTCGGAGCTGACCTGCTGATGCCACTGACCTCTGGGCCCTGCAGCCTGAACGAGGCCAGTGCCCCTGAACCTCAGCACCAACAGGGGGTAGCAACTGCCTGTATTAGCGGCACCACAGTCTGTGATTTCATGCCTGCTTGTAGATCCATGGCATCAGCTTTCATGGATCCTGCCTGTGGGTAAGAAGGGCTGGGGCCAGGCCCACCCACAGAAAGGAGTGGAGGGGCCCCATGGGTCAGAGAGTGCCTGCCAGGGGAAGGGAGGGGGGCTGTGTTCACCTGGGGGAAGGGAGGGAGGCAGGCATGCCCACCAGGGGTCAGGAGGCCATGCCCCGCTGTGGGTCGCCCGTGGGGCAGGAAACCATCCAGAGCGGTCAGAGGAGTTTCTTACTCGAAGAACAAGGGTCGAGCGACGGTGTGGCCCTGCAGGTGTGCCCGGTGGAAGAGCGTGTAGAGGAAGGGCAGCAGGGCGTAGCGCGTCAGCAGCACCTCCTTCATGGCCGTCCGCACCACTGAGCCGAACGCCACCGGATCCTGGGCCTGGGCAGGCCAGACAACCAGAGTATCAACAGGCAGGACAGACGGACAAACGGGCTCTACCAGGAGTCTGTCCCAGGGAGCTGCAGAGAACGGACGACCAACACCCCTTGACCGCTCCCAGCAGCAACCATCCCCCTGTCCCCAACTAGCAGCGACCTCTCCCTACTGCTCTGGGCCCTTCCCCCATTCGAATGCAGCTCTCTGAGGATGGCATCAGCCCTAGAGCCCCCATGGGTGCTGCGGTCCCTTGGGAGGGAGCCTCCCGGTTACCTTTTCATTCTGGGTGTTGTGGTTTCGGGCGAAGGGGTAGAAGGCTCCGAGCTGCATCCAGCGGGTGCATAGCTCCTCCGAGGTGGTGCCGGAGAACCCACAGATGTCTGCCCCAACCAGCGGGATCCCAAAGAGATTGAAGCTCAGCACCCCTGCAAACACAGAGGCATGGAGTCCAGAAGCAGCCAGGGACATCTGGAGAGGATCTCCCCGATCCTCCTCGGGACAACACTCAGACCGATGCGCTGTGCTGTTCCCTTGTACAGACTGCGACACGTACATGGCTGGGAACATGCCTGGGGGCGGTTACCTCTCACCCACCGCAGGACCAAACAGCTGCCACGATGCCTGCGAGCTGGCAGCCGGCTCCCATCGCAGCCAGTCCTGGAGCTGGGAGCAGACTCCAGACCCTCGGCTGCCCTCCCAGAAGGTAACAGCGAAAGGCCCCATCTCAATTACAGGCCAGCGATAAGGTGTAATTCCCCATGGCTGTTTAATGGAGGAGCCGCTGCCTAGCACGTGGGAAGGGAGGAGCCAGCACGACCAGGGAAGATGCAGGCCAGTCTCTGGGGGCGATTCTGTCCCCAGCGGGTGAAGGCTGGTGTCTGAGAGGCCTGCCTGTTGTCAGGAGAGCCGCTCACCTGGGACTGACCAGTACATGTCTTTCCACTTGCTCCTGTTGTCACCGAGCCAGTGTCCCGAGTACCTGCCCTGGCTGGGGAAGGTGGAGCGAGAAATCACAAGTGGGCGCTTCCCTCGGATCTGGATCAAGGCGCTGAAAGACAAGGTGGAGACTTGGGTACCGGGAACAGACGGGGGCAACTGTGAGACTCAAAACAAGGGTACAGCCAGTGCAGTGACTCAGGGCAGCAGCCAGCCCCTGCTCCACACCCAGTGCGACTCTGAGACCCAGCCTGGCAAGGCGAGGAAACCGCCGGGAGGAACCAGCCGCCCCAGCCTCACCAATGGGAGCTGCATGAAAACCATGAGGAGGACACAGGTCTAGGGCAGTCCCAGGATTTCCCTTGTGTAGCCCCAAACTCCATGAACCGGAGAGGTGGGGGTACTCTCCCCTTCACCAGCGCCTGAGGCTTCGGACTCTGTTAAACTCCCGCCCCTGGGCTGTGAATGCAGCGTGGGGGGCCAGAGCATTTCACCCCCAGCTCAGGGGCTCAAACCCCAGCCTGGAGCCAATGCGTTGGGAACAGACCAGCCTCCTGTGGGCGGGATGCCTCACGCTGGTGTCTCGGACACAGTTCTGTGGAGCCGTTCGTTGATGCAGGGCTTGAGCCTGCTCACTGGAGTCGACGGGCCGACACACACGCTGGCCATTACCTAGCTGTGGCTTTGGCTTCCATCAGCCCGTAGAGGTTGTGGAGGTTGTAGTGCACGGAGGCGCTCTGCTTCGCCGAGGCGCACACGGTCTTTGCAGAGAGGGAGCTGCCCAGCACAGCTAATGGGGAGGGAGAGAGGCTGTGAGAAGAAGCTCTGTGCAGCACGGCAGCCAGCAAACACCTGCACCCAGACACAGGTACCTGCGCCTCACACGCTATTCAGTAGCCTCTGGGCCAGCTCTCCAGGCTGCTCGTACGGCACCAAGGGGCTAGGTGCTGGCCAGCAGCAGCCAGTCAGGAACCCCGCAGCAGCATAAAGCCGGCAGAGCTGGTAACGGTTCGTGGGCCAGCTGTCCCCCTGTGCGGGCATATCAATGGTTAGGTTCCTTAGTCAACACTTCAGGGCTAAAACTGGTCATGCAGGTGTCTGAATACACGGTTAGGTACCTGTGTTTGAAACCTGAGCCCATGTGCACAACCCCGAGTGCTGGGAATGCCGTGCTACAGGCATGTCAGAGAACAGACAGCACACACACATATACACACTTACACACCTGCACACCTATACAGAGGCTAAAACCTATGGGCCACATGAAGCCATGGTGTCGGTAGGCCCAGCTCCCAACGGAAGTTACACCTGCTTGCACCAGCACAGCCTGTCTTTTATTTCCCTTCTTACCGGGCATGTAGGGAGGGTTATCGAGTTTCCCTGGGGAACAGCCATCCACCGACCCGTCCTTGAAGTCGGATGGTTCATTCATGTCCTAGACAGAGAAAGTCAAGTTGAAATTTCATTCATAGGGTTTTGGTGATTATCAACTGGGAGCTGACCTCTTCTCAGAGACCAGACGCTGCTCACCTACACCCCTACGGGACCAGCCATGTGGCCAAAGCAACAAGGACCCAATGGGACCTCTCCACGGCTGTCCTTGCTTCTTGAGCCATTCAGAGCTGGAGTCCTAATCCACCCCTGGACTTGGGAAGCCAACTGCATCGTTGGTCCCGACCTGTTAAAACTCCTGCATGTTCAGTACCTGGAACAACGTGCAGCCTGGCGCCCTTTTATCCAGCGCAGTGAAAGCGTACACTGGACACGCACTACATGTGCCTCTCAGTGTATATGTGCCTTCAGGGACACAGAGCTCGTCAAGGACAAGGAAACTGGAAAAACAGGAGCTCAGAGAGGTACAAATGCTTCAGGGATAAGTGAGACATGCACTATGCTGGTGGGAGCATGGGGAAGTAGCTTGGAGAGCCCCTGCCTTTGTAGCTCAGACCCAACAGAGGTAAGGAGGAACTTACGATCCAAAGCCCATCAAAGGGGACACGAGCATGGAAACGGTTCAGATTCTCCAGCCACCACTGGTAAGTGTCCGGGTTGGAGAAGTCAGGGAAAGCAGTGAAGCCAGGCCACACCTATGGAAAGGCCAGCAAATAACACTTTCTGTGAACCTCTCATCGGCCAGCTGCACCAAGGAACAGAGCGCGTTCAGGGAATCACAGCCTATTGTACACCTGCAAAGATGGCAGTCCAGCCACCCTCCACCTGTTAACACACCACTGACCTTCCTATCTGCCACTGGTGGCTGGAGCTTGAGACTTAGCCTGGTCCACTTTTGAAATTTCACCTTCTCCCCTGTGGAGAAGGTGGAATTTAAAATGCAGATGGTGAACGGGCAGCTTTTTGCTGCTGAAAAGCCCATTTGATTTTTCAAGTTCTGCTTGAATATTCTAAGGTGCCAGTAGTAACAATGGGACCAATGGTTTTTTAAATATGGGGCCTGATTCTTCCCTGCCTTGCACCCTGTGTAATTGTTTACACATGTGCAGAGCAAGCACAAACTAGGTGTAAAGTACCACCATACTCTGAGTGAGTGAAGAGTCTGGATTTCACAGCACTTTACACCCCCAGGGAATCAGGCCCATAATTTTTAGCTTAACGATCATCTGTTTTTCTCCAGTGCCTTTCAAACTTTCTTAAAGTACTTGAGAGAGAAAGAGAGGTACGCAGTAGGAGCCCACAATTTATAAGCCTGAGATGAGCTGGATGAGAAGTCACAATGGACTGTAGGTAATAAATGGAGCAACTCCACAGATTTGCTCACCAGGGGCAATATTTCATCATTCCAGAAATAGGGAGAAATGTAGAGAATCAGACTGACAGTTTAGGGCCACACAACAGATTCTGACTTCACTTGTGTTCATGTGACTCCACTGATTTCCAAGAGGTCACCCTGGAGTCATATGGGGGTGAGATCATAATCCAGCTCAGTATTTTCCCCACACGGCCTATTCAGCTCTCTTTACAGTGATGTCAATGGGAACTACACTTAAGAGAACAAGGAGAGCTTCAGGCTCAGAGCAGACAGTACGGAAAGGTCACTGGACCATTATTTTTATTATTTTCCCCTTAACAACACTAGGGGTGAAATCTTGGTCTCACTGAAGCCAATGGCAAAACTCCCATAGACTTCTGTGGAGTCAGGATTTCACCCGAGTTGCACCCCTCTTACCTGTCCAATCAGCGTTTGCCCCTGAGTAGTATTTATGAATATGCCACGTCTCAAGCCTTCATCGTAAGGCCAATAAGAGCCAGGAGGATTAGTGCTGCTGATCCCAGGATCCTGGAAACATATGGACAGAAGGTTACACTCTCCCTGCAGTGTCCCTGAAGCCTCACCAATACACCCCGGTGTAACTCAGAGAACAAATGACTCATCCTGAGAGCCCTGGCCCACCATATTAAGGTTGACGAAAGCTCACATGTTACTGCCAAATTGACCAAGAGGAACAGAAACTTGCTGCAGCATTTCCACTTGTGAGAAAGAATGTTGTATAAAGTGTCACTTCTCCAAGGATCAAGGGTTGGGTTATAGATAGATTTTTTTGTTGTTGGCGGGGCAGGGAGGGAGGAAACGAGGGGGAAGGCCCCAAAAGTCCAAGGACAGGAAGCATCATCTCACAGCAATGCTGAGTATATGGCCAATGGAACAACAATTAGTGGAATCACTCTGTTAGACCAGGGGTTCTCAACCTTTTCCATTCCAGGACCCCCAGTTCCATCAAGCTGGGGTTTAGCTGGAACCTGCCTCCCATTTACCAGTATAAGAGGGGCAGGGAGGTGATGACCGGGTCACAACCCCAAGGTTGAGAACCCATGAATCAGACTGATTGACAGATAACTGCATCAGTGTCTCCTTGTGTGATTGAGACATTGGGAGGTTTACACACAGAGCAGACAGGAAGGCAGCGGGATAACACTGGACCTGTCGCTAGAGCTCCCCTGCAGAAAAGGGGGAAATTCCAAAGGTCGTGCTTACGGATTCCAGTGGGGGTCCTAGCCACTCCTCCCAAGCAGAGGCCTGTGTGAGGCCAAGAGAGGGACAAGGGTGTGTGTGTTAAAAAGAAGGTCACAAAAGTACCTGATGCTCTTTCAGGCTATTGCTCAAAGCCAAGCATCATACTTGCTCAGAGGGTAAGGCATATGCTAAAAAACAAAGGGCTAGATCCTCAGCTGGTGTAAATCAGCATAGCTCTGTTGGCATCAGCACCAGCTAAGGCTCTGTGCCAAAATGTTTATCATTGAAATAGACAGAAGCAACTCTTATTGTGGGGAGCCTGACACCCCATGGAGCAGCGAGTAGCTCCTGCTCTTGTTTGTATTTGCGAGGTGAACACAGAATGCATCCGATGAAGTGAACTGTAGCTCACAAAAGCTCATGCTCAAATAAATTTGTTAGTTTCTAAGGTGCCACAAGTCCTCCTTTTCTTTTTGTGGATACAGACTAACTGGGCTGCTACTCTGAAACATCTCACATGCAGACTCTGGCTGCATCTGCCTGAAGTTTTAGAAATGAAAACAACCCCAGTGTATAATTGAGGAAGAAGGTCAGAGAAGTCAGTATACCAGGATGATGACGTAGTACTGGCCATGCTTGTGAAGGTCTTCCACCAACTGCGGGAGGGTGTCAAACTTCATGGGGTCAAAAGTGAAGTCCCGGTACCCTTCCATGTAATCAATATCATTCCACTGAGCATCCTGCAAAGAAGAGATGCAGAATTGCATGGTGTGGAAATGCTTCTGTGGAGCTGCCTAGCCTCCCCTGGACAGCAGGTATTTATTTTACCTGTGGTATCTGATAATTCCTCATGGCTTTCACAATCTGCCAGGTTTCATTGCTTGTCCCATAGCCCCAGCGGCACAGATGGAACCCCAGCCCCCAGAATGGTGGCATGGCAGGGAAACCTGGAACAACACAATTGGAATGGAGACAATGACGAGCTTGGCAACCCTGATGGAGGCGGTAATGACTAGGGCAATTCTGAATGAGAGGGAGGCTCTGGTGGAGATGAGGAAGAGGCAACATCCCTGGTGGCGGAGAACATCACGATGAATCTGGTGAGACAGGTGCTAATGTCTAAATGTGACAGCAATGGCAGTGGATGGAGATGATGGGCATGTCTAAGCATACAAAGGAATGGTTATTCAACAGGCTGTCTTGGAGGTGAGATGCACAGGGAATGGCTGGGGTATTGATATTTACCTATCACCTGCTGGTACTGCTGGATGACCATGTTGGGATCAGGACCCAAGAAGATGTAAAAATCCAGAACTCCCCCAATGGTTCTCCAGGTCAAGGCAGGAGCTGGTTGCAGAGCCACCTCTTTGGAAAGTGACAGAATAGAGACAATGAAACAGTGGTCCAATGGCTAAAGCATGAAATGGGGTCAGAAGTCCAGACTCGAATCATGACTCTTCCACAGACAAATGTGACCATAGGCAAAAATATACGTCTATAGCCCCGTCTCTCAATTCCCCATCTGTAAAGTGGGAGTAATAGCACCTCTGTATTGCACCGGGGGCTCTGAAGGCTTAAAGGCTGCAGCGTGACTTGGTATCACTGTATTTCAGGAGCAACAGATGTGCAAAGGATTATTACAAAATCTGTTTTCTAGACCTGAAAGGTGTGGCGCTCTCACCATTTCCATTCCAGAACTAAGCCCAACAGTGCTTTCTGTCTCGATAGCATAGAACCCATTCCAGAGCTCACACAACTGAATGATAAATTAAGAGTTGAATGTGAGAGCGATTGTCTGTCGGACTGGGGGCTTTGCTGGAAAGGGTGCACTGTATATGTAAACTCTCACACCTCCGATACAGCTGGCGTGTTTTCACAGCACTTCCCTGCCCAGTTATTCTTGGGAGTTCTGTTGCAATAAAACATACACAGGTGGAACGAACATGGCACTGGTGTGAGGAGCCCCATAACATCAGGGTCCCAGGTGGCACGAACAGGTCACTGGTGTAAAGAACCTCACAGTGTCCGTGCCCTTGCTGACATTGGCCTGGCGTGACCATCAGGAAGCTCACCCTGCTGGAGTCCTGGCTGGTACCAATATGCCATCGGTGAGCGGATGCTTACAGTTCTGGAGTCCCAGCTGGCATGGACAGGCTGCTGCTTTATAGCAGCTCTCTGTGGAAGCCACAGCTGGCATCAGCAGGGTACCACTGTGAGAAAAGCAGCCAGCAGATTTATATCCCTGCCTGCACCAGAAGTCGCACTCTCCACGTAGTTAAAGGGCAGATATATTAGAGGAGAACACGGCTGGACCAGGGGCATGAGAGAAGCTGGCTTTTCAGACTACAGTTCAGCAGCTGCCTGTGTGGTTAAACCGCTCGACAGTTGCTAAAGAGCCTAAGTTTAGCCAGGAAACAGATGTCTGGCTCAATAAAGGGGCATGAAACCACCTCTTTCTCTTTTACTGCTCCTCTTTGCCCCAAGTTCCTGAATTGCCACCTCAGGTCAGCCCTCCCAACCTGGCCAGCTCCAGCTCCCAAAGCCAGCAGGTCCCTTTTCTAATGATAGGAATAGCACCAATATCTATGAGATGCCACCGTCAGGGCCTGCAGGCTGGTAAAGCAGGGGGCTTCCCTCATCAGGCCCTGAATGCCTGCTCCACCCCAATGTAGCATAAGAAAGCACGTACCCATTGCATTGCTATTCAGGAGGAAAACACCATGAGCAGCTCCCCCTTCCTCCATCAGCAGGTAAAATGGGTGAGCTCCATAGAGGTTGTATGACTCCTGCAAAACAGAAGTTGTCTGATAAGAAACTTGTTTTCAATATGTCAGGGTCACCCAAAGGAAGGCAGAATGGATAACAAGGGAGGTGTCTTAGGAAGGAGAGTTATGAGCCATGGGGAGCAGTTGACAGATGCCTTCTGGACCCTTTTGGCTCAGCGTGATTTAGACCTTGGCTAGGCATGTCAGTTCTGGTCACCAATATGTAGGAGAGTCGTGATCAGCCTGGAGAGAAAGGGGCAATGGGCACCCAGAATCATTGCAGAGTTTGCATCTGAAGGCCAAAGGGGCTTGGGGTATTTCAGCAGAGAAAAGCAAAAAAAAAAAACCAAAACGGAAGCTACTGTAACAGAAGGGATCAGTGATGGAGTGGGACAGGATGAGCTACAAAGGGCCTTCTAGAAGGCATCATAAAGCAAGGGAATTATGCATAAGTAGGGCTGCCAGGCACAACGACCATACTTCTCTCACAGTGGCAAAGATACAAATGGCTGCCATGTGAGCCCATGGCAACAGATTAAATAAATCCATGTACAGGACACAGTCATCTTTAAACAGAGCTAGAGGGGAGTGAAGGACACAAACGTAAAACGGGGCGCGAGAAACCCAAAGGGAAAAGATGTTTCCTTCCTATGTGACCCAAGTTTGCTGTGTCTCAGCTCCATCCCTAATGGCCCGTGTCCCACACCAAAAGGAACTCTGCTCAGCTGAGGAGTCTCTATTAACACAGACCCCAGACTAAGCTGGTGAGGTGATTCAAGAGTCCTCTGCTGCTGAGTGGAGAAGTCGCCTTTGAACCTGGTCGCCTTTGACCCAGCATGACCTTCCCGTAACCCTTCAAGTTAACCACAGAGAGGAAGGGGGGAAGCCCTCTGGATGTTAAAAGACTTAGCAGACACATTCTTAGCCTGCCCACATCTCACTGTTACTCGGGGTCTAAAACACGCATCAGAGCTGTGTCTTCCTCAGAAATTCACCCAGCTTTGCTGAAGGAGTTGCCAGTAGTCAGACTCCACCCATCAAACTCCCGAGGGAACTGGGAAGCAGTAAAACCTCTGTGCACCATAGTGGCACAGAGCCATTCCCAGAAGAGGGGTGTTATCTGCTCTAGAGGGGAGAGGACGGGCTGCCAAACCAGCACAGGAGGGGACTTGCTACACCAAAACACAGAGGGGTCATGTGTCTGCTCAGAAGTAACCTGATGCCGGGTTCTGAGCTGGGCTATGGAAGGAAGCAAACACAGTTCTTGTATGTAAGGCAGCTGTGCAGGTTGGGCCTGTTCCCCTGAGGGGAACCTTTGATGGGCAACAGCGGAGTTGAAATAGCAAGACTCTGGCCCTGCACGTATCACCGAGGGGACCATAGTACCATGGGAGGGACATCCCGGGCCCACAGCGTCAGGGTGGTCCAGTTCAGGCTGTGCAGGAAGCTGCTCCGATGCTCCCCGAGGCCGTAGAGGAATTTTGAAGGGAGGACGGTCGAAATCTGGAGAAACTGGTCAGCGAAGATCAAGGGAGCCACGGTTGTGTTTAACCTGGACGAGTGGCGGGAGGGGAGTGAGAGAAGATACAAAAAGTGGGCAAGAAGCAGGGTGAGGGACAGAGCAGGAGCAAGAGAGGACAAATATCATTAAAACAATGTCAGCCTGCTCCTCTGCTGCTGCGAATAGCAATCACGGCACCTTCCCTCCAGGATCTCAAACTACTGCACAAACTAGGTACCTTCTACCCCTGGCGCACAGACTCCTAAATTCTGTTACAAATCCCATGGCTCAGCAATTTGAGTGAACTCTCATAACCCAGCCAAATGCAGAGCCAGGACACAACCTGGCCCAAAGGTCAGCATGACTCAGTCTGATCCAGAGATTAGGTTTCAAGTCAAGGTGCGAAAGTCTCCTCGGAGATTATATTTAAGTCTCTAAGCTACAGAAACAACACAGGAGTGAGGTTTCCTGATTGTCTAACCACCAGCAAACTACTCCGAAGAGGACCGGTTTAGCAAATACACAAAGTTTTAAGCAACAGTAAAATAAGGAAAAGGTGGTGCATTTGAGGTGGAGAGCAAAGCAAAGAGCTCTTCTCTAACATGCCCCGTCCTGCTAGAACTGGCCACATGCTTAAGGCTGTGGACAGGTCACAGAATGGATCTGTACATACTTACACCAGGACGGCATTTGGCCCTTCCCCTGGCAAATCCAGTGTGTGTGCGTGTGCGAGAAAAGAGCCAGATTTACAGCCCTCACACTGATTTCTTCCCCAGAGTATCTGGCCTCAGTCCAAACTTGCACCCCACAGGCCATCTGGTGTGCAGCGTAAAAACAATCCCACTTAGCACTTACACAATGCTTTACATTTGGAAGGCACCGGACAATCACTAAGTCATTAATACATTATGCAAACAAGCACTTTGTAAATGCAGAAGGACAAACTCTTCTCTCCGTGCCAAGCCACATCATGACCACATTGACCAAGTTCCCAGAGTCAGCCCTGCATTCTTTCTACCCAGACCCAGGAAGTGATGTGCTCCTCTCTAGGTTCTTATGCGGTGCCCATCCCCATGGTGTCTGAAACCTCGGTTCTTGAGGAAGGAGGAAGAGGGAGATCAGCTGTCTCCCCCAGCCTAGAGGGCATGCTGACACAGCAAAGCTCATGTTCTTCCCACCCAAACACAGGTGAATAAACCAAGCAGGTGGCGGACTTGGTCTTAGGAGAGGAGAGAGACAGTTCCTTCCCCCCTCCTAGCCTCAGCTCTGTGGTGCCCCCACAGGTGGAGCTAACGGGTGGGGTCAGCTGCTGAAGTTGGAGAGAGAGAAGAGGAGGGGGAACTCTTACAGCACAGTGCCAGAGGCTCTGCGCCTCAGCAGCAGGCCAAAAGGCTCCTTGGAGAACTCCAGGCTGTATATGGGATTCTCTGCTCTCTTCATTGCCTGAGGAACCTCCAGGGGGACTTCGAATCGAGGGCTTGTGGAATCCGTGATCTATAAAAGGGGGAAAACATGCCTTACAAACAGCGAAGCAGGAGGCAAAGGAGTGTTTAATTGGCTCAGAGGGGCAACCTGACAGCAAGCTAAACTCAGCAAGAAGACAGCAACAGCTAGTGCCAGGGGGTACAGCTGCCATGTCTGGCTTGACCCTAGACTAAGACATGAGATGGGTTCTATTGCTGGCCAGGGGCTGGTGTCAGCCTGCAGAGACCAGGGGATTTAGTTAGCCGGACTGAGAGGCCCTACCTGGGACCCTTCTAGGCATGGAGGCCTTGAAGGGAAGGGACACACACACCAGAGAAGGCAACTCACCTTGATGTGTAACCGAGTATCTGTTTCAAACTCCACGCTCAGCTTCAGCCTCTCAATGTCTCTGGGATAATAGGCCTTCACCTTCCTCCTCAGCAAACCCACCATTCCCAGCTCAGTCTGGTTCAGGCTCTCCAGGGTGTAGCTGGGGAAGTCAGGGGGGTAAAAGCACCAGGGCACTCCACTCCTGCTCCCCAAAGGCTGGTCACGTTCAATAAAGCAGCACCCCCTGCTCTCACAGAGCTCTTTCGTCACCACCACATTCCTCTCAGGGTAGCAGTCAAAGCGGAGAGGCTCAGGAACAATGCTGCATTTCTCTAGGGGTGTCTGTCCACAGTGGCCCCCAGATGCCTGTCTGAGCACCCACATGGTGACTCCACTCAGCAGGCCAGCTACCATCAGCAGCAGGCCAACACCCAACCACCAAGTGGACAACTTCCAAAGGTAGGGCGGCTTCCCATCAATGCTCTCTTCTTCAGCATAGGATTCTGTAGGCTGGGGGATGTCTGTTGCCAGCTTTTGGTAGGACTTCATCTTCCATGTGCTAAAATGAGGGAGGGAATAAAGCACCAAATGAAGGAAGTGGCAGAGAAAATCCTACCCTACTGATGAGGAGATTCTTCCACAGGAGAATAATCATCATGAAGAATAAGTGATATCAGACCATACCATAGCCCCGAGGTTGAATTTCCCTGCCTTGTCTTGCTGCCTGCTCACTGTTTTTCATAATAACTTTAGAGCAACATACAATCCCTGCAGCTCTGGTCATTGGTCCCTTTGCCGTAATACTTGCATTGTGCGGAACATACAGAATAACTCTTGACTCTGGAGATGGGTTTGAAGGTGGAAAACAGGACCCTGCCCTACTCGATCTGCTGCTCAGTGCTTTGCCTAATGTAAGTCCTGCACAGGATTCACAGGGTTGGGAGAATCTACCAAGAGCCCTCCCGTACACATTGTACAAGGAACAGCTGCTGTTTAAGCCTGCATTCTCACTGAGCACCTAGAGAAACAAAGAGCACTACCAGCAGAGGTAGCTAGCCTCCTGCACAAGCTGACAGACCAAAGCCAGGGAAGTGGTGGGACACACACACACAAGCCTTTCTAAGGATGTTGCAGTTGCTACTCCAGTGAGTGCTCTCCAGAGGTATTCCAGCTATTTCTGAGTTTAGGGAGCGATAATGTTTCCAGGGTCTGTTATATGGGCTGAGCCCTTCTCCACCCACCCTACCACAGCTGTGGCTTTCTGAGATCCTTGTGAGGTGCTGAGCACACTCAGCTCTCATTGAAAACAATTGGCATTGAAGATCTCCAGCCCCCTGGAGTACTGGACTTTACATTGTAAAATCTTTGGGGCAGGAACGTGCCTTAGCCTCCATCCCATTATAAATGACTAAAGAACTATTTTGGAAATCTCACATACAAACATCTTCTCTGGGGCCTCCTTGCAAACAAAGAGCCTTGCTGAGCTGCCACTGCAGGAAAGGGAGAGATCTCCCAACACCTTAAACTACAGCCATTATTTCTCTAAAACATAGATTTGCACATATACTAATTCAAACGCTTTTCACACCAAATCTGCATTCTGCAGGCAAAACAAAAGCACAGAGAAATTACTTTTCTTGATGTACAATTAAATATTTTATTTAATATATACACTGCAGTAGCACCAAGATGCCTCAATCATGTCGGGCCCCATTGTGCTAGATGCTATACAGCCATATAATAAAAGACAATCCCTGCCCCATACAGCCAAGCAGCTTTATTTAATGCATATTCCCCAAGACACTCAGGACCACCTTGTCTATTGACTCCATTAATACAGCCATATGCTGATGCAAAACTCTGCAGCTGTGTGTGCAGATATTTGCATGAACAAACTGGTTGCGAAAATGCAGTAACCTGATCCATGCACCAAATGCCCCTGGGCGCAGGGGTTCACAGGTGCAAACGGACTTGGCCTGCCACCTCAGTGGAGGCTGGTGGAACACAGGACCCCAAATTGTTATTTGAACGGATCGCTATGAACAGTTGGTATTAAAAATCCCCCCTGCCAATGCACTGGGCCACCATTTCTCTCTCTGGAAATCCCTGCTGAACATACTTAGCTATTTTGCTCTCCCCTGCCTCTGATCCGGTGAGAGCTAAGAAGCTTACATACACCTGTCTCCTCTTGACATTGTGGTTTCAGGAAGACAGTGAGGTCTCCCAGCTTGCAGCACTTTGTGCCTGCTGTACCATAAACCTCCTAAAAGAAGCCCCGCACATGGGCTCTACCACTTCAGTCTATTAGCAGCGCAAGCATCCTAACTTCCTGTACATTTCTTGAGTACCTAAGAAAGTTAGATTATTTCTACCTGAATGCCTTTTGTTTATATTCAAAGTTCTAATAAAGCCATATTCCTATCAATTATGTCATACCAAAGTTTATTAGGAGCTTTTCTCTTCTCTGAGTTCAGTGGGAGTTTCTAGAAAGGATTTCAAAGCCCACTACAAAAATGGATAGGCATTATTATCCACATTTCACAGATGCACAGAGAAGTTGTGGCTTAGAATCATAGAATCATAGAATATCAGGGTTGGAAGGGACCCCTGAAGGTCATCTAGTCCAACCCCCTGCTTGAAGCAGGACCAATTCCCAGTTAAATCATCCCAGCCAGGGCTTTGTCAAGCCTGACCTTAAAAACCTCTAAGGAAGGAGATTCTACCACCTCCCTAGGTAACGCATTCCAGTGTTTCACCACCCTCTTAGTGAAAAAGAGTTTCCTAATATCCAATCTAAACCTCCCCCACTGCAACTTGAGACCATTACTCCTCATTCTGTCATCTGCTACCATTGAGAACAGTCTAGAGCCATCCTCTTTGGAACCCCCTTTCAGGTAGTTGAAAGCAGCTATCAAATTCCCCCTCATTCTTCTTTTCTGTAGACTAAACAATCCCAGTTCCCTCAGCCTCTCCTCATAACTCATGTGTTCCAGACCCCTAATCATTTTTGTTGCCCTTCGCTGGACTCTCTCCAATTTATCCACATCCTTCTTGTAGTGTGGGGCCCAAAACTGGACACAGTACTCCAGATGAGGCCTCACCAATGTCGAATAGAGGGGAACGATCACGTCCCTCGATCTGCTCGCTATGCCCCTACTTATACATCCCAAAATGCCATTGGCCTTCTTGGCAACAAGGGCACACTGCTGACTCATATCCAGCTTCTCGTCCACTGTCACCCCTAGGTCCTTTTCCGCAGAACTGCTGCCTAGCCATTCGGTCCCTAGTCTGTAGCGGTGCATTGGATTCTTCCGTCCTAAGTGCAGGACCCTGCACTTATCCTTATTGAACCTCATCAGATTTCTTTTGGCCCAATCCTCCAATTTGTCTAGGTCCTTCTGTATCCTATCCCTCCCCTCCAGCGTATCTACCACTCCTCCCAGTTTAGTATCATCCGCAAATTTGCTGAGAGTGCAATCCACACCAAGGCTTGGCTTGCCCAAGGCCACATAGTGAGTGACAATACCAGGAATAGAATCCAGGTTTCCTGACTCCTAGTCCAACATCTTATCCATAGGACCCTGCTGCCTCCCCTATATAAATAAGATAGACAGATATAGACTGACAGTATATACCCCTGTGTCCACACCCCACACACTACTGGTAATCATCTTTGTGAGGTTTCATTTAAAAACTCATAATTTGCAGGTCATTATTGTCTTGAAAATTGGGTGTGGCAACATTGTATGTGAAGTTATGAGATGCCACTGTATGTTGTTATTAACACATGTTCCAAACTGAGGTTGCAAAAAGAGCTGACTCAAACAAAGGAATGTGTGCATTGCTTAATCTGCATTTAACCAGTAAACACAGTCATCAAACTGGTGAGGAAAAAGCAACAGGGAACATCCTTCTCTATAGACTCTATCTCCTCAATCTCAGCTGGAAATGGCTTTCAAGAGGGGGACTGACACTACAAAAAGGAGGGATAAACACTCCAAGACACCCCCCGTCCCTGCTTATTGCATTCATGACACCAGAAGCAACGAAGGAAGCATTTGTTGGATTGGAAAAGGGATTCTGACCTAAGGAGTTTGCTCAGTAAAACTGTTGAAAGCATGCGATGAGAAAACTTTGCTTTGAATTTAACATAGTTTGTTAAGTTAAACACTAGTAGAATTTTTATCTTTATTTTGTAACCATTTCTGGCTTTTATGCCTCATTACTTGTACTCACTTAAAATCTCTCTTTGTAGTTAATAAACGTGTTTTATTGTTTTATCTAATCCAGTGTGTTTAAATGGAAGTGTCTGGGAAACTCCATTTAGGGTGGAAAATTATGTGTATATTATTTCTAGTAAAGCAATAACGGACTATAACCAAGGCTGGTAAGAGCCAAGGTGTGGCTGGCTGAAGCTCACACCCAGACATAGCTGGGACTGACTTGCATACTGGAGGTTGTTTGTGAGAAATCCAGGCTGGAGGCTACAGCAGCAAAGCATTGTAAAGGGTCCCAGGTTAGAGGGCAGGGATGACACAGCTTCTCATTAGTCTGGATTGTACCTTGATATGTCACATAGACATATATAGCTACATTATGTATTAGCTACAGATGTACATACTACAGATGGGCCAGATCCAAACTTCCCTGAAGTGTGGGTGCATTCAGATCCAGATTTCTGCCTGGGACTCCTTTCCAATACACATGTACATATGCTCGCTTGCTGAAATCAAGTACATCATTTTACATTCTCCACCAAGGCTCTTCTTCTCTGCTACATTCAATGTAGAATACAGATTGAAGAGCTTCTTTCTGTTCATTAACAAAAGCCATCAGAGTCTAGAGATTACTATGAAAATGCAGAAGCCCTTCAGATTAACTGTGGATTTCCCTGTGCAATATGAATATCAGAACAAACAAGCCATAAAGTAGGGGCTGCTGTGAATTGGTCACTTCACCTTGGTGTGGAATTTCAGGTTTAAAGCCATCTGTAGACTGGCCCCAACAAGGAGAATCCTCTGCTGGACAGCTGAGCAGGTGGAAGGCTGCTTTGTGCCACTGCACTAATACAAAGTAGCCTTAGCAGAGCTGAAGATCTGGTCCTACGCCTTGAACTGTGCTACTTATTACTGTGTTCAGAGATGAATCTCAAACCATGCTGGACAACCATTTTCTGACATGGCTGTAGCTAGCCAAACCCATGCTACAAGCTACTTTTCTCTACATAGAGGCTAATTCTCCACTGCCATGTATCTTATGTAGCCATTTACACCTGTGTAAAGTGAGCGGAAAATGCTTCTCTTCTGATAAATGGCTGCACAGGAGTAAATGGCTACACAAGGTGCAAGACAGTGGAGAGTCAGGCTCATAGGGACAAAGCCTGACCTATGAGTGTCAAAGTGCCTAATAGTCAGTAGATTCAACTCCTTGAGGATACCACTCAAGTAAGAGGATCCTCAGGTGATGGAGAACTACCACAGTGGCTCCTACGGCATCCTGCCTCCTAGCTGCTGACCTGGAGGGTGTGATTGGGGAAACCAGGGTATGCCTAGGGCATCCATGTGGGCCAACATTCCCTATCTGCCAGAATGCCCCCACAGGACTCTGGAAGTCAGCCTAATTTAGATCAGCCATGCTGTGGCTGGGAATAACCCAATGCTCAATGGCCCCATAATGGGGGAGCACAAAGATGACTAAAAAATTGCCTTTGAACCCTCAGCTTGAGCTGTATGTATGCTCTTTAGGCACACTCCAGGCCTTGGACCATGGTCCGTAGCATGGTAGTTAGTCTATTGCAGTTTTTGAACACGCTTTGTAAACTTGTGAGGTTTGACGGCAAGCAGCACTGATCCTGTCTTAGGCAGTAGCTTTATTTTAGCAGTACTAGAGCTTTAGCCAGCCTAGCTAAGTCAGTTCAAAAAGGATGTGATTCTTAAAGTCCTGGGATACCCAGGAGAGGAAAAGAGGAGAAGCTGAGAATCAGCTCCCTGATTTTCTGCCTCAGCAAAGCTTAGAGCAGCCTAGGGATGCTGTAACTTGTACTACCTGACTACAGGTCCACAGGGACCACATATCAGCAGGGGGACAGTCAATGCACTGTGATAGCCATTTCCCCACCCTGCTCTCAATATGTCTCCTAAAATAGGGCTATGAGGAGGGGAGGTGTAGGAGCTGGGTATGCTGGCTCTGCACCTGCTGGAGACTCCCCTTATCCCAGAGGAATCCCCAACAGAAAACTTGCAGGTGGTTTCTGCTCCTTTGCACCGCTTGGGTAGTGCAAAGGGAGTGGCACAAGGCAATGAGTCTAGCTTAAAATATTAATTGTAGCCTCTTGATCTTTTTTTTTAAATAATATGTTTGGCCCGCAGGTTGAAAAGGATTAATATCACTGGCTTAGACAGACAGTTTCAAACATACGAGACCAAGTGCAGAGACAGATTGAAAGTCTGATTTTAAAACACTCAGCCTTTCATACGCTCTAGTTCAGGGGTTCTCATCCTTTTTTGTTCTAAGCCCCCCCCCCCCCCCCGACATACAATAAAAACTCCATGGCCCACCTGTGCCAGCCACAACGATTGCTTTTCTGCATACAGAAGCCAGGGCCAGTGTTAAGGGATAGCAAGCAAGGCAGTTGCCTGGAGCCCCATGCCACAGGGCCCCCCACAAAGCTACATTGCTCAAGCTTCAGCTTCAGTCCTGAGTGGCGGGGATGAGGGCCCCAGGCTTCAGTCCCAGGTAGTGGAGCTTCTACTTTCTGCCCTGGGCCACAGTGAGTCTAATTCTGGCCCTGCTTGGTGGACCCCCTGAAACCTGCTCGCAGCCCCCTAGGGAGCCCCGGACCCCTGGTTGAGAACCACTGTTCTAGCTAACAGTCCATGATATTTCATCATCATAGTCTAAAACTAAGTAGATGTATTGCTATTGAGGTCTCAAAGGTTGAGCACATTGTTGATATTGGATTCAGTTAGGGCAGTGTTGCCAAATCTCAGGATTTTATTGAGCTGCAGCCTTAAAGCTCTCGCTCCTTAAGTCATTGACTACATGAGACTCTCGCTTCTTTAAAATGAAAGCTGTTTCTAGCCCTCATGGTTATGGAGAAAAACTTAACATGAATCCTAACAGCTCAAAAAGCAGAAGACAAATCAAAAGAACCCAACATTTATTATATATTAAAAATCTCATGATTTTTGAGACTTGATTTATAAGTTTTTGAACACTAGGGATTGGCAATATTGATGACATGGTTATAGGATAACTGGATGAACCCTGCTGGCCACCACTGTCATTTCAGAGTCTCTTGACTCCAGCAAATAAAGAAAACAATCTATTGTAAAATTTCACCCCTTTCTATTATTGCTGTCCCAGATTGTATCTTGTCTCTCTCTGCTGCTGTAGTTGCTCATAAAAGGAGGGGACTTAAAATTTTATAAGCACTATACAGAGATCTCCTTTTCTCTTACTAGACTCCAGTCTGATATATAGCTAAGCTTGGCAGAATTCAATTTTTTTTAAATATAATTTCAACTGATAATATCAATATCTATTTTTAAGCATTTTAAAATCTTTTTATTGGCTTAATTTTCACAGTAGCACAAAATTGTGGGTTTCATGCTTTTTATTTCAAGTTTTATCAATTTAAATTTTCCCAGTTGTGGGAAATTCGGGTGGGGTCAGACAATTATCTAATGACAGTAAGCACTGAAATTCAAAAAGTTAAAGCTTTATAATTATTAAAACACAAATTGTCAACATCACATGTCAAACTATATAAAGTAAATAGCCTTAAATCAAATGCTAAGTTCTCAAGCAACATTTTTCTTCCTTTGCCTATCTGTACATTTCAATTACTTGTGGAAACTTTTTTGTCCGTGTGCTTGTACCATGATATCGATGGTTACTAACACTAGCTGATAAAAAATATAATCCTTCCAAGCTTAAATATAGTGTTATATGGTAACTGGACACTTGTATTCTCCTCTTGTGGACTTTAGTATTGCATAAAAGTCACACTTGAAACTCAAGGAGGAAGTACTTTGAAATCCATGTGACTGAGAAAAAAATTGAAACTGAAAGCCATTTTCTCCTCCATTGCCAAAAATATAAGGAACAAGGATACATCACAAGATCTCAGAAATAATATGAGAAACTTCTATTAAAAAGCAAGGAAGAAAAATTGCTTAATTCTAGAAGATGTGAAAGAGATTGTTATTATTTGACTAGGTGCTTGGTGCTGTACAATACACAACAATAAAGACAGTCTGTTCCCTCTGGACCTTACAGTCTAAAAAACATACACAGATGACAAATGGCACTGGAGAGCCCAGATGAGAATAAATTTAAAGGAAACCCCCTTCTCCATATTGAAGGTAAACTCACTTATTAGTTTCAGAGTAGCAGCCGTGTTAGTCTGTATTCGCAAAAAGAAAAGGAGTACTTGTGGCACCTTAGAGACTAACCAATTTATTTGAGCATAAGCTTTCGTGAGCTACAGCTCACTTCCTCAGATGCATCCAGTGGATGCATCCGATGAAGTGAGCTGTAGCTCAGGAAAGCTTATGCTCAAATAAATGTGTTAGTCTCTAAGGTGCCACAAGTCCTCCTTTTCTTTTCACTTATTAGTATTGCGGAAGAAGAGATGGTGAAAACAGCTTCACAACACATGACAATCAGCCACTACTTTAGAAATGAACAGTGCTCCTAAATATTCTACAGAAGCCCAACACGGCTGTGCAGCTGCATCCTAGATTCTTGAAATGGTAGCCTCCCTTTGGCACCACTTACCTACCTTGCCGTGCCCGTACAGCTATCTTGAACTCAGCCCCCCTGGGCTGCCAAAGGGGATGATGATCAGCACTCTAAACATTGCATCTGAAATGTCCCACGCTCCCTGAGGTCTGAAAGAAGTTAGGCAGAGCAGGCACCCTGCAGTTTACTGCGTGGGGGGCTTTTCAGGCAAGACCTTGTATGCCCGAGTTCTGCCAGGACGTTAGGGGGTCTAGGGCATTTTTTTTTTTTTTTTTTTTTTGGTACAGGACAGAGTTTGAAGCAAATTGCTTGTCTCTGGCCACCCTGCGAAGCTGCTACCCGCCGCCCCCCCGCCCCAGAGGTGGCTGCAGCTCCGCAGGGCGGGGCGTGCAGGGTTAGGGACGTTCCTCATGGGGGCGAGCAACACAGGACAGATGTTGGGCTGTCTCACACCACACTCGTCTGCCCCACCCACACTACCACGGGAAGGATGCCCCGCCCCACTCTCCTGCCTCCACTGCCCCTCCCACCCCCACCCCCCTTGTACCAACTGCACTTCCGCATCCTCCTGCCCCCCCTCCCACTGCCGGGCCCCGGGCCCCTCCTGCCCGGCCCCTCCCCCACCCTCCGACCCCTTCCCTCTGCGCTCTCCCGCCCCGCCTGTCTCCACTCCGGCTCCTCCCCCTGCCGTATCCGCGCTCCATGAATGAACGCGGTGGGCGCGGCCAGACGACGCGCACCGACGAGGGGGCGTGGCCAGATGACGCGAGGCGTGAGGCGCGATCCCGGAAGCGGCCCGGCCCCTGGTTGGTCGGCTCCGGGGCGGGGGGGCCCCGCGCTTGTTGTTGTTCCCGGGACTCGCACACACAGGGAGGGCGGCTGAGAAGCGCGTCCCCGCCACCATTCCCCCGCGCCGCGCGCGTCCCCGCCTCCACCGCCACCTCCCCCCCCCGGGCGCTCCTGACAGGCCCAGGTAAGACGCAGCCCCCGGGGTGCGGCCGTCGGGTCCGGCTCGGCTCGGCTCGGCTCGGCGGGGTGGGGCAGGGTCCGGCCCGCGCGGAGCCCTCGAGCCGGGCAAGGAGCGGCCGGGCACTTTGTAGCAGGAGCTGGAAATTCGCTGAGTCATCATCGCGTGGGACACGTGGTGTCTGTCCACCCCGTTCCGGGCCGAGCCGAGCCGGGCCGGGCCGAACCGGACCGTGGTGCCGCGTCCGGCTCCGCGCCGGGGGCGGCGGCGGCTCTCACACACGTGGCTGCCCCGGACGGGGGCCCCACCACGCGCTCGGCGCGGGCGGGGGCGCTGCGGGGTGGGGGGCGCACTGCCATGGGGCGCGCCGGCTGCGAGGGGAGGGGCAGGAGCCGGGGTGGCTCTGACCAGAGGGCAGTGGGGCTCCGGGTGGGGTGTGAGAAGTGGGGGCCGGCCGGCTTGGCATTGGGGGGAGGGGCTGGGTGCATGGAGTGTGGCACGAGGGCGAGAAGCGGGATCTGGGCCATTAGTGAGGCTTGGTGAGGGGTCGCGGATGCTGCCCCCTTCTCCCGGGGATAGGAGGGGAGACGAGAAGGAGCTGGATGACAGTAGGGAGGGTACCAGGAGCATTTGAGGGGCAATCATGGCTCATAGACTGCAGGTGGCACAAGGGTCTTGGGGAGAAGAGTGCAGAAGTATATGGGATTAGCACTCTCCTGGTGGGACTATGTCAATGGGGCATTGGAGCAGGAAATCTGAGCAGAGAGGAGAGGTGAATGGAATGGATCAGAAAGATTGGGAGGGTCTTAGGATCAGAGTTTCCGGCAAGATGAAAAGTGGAGTCTGAAATGGTCTTTTAACTAAGGAAGGGGTGCCTGGCCAAAGGGGCATTGGGACAGGAGACTTTAACTAGGCCAGAGACCCCAATCCCCCGCCTATCCTCTCCAGTCTGGAATAGGGGAGAGAGAGCGCCTGGGCAGGCATGAAGGAGAGTAGAGAGGGATGGTAGTTGGGAGTGAGGCTATGTCTACATGGCACTTTGGGCATTAAAACTTTTGTCGCCTAGGGGTGTGAAAAGCACCGGTGTGGACAAACCGATTTGTCAGTGGGAGAGCGTCTCCCGCCGACTAAACTACCACCCCTCGTTGGAGGTGGTTTTATTTTGTCCTCAGGAGAGCTCTCTCCTGGCAACAAAGAACAGCTTCACTGCGTACCTTACAACGGCGCGCCATTGTAAGGTGCGCAGTGTAGACATAGCTGGAGTGAACACAAAGCCTGAAGGGAGTTAATGTTTGGGCTGGAAGGATTGCATCCACTAGAACAGGCTGTAGTGTTAGCAAGCTGTATGATTCAGCAAAGCAACTTTTCAGTTAAATCCTTCTGAATTTAGATAGTGCTGCTGGCGTAACGGCTCCAAGTTGTGATGCTTTTTCTGAATTTAGCATTTGTGCATAGCTCATCTCTGAATGATTTTATTCTGTCCCCTTAAAGAACCCATGCAGCCGCATCATCAAGCATTCGAATGACATGCAAAGGAATCTCTATGCATGCATGTTGGTGGCACACAGGAAGTACCTGAGGAAGGGCAACTGCTAGAATTCAGATGCTCCTGTGAACCCTACTACTACTACATTAAAGGAAACTGCACATCCCTAGATACTTTTGTAATTCTTTGCATTGTGTTAACCATGACAAATGAACACACCTTCATGTGACCTCTTGGGGTGTTGAAACCCTGTGTAAGGCACATGTTGCGTAATCACCTGCTCCACATGGCCACCCATGAGACTGAAAGAGCCTCCTGGTTTAGACATGGTTGTAGTAACATAAGATGCCTTGCATTTTGAATCAGAAATGGCCAGCAGTCCTCGCTACGGACAACTGGCATGTTTTCTATCACTGGGAAGGCCAAAAGCTTAAGCTAGTGGAGGAGGGGACTCTGTACCCACATTGTAGTGGTGGTTCTCATTAGCTTGTGCCATAGGACAAGTGTACAGATTGTCTAATTTTGAATGGTTCTTGAACACGGTTCTAGCAAAGCAGTGCCCTCTGAATCGGAGTTCTAAATATGACTGACTTTGAAATGTAAAGAGAGCATTGAGAATTCTGGGTAAAATCAGTATGGGTCCACAGTTCCGAGTGGAGCAAGGAGGATCTGGAAACACTGATAAGCAGGCATCCCTACTACTGGCAGTTTGCATCTCGGTGGTCTTTATCCTCCCTACAAAATACATTAGTTTGCTTAGAAAAGAGGTTTTTCTGGGCTAACAGTAATATTCTGTGCTGATGTGAGAAATGCAGGTTTGGTTTCCTGGTCCACTCTTTTCCTAGACTGGCTGAGAATGGGGATTCCGAGGATGCAAAATGTTCCCCTCCTGAGCGGAAGGAGATGCTTATTAACAAACCCCACAATCCTTTAGATACATAGAGTTGCACGTAGTCTCATGTCTGGCCTTTGGCCTGATGAATATGACTCTGAGGAGGGCTACACCTGGAAAGGGGAAACATCTGAAAATGGTCTCCAGCAGTTCAGAGACCACACCCTTGATGAAGAGTGAGCGGGGAGGGGGACTTTAACATTCAGAGCATCTGCTCTGCGGTAGATTTGCCTGGTGACTGTGCAGGATACATCTGATCACTTTGGATTTTTAGACAGAGATGGTAAGGGCGGGGAAACCTTATTCCTCTATCTTCTTCAGACAGGGAAGGAGATGGCACAAGCTAGAGAAACATCCCTGCTGAGGGGACAAAGGAGGGGGGGAAGGGAGGTGTTCTGAACCTTAAAAACATGATTTAGTCAACTTTAGAGAGATCTGTTGCTGCTGCCAAGGGCCATTTCCTCTATCTCCCTCCCCCCATTCCTCTGTGTGTTGCTTAGTGGAGAAGGGGCCCTGTTCTATGGATCCCAGCAGAAAACAGGCCAGGAGATCTCAAATTGGGAACAAACCCCTTTGGGCAAAGGGGCTTTACAGAAAATGGAAAGGGCTCCATTAATTGTCTTGACCTGTTTGCCCTCTGGGTAGCTCCTCACTAGAGCAAAGCTGGGTCTGCGAAGAAGAACAGAGAGGTAGTGAGCAAATGCTCCTGTCCCACACAGTGGGAAAACTGCATCCCTTTTTGTGGGATTTTGGGCCCTATGTCTTTGGAAAAGGTGCAGCCCTGCTCCCAACACCAGCCCAGCCGGTATGTTCCATTATGCTGCTGCCATGGTTTAGTATTTAATTTATTTACCTTGCTGCTTTCGCACTGATGGAGTCGTGCTTGTCGCCTGCTCTCTTTCTCTCCCCTTCCGTGTGTAAACTAATGCAGAGACGCCTGCCTCCTCTTGTCTCTTCCTAAAGATGATGGACACTTTTATTATCCAATGACAGTGCATAGTCTGGGCAGGGCTGAGGGGGAGGGAGAATTAACCCTGTGTGTACCTAAAGAGATTCTGCCCACTGTATTTTCCACTGAATGCATCCGATGAAGTGAGCTACAGCTCACGAAAGCTTATGCTCAAATAAAATTGTTAGTCTCTAAGGTGCCACAAGTACTCCTTTTCTTCAGAGAGAATGTGGAGGATAATTATTAATGAGGATATGGTTACAGAGTGCAGGGGCTGTGCTGGATCCAGTTAGCAGGACCCTTGGCAAAATTTGTCAGGGCTTTGCTCTCACACTTTGGCTTAATTGTGCTAAATGTTCTTTGAAACGTTAGGGTTAATGCAGACCCCACCGCAAAAGTGCAGCATCTAAAAAATATGGAAGCAGAAATCCGCAAACTCTGTTTCTAGTGTCTGAGGGCTGTGCACTTTGCAAGTTTCCCCTAATTCTGTGCCTTAGCCTCCATTGTTTTTGCAACAGATTGGCAGACTTAGACATTACAAAATGTATGTCTTTATTGAATTAACTGTAAACGATTGGTTCAGTCTACATTGTCAGTCAGTGTTCAGGTGCTCTATTGAAAACGTGTAACTATATTGGAAGTTTGAGAACTGAAGGTGGGACGCCTGGGGCTTTTGGTGGCTGAAATGGCATGGTGTGCAGTTTTGTTTTGATTTTTATCCCACAAACATACCTGTACTTTGAGTATTTCGTAGCTAGATGCCTGCTAAAACAGTGCTAACTCTCTGTTATCAAGAAATCCCAAGCTCAGGACCCTATTGAGATGAATAAGCCTCTCGCTTTTTGCTGAGCGATTGTTTCAGGCTGTCTAAAGCCTCAGGCAGGTAATACTGCATTGGTTCATGTTTGGAAGATGTTCTTGTGACTGTAAAGCCTGGAAACTCTCCTTAATGAAAGCCATGATCCTGCTGCTCAGTTCTGAAGCAAGAGGTAGATCTGCAGCAAATTCCACTGGCTTGCAACATATGGGACACTGCATAACAGTACTGTTATCTCTCCTCCTTGCTAACTATCACTATATAGGCTGAGAAAGATGTGATAGAATAGTTGGAGCATAGGATGACAGAGCCATAAATTCATAAATCCTAATCCCAGTTCTGCCATTAAATCCCACTGTGGCTGTGAACAAATCACTTCACTGTGCTGGGCCTCAGTTTCAGTGTCTGTAAAATGGAATATTTATTTGCCTCTGGAGCTGGTGTGAGATTTAACTGATATTAGTAGAACATTATTTATCACTATATTTTATAAATGCACATGAAATCAGAGCTCTGTACCCTCTTTATATCAGAAGCTGTCTGCAATACATCTGACCTCAGTAGCTCCCAGTCTCCCCTCCCTGAAACTCCAGGGTCTCTGTAATGTGACACACAGGCACGCTCTCATGATACCCTGAATCCTCTGCTCTGTAACCACAAGGGCTCTGCAGCATCTGACTCAGTTGTTTACTAAACCACTGAAGACTGTCTGATCCCTGTCCAGGCTTCCCCAGAGAGAGCCTCAGAGTCCTGTCCTGACAGCAGTCTGATTCAGTCTGAAGGTTTCTGAATCTGTTCTTTGCTTCTGGATGCTGGTTCTGATCCATAAGCAAAATGGAAAGCTGGTTAGCTGGGTGAGTGTTCTTGTGTAGCTTCTCTCTAGAACAGTAAACACAGTGACTCACCCCTCCTGTGTGTCTTCTGTCCATTCACGTAGAAGTTATTGCCTCATGTATGCTTGCTCTCTGTGTGATTCACATCATCCGTGTATCCTTCTCCCCTTCTCTGTTACAGATGAATGACAAGTGTCAGTCTGCCTCTCAGTGTGTGTGAGGATTGATAGAGCAGGAGGAGGACTTGTGAATGATGGAGGGAAAGCTACTCTCTGCATTCCACACTGCAGTGTCTTGGAAATCTATGCTATGTCTCCAGGGGACGGAAGCACAGGGCTTAGGGTTTAAGCATCTGTCATTCCCTCACCTGTCAGACCTGATGTCCTCCTTGGTGGATGTGTCATGTGGCCAGCTTTGTAGGCATGGTTAACTGACGTGACCATCTTGCAGGTACGGCATGTGGAGGTATGACGGTAGGGATTGGGTAAGTGTGCTTTTCACTGGATGAGAACAGTTGTCAAATTGAAATGCTCTGCAGGGGCCAGGAATAGCGTGGCTATTCAGCTTCTCACAGCAGCAGCCAGGGCAGTCTGTCTGGCCTCTGGCATAAGGGCAGGCTGTTGGCTATGGATTACTCATTCATGGTGACTAGCCACACTCCAGCTCCAAGTAGCCAGCCTTTTAAATCTTAAAAGAGACTTACAGGCAGAAGCAGGAAGAGCCAAGAGTTGAAAATAGCTTGTGGATAAACGGAAAGTTTGGGTAAGTCACAGAACAATTTCATTGGAAATGATCTAGCTGGATTTCAGTATGGCTGGACAGGGTGTATTCCTAGCATAATCTTCTGTGCTTAATTGAGACTATTGATGATTAATTGTCAAATAAAATTGAGAATTCCTTCCTGCTTAAACTGTACGCCTCTGTCTGCTCCTTAGGAGGGGAAAAGTTGTTGCAGGTTTGGGGTGAGGGTCATATAGTCTCATATTACTGTACGTGCTGCTTCATGTGTGAATGGAAGCTAAAGAACTGTGGTGCTTCCTACTGGATAATTTATGTCCTTGTCAATGCTCCCTTTTGTACTAAAATGAGTTTTAACATCCAAGGCTATGTATGAACTACAAACAAGTGCATCCATGGCTGCTGTTAGCTACACAGTGACTGCTGGTATCTAACCCCATCCTTTGAAAAGTGCTTTGGAGCACTGGAGTGTGAAAAGTGCTATTCAGACCAAATTCTGATCTCATTTGCTGTGTTCTTCTCACACAGCAGTGCTGCCCCACCTCATCCTACTAGTAAGGGTTGTCTTGGTTGAGTGGGTGGGGAAGAGGAGAGCCCCAAAGGAAAATAGTGGGTATTGCAGTGTGTACCAAACTGAAACCATCAAATGTGTGATCCTGGGCTGAATAAGAAGAGCACTTCAAGCTCTCATGAGGATCCTGTAAGTCAGATCAGAGCCATCTGGGGGTCAACTGCAAGGGTGTTGACAGAAGTGGGGCTGGATTTCCAATTAAGCACAGTAGGCACGTGCCTAGGGGCGCAGGCATTCTAGGTGCAACTTACCTCTCTAAAACTGTGTGCAAGATGAAGGTCAGCTGTGGGTGGGGGTGCTGAAGATGCTGTGCCCTAGGAGCACATAAGGTGTAAATCCGGCCCTGGACAGAAGTGCTGTGGGATAACCTTATAATAAAAACACTAGCACTGTGGTTCTTTGTATACTTCCAATAAAAACACTTGTTTTAAATATAAATGAGAAACACAACCTTATAGAAACACTTGTCCCTTTACCAAGGGCATAATAATACTTAGTACATATTTATATATCACTCAGAAATGTGCCATGCGGCTTACAGAATAAAAGTTGTAACGGTCCCTGCTCCGAAAAGCTTGAAGTCTAACTTGAGATAGGAGGCTGCAAATGCAGTTAACAAGGAATAGGGAAAGAAAATGTTTATTGTAATAAGATCACACATTTATATAGAGCCTTGCAGACACCCCTATAAGGTATGTGCACTGGACACCATTAAAAATTGAATGTTTGCAGCACTGTGTGTACCTTTTTACTAACGGGTTTTCTGGGTTTTTTTTCAGTCTGTGTACAGGAAATGCCACATACTATAGTGTATTTAACCACTTGTAGATGATAAATAGCCATAAACAGCACCAACTTTGTAAGTATTCCCCACCCACCCCCGCTATACAGATGGGGAAATTGAGTCAGAAGTTAAGTAACTTGCTCGAGGCCTAAGAGTGCATAATTGTCTGTCAGGGTTACAACCTAATTCATGGTACTAAGTCTTGTTCAGACCACACCACGTGATGATCACCGGCATAAAATAAATTTATCGTGGGATATTCAGTCACTCGAGTGATCCTGGTGCTTTTAACAGTACTATATTAAACTCTCAAGTAGGAGTCTGTTCTCAAATAGCAGTGGACCTTGACTCCAATGTCTGTGTTTGAACCAGTATTTGAGAATTGATGCTTATGCAAGAACCAAATTCCTGTGTGGGGTCGTCTTCCAGATGCTGATTTTTGCTTATTATTTACAGGTAATCTAATGACTGCCACCTATAACACTTGTAACAACCTGGGCCCTTGTTAAATTGTTGTGTGCACTAGAGCGCCTGGTCTGGTACCAAACATGGAGGAGTCTAGGACCTTCCTCTGAGCAGTGTGGAATGTAAATAGAGATCCCTTCAGCAGACATCCAGCACAAAGCAACAGGTGACCAGAAGGGGGGTTCATCACACAGAGACGCAGGAGGCTTTTAAAAATAAGCAGAGTTACTTTGGGTGGCAGACTACCCCCAACAGTGATCCCCGGGGAAGTCTCCACCCTCAGCACTTGCTTTCCACAATATTCCACATTTCTTCCCCTCTCTGAGCAGCCAGTGGAGTGTTCAGTTTTTCCATCGACTGGTGTAGAAAGTGCTTTGAAGACTCACTGGGTGAGGATCAAAAGCCTTTTTGTGTAATCGGTGGGTGTGACCGAGTCATGTTCTGCCCCCTCCCCCCTTCCTTTCTTGACTTCCCTTTTCCGTTTTCATTGGGCCAGGTGCCGGGTGTGCCCCTTTCCTTGCAGGGATTGGGGGGTTGCGGAGGGAAGGAAGGAAGGGTTTCTGGGTCTGTGGGAATGTGAGCTCTAGCTCTCCAACTCTGTAAACAGCTGGTGACTCACTGCATAGCTATGGCACCAAGTGACTGCCAGGCCTGAGGCTGTGTGTGCGCGCGCAGGCGAAGAGAAGGGGGTGCAGTGTGTTTTCTTTATACATGGGCAACTCGCTGCTCCTTTTACTCCTTAGGGCCATTTGGCCAGGTCTGGGAGCCCTTCCTTCTTCCTGTCTGTGCTTATGATGTGTGTTTGTGTCTCTGGCTTGAGCAGGAGCATGCTCCTGCTAGGCGTAGTTAGTGAATACCAACTGTGACTGGGAAGTGAGGGAGAGGAGAACTGCAAAGGGGGAGAAGTGATGTCTGGACAGATGTCTGCGTGTGAGAGAGAAGACTCAACCCTCCCTCAGGCTTCTTAGTTGTGCTGCAAGTTTTGTATTTCACATAGAAGAGAGGTCAGACTCCAGCTTCACACCCATCCCTTTTCCCCCTCAGTAAGTGGTGAGGTGCCCTCCCAGGTGGGTTTGTGCTACTCAGTCCATGATGAATAATGACCGTTTGTCCAGGGCATTTTTAGTGGGCTTTGCTGAGTCTGCTCCTGCTGCCGGGGAGGAGGTGAGAGTAGCTGGCACTGCTGTGAGGATGGGGTGTAATACGACACAATGCACCACCCTGTGTGGTGCCGCACAAAAGACACTGCGTACCAGTCGCTTTAAGTGGCCCATTCATCATGAAGCGTCTCTCGCTGGTCTGGCTCGTGTACTGCGTGATAGGAGGCAGTCGGGTGGGGGCGAGACATGCAGATGGAGAGATACTATCTCTGTCTCAGGCTGACAAAGAGATGAGGTGCTTTATTGAAAACATTCTGCAATCCAGGGAAATGGTTTTACTTTGTGATTTTGTTCTTTGTCTTTCCTCTCCCTCAATTGTGTGCATGTCACATGATGAAGTATCTTGACTGGTACAATTCAAGCAAAAGCAGCCTGAACTGAGACAGCCTCCTTTACCCGCACAACTCCCTGTCACCTCCTGCACCCCACTTTCATATGCCCTTGGACCTCCCACCTCCAGGGTTGTTTGCAGATATGAATGAGTTTGTTTACTCTCTGACGACCTCATGATGTCTTTTCACAGACATGACCTGAAGTCATCATTGCTTTTGGGCTTCTCTGTTTCCATGGTTACTGGCTCAGGGTTGGCTACTTTCCCAAGGTCACCATGGCAACTATCAGAAGGGAATCATGCTTGGGATGCTTTGGCTGTATTTTTCATCAATGATTAGAATGTGTGACACGATGCAGACGTGGAAATGGGATGGGGAGGGGGGCAGAACTCCCGCCAGACAGTCTGTGTGTTCTGTACACCCAGCACCACTGCAGCCTTTGAAATCCACTCCAGCTGCTCCTTGGGAGGGACAGACTCTGTGTCAGAGCTGGAGCCCTCGCACCCTCCCCAGCTTGTGTAGCCAAGATGCTGGGGAAAGTATAGGCAGATGCTGTGATGTCACAGCTGCAGTGCCCTCTTCTGTGGTAGGTACATCACGAACAATCACTCTGGCAATGTCATCTCTCCAACTTGGTGGGTGTGAAGGTTCTGGAACAAGGTCCCCCTGGATGGATTCTCTAAAGCCCTGATTGAAGGGGAGAAGTTAGCAGCGAAGGTGAGAGTGAAGGGCAGCTTCTCAGCAGAGGACATTCTTTGTCAATGGATACTCCTCTAGGAATATCAGACAGGTGACTTCTCGCAGCCTTAGGGTGAGACATGAAGCAACAGTCCTGATCTACCAGGAGGCACAGAAACTCGCCCCGTGTCTTAATAATCGGTTTTGCCTGCTTTTTTAAAAGTGATATATTTGCGGTGTCTGGGGCTAAGGGTTAGTAATGGAATACCTTTCTTCCCCAGGCTGCTGGTTCAAAGCCAATCCAGGTCAGTAATGACCAAAATGGGAGGGGAGCGGTGGCGGCGGCGTTCCTGTCTGGTGGCTTTTTCGTGTCTTTTGTGAAATGAGTTGATAGTCTTAGTCCAGTCCCTAACGGCTGGATCTGTATATCTCAAAATCCTCCACAGGGCAGATGAAGAACTGACCGGCTCATGGAGACTGAACTCCCCTCTAGCCCTTAGAGGTGAGATAGCACATTGCCACAGTAGTGTATGGTAGCCAGCACAATTGCTACTTGAGGATGGAATCCAGTATTCATCTACTTCCTCGCACTTTTTCTAAGCAAAAATATTACCAAGAATTTAAAACAAGCCCCATTTAACTTCAAAAAACCAAAACAAGCTGTATTTACATGTGGCACTTGCTGGCAATACAAAGAAGACCCTCCCATACGTGGCTGGAGGAAGACACTCCTCTCTGAATCCTTCTGGTGGTCCTAAAGGTTGATGGGTCACTATGTCTTGAATGTTGGGTCTGTTTCCTTCCCTATTCCCTTTGAAAATCCTGTTGTTGTTTTTTCCAGTTGCAATTTCTGACCAGTTCTGTCCAGGAGACCGTGCCCAGGTTATGACGACTAATCCCAAACCGAACAAGGCATTAAAGGTAAGGCTGTGGTGGGAGCCTGGCTGAGATGATTCTGGGTAAATGGGATGGGGTCAAGGAGCCATGCCGATAGTGTCAAAAGCCATTTATTCTCTGTGGGGTTCTGCTTGCAAACTAGTGTGTCAGAATGCTTCTTTGGTATCAGCCGGGAAGCACTTGGGAAGAAAGGATAGAGGGGCACTGATGATATAATGGGGGGCGAGGGGGGAAGACAAGAGTCTCCGGGATTGCGCATAGACCAGAGTGTCTGTGTTTGTATTAAGGAGACACGTCTAACCAGGCGGGGGTTGAGGTGTATTGACAGCATCGCAAAACGTATGGTCTGCGGGTGTGAGAGACTGCTGCTACTAGGGGCCCATGCACCTTGATAAGGAAGCTGCAGATTTGCAGAGGTCTTACCTATAGATCTGAGTAGGCAGTGAACTCCTCATAGACACACTTGCCTCATGGCTTCGATGGCACATTTGCTGATGAGCCTGTTAGAAATCCCTTCTAGTGTCTTGAGTCTCTCTTCCAGGTGCCCTGCATTCTCTGTAGACGTTCTTTTTACCCCTTTAAAGTTCTGCAAATAACTATGGATAAAAAACAAACAAATAACCTCTTAAAGGTTGAGAGAGGGAGAGTTTCTCTGTCTGCCTCATCTAACCTCCCTGTACCGTGGCCCAGTAAATGGGCCTGCAGCCTTACCACTTCAGGATGTGGTCTTATGAGCTAAATAGGGTTGGGTTTGGATAGTATGTGGATGGGAGACCTTCAGAAAAGAAATGCACAAGGTGCAGGAGGTGGCGGTGTTTGTTTTGGGTCAGTACTGACCCAATGCCTCAGCATAATCCTGCAAGGCAGTGTGCTGCTGGAGATAAGATGAAAAGCTATGGTCCTGACCCCTTGCGATAAAGATCCTGTGGCACGTTTCAGCTCAAACAATTTTACTCCAGTCTCCCTAAAAGTCTCCTTGTAGTTTTATCTGGATAAGAAATCCATTGCTGTATCCCCCTGCAAATGGCTGTGTAATGTTCTAGATATTTTCTGCCAACTCCCATCACAGTGGTTTGTACGCCCTGAAGATACTATGCTAAAATATCTGCCATGTGCCACTGAGTGGTGGCTGCATTTCAGTGGTATGAATAGCCTGTAAAGTGCTTTGGGATCATTCTGTCTGGAGAGGTGCTATACGAATATAGTTACATTACTGCAGGGTAGCATAGTTGCTTTCTTGCTTTAGCCAGGATGGCTGCTTAATACCTGGCCAGGTTGCTTGCTGTTGACTGTTATCTCTGTGAAATTGATGCTTGTAGGTAAAGGAGGAGTCGGGAGAGAACGCCCCAGCGCTGAGTGACGATGAACTCGTGTCAATGTCCGTCCGGGAGCTGAACCAGCACCTGAGGGGTCTCACGAAAGAAGAGGTCATCCGCCTGAAGCAGCGGAGGCGCACGCTCAAGAACCGGGGCTATGCTGCCAGCTGCCGCATCAAGCGTGTGACACAGAAGGAGGAGCTGGAGAGGCAGCGGGTTGAGCTGCAGCAAGAGGTGGAGAAGCTGGCCCGAGAAAACAGCAGCATGAAGCTAGAGCTGGACGCCCTGCGCTCCAAGTACGAGGCGTTGCAGACCTTTGCTCGTACCGTTGCACGGGGGCCTATTACCCCGACCAAAGTCGCCACCACTAGTGTCATCACCATTGTGAAATCAGCTGAAATCTCATCCAGTTCTGTGCCATTTTCAGCAGCATCCTAGTGCCCTAGATGGGGGAACTAGCAGCCTTTCGGAGGGATGCGGAAAGGGCTCTTATGCACCGTTCCAGAGTCCTTGGTCACTTCAAGAATTGGCATTTTAACAATTCCTTCTCTTTCAAAAGTGCAAAAAAAAGAAAAAAAATCTACAAAGGGAATGTAACTGGCTGCTCCTCCGTGAACTTAGTGGTTCCAGGAAACTCTTGTGGCTGGGATTTGAGCTCTGTACCTAGTTTGAGCTTTCTCTTCCTCCTCTCCCTGCCTCCCCAACCCTCTTTAAGCTGTGGGCAGCTTCTCAATTGGGAGAAGATACTGGAGGAGCCTTCGTCGTCTTCGTGAATGATGTTCAAGAGCCAGCTAACAGATGGACTGTCGAAATCATGTGAGGTGAATGTATAGAGAAGAGTTTCCTTCAGTGGCATCCAACTCCTATTAAGAAGTTACCTCACCCCACCACCACCTTCATCTGTCATAGCAGCGGCAGAGAAATAAACTCTGAAGCAGAGTGCATTCTGCCATGCACTGCGGGGAGGAGAGGAGGGTTGGTTATACAGAGGGGTAATATGTTTGGGTCAGACCACACCAGTTAGGAAAAACCTTCCTGTCTTCAGCCCATACTGGTTACCAGTTTACATGTTTTAATGCACCCCATACCTGTGTGGCCTATAAAGCTAAATTGCAGCCTCCCTTATACAAAGCCAAGTCTACCAAGAGCTCCTTCCCCAGGATGTGCCTGTAAATTGGGTATATTTATGCAGTTTATTTCTTCCAGATGATCCACAGGTTTGTAATAGTGGCATATTCAGGGTTCCTTGACCCTCAAAGGAGGAAGGCACAGTAAAATTTAAGAAGGGAGGTATGTTGAGGGGCATAGAGAGAAATACTAAAGTATTGCTGGACTGAGGCAGAGTAGGTTGCCGTGTGGGGGAAGTTGTTCTTCTGGAAATCAGCCCTGTGGAAAGGTGTTTCCGTAGAGCATGCTAGAAAGATGTGTTAAAAACACTGAAGTAATGAGAGGGCCAATAGTACATGTGTAAGAAGATCAAAGCCAGCAGAGACTCCTGGATGACCGAGGTAGTGGTGGTTAAAGCCTTTGCCTGTTAGAACAGTAACCATCCCAACCTCAGGGGCCATGTACACTAGTCTTTGCCAACAAGAGATGGGGTATGGGATGCTGGGTGGAAGCTGAAAAGAAGAAAGATTCTTAACCCGATCTCAGTCATTAAAGCTGGGTTCCAAAGAGTAGAAAAACCTATAGTGTTGGGAGGGTTGAGAGAACCTGTCTGAAGACAACCCTGAAACTCAACGTTTCTTGGGGGTGTGAATTATCCCGGGAGATGCATGGAGGGCAGGATTAGAATCAGTGGCTTTTGGGGGATAGTAAAATTGGGGTCGAGAAGTAGGGCTTATGGTTCTGAAGGACAGTTGGGAAGAGGTGGATCAGCAGTGGGCAGAAAAGAGGAAGCCAAAGGGAGAAGAGTCCACTCTTCTTTAACAGGACTGAAAAGACATTCTAAGTTTCTAGGTCAGATTGTAAATAACTATGTTCATGTTTGTGTGTTTGAAGTAGGAAAGAAAAGGGATTGCCTGGTGTTCCAGAGTAGGTCAAAGATTTGTGGGCTGTCAGATGCCTGTTCTAAAGCAGGTGAGAAGAGGTTGAGACTCCTGAAGTTTAAGGTGACTGGAGGAGATGGCTGATGTTCATATTCAGAAGAGTTTGGTAGATTCGTGTTCCAGAGTAAGGTACAAAGGAGAAGATGGAGAAAAATGATTGGTGTTCTAGTTTAACTGAAAAGGATAAAGGAAGATGCTTGTATCATTGAAGAGGACAGAAAATTAGCATCCTAGACCAGTGTAGGATACCGTTTGTGAAGTCATCTTGTGTCTTGAATAGCAAGAAGAATGCACAAGTTTAGTGAAGCTCTGTCTTTCTTCTAAAGACAAACACAAGTTGTTGTTGGCTCACTTTTATCCAGTTACTGGGAATCTCTGGGTTTCCCAAGAAGGTACTTAAGTCAAGTAGTTGGAGAGGCAGAACCTGATTCTCATTCAGTCCTAAACATCTACACTGATGACTTTACTGAGCCATAGAATGTGTAAGAGTAATGCTTCCTTGATGGCTTTTACCCCACCAGATTAATCTCCTCCTGGAGGAGGCAAACAGGAAGTTACCAACAAATATAGTTTGGATGGTATTTAGCTCCTCCACTTCCTTACCACCTCCTAACAGGCAGATTGATGTCCTGATACCAGTTATTGGCTCCCCCAGCAGAAGCTGAGGAAGAGAAGAGAAGACCCTTTTCATGTTCTGTAACTCAAAAGTATTTGGAAACCTTCCCAGATCTTTAAGGTGCCACCATTAATACAGGCAATGTTTAGATTCCTAGCACTGTTGGGATTTGAAAAGAGAAAAACAGAAAAATATCCGGTGGACTTGGAAATGACTGAATGTTCCCCATTTCTATAATAGCTCTATGAAAGTCTTGACATTCCTGAACAGATAAGACCACCACCCCACTACCACCCGGGGCATCCGTCACTGCACCAAGGAAATGAGATCGAGACAGGAGTGTAATGGGGAATTTATACGTAATTCTGTGGGGTTCTCTTGCTGTTGGAATGAGATGAGGACTAGATCTGAGTTCTTTGCTAGTACTTCCATTGTGGCTGAGCATTTTCCAGTTCTCAGAAGTGTGCCAAAGGCTTGTCCAAGTGATTGCTGATTTAGTGCTAGTAGGCGCGTAGTCTCTGATCACTCAATCAAGAATGAGACCTGGGTGTTATTAAAGCTGATACCATAACCATGGTAGGTAATCCATATTGGATATCCATAAGGACCACGTGGAAATATTTAAAAAGAGAAATAAATATATATATATATAAATATATTATATACATTTTATCATACAGATTTTTCGTAATTTTTTTTCCAAGTTTGATACTGTAAATCTTTACTAAAAGAAATTGCCAGTCCAGGGCTCCTTGGGTGGTGATTTGGGGGGACAGGAGGCATGCTGGCTAACTTCAACAGGTGGGTCAGAATTGCAAGGTAACCTAGAGGGAGTAACAATCTGAAAGCTGCTCACCACATTGGAGAGACAACTCCTTCTCCCTTCTTCCTCTGGGGTTTGTTTCTGTTCCGTCCTGCACTTGCAAGTCTGATGCCCAGGGCAAAAGCCACATGAGGGGAATTGGGCCAATGGTTGCAGAATCAGTAGGAGAGCCCTGTTGAAAAGGAGTGCTTATTTCTCTTCAACCCTCCTTCCACTTCCTGCTTGTCTCTCCTTATTGCAGTAACTAGGGCTCCTTTCTTGCCCCTCTTATCTTGTCACACCACCACTAGAGGGAAGCAACGAGCCTTAATTTCATGAGGATTAGGTTCCAGTTCTGAACCCAGGCCCAGAATTTTCCTCCGATACCCACCTGTGCATAGGAACCACAGTATGAAGGTGGGGACATTAGAAGCAGCCAGTGTTATGTCCCCAACCCACAGTTGGGGCGTTGTGGGATGTTTACATTGGGCAATAACAGGTCCTTCTTATCAGGGGCTTTTCTGTGCTCCTGTACGTGCATTTGTTGTGCTCCTGACTGGGAATAGTTTCCCACTAGAGAAGCGTCGGAGCCCTTTGAAGCAAGTTAGCGTCTCTGCTCTTGCCCAGCTATATCTTCTGCCTGAGGAAACAACATTTAATGAGCAAAAGGGTTGTGCGTTTTGTAATGCCACATCTTTCTGGGACAGGTGAGGGAAGGCAGCAGGCAAAATGAATAATGGCTGGGAGGGGGCGAGGGAGTGGGAGTGGCAAGGTTTATGCACTGCTGGGATAGTGGGACATTCAAGCTACAGTGCGACTCAAAGCCTGAGGAGGAGGCATTTTTTCTCTTTCAGATCATTTAAACTTTGTCATGATTTCATTTAAAGAAAAAAAACTTTTGTAATGTGGGTTTGTTTTCCTTTGTCATCTGTACTTCAGTCTGCTGGGGTGTTTCTGTAGATGGTGGGTCTTTTGCTTTCTTTTTTTTTTTAAATGGTAGATCTTCTGTTAAGTTTATCACCAACTCATTCTATCCTCTGTGGTTATTCAGTAATTTCATTTCAATATTTATTTTGCTGCTTTTTTTATTATAAAATAAATTATTGATATACCAAGTAATGTGGATTCCTGTTTGTAAGGCGTGTAGCCCTGTGTATGTGTCCACCACGGTCTCTTGACAGCCACAACGTAATTTATTGCTGTAAATTTAGCTGCAGTGACTGGTTTTTTGTACCTTTCCAATAAAGCATTTTCTGGTTTCAGAGTTGTGCTGGTGTATGGTCAGCATTTTGGAGCCTGAATTAATCTTCAGTAGAGCACTTTCCTTAACCTAATCTTTTATTTCAGCCTGTACGTTATATAGCTTGCTGGGGCCTGCTATTAAAAAAAAAACAAAAAACAATCCTTGCCTTTAAAAGCCAGGCTGGGCATGTGCCAGTGTTACTCTGCTAAGACCTGGTGAGGAGTTGTAGGAGACCCAGGTTTCTTGACCATGTAGCAACAAACTATTTACCCCAGTGCTAAGCTGCTGATTTGTCAACTCACCTCATCTCAAAGCCATGATTTAGGTGCTTCAGGGAGCTAGCGTGTACTCCACTCCCTTCATAACCAGCTTCCCCACTGACAATTTTTGGTGCCCTAGTCATTTTGAAGTGGCATCTGGTTCAGCATGTTCCCTGGCCCGCTTGCTTCAACTTTCATGATTCATCTGGAATTGACTCTGTGTGTGTGTGTTCGTTCCTCTGCACCAAGCTGCACTTTTTGCATACTCACAGTGGTCTCTAGCCATGCAGTCTCTACCTATAGTCAACAGGCATTGTTTGTACTTTGATGGGAAGAAGCCCCCCAGGAACCAGCATGTGCTACCACTGCAATAGGTTGTATTCTTCTTTCTCAGTCAACAGGGACCCAGTTAAAGTGCTGCCAGTACGTTAGCTGCTCTGCAAGACGGCTCCTATCCTGGAGAGCTCGCACCATAGAACGGGTTTTCCTCAAACGTGTGTCCCCACCTTCCCTGTCTGTCTGTGACTACCTAAGGGCAGCACTTGCACCTGGGGAAAATATTTGATAGTTTAAACCTTCAATACGATGCCGGGGGGTGGGGGGGTTTGCTTTCTTTTCCCCTTTCCCATCTGTTTCTCCAAACAGCTGGTACCCTAAGCACTAGCTGCCATAGGTCACAGACCACATTTTAGGAACTGCAGTTACAGAAAACAGGGTGATTGAGGGGGTCCCTTTTAATCCCTTAGTTCATTATTTGTAGGTAGCCTTCGGAGGGAGTTGAATGGAGGTTAGGCACGTGTTTAATAGACCAGGGCATTAATTAAAAAGGGGAGTTAAGGCAGACTTGATCAGAGGAGTACTAAAGCTGCATAGGAGCTTTAGGCCAGGATAAGCAGGTTAAACATGCTAGTGGATAAAGACACTTCAGTGGGGTGGCTGAGACACACGTGATGTGGCCTGAACGAGGAAGGCTTAGTTTTTGGTAAGACCCGATAGGAGCACTAGAGGAGTCAGAGTGGCTGGGGTGGTTGATGTAGAAGTAGATTCTCCCCCCACCCCCAAACTCCTCTTCTTCTGACCCAGCTGTTATGTTGTGAAGACAGGGACTAGATTCAGTGACCGTTCAGTGTAGGAGGAGGATGCAAGCCTGAGCGGATGGCTGCAACATTGAAGGAGTTAACTTCAGATGACCTAACTTGCCCCTGGAGTACCAGTCAGAAGTTCAGCTCCTGCAAAAGATAGACTAGTCCCTTCCCCTGAGAATTGCAGGGAAACTGCTACAACCTGCAGGAGAGAAGCTTCAGTAGAACAGGGATGGAAGGTAGCTGCCCTGCTCTGTAGGGACCACGCTGGCTTTTAGAGGAGTATAGCTCTCTCTCTGCCCCACTGTGGTAGTCCAATCATACAAAGCCACACCCAACTCTAAGCTTAAACTCCCTTAATTCTCTTGGTTTTGCTCTGTTTGTACAGTGCCTAGCACATAGTAGTGCTAGGCATGGACCAGGAGCGTGGCATGCTACCACAATCCTATATCCCTTCCCTAAAGAGCGTACAATCTAAATAGTGGGTATTCACCCACGAAAGCTTATGCTCCAATACGTCTGTTAGTCTATAAGGTGCCACAGGACACTCTGCCACTTTTACAGATCCAAACTAACACCGCTACCCCTCTGATACTTGACGCCATGCAAGGCACTGCATTTAGCCTTATGGACTGGAAATCCATCAACCTCATGAAGAAACTTGCACAAGTACAGACAGATACCATCTTCCTTTCCAAAGGCAAATGGATGGACATCATACCAAACGGACTGAAGGTGAAAAATCCATTGCTATCTACATACTGCACAGATCACAGTGAGAGATTATGTCACACGCTATCCAAGAAACTGAGGAACCACCTGATCAGCATCCTATACAGAAAACAGGAAATCATCAAAAAAGAGCTCTCCAACCTGGAAACTCATAAATAACCAACCTTCCATACAAACGGACTTTACTAAAATAAGACAGGAGATCTACATTACACACTTCCTCTCTACAAAGGAAAAGACTGTAAGCTGTCTAAAATCCTACTTGCCACATGGGGCCACAATAGTGGTACCCCTAACTCATCCAGCAATATCGTCAATCTATCCAGCTACACACTCAGCCCGGCAGAAGAGTCTGTCCTATCTTGCAAAAAGAAAAGGAGGACTTGTGGCACCTTAGAGACAAACACATTTATTTGAGCATAAGCTTTCGTGAGTACGAAAGCTTATGCTCAAATAAATGTGTTAGTCTCTAAGGGGCCACAAGTCCTCCTTTTCTTTTTGCAAATACAAACTAACACGGCTGCTACTCTGAAACCTGTCCTATCTTGGGGACTCTTTCTGCCCTGCCACCCCCACCAGCATGATACAGTTCTGCGGTGATCTGGAAGCCTTTTTCCGCCATCTCTGGCTCAAAGAATACTTTCAGAATAACACTGAACAGCACACTGATACACCGATACCACCCCCACCAACAGCACAAGAAGAACAACTCCACATGGACGACTCCTGAGGGTCAAAATGACAGTCTGGACCTATACGTAGGATGCTTCCGCCGACGTGCACAGGCAGAAATTGTGGAAAAACAACATCGCTTGCCTCATAACCTAAGTCGTGCAGAATGCAATGCCATCCACAGCCTCAGAAACAACCCTGACATTATAATCAAAGAGGCTGATGAAAGGAGGTGCTGTTGTCATCATGAACAGGTCTGACTACCAAAAGGAGGCCGCCAGACAACTCTCCAATACCAAATTCTACAGGCCACTTTCCTCAGATCCCACTGAGGAATGCACTAAGAAACTGCACCATCTACTCAGGACACGCCCTACACTAACACAGGAACAAATCAACATACCCTTAGAGCCCCGACCGGGGTTATTCTGTCTACTACCCAAGATCCACAAACCCAGAAATCCTGAACACCCCATCATCTCGGGCATTGGCACTCTCATTGAAGGACTGTCCAGATATGTAGACTCTACTCAGATCCTTCGCCACCAGCACTCCCAGCTATCTCCGTGACACCACTGATTCCCTGAGAAAACTACAATGCATTGGTGATCTTCCAGAAAACACCATCCTAGCCACCATGGATGTCGAGACTCTCTACACAAACATCCCACACACAGATGGAATACTAGCTGTCAGGAACAGTATCCCTGATGATGCCACGGCACAACTGGTTGCTGAGTTCTGTGACTTTATCCTCACACACAATTATTTCAAACTTGGTGACAATATATACCTCCAGATCAGTGGCACCGCTATGGGTACCCGCATGGCCCCACAATATGCCAACATTTTTATGGCTGACCTGGAACGACGCTTCCTCAGCTCTCGTCCATTCACGCCCCTTCTCTACCTACGCTACACTGATGACATCTGGGCCCATGGGAAGGAAACCCTGGAAGAATTCCACCACGATTTCAGTAGCTTCCACCCCACCATCAACCTCAGCCTGGACCAATCTACACGGGGGGTCCACTTCCTAGACACCATGGTGCAAATAAGTGACGGTCACATTAACACCACCCTATACCGAAAACCCACCGACCACTATGCCTACCTTCATGCCTCCAGCTTCCATCCCAGACACACCACACGATCCATTGTCTACAGCCAAACACTGAGGTACAACCGCATTTGCTCCAACCCCTCAGACAGAGACCAACACCGACAAGATCTTCACCAAGCATTCTCAAAACTGATACACACAAGGAAATGAGGAAACAGATCAGCAGAGCCAGATGTGTACCCAGAAGCCTCCTGCTGCAAGACAAGCCCAAGAAAGAAACCAACAGAACTCCACTGGCCATCACAACAGTCCTCAGCTAAAACCTCTCCAACGCATCATCAGTGATCTACAACCCATCCTGGACAAAGATCCCTCACTTTCACAGGCCTTGGGAGGCAGGCCAGTCCTCCCCCACAGACAACCCGCCAACCTGAAGCATATTCTCACCAGCAACTACACACCACTCCATAGTAACTAACTCAGGAACCAATCCATGCAACAAACCTCGATGCCAACTCTACCCACATATCTACACCAGCGACACCATCACAGGACCTAATGAGATCAGTCACACCATCACTGGTTCATTCACCTGCACGTCCACCAATGTAATATACGCCATCATATGCCAGCAATGCCCCTCTGCTATGTACATCGGCCAAACTGGACAGTCCCTATGTAAAAAGGATAAATGGACACAAATCAGACATTAGGAATGGCAATATACAAAAACCTGTAGCAGATTTAAAGGTAGCCACCCTGCAGCAAAAAAACTTCAGGACCAGACTTCAAAGAGAAACTGCTGAGCTTCAGTTCATTTGCAAATCTGACCCCATCAGCTCAGGATTAAACAAAGACTGTGACTGGCTCGCCAAGGACAAAAGCAGTTTCTCCTCCCTTGGTGTTCACACCTCAGCTGCTAGAAGCGGCCCTCATCCTCCCTGATTGAACTAACCTCGTTATCCCGAGCCTGATTCTTGCTTGCATATTTATACCTGCCTCTGGAAATTTCCACTACATGCCTCCGACGAAGTGGGTATTCACCCACGAAAGCTTATGCTCCAATACGTCTGTTAGTCTATAAGGTGCCACAGGACTCTTTGCTGCTTTTATTAATCTAAACAGAGAAGGTGAGACAATAGAGGGAGCCAGGAACAGGGGAGAGCATAAGGGACTACCCCATCTCAGAGAGCATAAGGGAGCTGTAACCACACTTCTCATTATGCGCCTCGGGGGGTCCACTACCAAAACTGTGATGTATAAAGTGATAGGCAAATACCCCCTAGGACTTGAAAACGGGGGTAGCTCTTAACAAGGTCCGCTGTAGAGAATATCCACACACGGCTCTGGGTTGTAGATCCCTAGCCCTGGTGGGTAAAACACCAGTGGACTGAGCTGTAGTCCACCCCTTCTTTTGGAAGGGGCAGTAAAGGTACCCCAAAAGTTAGGAAGAAACAAGTCTTGCAGCTCTGGTAGTCATTGTCTGCAACAAGGTGCCCTCCCTGGAACCTGCCTCTGGCTTTCTCCAGTCACCAAGACACAGTGGCCAAGCCTGGGGTTCAGCTCTAGATTCATCTAGGGCAGGGGTGGCCAACCTGTGGCTCCGGAGCCACATGCGGCTCTTCAGAAGTTCATTTGCGGCTCCCTTGTGTAGGCACCGACTCCGGGGCTGGAGCTGCAGGTGCCAGCTTTCCAATGCGCCGGGGGGCGCTCGCTGCGCAACCCCTGGCTCTGCCACAGGCCCTGCCCCCACCCCACTCCTTCCCGCCCCCTCCCCTAGAGCCTGCCGTGCCCTCGCTCCTCCCCCTCCCCCTCCGAGCCTCCTGCACACCAGGAAACAGCCGATCCAGAGGTGTGGGGAGGGAGGGGGAGGTGCTCCTCAGCGGGGCTGCCAGTGGGCGGGAGGCAGGGGGAGCGGATGGGGGGCTGCTGACGTATTACTGGGGCTCTTTGGCCATGTACATTGGTAAATTCTGGCTCTCTCTCAGGCTCAGGTTGGCCACCCCGGGAGAGGGGTTGTTTATTGGCCTAAGAGCCTGGGACTCATCTGCGAGGAGAGGCAGCATTCTGTTTAAGGTGTTTCCTAGGTCTTTGTTCTCCATACATGTTCACCACTCTTTCAACATTGAAATTAGGTCACCCTAATGAAAGAGCAGCAAAGAGTTCAGACCGACCCCAATCATTGTATGCAGTGGGTCATGCCTGCTGTTTAGGGGCACAGCAGCCACGAGCATTCAGCCTTACACACAGGGCTGCTGGAGGCCGATGGCGCACTCTTGACTTTGGTGGTACATCAGAGCGCGTTCTTTGAGAACAAGAGCTGGCCTACACCTAATACATGAGGGCTTGGCCACGCGAGACCATTGTCATGGTCTGTAGCAGGGACTTGCACCGGCTGCCAATAGAGATGACTGCCCTGGAGTTCAGACTCCATGCAGGGATGTAAGTTTATATTCTTGTGCAAGTCTTTATCCTAGCACAGTAGGCAAGTGCTTTACCAGCTGAGCTATAGTCACTTTTGCTACCTGTCCGCACCCCAGTGGTTGAAGCAACCAACCTCTGTCCCAGATCTGACATAATTACCCCCCAGCCAGCTGGGGTAGGGAAGGCCAATGTGTTCCGCTCAAGGGACTTCTTTGCTCATGTTGCTTCTTTGATGCCTGTGCTGTAAAACCGAGCAGCTTTGTCAGTATCCGCACAGGGCACCTCGTCATGCCTGGCAGCTGCTCTCGCCACGGAGCTGGAGCTAGCCCTAGACAGGCAGGAGAATGCTCCCACCCCTCCCAAGACTAGATTTGCTGCATGCAGGAGTCCTACATAAGACTCTAGCTATACCTCCCAGCAGGCAGCCTGCAGGAAGCCGCTTCTCCAGCTGAGGAGGCAGAAGCGGTGCTGGAGATAATCGGAGGGAGCCGCCAGACTGTCTCAGCTACACGCTGCTATCACAGTATTGCTATCACAGGCTTTCAGCGAGACGGGGAAGCTTCTCTGATCAACTCTGTTTACTACTGTCCGATCACTGCTGCCGAACGCTGCTCAGCCCAGTTTGAGGTTGGGTGTAACCTCTCTGACAACTCCAGAGCACAAGAAAGGAGGTAGAAGGGATGCAGAGGAGAGCACTGTGTTCTTCCAGCCTGGAAGAGGTGATGTGAAAGCCAGCGAGATGGGAGGACTCCCCATCAGAGCCAGGGCATCATGATACATTTTGTCCACGCAGGCATTCCTAGTGCCCCAGTTGCCATAGTGTCTAGAGGCCAATGCGATGCTTCTGAATTTATGAGCGTCAGTGTTGGATGGCAGAGAGCTGCTGGATCACATCAGAGACCCTCCCCGCCAGATGGGTAACAAGGCTTTGCCAAATGAAGCGCTCACTGGAGTGGTAATAGAAACATCCATTTATTAGGAAAAACAAGAACCTTATAAATAGTAAAATGCAGGATTGTTAAGTTACAATTTCCACTTCTCAGGCTCAAGGGATCTCAGAGCTGGGGAAATGTCAAGATTTTTTTTTTAAAAAGGGTCCACTTCTAAACCGAACCATAAGCGTTAACTGTACATTTATTACATGGCAGCAATTTGAGGCACTAGAGGTCCTTTTAAGACACACACAAACTGTCCCCTTCCCCCCCATGAAGTAAGACAAAGCGATGCCAACACCAAATGAGTTTCCAGCAGTCATTCTGGTAGGAGAGTGGGAGTATAGACTGAAATTAGTACGGTTGTCTTCAAAGATCTAAAATACAGGTCTGGTGGGATGTTATAGGAAGGTTCACAGAATGAGGTGTGCTATCTGCTGCTGTTCAGCAGAGGGGAATTAATCCAGCTGATCCCATGTTAGGACATTTGTCTCCCACAAATGGCATTGTGCAGGTCAACAGCAAGAGGACACAGGCCTATTTATATTTCACTCCACAACTATCCTAGAACAGAGCCACTCTGTCATTTAGGTTCCCACCTCTGTTCACAGAGAGGACATGGCCTCTTTTATAAAGGTGCCCATGTGACCCTAACAATAGATTGGTATGTGATCAGTGTAACCCCAGTAGGGCAGATCTGGGCAGGGGTTTGCACGCACACTTCCCACAGATGGGTCTGTGGTATTTAATTTTTGTAAATAGTTCTGGTTCTCTCCAGTCTCGATGAAGCCAAGTGTAGGCATTAAAATAAAGCTATTTCTTAAATTTAAGGAGGGGAGCTTAATAGCAAATGTTTTCAAGAAGTATCATTTCCAGTAAGTGAATTCCTAACCCTGCCAGTCACAGTTGTGACAGTTCAATTCCCTGAAAAGCAATTTAATACACCCATTGGAATCCATTTCATTTTTGATCCACTCCAAGTGGATCATAGTCCTTTTAAGACACAAATAAAGAGGTTTCCCCCTCCCAGAAGCAGGACAGGTGGCAGCCGTTGAATTTCATTTTAGCCTCTTCCTTGGGGATTATTAAATTTTAGGCAGGTAGGTACCAGAAAATAGCTCATTCATTCTCCCTCCCTCCCTTTCCTACAAGACTCCTGAGATTCCCCCAAGTTTTAACCAAAATAAACTTTGGTAACTTTCAAAATGTCAGAGCAGGAGGAGATGTGCAGCTGACTTCCCAGTCTGCTCTTCTCCCCGGGGGCTTGAGAGCCGTTAGTCTTTTTACTTAGGCCAAGAGTCACTAGAGCAGAGTCATGGTACGCAGAGCAGTTCTCTTCCCCACCTTGCCCTTGTTCATCGGTGAGAGGACGAGCTGGACTCCAGCCTCCATCTTGCAGCACTCGTAGGAACTCTCAGGAGTCCTGGTTGCTTCCTGTCACATCATTCCCACAGCACCGATACAGATGCTTGTCGTGCGTCAGAACACGGGCAGTGGGGCAGGTTGGTGGACAGGAACCACTGAACGACAAAAGTACAGGGGCCTAATGGGAATAGAGAAGAACCAAATCTCCAACATCAGCAGGGACAGGACAGCAGAAGTCAAGCACAGTTCAGCATCCTACCCCTCTCTGGTTCTTGCTTCTTTCCTTCCAAAACAGCAGCTGGTCTTGGCTTCTCTGGTCGAGATCTGTTGCTCTCTTTTGGCTCCAGTCAGATTGCAGGGACAATGCGGTTTTAAACATTGCCCGGGCCGCTGTCCTCTCAGCTCTCACCTACAGGTCATCGTCTGAGAGCATCAGCACTCTCTTCTCAATGGTTTTGCTTCTTTTCCTATTTTGCCCATCAGCTTGGGGTGCCGTGTGCCCAATCTGCCCAGGAGCTTTTGTCTCCGCCTCCTGCATGGACTGCTGAGTGTATTGCTGGTATGTGGGGGAGAAGTTGTGGATAGCATCCTGGACAATGTCCTGCGGGCTCATTGTCTCCTTCAGCCCGCTAGAGATGCTCTGCATTGGGGCCACGTTTGCTGAAAGCAGAGAGACTTGTTATGAGTGATCCACTTTTAAAAGGAAGTGCCTCGCTAGGCAAGGGAGATGGGAGGGCAGGAGGGACCAGACATAGAGGTCCTGAGCCTAGCGATGTAATAAAACCTCTGGCCAACAGGAAATGAGTCCCAACGTGCAGCAATCAAAGCACACTGGACACGTTTGATTTTTGAGTGGTTACAGTTTGATATGCCCTCGTAGAATTGGAGATGAGTGAGTGGGTAATGTGCAACAGAAAGGGTTAAATCCATTGCCATCTAAATCCATCCACAGGTGAAAAGTTCTGTGTCATTGTTAAATGGACAACTAGAAATGTGGACCGAGATATCCCTTCTATACTCCAATCCTAGCAAAAAATGAAAGCTTGGTGCTTTTCTTCAAGCCATGAGCATAGAATCATAGAATATCAGGGTTGGAAGGGACCCCAGAAGGTCATCTAGTCCAACCCCCTGCTCGAAGCAGGACCAATTCCCAGTTAAATCATCCCAGCCAGGGCTTTGTCAAGCCTGACCTTAAAAACCTCTAAGGAAGGAGATTCTACCACCTCCCTAGGTAACGCATTCCAGTGTTTCACCACCCTCTCAGTGAAAAAGTTTTTCCTAATATCCAATCTAAACCTCCCCCATTGCAACTTGAGACCATTACTCCTCGTTCTGTCATCTGCTACCATTGAGAACAGTCTAGAGCCATCCTCTTTGGAACCCGCTTTCAGGTAGTTGAAAGCAGCTATCAAATTCCCCCTCATTCTTCTCTTCTGCAGGCTAAACAATCCCAGCTCCCTCAGCCTCTCCTCATAAGTCATGTGTTCTAGACCCCTAATCATTTTTGTTGCCCTTCGCTGGACTCTCTCCAATTTATCCACATCCTTCTTGTAGTGTGGGGCCCAAAATTGGACACAGTACTCCAGATGAGGCCTCACCAATGTCGAATAGAGGGGAACGATCACGTCCCTCGATCTGCTCGCTTTGCCCCTACTTATACATCCCAAAATGCCATTGGCCTTCTTGGCAACAAGGGCACACTGCTGACTCATATCCAGCTTCTCGTCCACTGTCACCCCTAGGTCCTTTTCCGCAGAACTGCTGCCTATGCAAGTACAGCCTATGTGGAAGGTAGCAGGTGGGCAGCATGTAGAGATACAGCACGGTCCAGATACAAAGGGTGAAACACCTCTTCCAACAAAAGGATAAAATCCATCTCCTTGCATGCTGCCCACACCAAGCCAACTGCTCTGACTCTGCTCTTCCCAGAGATCATAGGCAGGTCAATAGCCAGTGACAGAAGAGGATGCTCTGAGCAGAGTAAATCTTTCTCTAAGTTTCCTAGGAAGATAGGAAGCCATCCCTGCAGGATGCCCATCCCACAGCACCATTTAGGTGAAGGGTTTTGTTTGCCATTCCTGGGGGGAGAGGAACAAGAGGCCAAACTAGCCCCTTCCCCATCTCCCCCCCCCCCCTTTTCACTCTCTTGCACATTCGGCCTTTGGAGTTTGTAAAGGACCCAAGGCCACAGAGCACACCAAGGACCAGCCAGATACCTCCCCCTTATAAAGAGTCCAACTCCTTGAAACCACTGCCACCTACACCACAGGACCCCAGGGCACAGAGGCCCTGGACCAGCAGCAAAGGCTGGATGGGAAGTCTTCTGAGGCTATGCTGCTCCTTGAACAGCAATGCCGGTCCTTACTGGAGCAACACAAGGCTTCCCTGTTCCCATGGGCACCCAGTGTAGTAACTGCAACATTCCCATCTCTGGAGACAGAGGCCAGTCATGGGATTTAAAGTGGAGTTTGGGGCTTGGCAGGAGATAGCCCACCAGCTTGGTTGAAATATCCCTTATAAAAAGGGATGCTATTACAGAGAACAACTGTCACCATTATTACAGCAGCACCCAGGGGCCACCCTCCATATCAGGGCTCCATTGTGAGCAGCAGCCATGTCTTCATAACACAAGAGCAGGCAGCCTAATTCAAGGCAAGAAGCCAGGACAACAAGCAGTGGGAGGGAATGGGAGAGGGACTCCATGACACATTTCAAGAGGTCAGCTTCATGCACAACTTGATGAATCTGAATCCTTTTTGACACCGGGTGTTTCCTGACAACATTATCCGTAATATTAACAATCCTCTGTCCCAGCAATCCCTCCTGAGAGGGCTCTTCCCAGCCATTAGCACTGCCTGAAGGCATCATGGGGAAAAGAGCCTAAAGGCAGGATTTAACAGCAGAGAGCCAAGTAGCTTTTAAGGCTCTTTACTGTTCAACTGAGAACAGGATCCCCTCATTGCTTATGTGCCTGGGGCCCCTCGAGTGTAGAGAAGATGGCTTCAGTTACCTGTTGAGTTTTCCTTCTTCTCTCTGTATACCTGGCAGGTAAAGGCATAGCGCAGAGCAATGGCGGCAAATAGCATCTCAATGCAGATTATGAAGTTCTGGTAGCCGGCAGCTACCGTCCCAGCTCCCACCTCCTTCCCATCAATGATTTGGACTTCAGGGATCACCCCACACTTCTCCAGGATGGCCAGCAGCATCCCTGTAAAGAGACGCAGAAAGGGGGTGAGTTCTGGTTCAGGGCGTCCAGTAGATTGTACAGCTACCATGGGTCCTTCTGCTGCCTCCCAACTCATTGGGTGGAGTGATCAGGTGCTGGGAGAGAAGAAGGGCCGTCCTCCTGGAGACCCGAAGCCCTAGGACCCACCTTGCCAGAAGGAGAGGAAGATGATGGCCTTGATGGTGAGGAATTTGAGGACTGGCTCAAAGGGGCGCAGGAGCTCCAGGGTGGCAAAGTAGAAGAGGAAGAGCGCGTACAGGGCCATGCTGACAGAGAAGTTGTAGATGATGGTGATGTAGAGGTATCCACTGTGAATGCTGAAGAGAGGGAGTTACTGAGCTGGGCTGCTGGAACTATGCCCAAATCACAGATCACACTGGCAGGTCGCCAGGAACCTACATGGGACAAGCTGCAGCCACTCCTCATCTGTGACACAGAGGCTACCCGGAGCCTACAGAGAACCAGATCATGAGGGAGTGTTACATACTGGAACCGATTCTCTCCAGCTGCAGCATCTCCTCCACACTTCGGATAAAGGCACCTGCAGCCCTATTGCAAAGGGCTGTGCTTGGCTGGGTCACAAGTAGCATACAGAAACACAGGAAATTGCTACCATGGTGGCTCACTAGGCTAAGGGCTCCTTGGTAGCAGGATGGGAGGTTAAAGGCCCAGAAAGATCTTGGTCCAAAAATTAAAGTGCACAGCTAGAACAAATACAGTGGGTGGAAACCAGCCACAGTCTAGCCCTGGAGTTAAAAGAAGTGTGCGAGAGGCCCAGGTTTGTGTATCTGGATTAACAGCATAAAAATCTTCCCTTGATTCCGAGGCCTCGCCCCCTACTGCACATCTATGGAAGGCAGGCAAAGCCCTCCTCACCTCAGTACACGCCCCCCCACAACCCATGGCCATGGTTACCATCACAGGGCTTAGAGCTCTTGGACATACCATTTCAAGTTCACGCACAGGAAAGGGCAACAGCCCATCTCTCCCCATTCCAAGGCTTGTCTGGGCCCTGTTGCTCCTGGGAGTTAAGATTTCCATAGACTGCAACCCCCTTGAGCATTCGCTGTGCTAGGAAGAGTGCAATGGAAGAGCGGAGAGGGGGTCCCCAGTACAGTACGGTGCTGATCCAGCAGCCCCAAGGAAGAGCATTTAATTTCCCCATATCTGGTTTTCTTGTCCCCACCACTCCCAGAGCAGCCCCCTTTGACAAAGAGTGCCCTGGGGATTTGGGAGGGGGAGGGGAAATGCCTTTGCCTATTCTTAGAGGAGAGGACTGATGCAGCCATCTCAGCCCAGGGGCAATGGGCTGTCCCATCGCCCTCGCATTCTCACTTGAAGTCACCATCGTGGTATTTCCCGAATGCCTGCAGGACAATGGTGAGGATCGCCACCAGGGGCTTCACAATACAGAACTGCAGCGTCGCCTGCAGCAAGAGAGAAAAAGACACCGTGCTATTTCCAGCTCTGTGTTCGAGAGAGATCCCACCACACTCCCACCGGAGGTACTTGCTGTTCTCCCAAGAGCTGCTGGGACCGCAGTACGCACAGTCCCACTCCACCTGACCCCAAGAGAAAGGAACTGAGTGTGTACTGGTCCCCGCCACTCCCAGGATGGAGGGCAAGGAGCTCTGACATTTGGGGAGAAAGAAGAAGAGAGAGATTCCTCCCTCTCTTCAGATAGGGAGCAAACACTTACACCACTAGCAAGGGTGGCCAGTGATATGGAGTGAAATAGACCAGCCCTTAGCAAGTGGCATGTCTGCAGCCACAGTGCACCTTACTGGCTGGATCCCTTCCCCCACATGCATCAGCCTTCCCTGGCATCCCAGTGAAGTGCTCCAACCCAACCAATCATCTCCCCCACCTGCCAGGTCTCTCTGTGGCCTTCCTGTGCCAAGAAATCCAGTCCTATCAACTAAAGCCTGCCCCTCATCAAACCCCCAGGAGCTTCCCCCTGGGCTCATTCATGAGCAGCACAGTAAGGAAGCAGGGCTGTAGCCCCATGGGATTGTCGTGAATAGCAGCAAACCCATTTAGGATACATAACTGATAACTGAAGTTACCCTCCCTCCAGCCTAGGGCAGCACCCGCACAGATATGTGCCAAAACTTGCCTGGTGGTAGGCACCTTGGGTAATCAGTACCAATAGCTAAAGGAGCCTGGGAGGACTAAAACAGGATCTAGGCACCCCAGTGGGAGGGGACCCTGACTCAGCAATGAGTCAAGAGGCAGAGCAGATGACACCAAGCACAGCTGATTGCTGCTGGCTCGGTGCCTAATGGGCTGGGTGCGCTGCCTCACTTTGGACGAAAATTCAAAAACTCAGGTGCAGGAGGGAAGCATGAACGCCTCCAGAAGGCGGCAGCGAAGAACAGCCTTCCCAGAAAGACCCCTACAATTTGATGGACCAGGGCTCTCGTTTAGCCTTAATCTACGTAATATGAGCTAAACAGTCCAGGCCAGAGACCAACCTGCTTGCAGAATCTGAGGAACCCAATGGAATAGGACATTCCTTGCAGACAGCAGGTCCCATAAAGACAACTGGACCTAGAATCAGAACACAATGAGAATTGGTGATGTTGGCCCTAGAGAGAAAGCCAGTGAAGGGGGCCAAAGAACGGGATAGGGACTCTGACTTACGCGATGGGCTTCCCCCGGATCTCAGACATGATGGTGCTCTCCCCTCCCAGGTACTCAAAGCAGAGGCTCAGGAAGCTGTAGATTACAAATGCTGACAAGACAAAGATGGGCATGTGAGCAGTGGATTGACGAGGCAGGGAGGTACTCATGGAAGGGCTACGTACATGCTACACATTAGTATTATTAGCTGCTTTCTGGTAGTTAACCGTGTCCTGCCTTCTGAGAACAAACTCCCCCGTCTCCTCCTGACGATGTAACAATCGCAGTGGGAGAGCTCTGTGGGTGGAGCTTCCTGGACTGGTCTGACCTGTAATCAGCTCATTTCCTTGGCAGCTTGGAGCTAGCTGAATTAAGTTTCATTAACAAACCCAATTTGGTATTTTTCCCCTTTCACCTTCAGACTCTTACTCCAAACAGTATAAAATGCAATGGTGTCAACCAACCAACAACTTAAACTCCAGTGGGCTTAGGGCTCAAAATGACCCAGTGTCACCTACTTCTTGGCTGAGTCCATCCATTTCTCAAGGACTCAAACCTTCATTTTACAAATATTGCATTTCTGCCACAAATGGTTGCATTAAAAAAAAAAAAATTTCCGTCCCGATACAATGTGGATAGACAGTGCTGTGTTCCTGAGCCTGCAGACAAGTTAGAGCTCTGCGAGGTGTGATGGGTCCCTGTTCATAGGCCTTTTTGCTCCCTGGCTGGACTCCCACTGGGCTCTCTCCGCCTGGGATTTGATTTCATTTAGATGCATGCAAATGCTAAAAGATGGTGTCTGTTCATTGACACCGGGTGCCGTTGTATTTAAATCATCATACACAAAACTCCCAAAGCCCGTAAGTCCAGCAGTACCATTTAACATAAACCACTCCCGGTGAGCCAAGCAACTTAAAAACTTCAAACCCCCTCCCCTAGCACAGCCAGCCAGCTAACAAGCACATGCAGCGTGACTGGGTCTCTCAGAGGTTGCAGATGAGAAAGACCCTAGCAGCTCATCTAATCAGGCAGTCAGCTAGCCTGGGAGGGACTGCACGGTATAGTCCTGTTGAAACTGATCACCGAAGAGGGAGGCAGTGCCCTCCCACCCCCAGGCAAACATCTATTAAACTGCTGGAAACACAGACTTTGCTCCTGACATATTCTGAGCGTATTGATTGCATAGCAGGGAGTCTGACCTCTGGGATTTGATGTGAAGGGAGAGGCAGCTGGCAGTATCCACCCTTGGAAAAGGATTGGAAATATTTGCCGTTTGATGAAACTCTGGCACAATCCAGAGACGAAAATTCTGTTCTTCAGAAGTATTTGAGCCACAGGGATAATGGAGCCTATGGCCGTTTTATTCCGTTTTGTACTTAGCCATCTCTGGCAAGGTACTGCTAGCTGCCCCAAGTGGAACTCCAGAGGTAAGTAGTCACCTCAACCCTCCCCTTCAGTTTGGTATGGAATTTTACCAGGGGCTCCCAGGAACCTTCATCTCCCCACCCTGACTCGCAAGAGCCTTCTCCAGTGCATCACTGCAGCTTAGGGGCCCATCTCCATTCAGCACCAGCTTTGGTGACAGGGAGAGGAGTGGGTGTTGATCGTTTCCATTGGTCTCTATGACAACAAACTCAAGAGTTACTATCAGGCAACCTGAAAACTCTCCCTGGGTTCCCTCTTGGACCCTGAAACACTGTGATCTGATTTGTGGGTGGGGCGGAGGGGGAGATGCCAAGTCACGCTGATGTGCCATCTTGCCTAGCTTCCACTAGAGGGGAGAGACAAACAAAACCCTTGTGCCCTCCATCACAGGTTCCTCCTGCACCATTCTCCTCCCAACCTCTACCACAGATGCCACCCCGCCTTGCCCACCTTCATAGCAGTCACGCACAGAGTTGAAGTACACATAAAACTGGTGACTTCCAATGAGGAGGAGGCTGAGCCAGGAGTCAAAGGCGTAGATAGGCACAATGAAGAGGATGCGGATAATATAGCGCTGCTCGTTAGGAATAGTGTAGTTCCTCAGGTGCATGTAGATCTGGGGAAAGGGAGAGACAATCCGGGCAATGTAGTGACATTAGGCCCATAAGAGATACCTGCCGAAGAGAAGCCGAGAAGCAGACGTGGCAACAGGCCATCAGGCCTCTGCTTTGTGGGTGCAGAAAGGAGCGTCCCTATGTGGTTTTCCAGTCTTCATCTCCCTCCTGCCCACTTCTTGCTCCCTGAAACAGATCTACAGTGAGATCTCTTGACGCCTGAATCAGAATCCAACCAGATACCCTGCCAGACTCCACCCGCCACCACATGGTCCTTGCAACCTGCAGGAAGCACAAAACACATGCTGCCAAGACATTATGCAGAGGAAATCAGAGACTAGCATTCCTTCAGGGAGCAAGTGTAAGTGTGGGAGGATTAATCCCATTGGCTAGAGGCACAAAATCTCCACACAAAGTACTGCCCACACCTCAGTCCTACCAGCAAGCACCCTGCTATTCCAGTCCCAGTTCCTCTACAGCTTCGCCAATGCAAACCTGACCTGTCACACAGAATATAGAAGATGAGGGTTGGAGCACATCTCCTACTATTTCAGCTTGGGACTCCTAAGCAGCAATTACCAAGAGTACAAGAACTTTGCTGATCCGGGGGGAAGGAGAATTCCACACCACGAAACAAGTGGGCTGAGATCAAATAACTCATTTCATTTGTGACCCCAATCAATTTTAAATTTGGGTCTGCGGGGTGAAGAGTCAGTGTGTCTACCCCACTGCACCACTTGGCCCAGGAATTAACTGCCATACAAATACTAACGCTGGGCCACATTCTGCTTTCAGCCACACCAGTGTAAATCTGCAGTAATTCTACTGATTTCAGTGGAGTTACTCCAGATTTACACCTACATACCGAGAATTGGGCTCTGGGGACAAATATTTCAGTTAAACCCCCAGAGGACACATGGCCTCAGACAGCAGGTGTCACGTGTTGTTAAGTGGGGAATGGGGACATTAGGAAATCCAGGCTCCCCAGAAAGGAGAATGGAGGACACTCCCTTAACCTCAGAACCGCTGATACTCTAGGAACTGTTACAGCTTCCCTCTGGGGTAGGCACTTCAGATAAACACAGCGAGGAAGGCCATGCAGGCAGCCGCTCAGGGGAGCTGAAGGACAAAGTCTGCTCTACCAAGCTGTTAGGTTTGAAAAGGCTGGACTCATCCCTCCCTGTAACGTGCTGGTCTGAAATTGGCAGAGGCACCTGCTGTAGACACTATAGAAGGTGGGAGGCCATAGCCAGGAGACGGAGATGCTTCGCTGGAAGTAAGGGAAGCAGTTAGAGACAAGGAAATAGTCTGTAACTAGCTCAGGCATGGAGGCATTCAAGAATCCTGAGATTCAGTTGAGGTCCCGAGCAGCTCCCCTTGCCCTACCTCCCCCACCCCCACGTGTGCACACACCCAGGTCCAGGGGAACACCCCTCTCCCTGCAGAGCCCTGCCTTTACCTGGTGGATAGTGAGAATCAGTGCCGACCACACAAAGATTCCGGAGATCACCTGCGCTGCCGAAGTGGTCAGGAAAATTTGCTGGCCATCTTGGGAGTAGTTCTGGAGGGTCCTGAGCAGGGAGTCGTCTTTAGGGGAGAGATGGCTGGAGTCTGTCAGAGGGATGATCCTGGTCTGCAGCGTGCTGCCAGCCATGCTGGTCACGCCTACACCACCCTCGGTGGGAGCGGACATGCTGGTGTGTGTGGTATTGCTCATCTGGCAGAGAGGAGAGAGCAAATGTAAATACAACGAGGAAGGCGGTTAGAGAACAAAGCAGCAGACAGAGAGGGGGGCAATGAGCAAAGGTAGAGCAGTGAGCAGCAGGAGGAGGAGGAATACCAGGAGTCAGTATGAACTGAGCACAGAGGGGCTGGGGGAGCAAGGGGTGGGGAAGCACAAGGACAGGAGAGAGGAAAACAGCAGGGGAAGCACAAAGGGAAATACTCAGCAGAGGGGGCAGATGAATAGATATTTTTATTCCCGACATCCTTTGTCAGATCAAGGTCTCGGCTAACATTAGAACCTTTTCCCAGTAGCCTTCCTCTTGAAGCAGGGATTTACTGAAATGCACAAGAAACTCTGGAAGCCTCTTTCCTGGGCTCTGCCCACAGGAAGGAGTAAATATTGCGCACAAGGCAGTTCCCTGGGTACTTCTAGCCAGACTCTCATGGGCATCATAGGGCTCTTGCAAGAAAACTGGTTCCCATCAGACTGCCAGGCCCATTGCACAGGCCACATAGCCCAAAGAAGCAGTAGCTTTTGGGTTCTTATCCAATAGGGAAGGTCACCCACCATCACTCAAGAGTCTCTTAAAAACCAACAGGTTTCAGAGTAGCAGCCGTGTTAGTCTGTATTCGCAAAAAGAAAAGGAGTACTTGTGGCACCTTAGAGACTAATCAATTTATTTGAGCATAAGCTTTCGTGAGCTACAGCTCACTTCTTCGGATGCATAAAGTGGAAAATACAGTGAGGAGATTTATATACACACAGACCATGAAAAAATACACATTGTAAGGAGAGTGAACACTTAAGATGAGCTATTACCAGCAGGAGAGTGGGGTGCGGGGAGAGAAAACCTTTTGAAGTGATAATCAAGGTGGGCCATTTCCAGCACATTTGCAGGAGTTAACAAGAATGTCTGAGGAACAGTGGGTAGGGGGGAGGGGGAGGAATAAACAAGTATAATACTTAGTATAATGACTCAACCACTCCCAGTCTCTCTTCAAGCCTAAGTTAATTGTATCCAATTTGCAAATTAATTCCAATTCTGTAGTGGCCAGGATGGTGTTTTCAGGAAGATTACCGATGGACTGTAGTTTCCTCAGGAAGTCAGTAGTGTCTCGAAGATAGCTGGGAGTGCTGGTAGCATAGGGCCTGAGGAGGGAGTCTACATAGCCAGACAATCCTGCTGTCAGGGTGCCAATGCCTGAGATGATGGGACACCCAGGATTTCCAGGTTTATGGATCTTGGGTAGCAGATAGAATACGCTACCAGCACTCCCAGCTATCTTCGAGACACCACTGACTTCCTGAGGAAACTACAATCCATCGGTGATCTTCCTGAAAACACCGTCCTGGCCGCTATGGATGTAGAAGCCCTCTACACCAACATTCCACACAAGGATGGACTACAAGCCGTCAGGAACACTATCCCTGATAATGTCACGGCAAACCTGGTGGCTGAACTTTGTGACTTTGTCCTCACCCACAACTATTTCACATTTGGGGACAACATATACCTTCAAATCAGCGGCACTGCTATGGGTACCCACATGGCCCCACGGTATGCCAACATTTTTATATTTTTAGAACAACGCTTCCTCAGCTCTCGTCCCCTAATGCCCCTACTCTACTTGCGCTACATTGATGACATCTTCATCATCTGGACCCATGGAAAAGAAGCCCTTGAGGAATTCCACCATGATTTCAACAATTTCCATCCCACCATCAACCTCAGCCTGGACCAGTCCACACAAGAGATCCACTTCCTGGACACTACAGTGCGAATAAACGATGGTCACATAAACACCACCCTATACCGGAAACCTACTGACCGCTATTCCTACCTACATGCCTCCAGCTTTCACCCAGACCACACCACACCACACGATCCATTGTCTACAGCCAAGCTCTACGATATAACCGCATTTGTTCCAACACTTCAGACAGAGACAAACACCTACAAGATCTCTATCAAGCATTCTTACAACTACAATACCCACCTGCTGAAGTGAGGAAACAGATTGACAGAACCAGAAGAGTACCCAGAAGTCACCTACTACAGGACAGGCCCAACAAAGAAAATGACAGAACGCCACTAGCCATCACCTTCAACCCCCAACTAAAACCTCTCCAACGCATTATCAAGGATCTACAACCTATCCTGAAGGACGACCCATCACTCTCACAAATCTTGGGAGACAGGCCAGTCCTTGCTTACAGACAGCCCCCCAACCTGAAGCAAATACTCACCAGCAACCACACACCACACAACAGAACCACTAACCCAGGAACCTATCCTTGCAACAAAGCCTGTTGCCAACTGTGCCCACATATCTATTCAGAGGACACCATCATAGGGCCTAATCACATCAGCCACACTATCAGAGGCTCGTTCACCTGCACATCTACCAATGTGATATATGCCATCATGTGCCAGCAATGCTCCTCTGCCATGTACATTGGGCAAACTGGACAGTCTCTACGTAAAAGAATAAATGGACACAAATCAGATGTCAAGAATTATAACATTCATGAACCAGTCGGAGAACACTTCAATCTCTCTGGTCACTCGATTTCTGATCTCAAAGTGACTATCCTTCAACAAAAAAACTTCAAAAAACAGACTCCAACGAGAGACTGCTGAATTGGAATTAATTTGCAAATTGGATACAATTAACTTAGGCTTGAAGAGAGACTGGGAGTGGTTGAGTCATTATACTAAGTATTATACTTGTTTATTCCTCTCCCCCCCCCCACTGTTCCTCAGACATTCTTGTTAACTCCTAGAAATGTGCTGGAATGGCCCACCTTGATTATCACTTCAAAAGGTTTTCTCTCCCCGCACCCCACTCTCCTGCTGGTAATAGCTCATCTTAAGTGTTCACTCTCCTTACAATGTGTATTTTTTCATGGTCTGTGTGTATATAAATCTCCTCACTGTATTTTCCACTTTATGCATCCAAAGAAGTGAGCTGTAGCTCATGAAAGCTTATGGTCAAATAAATTGGTTAGTCTCTAAGGTGCCACAAGTCCTCCTTTTCTTTTTAAAAACCAACCAATCACTACATCATCTGCTTCTTCGCTTCTACTGGGGATGATGCCCAAAACCCCACATGAGCTCAGTAGAACCACCTTCAGGAGCGGAGCCTCCTGTACACAGAGTCAGCTTTGTTCCCTGTCTGTCCATCTCTGCTTCATGCACACACTTCCTGGTCTTTCCTCCTACTCTTCCCTGTGCTGTCCTGGTAGGGGCTTGTCACACGTTAGGGAAGGAAAAAAGTCTCTGACCTGCTGCTCAGGGTCCCCTATGATCCATTTCCCTTGCCAGTCAGGCTCAGCGATTTAAGGGAGGGAGCAATGACCGGTCTCAGTCAATCAATAGAACCTCAAACCCTTTTCCACTCAGAGACAGAGGTAGAACCTTGCCGATAAATCATCAAGGCACCAATTGCCCAGGAAGAAATTCCTGCTGACATGCTGTGCACACATCACCATTGCCTTGGGAATGGACTAGCAGCATGAAAGACTTGTGGCTGCCTGAAATTTTGGCTCCCTTCTCCTCGGTGGTCTAGCACCAGGAGTGAACACTGGTGCTACCCTAGAAGCCAGAGGACTGGCACCGCCCATGGCTCCCAGAGCCACAAGCCAAGCAAGAATAAAAGCTACAACCATTTAATGGTAGGATATAAGAACAGGAATCTCTGGCAAATTACCCACCATTTCCCGCAAGATTCTGAGGGCATAGAAGATCAGGGAGCCGACATGGGCTCTCTGTTCAATCTCTGCCCATCTCAGATGGTTTCAAGACAGCAGCCTCAGGGCCAGGTGACACATAAAAAATCCTCAGGGAAAGCAAGGTGGCCTCATTCCACTATGGTTCTAAGACACAAAGGGCACCTTGATTCTGCCCTTGGCTGCAATTCCCATTGTGTCTATGTATCCACGATCAAACTGGAATTCAGGTCTCATTTTTAACACTTAAAATAGCTGTTGTACCTAGCTGTGTGGTCAGTGTACCATGCACCAGCCAATGTCCTCCAACCCAGAGCCAGCTGCATTTCAGTGGGGCTGCATCTCATAGCCCATCAAGCACTTTGGGATGTATGTAAAAATTCTATTTTGCCAACCCTGGAGCATAGCAGAAATCTCTCAAGACTAGAGTCCTGCAACCTAGCTGGGGCATAGCAGCCCTTTAGAAAATCTCCACCACCACCAATCACCACAACAGAGTCAGGTCAGTGTCTGGTAGGGTTCCCCTTCCCAAGCCAGACCTCATAAAGGCAAAGAACAAAGTATTTCCAGAGCAAACAACCGTCAGCATGTTCTAGGCACCACGTCCCCCATGTCTTGGCACAGAGAGGACCGACCTCACAATACACTTCTTTTGATGCACGGCCTCAGACCCAAAGGCCTCCAGACACCCCAGCTGCCATCTTTGGCCTTTCATTTCTTCAGCTAAACTGCTTGTGCAGCACCTTGTATTCCAGGAATCCAAATAGTTTAACAACACTTAGATTTAAAAAGAGTCTTTAACAAGTTTCTCCCATAAATGGATAAACTAATAGATTTCTCCTTTTTCCCCATTAGCTGCATCTCCCTGAAGCTAACCCAGAAGTTTTGTTTGCCAAAACTCCTACAGGCTTGTGGGAGGAAAGATCCGTGTTAGAGGTTGATCCCTGCTATTAATAACTATTTAAATAATGATAAAAGAAAGAATTCTCCACGCAACCTCCTTTTCCACTCCCCGCACAATTCCTACCTTGCAGGAAAGGAAATTCAGATGGTGTCAAGCCAACAGCCACATGCACCAGTGACTAAAAATATCTCTTCCCCCACCATTGACAGGGGAAGGGCTGGGTGAGAAGAGTTTACATGTAAGTGGAGAGGTCCCAATTGCAGGCGGTGTTGCCACTCACGTTGACAAGGGCTCATAGTTCACCCCCAGAACATCTGTACCTGGGAGAGGGAAAGAAGAGAAAGAAAAAGACAGGTGGAGTGAAGGAGAAGATCGAGTTACCAAGCAGTCACCTGACTGCCAGCTTTCTCTGTGTAACAAAAACATTGTTGGATTCACAGCTCATTTCTAGCCCCCAGATTCAAGGGAGAGCAGGGAGCTGTCCTTTGGACAAACTGATACACCAGAGACCCAGCCATATAAACATTAACAGGATGGCACAGATAGCACGGGATTCGTGGAAATGTGGAGGAGGGAGTCAAGATTTTGTTTGGTTTTTAATAGCTATGCCCTTCCTTATTTGCTTTGTGATCAGCCCTGGAACAGCCTGGTACAGTAGCTGTGCGTTAGTGCTTGGACAGCTGGTGGCGGCCAGGCTGGGTCCAACCCCTCCTGCGTCCTCTGGGAAGGAGTGAAGCAGTTTTATGAAGCAATCCAAATGCAGACAATATTCCACCACGGGGTGGGAAAGCCTTAGCACCTAATCTATGAGGCATTGGTATAGCCAGCAGGTTGTGATGACACAGGAAGCAAGAGAGCCATATTACTATCTAGTCCTGTTTCTTCTATCTGCAGTGAGTCAAAGCAGGAGATGCACTGTAGATATCTCGACCCAGAAGACTTGCCCATTAAGGCTGTGATTTATGGACTGTATTGTAGTACCTAGGAGCCCCATTCAAGGGCCAGGACCCCAGCGTGCTAAGCGCGGTACAAATACAGAGCAAGAATGGCAGTCTACACAGATTCTCTCCCCTAAGCAGCTCAGGAACAGCTCCCACCCCTTTATGTGAACACACGTCTGAGACAGGAAGGCCATACGGGATGCAAAACCATTTCACAACCCAACGCCTGCTGGGAATCTGAATGGACAGCCTGAACTCCACCAAGCACGGTCTTGAGAGCTTTGCCAGGCACGTAAGGATGCTAAAAGCAGTCTTGAGACACAGAGAGCTCCTGCTCCACCAGTTGTACTGCTGAGTTTCTGCCTATTTATTTGAAAACTGCACACCGGTCGAGAGTCCCAGGGCAGCTCTATGGCGTTTTGATTTTGGTCACTGAGTCGCACACTCAGAGGGGGGAAAAACCCCTCAACTCTCCAAAACTAAACAGGAAGCCACCTTCACGGCCAACTGACCCTAAGCACTTTGGCCCAGATCCTCAAGGTATTTAGGCTCTACCTTCCATTGAAATCAATGGAAGGTAGGAGTCTAAATACTTTTGAGAATCTGGGCCTCCACCTTCCTGCCTGCTCTCCAAACACTCAGCTTCTTGGATTCTGCTCTTTATTGATCCAGAGCCAACTGAAGTCAGTGGGAGTCTTCCCATTGGCTTTGGCTCAGAGACCTTTCAGGATAATAGACTCCTTCCCAATTGATGATGGGGCACTCATACAGGGCTGTACAAATGCAGAGAGTTCTACAGTTCAATCTGAAGAGCACCATAACACAGAGCACTTGGGTGCGCCTTCCATCATGGCTCATCAGACTCCTAGGGAGGGTGAGAAAAACTTCTGAGGCTTCTTATTAAAAGCCAAGATGACTCACTCTGATAACAAAATTATTCAAGAGAGATGCATCTCCCCAGAAAGCAGGGAAGGAATAGCATCATGAGTGGCCTGGAGAAGAGACAAAACAGAACAAGACACTCTTAAGAAAATAGGAAAGGAAAATGTTGCTGTCAGGCCCCAAGACAACACAACATGCCCTCCCAATCCTCCAAATGCCCAAGAACATTTGGGAGGCAAAGCTGTAGGTATCAGGGCAATTAACACATGGACAAAAAAAAAGCTCTGACTGAAGCGTGCCAAACTCCAGATGTGGTTCTACTCTGAAAAACAACTCTCAAAATGGCCTGGAGGGGCTCCATACTTGTATCTCAATCAAATCTGATCACTTTACAAGAGGAAGGAGGTATTTTTCCAACAGCCAGTATCACAAACTCATCCAAGGCCCAGGCAGTCCAGCTGGGTTATTTCCTGCTCATGAATCACCTCCTTTAACAAACATTATGCAGATCACATCCTGCGCTCACACCTTTGCGACTTCCGCTGCCCCAATTAGTCTTCGTTACAGGTGCATACGTGAAGCATGGCTGCAGAGGAGTAACGGAGCAGAACTGGACCTGTATTATCTGCATCACGGGCAAGAATGGGTGAGAAGGAAAGAACCCAGCCTGCCAGATGTCAAAGTGATCTGGGTAAGACTGTCAGATCTTGGGTTCATTGGGCTGGTAGTGAAGGGATTGGGGGAGGGGAGGTGAAGGAGGCACTTTTCACTCATAAGATGAGAAAAAAAGATTTGGAATCATTGACACGTGACAACAATGGGAACCTCCCCCCCCTTCCATTTTAAGAGATACTTAGAGCAGAATGAAAAGGAGGACTTGTGGCACCTTAGAGACTAACCAATTTATTTGAGCATGAGCTTTCGTGAGCTACAGCTCACTTCATCGGATGCATACTGTGGAAACTGCAGCAGACTTTATATACACACAGAGAATATCCGATGAAGTGAGCTGTAGCTCACGAAAGCTCATGCTCAAATAAATTGGTTAGTCTCTAAGGTGCCACAAGTCCTCCTTTTCTTTTTGCGGATACAGACTAACACGGCTGTTACTCTGAAACCTGTCATTAGAGCAGAATCACACTTTCAGAGGCTCCAGCACCCAGCATCGGTAAAACAATTAAGGCCTACATAAATGCCAGTTTTGTTAGTCTCTAAGGTGCCACAAGTACTCCTTTTCTTTTTATAAATGCCAGTGGCCTTTTCAACCCTTTGGGGTTAGTTTCGGTTATAAGTAAAATGTGTTTGGTCTCATCCTACTAACCATCAGCACACACCCCACAACTGATTTGACACAATTAGCAGACTGCGCCTCAGGACTGACATACCCAAGTGCAAGTGGCAGCTTTTCGTCTGCCCTGGGAGCCTGCACTGAAGCAACCCCCTGGGTGCCTCGCTATCCATTGCTTGGATCAGGGCAAATCTCCAAAGCAGACGGGCCTCTAGTCCCAACTCCATCACCGTAGGCCAGCCCCCATCTTCACCCACTGTGTCAGGTTCTTAGTTCCATTCACTCACTTCCAACTTTTCTTTCCTAACCTGAAGGCCGGACCAGGCCATGGAGCCAAATGGAAGCCACAGGAGGCCCCCTGCCTCAGACGTTTCATCCAACAACCGGCTGAAATGGCAATGTGATATTTAGTGCCACCGGCTGTGGAGCATGAGCTGAGCTCTGTGGAGATAGTAGTATGTGCCCCTGAGGCATCAGGCCAACTCTCCCTTGTATTCAGCCCTCATTGGAGCCTATTGTAGATTCCTGCTCTCCCTCTTTAACAGGAATCGTTTCTCTACCACCCCACAAAGCATACATCACTTCTTGGCCCTTTCTCTATTCTCCCCCCACAAAACTGTTTGGAACTGAACCCCTCTGGCTGCCCTGTTAGGATATGACTCCTCCCTACCCACAACTTGTACCACACAGCTAGAGGCCCAATCAAATGCCTTGGGCAGAAGGTTTAGGCCAAATTGCCTAATCTTAGCAGCTGCACACTGGCACATCAGCTGCTCTCTGGCTTTGATCTTAGCCAGCTGATGGAAAATGTTGTTATCAATAGGTTTTATTAGCTTTCCTAGCCCAGGCTGAAAAGGAGTAGGAGCGACAGTCAGGAATAGCTATGATTACACAGCCTTCAATCCTGCTGAGATTACTGCTGTTGTAGGACTTAATTAACAGTTTATAACAACACTCATTAAAAACAAAAACCTCTGCATAGTGCCGAATTAGAATTCCCAGCTCTGGAATGTAATTAGATACCAGCTGTGCTGGGTAACTGGTCATTTCCAAGCAGCTAAAGACCCATTTGCTTCCAAAACAGAACACAGAACAGCGGGAGAGTTTGGGAAGAGGCGAATTGATACAGCAACTAAGCAACTCATACCCTTGACAGATCATATTAAAGCCCACATCTAATGGAGGCCAGAGCTTAAACATGTCAAGCTATAGGTTTCAGAGCGGTAGCCGCGTTAGTCTGTATCAGCAAAAACAACGAGGAGTCCTTGTGTCACACTGAATCAAAAATTCCTTCAGTGTAAACCACCACTTTATGGAGAGCAGTAGACCATAATACTGCATACCCCAGTGTTCAATCACAACTAATATCACACAGCAGCTAACTCATCCCAGAATAAACAAATCCAAAATACAGATAGCTTCATTTACAGGGGTGACCCAAGGACAGAACTTTCTCTTAATCCTAACGGGGAAGGTCTCCTTGAAGTGTGGTCTAGTATCTTGAACATGGGATTGTGAGCCAGGATTTGTGAGTTCTGTTCCCAGCTCTGCTTCTAACTCACATGGCCTGGATCATCTGTAAGATGATTATAATACAGGTTTCACCTACCTCACCAAGCTGCTGTGAGGCAAAGTTAGGGTTTGAGACCCTCGGAAAGAAAGCACGACATGTTATTCAAAGTCTCCCCATAGATGCCTTCTGGTTCTGATGAGTCAGTGCAACTGAGTTTCAGCTTTGAAATTTCAATCTCTTTTATACTGTACATTAAAATGAAGTCTACATGGAATACAGCTTATCAAGGCAGGATATTACTCATGCCTGCAGCTTGCACCTTAATTGCACCCTTCAGAGTTGGGAAGGATAACAGAACTCCCATCAATAAGCATCGAGCAACTAAGCTGTTCCTTGCTCAAGCAGGCAGTTTTTACAAAGTATCCTACCACTGAATGGAGAAAAACCAGTCCTACTTCCCACAGAACAAAGCAGACACTTTCCACTGATGAAAAAGAACATGCCATTCACCTGCCTCAGTCTTGCTACACTGCAGTCACATGACCTAGAAGGAAGTGCCCTTTAACCTACTACTAGACAAACACCAATGTAAGTGAAGCACTAGATGTGCCCTACCCCAAGCCTATATTTGCTATAGGATAGGATTGGAAAGCTCCTGTCAAGCCAGTCACCAGCAGAAGCACTGATCTTTCCTCTTAGGAGACAGGTCGAGTTAGCTGGGTTTCTATGCTAGTCTCTGCCATCATTTTCAGGGCAGCCCATGACATCTTCATCCCTAAACAGATCTCATGCCTGACTGGTGAATGGCATAAGAATTTAGGGGCTTGTCTTCCCCAAAGTGCTGACTGCAGAGGCAAAGTCATCTCAGCCACAGGGATCATCATCCAAAAGGAAGCCAGCTCTCAGGACTGGGTGCATCATAGAGCTGGGTGGGAACTGCAGGCCAGGCATAGGCATCCCTGACAGATCTGTATGAGGGGCCCTGCAATGGAGCTGTGGAGAAGGTTGCTGCAGATTAGAAGCAAGGGGCATTGGCGGACCTGTGGGAGGGGTCAGCACTGGACATAGGGGCCGGGTGCAGGTCTGGACCCAGGGGCATTGTCGGAGCTGCAGGAGGGGCCAGCACTGGCCACGGGGGATGGCTGCAGGTCCAGACCCAGGGGCATTGGTGGAGCTGCATGCAGCCCTGGTTGAGGAGCTGGAGAGCGCTGCACGTCAGGATGGAAGTTCTCTGCTGCCAGGGTACCTGCTCCCTGCATCCCCCAGGTGGTTAGTTTCCAGGCCCCAGAGGCACCCAGCTCAGGCCAGACTGCACACAGGCCCCCACCCCTCGGCCACAGAGCCAGGGGGTCCACCCCTGCCATGGCCCAACCACTTTCTGGCTGGTCCACACACACCTGAGGGGTCCTCTGTCCCAGCTCAGGACGCTGCTCACTCGGCTTTGGGGCTCAGGGGCCAGGCTGCTAGGGGAGGGCCCCGAGAGAGGAAGAGGAGAGTCAGGCGCTGGTCGGGGGGGACGAAATCTGTGTCCCCCCCTTTCAATAGCGCTCCGCAGCCCCTGCCAGCCTGCACTATCTTGGGGCAGCGCTTCCCCCCACACCCCCATGCGCGCTAGATCCGGGAGGGGGCAAGGGACCCGCCGGCCCAGGGCTCCCCCTGAGCCCGGCCGCCTCCACTTACCCGCCTGAGCCCCAGCGCGCCCGCCCCGCGCCTTGCTCCGGGAACCGATGCTCTTCGGACTCGCCCTGCAGGGTCCCTTGGCACCTGCCACCCCATCCCACTGAGCGCCTCCCTCCCCGGCACCTCCACCTGCCTTCCCCCGGAGACTCCTCCCCCCGGGTCCGGTCACCGCCCTCTCTCCGCCGGCGCAGCTTCTCCTCTTCGTGGCACTTTCGGGGGAGTTCATAGGTCTCTCCTCCAGCTCCGCTCCCACAGTGCCTACAGCCCTCCAGAAACTCCTGTGCCGCGCACAGATCCTGGCCGGGCTCCCGCCTGCCTTGCCCCATACTGAGACAGAGCCCCCCCCCGTTATCGCTACTCGTTCCCCCCTCCTTCGGCGCCCCGCTGATCGTGCCTGGATCCCTTGATAGCAGACAAGGCAGGTTTGATTTCCAGCCTCCATTTAAAGAGTTGCAGAACTTACATTTCACTCTGCCACGCTTCCCTGCTGTTCGATTTCACTCCTGGCTCAGAGCTCCTCCCCTCCAAACACCTAGGCAATCATAATCCCTGCCCTGCCCCACGGATACTACACCCAGCAACCCCTCCCAAGGATGCCCCGTCGTTGTTCCCATGCTCGCCTACCGTATTTTGCAACAGTTGGGGATCTCCTAGTAGATCAGTGCATGATAGCTACCAAATCGCGCCTGGCTCTGGCTACTACCTAGGAAACCACACGGAATGCCACTTGCACAGGGGCCAGCGAATAAACCCAATCTTCACTCTGTAGGCGTGGCAATATGGTTTGGAAAAGTTGTAATTTGTTCAGGGTTTGCAGAAGCACAATTCTTGGCCCTTGCAGGGAATGGTATGACAAGCAGATAGCTTGCCTTGCAGAAAGGGCCAGGGCATTTGCTGTTTATTGGGGCACACACCTGCCTTTGAGTCACAGTGGTGCATAAAGCCCTGATGGATTCTTTCACACCCATCACCTGTCTCCAACTTAAAACCTGTAGGGAAACAGTAAAATACCAGCTTAACTGACTGCCACTTTAAGGACCAGCCAGTTGGCTTCCAGCTTCCCAGTCTGCCTGCAAAGCTCCAGATGTGGTGACAAACAGCATCTTTTAATACCGATGTTAGTTGACCCTTTTAGCTTTTAGGCAATTAGAACTGATACTCTCCAGAATACAGTGGTACTATTTTGTATGGTCATGGTGGGGGTGCAATTCCGGTTCAATTTGCAGGATGTCTTTATTCCCGGAGCTGGTAGTGGCTGTGAGTAAAGTAGGGGCACAGTGTTCAAATGTTCAGTACTGGGAACTGATTTGTATTTTTCAGTGGAAATCCCTAAATCAATACAGAAATAATATTGACAGACTTTAGGGCTTCCAGTCCTCCTTGGTCAGAAGAACAACAGGAAAGAATGAAAGTGGGGAATGTAACATAGGAGGTGGGGGGGACTCTTAGGATTATGACACAGATGCAAACCCCATGGCTCTGAAAAATATAATTCTGAAAAATGCAATTAATTGTATTTCCCTTAAGGGGACACTACAAGCCTGAAGCTTTTAAACTTAACTTAAAATTACACTTCCTGATACACAATCCTTTCAATAGTATGTGCAGATATTTGAAAAAAAAATATTAAAAATGTGTAAGGTTTTTCTACTCCTCTACTGATGTTTATATTTGTAAGGGTCCTTTCAGCCAGGGAGAAACTGACTAGAGCCCCTGTCTTGCAACTGGATCTAGGTAGGTGAGCCCTTGTGCCTGTATGTAGCCCTACTGAAGTCAATGGGGCTTCAAGGCAGACACAAGCATTCACCAGTGAGGATCCAGCTGCAGGATCAGGGCTTGACCTATTCAGTGAAGCTCATCATCAAAAAATAAACAAACTGAAAAAAAGAGACTAATATTTTGGTTTGATAATTTCTTTCAGCGACAGCAATGTTAAGTGTTACCCGTCATTACAGTAGGTACTATATTTCAAAAAAATATCATTTTCAAGTTGATGGTTTCTCTTTAGTGGCAGAAGACAGGGAACCCCACCATGGTATTAACTCACTCACACTGTCAAAACTTACAACTCTTTCTCACGGACCCTAGTCAAGTGTCAAAATTCATCCCTATTTTAAACTGCTTACAATTACCACTGACTTTATTCTGACTCCAAATATTTAATTTAAACTGATCATGGGGAATAAACAGGTAATATTAAGCATTTGCCAATGTGTATTTTTTATTCATTCTACATCACATTTTATACTTTACAGCACAGTGTTTCATTGTTACATCGCTTGAAGCCATTTACTTCTCTGGACACTGCTGCAAAGCCATATGCAGTTTTTCAAATATACATCCCCCACCCAATGCGATGGAAATGAAATTTCATTTTGTGTTGAGAAAAACATTCTAACTTCACTGCTAACTGCATGGGCTCCAAACCCAACAACAGCAGCAAAATCTCCCAATGTTCTACATAGTAGAGAAAATTTAATGAAATCCTCAACAGGATCCAAAACCAGCATAAAGGCATGTTTTGTCCTTTTAAATAAACAGTAGTAGGTCAGTGACCCAGGATCCCTTCCTTGCATCCAGACAGCCCAGCTTCACCACACTTGGCAACTTCGGATCAACTCCTGCAGTGCTTTTATTCCTTCCATGCTCTTGTCCTTCAAAGCTATAGCCAGGAGAACAGGTTTGTTCCCAGCTTCCTGAGACACAAATGTCACCAGGTTTTTAGCACAAACATGGATGAGGGGCTGAAAAGCAAAAAAACACAAGTCCTTCAGTTGAGAGAATCTTCTCACCCTATTCATTCACTATTAATGGAATGCTCCTGGAGTATCTTTTTACTAAGCATGGTTTCAGAGTAACAGCCGTGTTAGTCTGTATTCGCAAAAAGAAAAGAAGTACTTGTGGCACCTTAGAGACTAACCAATTTATTTGAGCATAAGCTTTCGTGAGCTACAGCTCACTTCATCCGATGAATGAGCTGTAGCTCACGAAAGCTTACGCTCAAATAAATTGGTTAGTCTCTAAGGTGCCACAAGTACTCCTTTTCTTTTTACTAAGCATATTAAGGACTTATCTATACTGGGCTGAAACTGGATTTGCTGACAAGTAAATGTAAAGACAGCGAGGTCTTTACATTCACCACATTTGAAATGGTATTTAACAGCCCTTGGTTAAAGCCCCAGAGTGATTTTGATAGAATAATGTAGACTTTTTTTTGAAAAAAGGTGAGGCTAAGGGTATTAGCAGGAGAAAAGGGATACAATTCCCTTTAATTGGGGTTTCTCTAACAAGTATGCCCAATTTGTCCAGATCTTACTTACATCCATCTTGCTACATATATTTATCTGAAGTTTATTTTTGTTTGGTTTTGTTTCAACACTGGTTTGTGGGTTTTGGCAGCATGCATCACCACGAAAGGCTAGGCAGGAAGTACTTCGTTCTCATGTTAATCAAAGTCCTCCTCAAGGTCATTTAGATTAATTAATTAACATACAGTACAAAGGAGCAGATAATGGACATGTATGTAAGACTTGGGGAAATGATTTCTCCCATATGTAACAGGAAAAGCCACTAATTAACATAATGACAGGTTTCAGAGTAGCAGCCGTGTTAGTCTGTATTCGCAAAAAGAAAAGGAGGACTTGTGGCACCTTAGAGGCTAACCAATTTATCTGAGCATGAGCTTTTGTGAGCTACAGCTCACTTCATTGGATGCACAGAGTGAGCTGTAGCTCACAAAAACTTATGCTCAAATAAATTGGTTAGTCTCTAAGATGCCACTAGTACTCCTTTTAATTAACATACGGTAATATCAGAAACTGAATATGCTCTTCTGCTCCATTTTGACAAATGCACATCACACCAAAGCTGCAACCATCCTGTCTACAGGCAGACACAACACGTCCCACATGAAGGAAAGAAAGCCTATTATTGAAGGAAAGGAGTACTAGTGCCACCTTATAGAGACTAACCAATTTATTTGAGCATAAGCTTTCGTGAGCTACAGCTCACTTCATCGGATGCATAATCGTAATCATAATCGTAATGCATCGATGAAGTGAGCTGTAGCTCATGAAAGCTCATGCTCAAATAAATTGGTTAGTCTCTAAGGTGCCACAAATACTCCTTTTTTTTTTGCGGATACAGACTAACATGGCTACTACTCTGAAACATAAAGATGAGCTGCTAAGAGGATCAGGAACCTGTCACATTGTTAAGGGGTTTTTTTGTTTTTTTATCCTGTTTAGGGTTAGCAAGCAACAAAAGACAGTTCTGACTGCACTGCAAAACGAAGTAATCTTGCAGTATGCTGTAACTTTATATTTAGTGCCTGTCTAATTGATGTTTTCCAAAATATATTATTGTTTTCTCTTGTTTCTGTAAAATAGTCAATGAGAACTCATTTTAAGCCAAAATGAATTGGATAATTGACTTATCTAGGGCAACTAGTGGCAAGCACAGTTGGGGAGCAGGTAGAAAGCTGAAGTTGATTATGAGAGGCAAAGGTTTGGAGAAAAAGAAGTGGTGGGATGGAAAACTGACTGGGACAAGCACCTGAGAAAGGCTAGTGAAGGCCATTACACTTGCCCCTGAACCACTGAAGTCAACGGGAGCTGCAAAGCACCACAAGAATAACCAAGCATGAAGTGACAGATCCCATATATGCCTTCAGTGTAGATTCAATTAGACATTTGTTATGTTAAATGCCAGCTGAATGCCCAAGCTTTATTGATGAACCACTCCTCCCTAGTACAGGATTCTTTAATCTTACCACTGCACAACTACACATCAGCCGCTTAGCAGCCTGAGCAGGCTCGAATTTTGAGCTAGTAAGAGATTCACCCTCAATCTTCAGGGCTACATGCTCTGCTTTGTACCTCATCTGTACCCAGCAGCACTTTTGTGGTGAGTGAAGGTTTGCTGATGTCATTGGCTATTGTGCTGGGGTCCACAGAGACGAGCGTTCCCATCTTCCCATACTGCGTCACCACCACAAGAATGGAGTTGGAGAAGGCAGTGCACACCACCTCTGTTGGGACACCCCTCACCACCTCCTCTCTCTGCTTTGAAGTCACAATAGGTTTTGCTGCCATGGCAGAGGTCTTCATTGCTGAGTAAAATAATATATTAGTATTACATATAAAAACATTAACTAAGGGCCACAAAAAGGCTGAACATTTTCATTAAATTTAAAATACCTGTTAAGTTGTTTTAATGATATAAATATGCCCAGAGATGTAAGCAACAGGTGCAGCTGTATATAAATAATCAGGAACATCTGATGCCTGGGTGTATCTGACTCAGAAGTGAATTTTAACTGCCCCTCATTAAAGAGCTACACTTAGGCTACACATACACGTTGCTATTTATAGGTTTTTATGCCATTCATAGTTTGACACTGATTACAACTGTTTTTGTGTCACATACAGCAGATCATATAGTCCTATTAGTCTTGGATCTTGACTCCCAGAGCCGAGGTCTCCTGGTTCCTGGTCCCCACTAGAGCATGGTTTCTCTCAAGCAGTGGCGTAGCCAGCATGGGATATTTGGGTGGGCACCGACTTCTGGTGGGGAGGGCAATTATGGGGAAGGGGAGTCTGGAAAGGCACGAGGGATGGGGGCCCGCCTTCCCTCACCCCCTGCAGCTACACAATGGATGGGCCCTCTGGCCAGGGGCTCCCCAGGGCCCTGGGAATGCACCCAGCTCTGGGAGGAGAGGCTGCTCTCCAGCGCGCACAGCACCCGGCTCCCTTCCAGGTCCCACTGCCCTATGCCCGGCCTGGCTCCCCCAGGCAGTGGGTTACCTTTTCTGAAGATCTCCTCTACCGCTACCGGCCGCCTGCTCGCTTGCCCTCCTCACAGTGGCGGCTTAGCCAGCCACTGGGCCAACCTGGACCCCTGGAAAAATGGGTGCTCCCGTGCCCCCACCCGCTCCGCCCATCCAACGCTCCTGCCAGGGAGCGGGGTGAGCGTGCTGGGGCTTGCCCCGCTCCACCCGACCCCAGCAGGAGTGCCAGGTGGGCAGACCCGAGCACGACCTGCACCCCCAACCCCACTCCCTGGCAGGAGTGCAGGGCAGGTGGGCAGAGCAGGGCAAGCGCTGGGGCCAGCACAGAGCTAGGGGTGGGCCTGAATGCTAAATGAGTGGGCTAAGTGTCTACACCCCTGCTCTCAAAATGGACCAAATCCAAAACCATTTTGCCAAACTTCCCTACCTAAATGTTGCGGCTTGGGACAAAACGGGGCTAGTAGGAAACCCCCCCCCCTTCTTTGGAGCCTGGCGTGCCCAGGCCAGTGAGTCCCGTTTTGCAGCCGTTTTACTTGGACCGAAAATCCCGGGGGATCGCTGGGCTGGTCACTCAGAGCCACCATTCGCCCCGTGTCTCCTCTGTCCTCCTAACACCAGGTGCCCCCCTACGGGCGGCGGCTGGGTCGGGATCACACCACGACTCCAAATCCCGACTGGAGCCAGGCGCAGGCTCGCACCATGATCCCACCCCCAGACTCAGGGCATGGGCAGGGTCCCACACGGTCCTACCCGGCGGCTGGGCCGTGGAGCCCCGGGCAGGGTCGCGCCCGCCATGGGCCCAGCCAGCTCCAGCGCTCGCCCCGGCCCGAGCTCGCCGGCAGCGGCAGCCGCAGCCGCCCCGCCTCCAGGCCCGGGAAACCGGGCGCCATAGTAGGGGCCTGGGCCGTGCCCGGCTGGGAGGCGAGACCAGCCCGGGGCCCGCCCGGGAGAAGGCGGCGACCGAGACCAGGGCCTTCCCGCAGCGGCCTCACCCTGGCAGTTCCGCCGCGTCCTCCCCTGTCCTGCCCCGCGGCTCCCTCGGTCATCGGCCGCCGCGGCTCCCGCCCCGCCCGCTCTCCGCACTGGGCGCCGCCGCTGAGTCACTCTGAGCCCGCCGCATCCGGCCCCTCCGAGCGGGGAGCCGCCCCCACCCCGTGCGGCCCCCCCCTACATCCGGGCCCCTCAGAAACCGAGCGGGGAGCCGCCCCCACCCTGTGCGGCCCCACGGAGCGGGGAGCCCCCCCTACATCCAGGCCCCTCCGAGCGGGGAGCCACCCCCACCCTGTGTGGCCCCACCGAGCGGGGAGCCCCCCCTACATCCAGGCCCCTCAGAGAGGGGAGCCTCCCCTCACCCCGTGCGGCCGCGGGGAGCCCCCCCACATCCGGGCCCCTCAGAGAGGGGAGCCCTCCCCGTACTCCTTCTGACCCCCCAGGGCCTCTCCAGCCCCACCGAGATGGGAGTCCCCCGCATCTCTCTGGCCCCACCCAGCGGGGAGCCCTTCCTGCATCCAGGCTCCATCCAAGCAGGGAGCCCTCCAGCCGCCCTGCATCCTGGCCCCAACCAGCAGAGAGTGCCCCCCACTTCCCTCCTGGCCCTATCGAGTGGGGATCCTGCTCCTGCACCTCCCAATCCCATCTCTCCCAAGCCACACAGAGCGGGGAAGATCTCCATGCACCCAGCTCACCCTAGCCCCCACACGTATCCCTCCCAGCCTCGCAGAGCAGGGAAGTCCCCTCCACACCCTGCTCCTCAAACACCCGCTGTCCCCACAGAATGGGAGTCCCCTGCACACCGCACCCCCTCCAGGTCCCACCGGCCCCATACACAGGGAAGGCCCTGCAGAACCCTGCTCACCCCATTCCCCATGGCCTCACTGAGAGGGGCAGACCCTTCCACACCCAGCACACCTTGTACCACTCCGCACCCCTGCCCTATACAACTAGGTAGGCCCCTTTTCAACCAACTCACTCTGTACTTCCTGCAGTCCTACAGACCATTATAGACACTCATCATACCCCAACGCAAATGGGGAGGAACCCCAGCTAACCAGACAGCCACAGCCCCATCTCTGGCTTGCCTTGCCCAGTGCCTATGAGGGAGGGTGGTGAGAAGGAAGAGGTCTCTGACCCAACAGATTCTATCCCTCTGAATATAGGCACAGCACTTTCTCCTGAGCTTGCTTTCCAGTCTGGCAAGCCAGCTTTGGTAGCTGCCCTGACCCAACTGTTGAAATGCTGATGTTCCTTGTCATTTAAACATCTCTAAGGCATCATCTGTATAAACTCCAAGGACATTCTGAAGTGGCCTTGACTTCCTTTTGAGCTACCTTCTGCGTGTTTTAAGTTTTTTAATTGCTCTCTTGGGATGTTTTCATCTATTCACTAGCTACAGCAAAACTCATGCTGCAGAAAAGTCACCTGCTCTCTCCAAAGAATTCCAGCTTCCCATCGGTGACCAGAATGTGAAGGTCTGTGTGGAGAGATGGAGGTTGGGATAAGGTGAATCTTAGCTCCAAAGCAGAGAATAGCAATTCGGAAATGGCTTGGTTCCCTGTTTCCATATGGGGTTCTGAGCATCCCCGGCTCTTCTCTTAACATGTTGGCACCCAAAATGTTAAAGGTCTGACTGAAATTGGCAAACAAGAAGGAACTCAAAACCAGGCCTCTCTCATTTGAATGGAAGGGATTCTTCTTTGTTGTAAGTCCAATGCTCCATAGTGTTTGCATCCTTGGCTGTGTACATTGTTATGGCTGTTTCCTGTAGATTTGAGTGAGTCATTCTGGATGGCAGGGTCTCTCTTTTGGCCATTGAACTCTTTGGGAATGTTTTCAGATGTAGGATGCTGGGCAGAGTAAGGGATCAGGCCACAAATTGGGTAAATCCTGCCTTTTGGCTTGTCATGGTAGACAGCATGGCTAATGTTATAATTATGTATTATTTGCATTATTGTAGTGCCTAGGGGGTCTCAGTGTATGATCCTGTAATGCAAACAGTTACATCCTTTTCAGCAGTTCCACATTCTTCTTCATGTGCCCTAATTCATTTTTTAACCAAAAACTTAATTTAAAGTAGCTTGTCTAGAGTGGCAGTGTGGCCGAATGGGTAGAGCCCTGGACTGGTTCTGTTCCCAGGCCCGACAAGTGACCTTGGGCACTTACATTCACCACTCTGTGTCTCAGTTTCCCCATCTGTAAAATGTGGATATATGATTCAACCTCCTTTGTAAAGGGCTTTGAGATCTACTGCTGAAAAGCCCTAGATAAGAGTGGGGTATTATTAATTGACAGCTACCACACACAGATTTCATGATAGAAAACAAAGACATTGGTTTGACAGTGCAAAAAAAGAAATACTAAAAATGTAATACATATATAATAAACATCTTAAAAACTTCAGTTTCTTTTTGTTTTCCCCAAATTCTTGACCTTTGCTCAGCCCAGAATAACATTTTTGGCCTAGATACACATCCCTAAAAATTAGGATTTCTTAAAGAATATCCAATGCAACCTTCAGCACTGCTGTATGTAATACTATGAATTATATAAAGCTATATATAATGCTAAAATAAATGTCCCCCAAACCTTTATTTCCATTTCCCCCCTCACATCCTGCCCTCCTACCACACACACCAATCTTGGCAACAAGAATTCTGAATTTCAGATCATCTGTCCAGACATCTTCTTTTTAAAGGCCTAGTGTTCTGAATTGTTTTTGCATGAAAAGTTTAAATTAAACTTTGAATGAATATAACTGTTAGTCATAGCGTTGAGAGTGCCTTAATAGACCTCCAGAGGGCAACAGAGTTCCATGGAAAGGCTCCGAACAGACTAAAGTTGCTGCCTTTGCTTGATACACAGAAGGGGGAGTCTTGATACCTTATCATCTGGCAAATCCCCTGTTTTCCAGCCCTGTGAAGAACTGACATTTCTCTCCTGTTTACTACAAGCATTCAAGGGGTTGCCTGTGTGACTGAGATAATGGCAGCTGCTGTCAATAAGTCCTCCTACCACCTCAAGAATGAAGTTTATTTCCACTATACCTTCCTTGGAGGAGAATTTCATCTTATGAAAATAAAGGGCTAGATCCTTCCTGGCATCCTTTTTTTGCTGTGTCCCTACTAACCTCTCTGGTCTCCTTTGTACATGGCTGGAGGACAGGGGGATCCATTTGATCTCAGGTCATAGGGAAACATCACTCCTACCTGCACCTGAGGGACAAGCATTACTGTAGGAAGTAGCAGCCATGACCCCTTGAATCAAATGTTAATGCCACCCTGTCCAGGACCTGTGGAAAGTCTCCGAATATAACAACCTGTGACTGCATACCAGCAGATACCAGCAGGTGTTTGAACCTTGCATCTTCAGCACCAAAACCCCATAATCCCTTGTCATGTATCCTAAAGAAGTATCTGTCAGTAAGTAGCAGGCTCTTTTTCTTGATGTGAGCCAGCCACTACAGGGAGACTTAACATACACCAAGCCAGTGTTGGGAGACAAATAGTGAGCTTTCTCAAAAAGAAAAGGAGTACTTGTGGCACCTTAGAGACTAACCAATTTATTTGAGCATGAGCTTTCGTGAGCTAACACGAAAGCTCATGCTCAAATAAATTGGTTAGTCTCTAAGGTGCCACAAGTACTCCTTTTCTTTTTGCGAATACAGACTAACACTTTCTTTCTCCGGCTCTTTGCCTGTCATCCTGCCTGCACTTGGATAGCTTTGGTGCTGACAGGGATTCTTGTCTCCACAGATGATACTTTGCACTTGTATATCACTTTTCATCCAAAAATTTCCAACCACTTCATGAACATTAGCGAATTAACCTTCAGAAGCACCCCTGTGAGGCAGGAAATTAGTACTTCCATTGTACAGAGTGGGAAACCAAAGCACAGAGACATTCAGCAATTCACGTAAGTCATTTACAGAGGCTAAGATAGAATCCAGGAGTCCCTCCCTCCTTCCAGTTTCCTGCTCTAATTACTGAAGAAATATGTACCACTGTCTCTGAGACTGTAGGGAATTGGTGAGACTCCCCCAGGGAAAACTGCCCACCATATTGCAGTTTTACATACAGAATTTGTTATTATTTATCTGAATAATTTCTTCTCAGGGTAATTCTTTTTAAAACAGTTAAGTGTCTGTGTGCTTTTGGATTGGAAGAGAGCTGCTTTTGATTATAATTTATTGTTTGTATTACTGTAGTGCCTCAAAGCCCTTGATGATCATCTCTCTGTTTATATGAAGTGGTATGCAACCTCATGGAGCAGACACCCAGGCTCCAGAGCGCCTTAACGTTTATTCCCCCTTCACTAGAAAACTACGCACCTGATGTTTCAGGACAACCATTAATAATCCCCGCTCTTGAGGGAGCCTCGCTATCAAAGCGTCTGATTGGTTTATTAGTTTACTGTTTATTAGTTTACAGGTTATTACTTCTGTGGTTTAGATTTCTGTCTTGTATTTCTGTGCTGTAGAATATAGACTATGGGCCAGAACCTCAGCTGTGACTGAGCCCTGCTCTGCAAAACAGAAGAGTGGGGAGAGGAATTACTCTACTCCCATGATCCTGAGGCTGTTTGGGGGTGGTTTGGGCCCCTGGCATAGATAAGTTAATGGGCGGAACACTCCTGTGATACCATTCTGCTGGCCAAGGAGTGCCCAAGTGCTCTGTTCATCAGCTTGGTATTCAGAGATTCCCTTAGGCCAAGGGAATCCCCCACTTCCCAGTTAGGAAGCTTTCTGGCTACCCCATGCTGCCTGAGCACTGCAAAGCAGCCAGAGGAGGAGCCAAGGAGGGCCCAATGATTTTTCCAAGATGATTCATTCTCCAACAGTTGGTTTGTGTTGTGGGTGTGGTATTTTTCTGATCTGGGAGTGCAAACAAAGCCTAAGGGCTGCCTTCTTCCTTTTAAATAACAGCTTGTGACCATCATTATTGCTGAACAAACAAGGATCCCCTTATTTTTCTCATTTTGAGCCCACCTATGGCCTTTCTCCTGTGAGCAGTGCTGGAGGGCAGCAGAGCTGTGATAACCAAGTGAAGCTGGCCGGAGGCTATTGGTGTGGGGCAGACATGGTGAGTATACCTCATAGCACTCCCTTCACCTGCTGAGGAAAGTAGTGGAGGGCACGCTTCATGGCAACTACTGCCAGAGGCTAGCAGGCATATGGAGAGTGGGGCCCTGCCATACCCCCAGCCCAACTGGTCATGTCTCCCTGGGGCAATGGAGCACTGCACACACCATACACAGAGGATGGCAACCGCCTGGAGCCAGTGGGAGGTCCAAGTGTGGAGGAATAGGCCCTTTATGTCACTGAGGCCTCTGGTGACCGAAGCCCCAACACGGTCCAGGAGAAGAGAGCTGGTAGAATTCAAGCTCTTATCAGGGCCCACTGAGGCCAGGGTCAAATGGGACTGTGGATGTGGAATTGGGCTGACACTGGCCAGTGAGTTGTGTGTGTGTGATGTGGCATCTCATGTGGTCACACAGGTTGCATAGGCCCAAGGCTGCCCCAAACAGTGTTTAGTTTCTCAAAGATAGTGGCCAAAAGGCACAGTAAATCCCACAGGCATCTAATGTGGGGGTGATGGGCCCTGGCATTGATTTGACTTGGTAGCATGTACAGGATCCAGCTGGGTACAGGGAACCCACCTGGAGGATACGTTCTAGTGGCAAAATGCTGGCTCCATGAAAGCCAATGGCAAAACTGCCATTGACCTCCATGGGGCCAGGATTCCAGGTTAGCAATATTGAGGTATCCAGGTCTTAGTGTAACCATGACCTTTTATGCATTGGGGGGTGTCTCTGTGCTCACTGGAGAAAGGAAGGTTGATGTGATGCCATCTTGTTAAACATTTTCTTGGAAATTAGGTTTGAATTCTCCACCAGGAAATCTATAGCATGTTTTTATTTTCTCTTCTGTGCCTGTAAAAAGTGACCCCTCACCCCTATTCTATGCTTATGTGTGTTCCTTTGTTTCTCTGGGCGACTCTGGGGTGCACTGCTGCTGTTGTTACTAATATGATGTGACCCGCCTTTCCAGGTTCTACAAGAGCACTTTAGAAGAGGTTTGACCTAAACCCTGAGATCAGAGAAGAGCACGGGGTATTAGATTTAAACTTGCTAAATTGAATTAAGCCTCCCACCAAATGATTGTGGCCTGCTCCAGTCCTTCTAATCTTCTTCCGAGTTTAGGATAATTTGTTTAGTTGTGCTGATCAGCTGGAGGTTAATTCAATTGGACTTCAGTTATTTATTCATGCCCGGATTTGCTAAGTGTCACATTAGATACATGAGGTCTCCATTACAGTTATGAGACAGCTTCATTAGTGTGACAGAGATTCCATCTGGATCACTTCTCCCTTTCAGTCCAGTGACTGGCTGTCAGAGCTCTCTCTAGTGGGAGGAATCCTTACAGCTTTCCACTTTCATTTGTATCATAAAGGGATACGGTTGGTTATTGTGCATTGATTATAGCAAAAACACACTTCTGTATGCTGATTGGCTGGGAAGGTCTCACCAATAGTCTGAGAAACCTCAGTAATTTTCTAGCTCTACATTTGAAACTGAGAGCATAGTTGAAAAAACTAAAAGCAAATATCTTATAAAAGCAATTTATTAATAACATAGGCTTGTATAGCGCCTTTCATCTCAAAAAGAAAAGGAGGACGTGTGGCACCTTAGAGACTAACCAATTTATTTGAGCATAAGCTTTCGTGAGCTACAGCTCACTTCATCAGATGCATACTGTGAAAGTGTAGAAGATCCTTTTATATACACACAAATTCGAATGCATACTGTGGAAAGTGTAGAAGATCTTTTTATATACACACAAATGTGTGTATATAAAAAGATCTTCTACACTTTCCACAGTATGCATCCGATGAAGTGAGCTGTAGCTCACGAAAGCTCATGCTCAAATAAATTGGTTAGTCTCTAAGGTGCCACAAGTACTCCTTTTCTTTTTGCGAATACAGACTAACACGGCTGTTACTCTGAAACCTTTCATCTCAAAGACTCCCATGGTGATTTAGGGATCACTTTATTCACCAGTGAAATGCAGTCACTTCTGGGGTGGAACATAGTATCGGTTTAACAGTGCACAGCAATACTACACACACATTTAGGACAAAACTGAAGGAGAATACTGTAGCTAGCTGAAACTGCTGGAGGAATTCAGGTTGGCAGAATGTGGTTGCTCACATTGGAATGTGGTCAGGACACCTGGATTAACTCTTGCAAAATGTGTCACTCAATTACAAGTGTTTGGGTAACCTTGGATATAGGTTTTATCCAAAAGCATGTTCCCCTAGCAACACAACCCTCTCGTTATCATGATGGGACATTAGTTCAGAGCTGAGTCAGTGAATTTTGTCATTGTCTTCAATGGACCAGAGTCAGATCTTTAGAGGAAAGAGCACCACCACTTGAATCATTAACAGAACCTGAAGAAAAGAAAAACACCCCCCTGATTAGCTTTTAATGCTACAGAAAATATTGTGATTATGTCTCCCAATCATACACTGCAAGTAAAGGCCGATAGATTCACTTTTATGTAGCTTGTGGGAGACGGGCTTAGGGATCGACTGGTGGGACAAGTGTGCATTATAGAGAAGGCCCTGGGTCAGATTCTGTTCTCACTTACACTAGAGTGGAGTAATTCTGTTGATGTCAATGCATGAACTCCAGATTTACCTCAATGAAAACACAATTTGGCCTCCTGTCTATATTTTCCCCCCCCAGTGTCTTTTTCCTATCAGTCCTCGAGTATCTGTGTTATTGGCTGGTCAGGATGACACCATCAAGCATTAGCACAGGCCCTAGATACTGCTTTCAGCAATCCTGATGATTAATGGCATTATTCATCATCATATCTTCTCTTTGTCTCTATTTTTCAATTAAATTGTAAACCTGTGCTGAGGATCAGTCATTAGCTTTCAAGGAGTGAGAAATGTTCCCTCACGTTTGGCCTCCTTCAGAAAACACTGTCGCGGCTACACACCGTGAAATATGGTTTCAAACAGAACAATGCTCCAGAAAGCATTACAACTAAGCCTGCTTTTTAGAAAGTTTATTTGTTATTGATTTGGAAGCCAAGTTAGTGCTTGTGAAAGGAGATTTCTGTTTGTCTCCAGGACAAGTATGTCTTTTGGCATCTGCAGTGCAAACTTCCCTGAGCAGGAGGAAAGAGGGTAGTGCAGTGTCCATCTTTGTCATAAAGTAAGAAGCTGGCCCTTTGAGGGGGAGGGTTTGGGACTCAGCTGCACCTATGCCAGACTTGTTCCCAGGTGACAGGAATGAGTCCAGGGATCCCATGATGGGAGCAGGTGACTCAGAATCAGGCCTGCTGGGAGTTATAAAGAGCAAGCCTGGGCCCCTTTAGGGTGTTTTTCCCTAGCTCTAGTGTTAAAAAGCTGGAGGAGTGCTACCTGCAGGAGTAGGTGAGGAAGGCTGGTGTTCAGAGTGCTTCCTGGGAAGATGGCAGGTGAAGACTCTTTAAAGCTCCTAAGTAGAAGCCCTCGCTCTGGTAGTCTTGAAAAGGACGGAGAGTCAATGGAGGGAAGCTGATGCAATAGCTAGCCCTGAAGCCAGACCAGGTAGGTTCCTGTTACAATCACTGCTATAAGTGCTGGCCTGTCTGGTGAGGTTGCAACCAGGCTGCTAACTGTGGTGATGGATTTTTGTTAGGGAGACTCTTATGAACTACTGGACTGAGACCACCAATCCATTTCACAGAGACCACCTGATAGAAATGACTCTCTGTGCTGGAATGGATTTGGTGAGCTAAAGGTGCATAGCTCCATTTTCAGTATCAGTCCTGAGTCATCCACTCCCCTTTGTGAAGAAACCCCTGGAAATGAGGGCCTCCGACAAGCCTTCCCACATTGCTCTCTGAATGCATCTCTGCTCTGATCTCTGCCACACCCTGCTGTTTCACTCTTAGGCCCCTACACAGTCCTGACCTAAATCTTCCTGGCTGTAGAAGAGTCTGGTTTTGCCATTGACTTTAATGGGAAGAGGCTCCAAGCAGTGAACCACCCCTGATAATCACACCAGCCTGTGATGTGATTTGGGCTGTGGTATGACCGCTTGAGTCTAGGCTGAGACCGCCAAACCTGCAGCCAGGTCTCCAGAGGTGAAAGACCAGTGTAGGAGCCCCACTGCATCCCTGAATGCAGCTCTTCTCTTGGGGACTAGTACATCCCTGGCAGTGAGAAAGGAGCAGGAAAGCAAGATAGAGACCTGGGATAACTAGGAGGGCATTGGTGCGTTTGTGCAAGAGGGAATGCTTATGAAGAACCCACACACCCCTCCCCTATTTATGAAGCTGCGCCAGGGAGCTTGTTGATGAAGTTTATTTTGCTGCTTATCTCTGAAGTAGAGGGCAAAATCCACCCTGGTTTTAACCCGATGGATTTCACTGCAGTTACCTTAGAGATGTATTTGGCCCAGGCTGTCTAATACATGAAGCTATTACCCATCCTATTTGGAGCCAGAGACTTCCTAGATTCTTCTTTTTTCACTGTGGGAGCTGCTGAGCGTCTCCTTGTCCTCCAGTCCAGTCTCCTGTTCCTCTTCTGCAGCATCTCTGGCTTGTGTATATGCTAAATTTTGAGTCCCCGAAGAATTCATTTAATTTAATATTCCTCTTCCCTGTCTTCATAATTTTTCATTTGTAGGTTAAGCTGCACCTGGGATCCTCAAAGCTTCCTCTAACTTTACTCTGACTGATCAAACTTTTAAATAAACACTTTCACCTTTTCTCTTCAGTTGTGGGGCTCTATTATCATTCTGGATTTTTAAAAAGCAGCAAACATAGAAACGATCACAGATTGCATTTATCTGTGGAGAAACAGATGGACTCGTGTAGAGGATCAGACCTATTACTACACAGACGTAATCTGCATCAGGCACAATGGGCCAAATTCATTCCTCATGTAACTCCACTAGAAATACACTAGGGACGCATATGACCTGCTTGTGCTGTGCCCACAGAGACAGAGCAGGCGGAAATTTGCAGTCAGTTATGTCCATGATGAGTTGATGGAAGCTAGACCATGTAATTAGGAACAGAATTAAGCACGTGATGTGCAGGCTTAGCATCATTTTACACACATGGTATGTGCTTACGCAATGTCTGCCTCATGCATAATCCATGTTTGCATATGTATATCATACAGCCATACTGAATTTAGGCATATATCCTTTCACACACACCTTCCTTCTATGTACAGTATCATCACACACAAGATCACATGCACTGTGGGTAGATACATACAATATCTCACAAATGCAGACAAATACAAACCGATATCTACAGATATATACCAACACTCATAAATATCCCCTATGCCCATGTAAATCGTCTCATACAGGGAGGGCCAGAGCCTTGGTTATAGCCAAAATAGAGAATGTAAATCTGTGTGTGAACATAAGAATGGCCATACTGGGTCAGACCAAAGGTCCATCCAGCCCAGTATCCTGTCTGCCAACAGTGGCCAATGCCAGGTGCCCCAGAGGGAGTGAACCTATCGGGTAATGATCTAGTGATCTCTCTCCTGCCATCCATCTCCAACCTCTGATACACAGAGGCTAGGGACCCCATTCTTTACCCATCCTGGCTAATAGCCATTAATGGACTTAACCTCCATGAATTTATCTAGTTCTCTTTTGTGGTGGGGACAAAGCTGGTTTAAAACCTTCCTTGGAACAGCTGTGATCCATGTGCTGCTGGGCACATGCTCTTCCCCTTGTGCAGTGTTAGAGCAGCCTTCAGGCTGCTATGAAATGTATGTAGTCCAGGATTGGTATGGCATAGGGGCAAGAGTGGGAGGCCCCAATATTTGCTGGGGGTGTGTGTGGCATGTATACTTCCCTGTTGGCTCTGTGTTGCTGAAAAAAACACTGTTGCTGATCTTCCTGGGCTGGTTAAATGTCCTTGGCAGTGCAATGCAAAATGGTAGCACCATGCCCAAGCGGCTAGCTCAGAAGCTCTTCCTTTTGCATAGGAACAGATATAGGTGACTTGTACTGCAGTGTGTTCTAGCCAGCACACCCATGAGTCCTTGAGGAAAGCATGCTGCCACCTTTGTACCCTCAAAAAGCAGGAATCCTTGGCAGGGACCATGTAAGAAGCAGAAGACCTTGGAGTTTAACCTTAGGGGAAGCTGGCACCCTGTACAATTAGTCCTTAGGGAAGGCTGGCTGGTGTCCTTGACGGATAGCTTAAAGGGACAAAGAAGCCCTATTTGGTGGGTAGCCTCCAGGGAAAGCATTGTTGGTAGGTAGCCTTTATGGAAGGCAAGCATTCTGCAATTTGCCTTTAGAGAAGGGAAGCAAGATTCACTAGTAGGGGCAGAATAACCACAGCTGCTTGGATCCTATTCCCAGGGTATTGGGTTCCATGGGACTTCCCAGGTACCTATGTGGCTTTAGCAGACTAAAGTAGATTGTTACATGCCCTGTTCTCTGCTTTCTGGCTCTCTCTAGTCTAACTAGGGAGCCAGTCTCCCTTCAGTGTTAATTCACTCATAGCCGGCAACTGTTGGGAAGGGGAAGGCCTTCCTGAGAGGAAGAGAGGACAACACATCTGGATGGTAGCCCTCCAAGGAAGGTGAAGCAGGAACAACTGGCAGGTAACTCTCAGAGGAATGGAAGCAACCCACCTTGAGGGCTTCTTGCCAAGGGAAAGGAAGCAAGTGGCTCCTAGTGGAAGCAGGTGACATTGGCAGGTAGCTCTGTATGCACAGGCAGAAACAAGAAGATTCTGCTCAGAGCTTTGAGTTTTAAATCCTGCTTGTTAATGATGGAGGGCTAAGCTGGTCTGAGGAATGTGTCTGTACGGTATGAAAATGCTCATCAATCACTGAGCTCAGAGCTCTGAAAACTGGTGATGCAGACACACTGAACAGGAAAAAGAGCAGCCATTTAGAGCAGGAAAGATTAAAGCGCTGTCATTCCACTGACAGTTGGCACATCACAGGGTATCAGGCAGTCAAAGCTGCTCTAGCTTCTGGATACAGTTGAGGAGATGATGTCCCACAGAGCATGCTCAGCCAATGCAGAATACACAGGCATTTTAGGGACTGGAATCCATTTTTAAAAGTACTTGGAAGATTTCCCCTCCCCCCATTTGCATATTTCAGGCTGGGTTAATTGTGTGACAGGGGAAATATTTCCCTCTTCTCCTTTCTGCCCCCCCCTCCACTTTTTCATCAGTCTTGCCACAATCTTCTCCATATTATTAAATTAAATAAAGAATTAAATATAGTAAAATGGAATCTTGTATCTCATGGGTAAAGAAAATCTTGCACTCAAAACAAAACAAAATAAATGACTAAACTCTGGAATTCAGTCAAATCCTCCCAGGAAAAGGATGCAAAATATCTTTCCAATAAAAAAAATATTTTGACACCATAAATATAAGACCAAATTTTCCTGTACAATCCCACTAGAGTGACACACAATGTATCAGAAGAAAATTTGGACCTTGCTTCATACCAGCTTCCCCCCCAAGAGCTCAACAGACACTCTAGATTTGAAATCGTTTAATTTCCAGTTGTTGCATGAAATCAGTTCGACACTCTTCCACCAGCCAATGGAGGATTTTAATATGCTTTTGGTTATATGATGCGGCATCCATGTCCTAAATCTTGTCCTGCACAGCCAGTGAGTAGGCAAGCATTTACAGAGTCATAGGGGAGACTGCAGATATGGGGGAGGGAAGAATCCCAGTTTGCACTGACTGGAAAAGGGCACGGGGTGTGCTCTGCAGGGAAAGTTACCAGTGGATCAATGTAGTCCTTACACAGTTGGTGAATTCTGGTTGTCCGTGCTCACAGCAGGATCTCTAGGCTGCTAGGTCAGCACTTCCATCCTTATCTCTAATTCAGTACCCAAGGGCATGGGCTGACTTCCAGGAGTGGTGGGCACCCAGAATTCTAGTTAGGCATCTGTTCCTTTGCAAAGCTTATCTGCTCAGTCAACAGCTTATTCCTTTCCCTGGATGCTCTGAATTTCTTCTGCAGGACACTAGGATGAAGTTTACAGACAATACCAAGATGGGAGAGGTTGCAAGTGTTTTGGAGGATAGGATTAAAATTCAAAATGATCTGGACAAATTGGAGAAATGGTCTGAAGTAAATAGGATGAAATTCAATAAGGACAAATGCAAAGTACAGCATTTAGGAAGGAACAATCAATGCCCATGCACAAAATGGGAAATGACTGCCTAGGAAGGAGTACTGCGGAAAGGGATCTGAGGGTCATAGTGGATCACAAGCTAAATATGAGTCAACGGTATAATGCTGTGGCAAAAATAGCAAATGTCATTTTGGAATGTATTAGCAGAAGTACTGTAAGCAAGACACGAGGTAATTCTTCTGCTCTACTCTGTGCTGATATGGTCTCAACTGGAGTATTGTGTCCAGTTCTGGGTGCCACATTTCAGGAAAGATGTGGGCAAATTGGAGAAAGTCCAGAGGAGAGCAACAAAAATGATTAAAGGTCTAGAAAACATGATCTGTCAGGGAAGATTGAAACCATTGGGTTTGTTTAGTATGGAGAAGAGAAGACAGAGGGGACATAACCTTTTATGTACTTGAAAATTGTTGTTACAAGAAGGAGGGGGGAAATTGTTTTTGCTAACCTCTGAGGATAGGACAAGAAGCAATGGGCATAAATTACAGCAAGCGAGGTTTAGGTTGAACATTAGGAAAAACTTCCTAACTGTCAGGGTGGTTAAGCACTGGAATAAATTGCCTAGGGAGGTTGTGGAATCTCCATCACTGGAGATTTTTAAGAACAGGTTAGACAAACACCTGTCAGGGATGGTCTGGATAATAATTAGCTCTGCCATGAGTGCAGTGGACTGGACTAGATGACCTCTTGCAGTCCCTTCCAGTCCTATGATTCTCTGAAGCCACCTCCTGCTTACTTAGGCCAGTTTGAGCTCAGCCCGTGTACAGGAAGATACATGGAGTCAGGGAGTTGTAAGGACACCACCCCGTGCAAGGCACAGGCATAACTGTAGTCCCTGCCCAAGTGCTTCCTACTAGCTCTCCCTAAAGGAGCATGGTGGCCCAAGGCATAGGCTGGGCCACATCCTCACCTTCTCTTTTGCAATGGCTTGCAGAGCTGAGCATGTTGGATGGATCTGGCAGCCCCATCCAAAGAGATGGTGTATGGTACACGTTCCTGTTTCCACCAGGGAGCAATGGTGTCACCTGAGGGACTATCCTTGCCAGCGCACTCCTGGGGTGGTGGATCTCTGCTGCCCTCAGCACAGTCCAATGCCTAAATAGTACAGAGCAGCCAACAAATCACATAAAGGAATGCCACTTACCTGAGGGCTGTGCATGCAGGAGGGGAACTTTGGAGCAGAACCTGTCACCTTAACAGTGCAGCTTAAAGGCCATCAAAATCCATAGGGCAGCCAGCTGCAGAGGGAGAGGTTTGCTTGAAACATGAACAAGAAAATATTTTTTGGGGCAAGTAGGATGGAAACTGCAAGTGCTAAGAAAATAAAATGAGCAAGCTGAATTTATGAATTACTAACTTATCAAGTAGGAGCTGTAGATCTGCCAGGAAATACAAGCTATGCTATATTACCAGGTTGTACTGTACGTTTGGAACAACGAGGATCATGCTTGTTTGAAATTAAGACTAACCCAGAGGTGGTGAAAATCTACCATTGCATCACATAGTTGAGAGACCGACCATTTCTATTTGACATTAATCAATACATATGCACCTCTTCTAATTGAGTCGGTCCAGCCTTTCTTCAGGATCTGACAACAACAACCTAACTCCTTTTCCCCTGGGCAGATGTGATTGCCTTGCTGCAGTAAGTATAGAAAACACTGTATATCAATCTGATTTCTCCCGAACATCTGTGCACAAATTGCATTGGGTACAGAGCTGTAGTATGTCCAGGCAGGATACTCTGGTAGCTACCTTTGCTGTGTGATCTTGAGTAAGATACTTAAGGCTAGATTTTTTTTTTTCCAAGTTCATGCTACCCACAGCTGGGGCCACGTTCTGAAAAGGGCTGAGCTCTCATTCAGATGCTTAAATAAGGGGCTGACTTTCCGAAATATTCCAAATCCAACCCCTTCCATTGTGACCCAGACAGCCTGATATTCAAAAGAGTGTGTCACCCAACATGCTGAGCTGTTCTGAAAGTTGGAACATGTATTCTGGTGCCAGAGAGATGCACCCCTTTGAAAACTCTGCTCTCAGGCAAGCTGACATGGACAGAGGTTATCAGTAAAATTAGGATAAAAAAACCAACCTTGCAGAAGGCATTGTGGGGATTACTTAACTAATGTTTGTAAAGTGCTTTGAGAGCCTCAGATTTGCACTCTAGATGTGCAAAATGAGTGGTGTTTAACTCTGGATTCTCACTCACATACACAGGCTTGAAGTGGTGGCCAGATTGAAGATCAGAAAATCTTACAGCAGGGAAAATGGTGGGATTTTAATCTGGCTTCCTCTAGTACCTGGAGTCTGGTCTCTTAATAACTCTGTTATTACAGGGTCCAGCTCTTTTTCTTTTTTCCCTTTGTCAGAAATAAGATTCAAATTTTCTGGATGTGACTCTCCTGCCTGAGGTTTCTCAATCTGTGCGGTGGGATATTATGAAATCTTCCTTCCAAGGCAGAGTGGTGAGAGGAAATATACCAGGGAAGCTGTAACTCGTGCAGAAATTGCAATTAAAGATCGGGAGACGAAGCTGCTGTTACAAAAGGCCCAGAGGTGTTTAAAGACTCCAGGCAGAAAGGCAAAAGCATGGACCTTTTAACCACTGAGAAGGCTCAACGGGGTTCTAGACATTAAAGATCTGGAATGTGTGAATGAGGGCCACAGGGCTGAGCTGCTCTCAACATTCAAGCGAGGATCTACAGTGTAGTTTCTGAACTGGAAATGGCTGAATAGAATGTACAGCGGATTTGAGGCTCATCAGTGGGGACTTTGTTAAACTTCAAAAATTGCTGCATTCTTCTGAACCTGTGAGGCTGGTGGAATATTTAATGATTTTCTGGAAGGGCTGAATCTGAATGAAGTAAATGAGGAGGGAAATACTTGACTCTCCTACTACCGTGAATGAGCTTAAAGAGGCTGCTAGGTCCCTGTCATCATGAAAAGCTCCTTGTTTTGATGGGAGCCTTAATAGGTTTTTCAAAAGACTCTTTGAATGCCTCTCCCTGCTCTATTGGAAACGGTTATTTTTGAAACTGGAACGTTGCCACCTCTCTTTCTGTTCAATACTTTATTCAAAAATAACCTCAATTACATTTTCCCAACATTCAGAGCAGCTCTGGTTACACTGGAAACCGGAGCCAGTGCTGCCCACACAGACACTAGGTGAAAGGCTCTCCAAAAGGCGAAACTCTGACTGGGGAGTAGAAAATCTGCTCTTGCTGCAAGTTTAAGGCCCATACAAAAGACTGAGCAGCCCATTTGTAAGAGGGGACCATTTCTATCTTATCTCCCTGGGGCTCCACAGGCTGTACCCATTGTCACAGTAGCCAGGATGTCAATGATTTGATGCTGCAGTGATCTACCTAATATTCTGGAAAATTAAATGAAAATGGGTGTAAGCTGAAAACTTCGCCTGAGGATCTGGATCTGACCTTCCTAGAGCTTGGAAATGTTCAGGTCCAGAATGTGTGTTTGGCCCCCATCTCTAGGATAAACATCCAGTCTCTCCTGTACACCTTTCCTTGACTGCCTCTCCTGGAACAGCTTGACAGGGCCTCAGTGTGGAAGGTACCATGTAGCAAGGTGACATGTCCTCACTCTTGCCAAGAAAGGGGGATCCTCCAACCAGGCCCAGTCCTGCTCCCACTGAGAGATCTGCCACCTAATTCAATGTGTACAGTGCGAGGCCCACCATGTGGACTGGAGCTAAGGCTTGGTCTACACTACCAACTTATGTCAGTATAGCTAGGTTGCTTGGGGTGCGGATTTTCCACGCCCCTGTGTGATGTAGTTATACTGACCTAACCCCCAGTGCAGACAGCGCTTTGTCCATGGGAGGCCTTCTCCTGTTGCCATAGCTACTGCCTCTAGTAGAGATGGAGTACCTGTGCCAGTAGGAGAAGCTCTCCCATCGGCGTAGGTAGCATCTTCACTGAGCACTACAGCAGCGCCACTGCGCCAATGCAGCACTGTAAGTGTAGACAAGCCCCAAACCATTGCTCTTTGCTAGTCAGAACAGAGACCAAACACCATAACCCAACAAAACGTACAAACCATTAGGCTGATTTTAAGAAGCATCAAGGCCGCAGTACAGTGGTTAATATAGAGCACAGCTAACAAGGGCACAAGCGGGTTTCCAGAGCCCTTAAGTGCGTGCAATGCACCTCATCCTACGATATCATCTGGCCCTTAGTACAAGGAAGATACAAAGTCGTGTTCTGATGCCTGAAAAGTCAGTTGCTGTGGACCATTTTCTTTCCTCCTAAAATCGTCTGACTTCTGCAACGGCTAAACTCTTATCTGTCCCCTGCCAAATTCTCTCTAAAGAGGTTTATCCAGCTTTTCCAGCATGGCTTAGCATTGTTCATCCAGACCAGCTAGAAATGATCCTTTATTTTGCTAACATAATTAATAGCAATAAGCTGTCCATGGTGATAATGGTATTGATGCTCTAATGCCCTGCAGAGAGAGCCTGGATTTAGTGCAAGTTGCATGCTAAGTATGGTGTTACTTGTCTAGCCTGCTCCCTTCCAGAATGATTTCTCTTCTTACAATCCCACATCCTGTTCTGGAACCACATCTCCTGCTGCTCATGCTAACCGAGGTGTTCTACATTTTAAAAACATGTTATATATTTTTGGCAAGAGAACGTTCCTATGTGTAACAGAAGCTGAAACTGTTAGACTATTACCATTGCTGTTTAATGTAGCAGGATTAGTTTTTCTAATGCCAAAGCTGGAGATAGGGCTCTTGTAAATATTCCTCTTCCTAGCCAGTTTCTTCATCTGTACCCATGTTTAAGCTGATTGGCATATGAACTACCACATCACTCAGCTAACATATCAAAATGCCAGACTCTCCTCTGTTAGCCTTCTCCAGTGATTTGGATCAAATACACACGAGAGGTAAGGAAATTTAAAATCCATTCTTTAAAAAAAAAACCAAAATCCTGTAGCACATGTTTGGTAATATTAGCATGAATATTTATGGTAGGTAATAATTGTCTACGTATTTACGGCACTCGGTAATGCCAGAGCTGGGGAATATGCAGAGTTTATAAACTACCAGGAGAAGAGAGAGTCACAGGGTCTAAGAGAATACAGGATTTATCATGTCTGCACCTGGAGGCATTAAACGTCACGTGCTCCTGACCTCAGATGCTCCATCCTATCTGACAGTTCTATAAATAAGCCCCGGAAAGCTTTTCTATGGCATTCACAGCTATGGTATCTTAGCACCTCACTGTACAAACTGTCAATGTGGTAGTCCCAGGAATTAAACCCATAGCTCCTGAGAATGGTCCCTTAATCACAGAGAGATGCATCCTCTCACCTCTGTAAGTTAATCTGAAAAAAAGAATGCAAGTACAAAATGGGCAACCAGTCACAGCTGATAGCATTGCTGAAAAAGCTGTGGATGGAATAGCTTGGAGTATTCAACGCAATGATGTGGGTAAAAAGGCAAATGCAGTCATGGGATATACAACTAGTGATATTGCATGTAAGACTCAGGAGATAACTTCCCCCGTTACACAGCATTCAATAGATCATTGCTGAACTGCATACAGTTTGGGGCCCTGTACTACAGATGGAATAGAGCAAAAATGGAAACAATAAAGAGCTGCTAGAAGGGAGATTCAAGAGAATTAAATACATGCAGCCTGGAAACATGGAGATGGGGGGAAGGGAGGAAGAAGAGGAGGAGGACACAATCCTGAGATATATGTATATAAAGGGATGATACAGAGAGGAGATGGAGAAATTGTTCTCCTTAATTAGCAACTGATAAGGCTAGAGATAAGAACCTAAACTGGAAGAGGAAAAATTCAATTTAAGTAACAGAAAAGCCCTTTTTAATGGTAAGATCAACCAGGGATTGGAGCCAGCTTTAGAAATAAGCAGTGGAATCCAAATCACTGGAAATACGCCACTTACGGCTGGTGCAGCATGTAGTGGAGATAGTCAAAAGATGATACTGATCAGTGACTGACATTGCTTTTGCACCCCCAGCACTTTACAGACTATGCAGAGGGTTTAACTTCTTCAGCACTGCCCTACAGTTCTCTGGGGTGGAAGGGGCAGCTGTTTAGCAGTGGCCACCATACGCTACAGCCCTTCAGGAAGTAAAACGAAGGTGAATATTTCATCGAAGTGAATTATTAAAGAGACATGGTAGGGGAGGTGATATCTTTTACTGGACCAACTTCTGCTGAAGAAAGAGACAAGCTTTCCAGCTGTAGGCTTGGTCAACACTACATACTTCAGTAGAACTACATCACTGAGGGGTGTGAAAAATCCATACCGCGGCGCGATGTAGTTATACCGATCTTAACCCCCTGTGTAGACAGCACTATGTCCGCAGGACAGCTTCTCCCATGGACATAGCTACTGCCTCTCACGGAGGTGGAGTTATTAAACTGACGGGAGAGCAGGGGTGAAAGTGAGCTGGTACGGGCCGGTACCAGCCCATACCCAGCCCACATTAAAGCGTTGCCGTGGCAGCGCTTTAATGTCCCTGCCCCTTTGGCCTCCCCCCCCCCCCCGTCGGGAGCCCTGCTGATAGGGTCCATACCGGCAGGGCCACTGACGGGGGGGTGGGAAGGGGCAGCAACATTAAAGCCCTGCTGCGGCAAAGAACCCTGCATCGCTTTAACGTTCCTGCCTCTTTTGCCCCCCCCCCCCGCTGCTGACGGGCGGGGGAGGGGGGGCAAAGGGAGCAGCTGCCCTGGGGCCAGGAATTTAAAAGGGCCTGGGGCTCCAGACACTGCTGCCACTATGGCAGCAGCGGCGTCCGGAGACCCGGGCCCTTTAAATTAACACGGGAGCCCTGGACGGCATGGGCTAGCCGGACTGGAAGGGCTGGCTGGGGAACACTGACCCACCAGCCCCACCCCTTTCACCCGAGGCCCCGCCCCTTCCGGGGACCGGAGCCACCCCGCCCCCGAACAGGTAAGTGGCCTCAGTTACTTTCACCCCTGCAGGAGGGCTGCCGGTGCGGCTGCATCGATGTACCTTTGTTGTGCAGACCTGTCCACGCAGAGCTGCTCTTTAGGTCTGGGAAAGGTATGCAGAGCAGCTCTGCTCAATGCAAAGTGGAACAGATTGTTTAGCATAAGTAGTTAACACATTGTACAGGACCATTCAAGGTGAAATGGCCAATTAACACCTCTGCAGTCCTAGGACAAAAAGGGGGAGTCAGTGGGTTACAGATTGTTGTAATAAACCATAAATCCAGTGCCTTTTATTAGGACTATGATTTTTAGTGTCTAGTAAAGTTTAAGCTTCCAGGCTTGTCTTTTGATGGTTTTGTGCAGGGTTCCTTTGAGGTAGAGGACTGAGGGTATGTTTATGCTGTGATAAAACACCTGTCTGGCCTGGGTCAGTGGACTTGGGCTCACGGGCTATAAAATTGCCGCATAGACACTTTGATTGGAGCCTGGGCTTTGGGACCTTCCCCCACCCCAAGAAGTCTCAGAGCCTGGGCTCCAGACCCCCGTATGAAAGTTGGCATTGAAATGTTATAGCCTCACAGCCCAAGCCCTGCAAGCCCAAATCAGCTGACTGGTGCCAGCTGCCAGTGTTTTATTGCAGCATAGACCTGCCCTTAGAGAACAGATATAAAGTGGTCATGAGTGAAAAGTGTTCGCTTGCAAGTGAGATGGTGTCTGTCTTTTATCACTTTTGTGTGTGTGAGCTCATTCAAGAGCATAGTGGTTGTCTGAGTGTCCAACAGTAGTTGTTGGAGTATTACTGCACTGGATGTGGTACACCATGTGTTGTAATAGGCATGTGTAGGATCCATGGATCTTGAAAGGTGTGTTGCAGGGGAGAGGGTGAATTGATCATCATAGCAGTGGAGATATGTCTGCAGGTTTTGTATTTTGTTATGGCAGGATCTGCTGCCACTTTGAGTTGGTGGATCCTGATCTGTGGGGAGCTTGCTTCTGATGATGAGCTTGGCGAGGTTGGGTGGTTGTTTGAAGACCAGTAGAGGGGGTTTGGGAAAGATTTCTTTCGGAATGTGGTCTCCATTGAGTATGGGTTGCTATTGTTTAATGATACAACATATGGGTTCCAGGGTAGGCTGTCGAGCGACAGCTAGGGGTGTCCTGTATTGAAGCACGTTCTCTTGGGGTATTTGGGTGGCCTGTTCCATGATGTGATCTACTTTACTGGTGTAGTGTCCTTGTTTGGTGAAAGCGGTTTAAAGTATGTTAAGGTGCATATCTTGGACTTTCTCCTCAGAACATATTTTGTAGTATCTGAGCGTGTGGCTGTAGATAACAGATATGTTGAAGTATTTGGGATGGTTTACGGGATCTGAGTGGGGATTTGTGAGTTTCTTGTATATTGTCCTAGGTTCCATTGTTCAAGCTGATTGTAGTGTCCAGGAAGCTCACACTGGTGCAGAAATGTTCTTGAGGAAGTTTGTTGGATGGGTGGAGGTTGCTGAAATTGTGGAGGATATCTGAGGAAGTTTAGGTCATCTGTCCAGAAAATGAAAATACCAATGGTTTTGTGGTGTATTTGTCCAGAAATACTTCCTCAAGATGGCCCATGAAGAGGTCGGCATGTTGTGGCACCATCCTAATACCCATGGCTGCTCCCATGGTTTGGACAAAGTGTTTGTGTTTGAGTGTAAAATTGTTATGGATGAGGATGAAATGAATAAGTGTGGCAATGTATTTGGGGTGGATCTCTGAGTGTTGTCCATTGTCTCAAAGATATCTGAGGTAGGCAGGGATGCCGTCATTGTGAGGGATATTCATGTGCAGCGAGGTGGCAAGGATTGTGTTCTGAGGGAGGCTGTTAATATTGTGGAGTTTTTGGAGAAGTTGGTTGTGTCCTGGAGGTAGCTGCTCCTTTGTGTGGTGAGTGGTTTGAGGATGATTTCTAGAAGTCCTAATATTCTTTTAGTAAGCGTGCCATGGCCACAGATGATGGGTCTGCTTGGGTTCCTTTGTTTGTGTATCTTTAAAGCCTATCCAAGGTTTCTGGGGTTTGTGAAGGTAAGGTTAGAGTTTCTCTTGGAGTTGTCTGAGGTAGGATTTGATGATATTTTTGGGTTAATTGTGGTGTGGGGTCTTCTCTGAATTCTTTATAATAGGTGGTGTCAGAGTTGTTGGTTGGCCTCGTTAATGTAGTCCTCACCATGGAGAACAACAATGACACCCCTTCTGTCTGTCTTCTGCTCCTTGCCAAAGAGGTGATTTGGCCCTGGGGCACCATGTTGGCAGAGTCTCCAACCTTCCACTAAGTGCCAATCCAAATGGAGGTGGTTGAGAATGCCAGATACCAGGAATCCCCACTTCTTGGGCCCACTCAAATGTCTGGGCAAGAGGCTGGAAAGGAGAGAGTTCTCCATTTCATAGGCCAGTTAATAGAATAGTGTGGAGGTCCTCCCAGAAGACTTCCAGCGCTAGGATAGACCAGAATCCTGGAGAGAGAGGGTAGAGAATGTTACTGTAACTTCCTGCCTCACTTCAGCTTGGATTTTCCCACACTTCTCCCCTCAAAGTACTATGGCCTTTGAAAGCTCCAGAGTGCTAAAATATTGAAGACCTGTTACAACACAGTGCGAACAAGTCTCATTTAACTCTACAGGGCTTCTTTGGTGGAGACACATCTCTGAGCACTTCATATTAATGTAACAAAAAAAAAAAAATTCAACAACAAACCCATTAATCAATCAGCAGAAACACCATGAAACGTACTATGTAAAAGCCACCATATCGACAAACTGTGATTTCCCCAGGTGAGCTGAAGAAACTAAAGCAGATTCTAGCTCTGATACAATTGCTAACCCGTGGACTTCATCCGCCTGTGTAATGGCAGAATGCACTTTCTCCATGCAATCATAATTGGATCCCTGGCACCTGAAGCAATCCTGTCTCCGAAGAATGAGTGTGAACAAGGGCATCGGGGGTAATTGGCTCAGTGAAATATGAAGGTGTGTGACTGCTCAAAGCCTTGTGAACTAAAATAGAAACCTTTACAATCAGCCCCATGGGGAATGTAGGCTGACAGCAAGAACACAGATCGACTGATATGGCAGTTGACCTTATTTTTGGACTAAGCGTGTGATGGTGTTTACAGTTGTTGGTTTAACAGCCAGTTCTCTAAATTGACTGTTCTGACAGGGCCACCCATCCAGTTAAAGTCCTTTACACCCTTCCCAGGGCAGGGATGGGCATTCTGATCCTGTACAATTCATACCACTGGCTCGATTTCATGATCTTCTCAGCCTCACGTACCAACTGCACAAGTCCAGTCGCTGGTCCAGCGGAGAGGAGAGAAAGCTGCTGGTCAGATGCTGCCCTCCAGGGGATAGCTGAGCAGTCCAGAAGCTGAAACCAAATGAACCTTATCTTTAGCACCTGGCCTTGAGGGCTTTTGGTGGTGGTAGCTCACAAAGGCGAGAGCAATAGAAAACTCCCTTTTAAAGCTACATTCCACAATTTGCATTGAAACAGAAACCTCTCAATCCTGTTCTTGGCTCTCGTTGGTTTTCCTGTCCATCTTGCAAAGCCAGAACTCGCTTGGCCTTCACTGGGAGCTTGGGGTGCACAAGGAAGGCAGGATCAGGTTCATTTCCTGGCCCCTCTTCCATAAACTACAGGATTGGTCTTAAGTGCTCCAACTTACAACTGTGTCAGGGCAGGATATGGGAGCATTGCTGTAGAATGCTATAGTAATAGAGGTTATTAGAGTAGCTTTTCTAAAGACCTCTCTTGCTTTTCGGTCCTCCAGTTATCAGTGGGGAAGTGTAGTCCATCTGGAAAGCTTCCTCCTGACCAAGCACTCTACACCCCTGGTTGGGGCCAGCTTCTGTCCCAAGCTACCAAAACCAGCACTAATACCCCTGGCTCCAGTTGCATAATTGCATTTGTCACATGTCTGTGACTTGTTTAGGGGGTCTCAGTTTTTCCTGTTGCCAGCAAGCCTACATGAACTGAGCCTCATTTGCAACAGGGGCCCTCAGGGAAAGCAGGAACATCCATGCATGTAAATCCTCCAGTTCCACAGCAAAATCTCTGCCTGACCCAGCAATTAATGGCAGGGGAGAGCAGGAGCATCCGCTCATGAGTGTCTCCGATATCCATCGCATGTAGGAGGGGAGGTGGGAGGTCGGAGACCTTAAAGGAACCCGACCCCAACTGCTGATTCACTGTTTTATGTTAATTGTTTTTACTGTCATTTCTACTTAGGGCGTGATGTATCCACTGGTTTTTTGGATGGTCAGATACTAAATAACATGTCTTCAATTTCATCTGATACTGACTGTACAGTGGGGTAATAAGACGTTGGAAATAGCTGATTCCGGTAGCGTTTTCAAAGCAAAGGGCAGATCCTTGTCTCAGGCTCATTGAGATTTACACAGATGTGTGCAGCAGCTGTGTGGCAGATCCGAATGGTGTAAATAAGATCCGTATCTAGTCCACACTCATTGCCAGTGCCCCTGGAACGCTGCTAGAGTGTGTGGTGGGTCAACTTTCTCTGCTTAATGCACCTGATGCCATGGCAGAAAGAGGGGATGCAGGGAGCAGCCTGAAAGAGGGGATGCAGGGAGCAGCCTGACTCTGCAAAGACCACACACAATCTGGCTGGAGCCTGTGGCTGGGGTAGGTAGGTTGTTGAGATGTTAAAGGGCCAAATAATTTCTGCACCTGAGCAGAGCTCTGTGTGAAGTCTCAGGGAGTGTATCCATGCAGGTGGCTTTGCACCTCCCCTGTGCTGAAGCTGCCAGGGCTGATCCAGCCCTAGCGAGGGTTAGAGCATTCGTCAGGGCTGCCCAGACTTGCAGCATTACATGCTGGGGCATAGGAATACCTTGGTCATATCCCACCCTATCATGCAGTGGGGGCTGTTGCCATGGACATCCCAGACAGGGATGAAATTCCACTGGAGTCTCTATGGCTACTTTAAAGCAGTAGCCCAGGGTAAAGTGACTACTGTGCAATGCTGAACTTGGCCCTGTGCACCCAGCCCTCTACCCACTGCATGCTCAGAGCTCCCACAGCATTCAGAGGGGCCTCAGGAATGGGCCCCATAGGCTTGCTTTTTCACCAGTTTCAGAAAAAAAGGCCATTCGTTTGTCAGATACACTGCCACCATTCCAGCTACTGGAACAAACCCACCTGCCCAGGACCCTCCTCTCTGTCCTGGTGTTGTAGGCTGTGGTCACTTAGAACTTCCCAGCAGCAGGGATGGATCCCAGATCCTCGGGCCCATCAGCACAGATCCCTACCACTTCCACTGAAGGAGAGTCTCCACTAGGGTTTAGCAGCATGAGAGCTGTGACGCACAGTTCTGCAGCCAGCCCGCCGAAGGAAAAGGTGTGTGTACATCCTATCCCCAACTCTTTACAAAGCATTTATACCAGCAGAGTGACTACAGCCTAAATCATGCCAATGCTCAGGAATTCTGTTGATACCGTCAGAGCTGATAGAATCAGTGGGCCAAATTTTGCCCTCATTTACCCCGGTGTAACTCCACTTAGAGCAGCATTTGGCTCTCGTGGGGATGGGGCATTCTGCTCAAGCCCCTTCAGGGGTTACCGACCATAGGAATGGGCAGGCCACGGGAGGGTGTCAGAGAGATTTCTCTCCTTTCCCTTCAGCTATTACGTTTGCTGTAGGCTGAACAGGAGCCTTGTGGAGTGTCTCCATGGCAGGGTTAGATTAAAGAACAGAGGCTGGAACTTGTCTGACTTCTACTTATTTACTAAAGTAAAACAAGGACAGCTGGATCCAGGGTCTGTAACTTTCCGCATTTCATGTGGCCCTAGGTCTACAGGCTAGCAACCAAGCTTCTCTTCCTCCTGGCTGTCTTTCCTTCAGGGCAGCTGCTGACGAGGGAGCGCTCAAGGGAGAGGACAAGCAGAACCTTGTGGGGAATCTGAAAGGCGGGCTGAAGACATTGCTGGGGTAAAACTGCCTTAGTTTCCCCAGAGCTAGCCCACTAACCCTCTCTGCTGTGGCTTGGGTTAGTTCTTGCTCCTTCCTCTTTGCTGAGTTCTGAGGCAAGTGAAAAGCTCCTCAGAGCAGGGGCGTAAATAAAATCATCTTGAGATGTGGTGGATCCCTATTGTGCCAGCTTTACCCAGTGGTACTTCTCTGCCTTTGGCCGTGCTACCCTCCGTTTACCCCAGCATGAGAGCAGAATCAGCTCTGGTGTCTCCAAAGCATCCTCTTGAGGCCTGCAAGCAGCAAATCCCCAGCAGCTGGGATGTGCTTGCTGGCATGTTGAAGGCCCTCTATTGAGAGCTGCTGCTTCCCTACTGTGAAAGGCTGGATGTGGCTGGAAGTTCAAATACCCTCCAGGTCTCGGCCTAGCTTGCCCTGCTCTGTCTCGGCGTCCGAGAGTTCCCTCCTGTGGTGATAAACATGGCTTCCACATGTGCACAACAGTGAGCAAAGGCTGGAGCAGCAACCTGGCCCATGAGGCTGCCGGTTTCTGTCACTTTATGCCACAAACTTAACTTCAGTGTGTGCGAGTAGCGACACTCCTGCTTCTTTAGGCGTGTAACAGTGCGTGCTCCTGGGGGAGTCAGGGGAGGCACAGCCTCAGGGGTTGATCCTGCTCCCACTGAAGTCAATGGGAGTTTGGCTGTTTACTTCATTAGGAGCCTGAGCAGGCCTTTGAGAGAGATTCCCAATATCTTGAATCCTTGAGGTAGAGTCCTTGGCTATTGGCATATGATCTGGGCTAACCTTAATGAGCTGATGGATTACTTCCCAAATATGAAACAAGGCCAGGACTTTCCCTACAAGTGACTTGTACAACAGCAATTTGTCCCACCCCCTGTAGCACCAGGAAACAGGACCCTGCTGTCAATCCCCTGGGATATTCATAAAGCATTCACCTGAGGAATGAGCTAACCAGCCACTGGATGTCATTGTTGCGCCAAACAAATACACCAGAGAGTCTATTTCTGGCATCCAAAAAATGTAACTTTTCAATGTTCAGTGGAAGAAAGCTTTAAATGTATCTCATGGGCATGAATGGATTCGTCTTCCCTCAGGCTGTTCACGTTCTTCTTTGGGGTTTATCTTAAGGGGGTGGGGAGCTGTTTTTTGGAATGAGATTTTTGCTTCTTTATGAGCTGCCTGCTTTTCCCCCACCCCACCCACCCAGCACCTGCAGCTAAATCCTAGTCCTGGCTGGCTGGCATCACAGCTGTTTCGGTGGCCACAGAAAGGGGTGCTGTACATCTAGAATTGTTGCAGGACCCAGCAGAAGGAGGGAGCCTCTCTGTACTGCTGAAAGACTGAAGAGCCACTCGAGGTGGGCAGGAGAGATTCTGTTTGGTCTGCGGGAAACTACAATGGAAGGAACTTAGGGAGGATTTCTTTGGACTCTGATTCCCCAGTGTAGACCCCTTTCTCACCACCCTGCTTTGCAGGCCCATCACAAGAGTCTCCCAGATGATTATGAAGATTCAACTTTCTTAGAAAAGAGGCTGCCAAACACGTCCTCAACCCTGGGGGAATTCATGTTTAGCTTCACAGGTTATGTTTCACGCAGGGATGGGACTTCATCTGTGGATGATCTTCAACAAGAAACAGAAAGGACAGGGCTGATTGAGTTGCGTGAGACGGAGAAAGGGGCAGAATGCTACATTGTTAATGAGTTTTTGCCATAGGACAGAGTGGAACAGGCTAGACGAGATTCCAGCCGGCACCTTGCTGAGAAGACCATGAATAAATCCTCACCGCTTTCGTCTTTCATCTTATGTGTAAATTACGCTATTTATTGTTATTATTTTCCATTATTCCAGCACAGCAGGAAAGCACGGGAGGAAAGGGCTGGGACTGAGCTCTTAATGTAAAAAAGAAATAATCACTACTTGGCAGGCCTGGGTTTGAGCGAGGCTCCTACACATAGGCCAGGGTCTCCCTCTGCTCACATTCCAAACCCATGTCGTTTTGCAACACTAAAACGTAACTGCTTTGGAAAGAGCTTGTTCTGTGCCAGCCTCGTTCTTCAGCCCTTCCAGGGGGGAGCTGTGGGAGGGGAGAGGCAGGGATGGGGTAAACATCAGAGAACAAAATTTCCCAGTGCAGTAATAACATTTTGCACATGCCTTCACTTTCTGCTCATTTCAACTTCGCTAGCAATCTTTGCATTCATATGATACATGTATTCCACTCACCGGCAATCACTTTAGGCAGGTGATATTGGATAATTCACTCGGTGGCTGCAGAGAGTTGTCATTTAATTAACAAGGAAAGAGCCAAAATTTCTGCATGAGACGGGAAAAGAGAAGAGCCTAAGGGAGACTCGTGATAATAAAAAGATGACTACAACTAAGTAGGTATTCAGGCTTTTGCTATTCATACAAATGGCTAGGCAGACACTGAGCTCAGTGTCACAAGCACTTGCAGGTAAGCAGGGATAGGCAATACAATTCTCCCCTGATTCTGTCCAAATGGTGGGGACTAACTTTAGGGGAACACAGAGGAAAGCCTGGTACAGTTTGCCTCTCAATATTGTTACCGGCATTAGAAATTTTCCGCCTTTTGACTTTTTCTCCTGCAGTTTTATCAGCTTCAATTTATTTATGGCCCAGGTAGAAATGCAACATTTTCTATTAGATGTGTAGGGCCAAATTCAGACTTGCTATAAGTGGCTGCAGTTCTGTTTATTCCTATTAAGTGGTGCCTGCCTACAGCAAGGCAGAATTTGGCCCACCAGTCCTCCTCCTGCAGCTAACCACTTGCCAACAATAATATTTCTTTTCATTTGGACCAAGTATCTTAAGTGCCTCCTGCTTCCGACTTGGATTTTTTCTACAGCTAAAATGAAATTAACAGGCTCATTACTGCAACAGGAGAAGTGGGAGGCGGTGAAGCATCTTGGTCCTAGCCAGGCTGGGAAATTGACCATGTTTCTAAACTGTTTTTCAGTATCTAGTTCCCCAGTGTAATAATACAAATACCTTCAAACTGAGCATCCTAAAACACTTCACAAACACAAATGAATGAAGCCTTGAAACTTCCATGTGAGGTCAATATCATTATTCCAGTTTTACAGATGGGGAAACTGAGGCATATGGAGGGAAATGACTGTGATGGAGGCAGTATTTGATTTGTAATGAAAGAGGTGCTGGGGCTCAAGCAATTTTTTTACATTCATAACTGATGCAGTAAGCCCAGTGGTGCTGGGGCTATGAACGACCAAGCTTAGAGGTTCCAGGGCTCAGTCCTGGCAAGCCCTGGCACAAATTAAGCACTGGATGGAGGTGGGAATGGGACCCCAATCTCCAGACCATCCCATAAATCAATAAACTGTACTGTAGAAGGGAAGGGAATAGTAAATATGTAGATCTATGACAGGTTTCAGAGTAACAGCCGTATTAGTCTGTATTCGCAAAAAGAAAAGGAGTACTGGTGGCACCTTAGAGACTAACCAATTTATTTGAGCATGAGCTTTCATGAGCTACAGCTCACTTCATCGGATGTAAGCTCTGTGGCCTAAAGTGCTAGAAGGTAAGAAGGTAAGCTCTGCTCCCACCTACTGGTGAACAGGAGGAAGGATGGTTACAGGGACAGATTCATTTGCATAAGTTTTCTACCCAGAATTCCTCCATCATCACTGTGGGAACCACTGTAAATGAACACAAACTCAGAAGTGGTTGGATAGTGGGACTAAACTAAAACAGGAAAAGGGCTCCTACCCTTGTGAAAAGAATGCATTTCCAGTGCCAAGGAATCTGCTCAAGAGTGCTACATACCACTGACTCTTCCCTGAGGATCCTGTGCTGTTATGAGTGGGATTTAGTGGAAAAGGAAGGAGCACGTTAAAGGGTATTCACCTATTGGGTGTTCCAACTGGTAGAATGAAGATCAAGTTAATGGACTACTGCCAAAGTTACTGGTGTGTGTGTGTTTTATTTATCATTCATACAGACTTATTGTTGCTGTGTTTTCCCAAGTCGATGGTGTGTCCCCTTTTCTTTGTTTCATATAGACACAGTGCTTGCACTAAAACATTAGTGATTAGCTCCAAGAACTCACAGAGGATGGGTGAGGTCCTACAGGATTGGAGAAGGGCAAACATATACCTGTCTTTAATAAGGGGGGGGGATTATAGACAAGTCAGCCTAACTTTGACATCTGGAAAGATACCAGAACAAATGATCAAACAATCAATTTGTAGGCACCTAGAAGATAATAGGGTGATAAATAATAGCCAACATAGATTTGTCAAGAACAAATCATGCCACACCAATCTAATTTCCTCCTTTGACAGAGTTACTGGCCTAGGGGTTGGAGGGAAGCAGTAGGTGTGATCTATCTTTATTTTAGTAACATTTTTGACATAGTCCCATATGACATTCTCATAAGCAAAGTAAGGAAAAGTGGTCTAAATGAAATTACTGTAAAATGGGTACACAACTAGTTGAAAAACAGTACTCCAAGAGTAGTTATCAATGGCTTGTCTTCAAACTGGGAAGACCTATCTAGTGGGTTCCCACAGAGACCTGTCCTAGTTCTGGTATTATTCAATATTTTCATTAATGACTTGGATAATGAAGTGGAGAGTAAGCTTATAAAATTTGCAGATGACTCCAAACTGGGAGGGATTGCAGGCACTTTGGAGGATAGGATTAAAATTCACAATGAACTTGATAATTGGAGAATTGTTCTTAAATCAACAAGATGAAATTCAATAAAGACAAGTGCAAAGTACTTCACTTAGGAAGGAAAAATCAAATGCGCAACTGCAAAATGGCTAGTAACTGGCTAGGCAGTAATACTGCTGAAAAGGATCTGGGGGGTTATAGTGGATCACAAAGTGAAGATGAGCCAACAGTGGTGCAGTTGCAAAAAAAGGCTAATATCGTTCTGGGGGTGTAATAACGGAAAGTCACATGTAAGACATGACAGGTAATTGTCCTGCTCTACTCAGCCTTGGTGAGGCCTCAGCTGCTGTACTGTGTCCCGTTTTGGGCCCCACACTAAAAAAAGATGTGTTCAAACTGGAGAGAGTCCAGAGGAGAGCAACAAAAATTATTTAAAGGTTTAGAAAAAGTGACCTAAGAGAAAAGGTTAGAAATATTTAGTCTTGAGAAAAGAAGACTGAGAGGGACCTGATAACAGCATTCAGATACGTTAAGGGCAGTTACAGAGAGGATGATAATCAATTGTTCTCCATGTCTACTGAAAAGAGGACAAAAACCAATTGGCTTAATCAGCAGCAGGGGAGATTTTAGGTTAGATGTTAGAAAAAACTTTCTAACTATAAGGATAGCTAAATACTGGAATAAGTTATCAGAAGGTTATGGAATCCCCATCATTGGAGATTTTAAGAACAGGTTGGACAAACATCTGTCAGGGATGATCTAGATATACTTCGTCCTGCCTCAATGCAGGGAGCTGGACTTGATGACCTCTTGAGGTCCCTTCCAGCTCTACCTTTCTGTGATTCCACGATTAAGGGTGCCCAGGAAAGGTTTGTGATTCCAGAAATTATGGTTTGGGACTCAAACCATTTAGTTACTTATCAATGGGACCTTTAGCTGTTTGAACCCAGCTGCTGACAACACCTGAGAGCAGGGTTGCATTTACATTCGTTTGCATTATATATATAAAATCCTAAATTATATTAATTATAAAACTCCATCTGAACAATGAGGAGGTGATGGGGGATCATGGAGAGAAAGGATAAATGAGCTCAGTTTGAGTTAAAAATACTGGGGCAGATCCCTTCTCAGAGCCTGTCCATTGAAGGAAGACAGTGGAGTTACACCAGCCATGAATGTGGCCCATTAAGAGTACACACCATTCTTTACTGTAACATCTTGTTCCAAAAGTGGCACAAAGGGTAAGACCACATTCTGCCTCCTTATGAGGCAATAGGCTGATGCTAAGGGAGATGAACCATCTCTGTTCAAAGCAGTTCAGGAAAAAATTGACATTAAAAAGTAGATCCGGCCCATGGAGAGGAACCGGGATATTCCCCCAGCTTTTAAACAATCAGGATGCAGTATATCCTAATGGACTGACAGGAATGAAGCCTTCCATTGTGCCTCTCCAGCATTCCTTCAGCCTGTAGGTTTTTTCCCTTCCCTTTCTGCAGCCAGATGGAAAGTACTTCTTTCCCCAGAGATCCATAGGGAGGTCCCATGGAAAGTAGGAGGGGTGGATGCACTTTCTAAGGTACAGAGGGGTCTGGTCTCCCTCTGTGACTGTGGGTGGTTCTCTCCAGTCTCCTTGTCTTCTCCCAGCCAGAGTAGACAGGTCCACATTAGTTTGGCTTGAGCTAGCACACCAAAAATAGCAGCGTGGATGTTGCAGCTCGGGCAGCCACTCAGGCTCTCAAGCCTATCTGACCCCCCAGGGTCTGAGCTTGGGTGGCTAGCCTGAGTCTCCAACAGAGGGCCAATGTGCACACTGCTATTTTTAGCGTGCTAGCTTGAATAGAGCTAGCATGAGTCTGTCTATCCGGGTTGGGAGGCTTGCTTCCTGCTGCAGCATAGACAAGAGGCCAAGTGCAGAGCTGATTTAATGGTTAAACTGAAGAGAGGGTGCTCCATTCTGGTGGTCCTTGTAGCAATAATATGAAATAGTATCACCAAGTGTCCCCTTAGCCATTAAATGCTACTAGTGATGTTTTGGGGTCCCTACATAGTCCCAGAGTCTTCTAATTTAGCTCTGTCTCAGCGAGAAATAAAAACCAAATTTCAGAGCAAAAGCAGATGAAAATCCAGGGGAAATTGCTGGCTTCCCGCAGCACTGACTCTGAGCTGTTTGATATTCTCCTTTTTTTAAGGTTTGCTTGTTTTAAGGCAACATTAATTGGAAAGAAGTTGGAGTGTCAAATAGAAACCACTCCCTGAATAACTTTGCTAATGAGCATGTTATTAAAGCAGGGTTAGGAGCTTCCTAGAGGGCTTTAGCTGGGTAGGATTACATTAAAAAAAAAACATGAAAACTAGAGGGAAATTCTCTGTTAGTCTGCGGTGATGAATTTAGAAAAGTCCAATGAAAAATGGCTTTGAAAGGTTTAAGCATGCAGCTTTTGAGCTGGAACTGACTCTTTCCATCCCTAAGGACTCTCTTCTGCAGCTAAGAACATTTTAATGAAGTAGAAGGAGGAGAATCCATTACCGAGCTGCGGGTCCTAACCTAGCACACCTGCTCTCTCAAGTTGGGAATGCCTCTGCATTTCTCCTTAATCAGCAGGGCGGGGATGACCATTCCACCACCTTCACCAAAACTGAAGGGCCCTCCAGCAATGCAGCTTATGTGGGACAAAATGATACCAGTGCAGGCCCTTAGAGTGTGTGAGGACACAACAGTGCAGGCCTCTGAGCAACACAGCGTGTGCCTCCCTAAAATCACTTGTGGCTAGTAATTAATAACATGGAGCCAAATCCTGTGATGTTTCTCCACATTTATCTTTGTCTTTACTCAGGAAAAAATTGCATCGTCTTCAGTGAGAATTTTGCCAGAGTAAGAACAGCGGGATTAGGCCCACAGTTGGGGCTTGATCTTTTGAGGGGCTGAACTCCCTCAGCTCCCACTGATCTCTGTTACAGAACCATTCCCTTCATCACTCAGTGACTAGGCCCATTCAAAATCAAGGTGCAGTGGGGTGGAAGCAACAAGTGACACGGTTGTGGCTGTGTCCTATGAGGCAAATATAGCTGGTCCGAGACAGGCAACCCTCCTGCACTCAAGATGTGGATGTTAGACAGGAGTGGCTAATGGGAAACATCTTGGACAGGTTATTACAGGGGTTGGTGTTAGATGCCCAGATTGCTTCTGATTTTGGCAGCCTTTGAAGCAGGTCATGATCTCTTTTTAAGCAGCTGAAGGTAGGTACATGTTTGGTGACTCACTAAATAATATGATAGCAAAAGTGACTCGAGGTTGTACTCCTCAGGCTAATGACCCATCAAGGATTTAGGGAAGAAGAGTTGTTCTCGTACTATCTGTGCATTTGGACAAAGTATTTTAGCAAAGCTTACATACATGCAACAGTAGCTTGCAGAGCTACTCAAGGCCTCTGCTTGCAATCCACAGAGGCCATAAATTGCTCAGATAGGACCATTCCGGACACAACAGGAATAGGATAGACTATGGAGGCAGGCTGGGGTACTGGGTTACTAAATCCAGCAGCCAGCAAGAGTACTTGTTTGCTCAAGGCCACTCATTGCTTGCATTATTTTGGGGCATGTTTTCAGATTGATCTGCTTTGCCTGTTTCTGGCCAGATAATTGGAACTTGCAGACACAAGTTTCTTTTCTGGAACAAAAGATTTCATCCCCTTTACAGTAGATGGTCAGAATTCATGTCTTTGCAAAGCCCACCCCGACAGATTAATGTAGAACATGCAGGCAACCAAGCTGTGATTTGGTTCTGAACTAAGATGGAGAAAGCAACTGGGTTTTTTTCTCTCTTTTCCAGGATATTTTGGTGGGGAGTGGGGTGTTTGAGGCCCAAATTTGGATTCTCTTTGCTCCCCGCACTCTAAGCTGCCACTAGCAATCAGGCAGAATGACAGCTCTGCAAAACTCTCCAAGTTAACAAGTTCAAGCGCTGATGATTAACTAGATTCACAAAGTTGATTGGAAAAAAATAGGGATATAAATAAATATTCCTGGAGATATTCCACCCCCTGTAGTCATGAACTTTGAATAATTGGAAGGAATTATGCTGAGTACTAATCAAAAGTTTTTTTTTTAATTTGCGAATTACGGCTGGGGTTCATCAGTGTCAGGCTCTAATCATCTCAAGAAATCTTAATTGACCCTTGGGAGTTGTTTATCTGATGCTGAAAGTTTTAGATGCGGGGGGGAGGGTCACATAGTCACACAAAGAAATGCAAAAGAAGGAGCAATGACAGAAGTAACATCTCACATCGTTTGAATGTCACTTGACTTAGGGGAAGAGTTAGATTGTGGGCCACTTGGACACGTGCATTGACCATCTTACTGCTTTGCCTCTCAACAGCGACTCATGGATGATGGGACTGATTATTACTGCTCCATTCAGTCCTGCATCTGCTTTGTGGTCCGGATCTTTCTTTTCTTTTTTTACTGCCACCCCTCACTGTAGTATCTGAGCACCTTCCATGTAAAATCAAGAATAACAATGAAGTCCCCTAGGTGACTTATGGCTCTCTGGCATTTCTCCCTTTTCCAGGGTAAATCTCTGCATGGGGCAGGCATGGGGTTTTGGTAGGCTTGGTGGATAGAAGGGGCTGATGGTGTTTGTCATTCTGATGACAGAAAGGCTTTTTGAAAGGGGAAGGTTTTGCAGCATTTCCTAAAGCTGGTCAGACTCTGATCCTTATCTTCAGAGCCCTGTTCCATCCAGGCATGCCTATGTCCCACCATTTGAGAGCAGGGCAATCAGCAGGGATGGTGAAGCTCTTGGAACTGAGGACACATATCCCCCAGGTGCCAGCAGCAGGACATGACCGGATGTGAGCATTCATGCCACGGGAGGCTGGGAGGACAAGCTTGCCCATTCAGGGCATGATGCACAACTCTCCTCTGTGCGCAGGCCTTCCCTCAATGAAAAAGGCTGCTTAGACTGAGAGATTTTGGAGACTGGGTTCAGAAAAAATCCACCCTGTAATTCCATGGAAGAAACCTCTGCTTGACCAAGAGGCTCAGACATGATGGACACAGCACCACAGGGAATGGAGACATGTCACTAACATCGGCCATGCATATGTGCGGCTATACGAGAGTCATAGATTTTTTAAGGCAGACGGGGACCACTGTGATCATCTAGTTTGACCTCCCCTGCCCAACACAAGCCAGAGAACTTCCTACATTCCACCCAAGAGCTTTGGTGGCGCTCAAGCATATCTCTTAGAAAGGCATCCACTTCCCATGGAAAGACTTCCATTGACGGAGACTCGACTACTACATCCATGGCTGAGCTGTTCTGGTAGTTCTGGAAGCATCACCTAGCACTCCGCTGCCACACGCAGGGCATTTTTCAGTAGTTAGTGCAGAGAAACCCAAAGCAGCCCATGCTTGTTTTCAGACGACTCCACAAGCCGCCGGGCTGATAAACCTTCTTTTGTGATCCAGCCACTAGAGGGAGACAAAAACGCCCCTGGCTTACTGTGTATTACACATAGGACTTTCCACATGTTCACCCTCCCTGCCTAGCAACCTTGCCCACGCTGCGTGGCATACAGCCCATAGGATAATATGAGCTTTAGATTTGACTTGCGGTATGGCCATGTTCGGGTTGCTGTGGAAACACTGCATTTGAACTTCTTCCCTGCTGTCATAACGTTGCATTACAAAGAACAAGATAATGTTGTCTGTTTTGCTTTTTATTCAGCAAAAACAATGTGAAGGGCACAGTTGTATCTCAAATAACTGAGTTTGCTAAATATACACAAACATGCAAGACCTAGCTACACACATATTGCTGCTCTGATTGGTTTCTTGCAGCTTCTAAAACACAGAAGCTGGTGAGAACCACTAGAGGGCTCACAAAGTATTTAAAAGGGGATCTAGGCTCCTGTCCTCACCCGCTTAATTACATGCTTTTTGCAGGTAGTTACAGTCTTTTAAGTCCTTCAGTAAAATATAGCACTAGCGGGTATTTTACAGAGTAATGCTCTTGTTTGGCCCCAGTTTTACATGCCTCTTGCCATGGACTTTCTGGGGCATCTTGGCTGAGGGTTTATGCCTGAAGTGTTTTTTGTTTTTTTTTAGAAAGGATCCCTTCAAAATTCTGCCGAGGGTGAGGCTAGATATTGCAGAGAGAACAGTAAATTAAATACTGGGGAAGCAGAGTCAAGACCTGTGGATGGATGACCCCTGTGAATCTTTGCTTGCTCCATCCTCTGCTTGCAATCACACCTGCACTGTTGGGGTGTATGATGGGTGTCTTAGTGATTCCATTTTCAGAGGCAACATTTGTCCCTGGTTTACACAGTTTGTACCTGTATAACTATGCTAGTTAGGGGGGTGATATTTTACAGAAACAATTAGACCAGTAATGTGCATGCAATTATACCAGTATAGAAATGCTTTAGACCTGGTATAGTTTATTCCTTTTTCTCTATGAAAATAACTATTGTGGTATAAAGCCCCTTTATACAGCTATAACTGTGTAACATCCATATTAGGGAGGTTGTACTGCTTTAACTAGACCAGTACAACTTTTGTATATAGAGGAGGGCCTGAGATGTGAGCATGGTTTTTGAAGAAAGGAAAGCTTATTTCTCATTTATAACAGCTCATTTGGAATGGTAAGTGTTTCTGGGGATGAGCAGAAGCCGTTAGAGAAAGCCAGTGGCTGCATTTCCCAGGAAGCACAATAAATAACTCCCCAATACAGCTTTAAAATTCTTCATGTTGAAGAAATAGAATTTAATGCACTACCACCTTGTTTGAGCCGTAAGATGGCTGCCACTTACCCCTACTTGGCTGCAGTTGATTATACTGCAAACATGCCAGTGGGTGGGTGCATCAAAGGATTAAAAACAAGCGTGAATGCCGTTGTCTGAGGATGAAGCCACTGCAGATGAGCTGCTTAATGGAGTGCTTATTGGGAAGCTGGCAGGTATAAATAGGAAGCACAGAGGTTGGGGAGGAGGGGGGTTGTTGATGAAGGAGCCATGCAAATGTTGAACTATGTGGTAAAGAGAGACAAGATTAAGTTCTCTGTGCTGCAGTGTTTTTTATGCAGTGCAGTGGCAGAGAAAATGCAGTCTTGTTGGAAATAAATGAGCCCAAATGAAATGCATGGGCTGGTCTCTTTTTGCCTCAGTCGTTAGAAAAAACAATAGGTGGGTCTTCCTTCCCCTCATCTCCTGCACCTGTGTAAGTAATTCAGGACAGGGACCACATGTACCTACCTCTGTGCAAGGCTGAGCAAAATGGGGCCCTGGGCCTGGCTGGGGTCTAGAGTGCTACCACAATACAAATATGAAGCAATAAATAGCGAGGCTGGCAACATCTCCGAAGGGAAAGTCTGTCTGTCTTGCACTTTTTAAGAGCACAGACCTGGAAGCTAATTGAACAAAGACATTGGTTGACACCAACCTCCATGTTCTTGCATCAATAGATATCAGGTGAGCACGCTCTTACTCTCATACATACGCTCTCCAGTGTGGCGCAGGGCCTGGGGCAGGAAATGAACTGACTTGTCCTACGGAGCTGCAAGAGTTCTCACTGACCTCCTCATGGGTCACAAGCTGGAGATCTACCCAGAGGCTGCAATCCGGTCACAGTTCAGGATGGGCTTTTGAGGCTCAGCTGCTGCTGTGGTTCCCTCCCTCCCCCACCCCCCCAGAGGGGCACATGTTCTAACAGGACTGAAAGAAAGGCTTGGAGTTGCTCTGTAGGCAGGGAGCATGTGTGATTTCTTTCCGCAGCTTTATTTCCCAAGCCCTTCGAACTGACACTGGAGAACTGGGAAGCAGAGGGGGGTTCTGAGCTGGGGGACAGGCAGCCATTTAAACCCTGGGCATGCGCCTTCTCTCAGCAAGCAGGCTGTCACCTCCTAACATCAAGGAAACCACAGCTCAATGTGTTTCTCTGCATTTGCCAGCATTTTATAATGCTTGTCAGACAGACTGAAGCTGTGAACTTTTGCGCAGTAATCCCCTTCCCTATTTCCCCTGCCTGGAGCTGAGTCTGCAGAATCCAGCTAAATCTATTCCTTTGTTTCTCTGGCTCTTTAAGCCTCTTCTGTTTATTTATTTGATTTCTTTTTTTGCTCCCTCTGCACAAGGAAACAGCCATGCTGTCTGCTCGCTGTTTCCCTTTCTGGGCACCCTGAGACAGTCCGACAAAATGAACTCCCAGTTCCCCTCCAAGACAATCTCTTCCTTGGCTCTAATTGCTCTCTTTTTTGCAGAAACCTGATCCTCAAACTTCTGCAGGAACGTCTATAGTTAACGGCTGTCAATCCCCTTGGAGAACCAGCAGATTCACTCCCTCCTTAGCCAGCCAAGGGAGACGGAGGTCGCTCGCACTGCGGAGCAGCCAGGGAGATGATGCGGGAGAGATCAATTCCACTGGGGATTCAGAGCCCAGGGAAGGGATAATTGGAGCAGGCCTACATCAAAGGCTGGCAGCCAAGAGCTAGCTAGGACTCTCACTGAGCTCCTTCTCTTGCCTCAGTGAGCCTGCTTGTCTTGCCTGACTCATGGCAGATCAGAGAGGGTGGATTTCGTGGCGGGGATGGGAGACTGGTGTGAGTAGGCAGACTACCAGTTTCCACTCAGTGTGCGATAAGGCTTCCCATTGAGCTCAGATACAGCTATGGCAGACAGCCAACATGGAGCCTTGCCTCTGTCACTCTTCAGCCATGTGCCTCTCGGCCTTTGGCTCTGTGTACATTGGACTTTGCACCATTCTTTGGTTCATTTTGGTTTCATTTTGTGTGTTGGGCGGAACTTCAGGCTCTGATGAAACTCGGGTCCAGTGAAAACCCTTTCAGACACGGTTTTGGTGGCCGGGGAGGAAGCCCTGTTTCTACAACCACATTCAAGTCTAGCAACCAACCTAGGCCTCAACTTCTTGTTTGTAAAGTTTTCAGACTATGCTGGCCAGCGAAACCCTGGAGCACATTCTGACCTCAACCACACAAGGCGTTCGGGGGGTTGTGCTGTGCATCTGAGGGCAAGATTTAATTCCACAGTTCAATTCCCTTTTGTGATCACAGTGGTCACTCACACTTCACTCTTTTGCTTCTCAAAAATGGCACAAAGCCGAGTGAGTCCTGCCAGTCTCACGATAGCCCGTTTCTTCTGGGGCCTGCTAAAAGAGCTGGCTCCCTCACGTCTGAGGAGATGAATTCTTCTCAGTCTCAGGGCCCAGGCAGTTTTCAGTGACAATGACGGAATGGCCCATTTTGCCATACTTGACTGATCATTTTTCACCTCATCTTCACCATCTCCCATTTTCATTTTGATTCCAGGATAATATGTATCAGTTTATGATATGCGAGCATTCAAAAAAACAGAACCAAGCATGAAGCCTGGATGTTATTGACTTGAGGCACATATTTATATGTAGTTATTTGATCATTTTATTTATTTTAATTTTCATATCCCTGTCTCCTTTTCCCCCTTATTGCATTTCTACCTCTTTTTTTTGGGGGGGGAACAGCTTTTGAAATAAGTATGAACTTTCCTGGTAATATTTTTTAATAAAAAACATCATTTATGATTTTTTTTCTTTGCTACTAAATGTCATCCTCCTCGTCTGATTTGTTATAAACCTAGTTTAGTGCCTTCTCTGGGCTGGGATTGGAATATGAGAGGGACTGTGCCAAATAAATTGGTTAGTCTCTAAGGTGCCACAAATACTCCTTTTCTTTTTACTGTGCCAACTCTGGCTGAAATTGTGTTTGTGCGTGCTTTCTGAGGTGAGGCCCCCTGCCATGGGGACTGTTGCAAAGTCAATGTGGGCATAGGGGAGGGGGTGGAAGGTCCCAGCTCCTTGCTCACAGAATATTAGACTAGAGATGAAAAATCTCTCTTGAGTGAGCTAGTGCATCTGGCCAGACGTGGATTGTCCCTGGCTCTGTATATACTTGTGCTCTTGATAGCCCTAGTCTACAGCTAAGTCTCACTAACCCATCCTGGCCACTGGTCTTGAGAGGCCTTTTCAGGCTACCTCCCACCTTTGGGGATCCCTCCCACCTGTGTCAACCCAGAGCACCCACACCCTGAGCCATTGCCTGTCTGTTACCCTCCTCTCAGGCAGCAGTACCAGCTCCTGACCTCAGAGACCTATTGGTGAAGCTCCGACATCTCTTTCCTCCCACTAGACTGGGGAGCCAGGAGGTTGGAGTCAAAGTGCAATGGTCCAAGCAGAAAGGGAGGGAGGGAGGGAATCCAATCTCATCCTGCTGCCAGACAGGACTGAAGATGGACAGATAGTGCTTGGGATAGTGGTGGACTCTGTGTGTGTGCACGTCCAGGCATGCTATAGGGGTGCTCACCAATGGGACCCTCTGTGGCCACTGATGTTGTACACGTATAAGGGCTTCCAGCAGTTCCCGACATTTGGCCCAGTCACCCTTCTCTCCCATCCGCAGCAATCACCTTCGTGATGGTGACGCTGAGTGAACCAATGGATGATGCCTTCCTGTGCTCTGGGGTTGCCTTTTATACAATAGCGGAGGGTGTCGTAGGTTGGGACTGAGATGCATTAGCAGAGATGCATGAGGACTCCAGGACAGGAACAGCAGGGCTGATTCTGGGTGGGGTGCATTGGCAGAGCTTCATGGCAGAAGTTTGCACTTCACCTGCCCACCTTTTACCGGGCTCTGTTAGCCCCTCACCTTTACAAACATGAAAATTCATTCTAAGGTGATGAGAAAAGCTACAGATGAGCAATTCAGTGCCCACTTAGGGACCTTACACCTTCCAGCTTCCACTCATCTGATGGCTCTGTGCTGCTGCCATTTGAAGAGGTATATAATATCTAAGATCATGATAGCTGACCCTGCATCTCTTATGCCCAACAGCAGCCACAGCGAAGCCAATCGGGCTACTTGTCTGATGCTGGACCAGCCACTCAGCTCTCGCCTATACACATACGTCATTCAGATTAAAAGTCCAGATGGAAACATCTCATAGATACCCAAGCTGCTGTGTGTAGGATCATCATTTTATGGAAAAGCCTTTTCAGCAAAATGCATAAAAATAACTAATGGCATTAATATAAACACATATCTCCACTGCTGTTTAAAGCTGTCACTGGGTTAAAAAAGATAGCAGCACTGCCTCCCAAATGCATAGTAATTATGTGGCAAGTCTCTTCATTACAGTGTGCCAATCAAGGGGGGAGGTAACTGCAAATAAAATTGCTTGGCTGCCCAATGATATTCCCAAAAAGGAGCTCCGCGATCCCGCCTCTGTGCAACATTTCTTAAGGTCTGTGTGAGTTCCCAGTGGATTGGATCACAGAGAAGCCACAGAGAGAAGAATTGCAAGTTGATTTTTAAGGATGGAACTGGCTCTGTAAAGTTCTGACAATATTTCTTTTCTTTTTCTTTCTCAACATTCAAATAATAGCTCCCTCCCATCCCCTCTGTATATGCAGGACTAGGCTTTGTCAAAAGTAATTTGAGAGAGTGAGTTAAGAGGCAGAGAAAGAGGAATTAATCACTCCTCATGGCCAAATCCACACGTATCACATCCGCGCAAGTCGTAATACATCATCAGATTTCAGTACACGGCTGCCCAGTGGCAGGCACAGAAATACATCCTTAATCTCCCCTGCCATGACTGTCCAGAGCATTCAAGCTGGAATTCATGCAGTCTTTTGTTTCCTCACCCTGACCTCCCCATCAAATCTGTTTCCATATTAGCATGCAATCTTCTATCTAAGAACTCTACACCTGCAAGCTGATTTCAATGCCTCCTTGGTGGATTCGTCAGACTGCCTTTGCCTACCTTGTTTTGAATCAGTTGCAGTGCGAGATCTGCCCGCTGTTGTAAACTCGCTCTGAACAAACCTTTCGGCATATCAGTTTTGCAAACTCACTCTCTGATGTCTTCAGCCTCCATCGTGGCCCATGCCCCCTCCCCATGTAACTCCCACCCCTCATGGCCCCCATCCCACAGCACATAAGAAGGTGCATCACTTTACTGATGCCAATAATCACCAGTGACTTCAATAAGACTAAGCGTGTGAGGAAAGTCATACACGTGCCTAAGGGGATGGCTCACTGCAGAGTTTTAGCTCAGGTATTTGGCGCCCAAGTCTGAGCACCCAGGTTTGCCTAGCAATGCAGTACCTGAGTTACTGTGTCCTCCCTGGTGCTGCCCTCCCCCCGGGTGTGTGTCACTAGGATTCTTTGTGCTGCAGTAAGATGAGCCACTCTATGATTCTTTCCCAGGGAATTGTGGGAGAACGTGTCCTTCTAGGCACACAGAGGGAATTGTGGGAAGGCACTGGAGGACTACCAGCCCTCAGGTTATTTAACCTGAGTCCTCAGCACAAAGTGGGCAGGTTCCCATCCTGAGTGAAAGGAGCACCCAAGCTGTAGCCTGTGTCCCCAGCCAGGCCAGCTAGCTGGGGTTTATTCCATAGGCATGGGAAAAAATAGCGGGTGCTTGGCACCCACGGGCAGCCAAGCTGCCTCCCCCCCCAGCACCTCTCACCCGCCAGTGGCCCCGCTGATCAACTTCTCCTCCTCCCTCCCAGCCCTCCTGCCCACTGCAATCAGCTGTTCTGTGGCGTGTAGGAGGCGCTGGGGGGAGGGGGAGGAGTGGGGACAGGGCGGGCTTGGGGAAGGGGTTGGAAGGGGGCGGGGAAGAGCTGGAGCGGGGGCAGGAAGAAGCAGGGTGGAGTGGGGGCGGGGCCTAGTGTGGAGCAGGGGTCGAGCACCACCCAAGGTATAGAGAGGAAGTCAGCGCTGATGGTTTATTCCACCAGTAAACACGGGGAGAAGGTTTTGTGTGTGGATTTGTGTGTAGAGGGGGCTAAGGGTAAGGGGAGTAAGACCCAGGTAAAAGCCCAAGACATAGCCTAAAGTGTTTGCAGGACTGGGACCCATGTCCCTTGGGTAGGCTCTCAGTTGAAATGAAGACATCCTTCTTTCCAGCTGATTTCTATCGTGTGTCCCTGGTGTGTGTAATCTGGGTGCTGCAGGGTTTGGGGATCATTGTAACACAAGCAAGCCTTCCAATCTTCAGCCGCCCTGTGCTTTCCAACAGGGGCTTCGTTCCTTTCTCTAGTGACTGTAAATCCCTCCTCCACTCACCTCCTCTCACCGCCAGCCTCCGAATCCCCTGGCCACTGCGCCATCAATTACTCCATGAGAAGGCTGATCAATCTCGTGTCTAAATGCAATAATGAGACCCTGCTTTTCATCACAGGAAAGAAAGAGCCCTTTCCTCTGATTAATCTTCTCTTTTTGAGCCGGGAGCAGGAGAACGGCTACAAACACCTGAGCCTCATGGACTCAATTTCAGTGAGAATCGCAGAAATTTCTCCAGCTGGCGGAGGGGGGCTTTCATTTCATCTTATTCTGCTACAGCTGCTATCTACACTACAGCTTTGGCAGGGGAAAAGATCCCATGGGAGATACACGCCACATTCATTCTTCAACAGCCCGGATCCAGCCCCGGCCTACTCCAATACACTGACTCTCCTCTTGTGGCAGAGGATAGGCAAGGTGAAACGAGTTTCTCTCAGCAACCTTCCTGCCCTTTATTCACCAAGTGTAACTCTTTCCCCTTCCCCCATCTCTTCCCTTCCTTCCAATCTGTCTCCCTACCTGTTATCTCTAACATAGCTTTCCCCACACACTGAGGACTGGCAGGGAAGACAGGTTTTTTAATGGAGATTATGGAAATACCTCAGAGTTTTGTTCCTTGAGCTTTCTGCAAGACTCCAGTTGTGGTGCCAGACGAATGCATTTCCTGGAGCTACAAGTTCAAATCCTACCGGGGTCAACACATATCATAGATCTCGTCCTCCTTCCAAGGTAGATACACTGAGCTCAGTTTACAGTGTGGAAGTCTTTTAGGTACCATAAAAATATTCCCAAGGTCATGTTTTGTGGGGACATGTCAGATCCTAGGGTACTTTCTGCAGAAACCTGTTTCTCTCGTCAAACTTCCCCTTCCCCCAGGATAACAAAGTGCAGTGTTTGCTGGGTTTTTGCCATCCCCAGAGGAGGCTGCATTTTCAGTGATCCTGTCTGAAAGTGGTCATAAGTCGTTTTTGGCATCCTTTAGCTTGAAAGATGCTCTATAAACAGATAACATCACTAAACTCCCTTATTAAAGATAACAGAGGGGCTCACCTGCTCCTCCCAAGGACAGGAGAAGTTCCTGGGGTGAGCAGGGCTCTCTCTCCAGCTCTTCTGTTACAATTTAAAAGTGGTACCGTGGCTATTTAGGTTAATCCCAGATATATTCCCCCCATGGATGTATCTAGGTGCTACCACCTGTTTCCTGTTTAAGGGTGGCACAGTGCCTGGTTAGGTTCATCTGGGCTTGTTAAAGTCCTCTGTAAAGCATTTTGTAATTTTTTTTTTATTCAAGGGATTGAGTTGTAATGCATTCTCCAGGGATACCTGGGTACATATCACCTTGTCAAGGACTTTTCCCTGCAGACTTGTGGGTGTGGTGGCAGCTTGTCTCATTTCATCTTATCGCACTCTTCTTGTAGCGTGACTTTCCTCTGCAGGCATGACATCATTCCCAGGGTGAAATACACAGAAGTCTGGATTTACAGTTCCTAATTCAGGCCGATAATAAATACTAGGAGTGTCGTGTCCCCAGCCAAATGTCACACTACTGGATGGACATGGTAAGCTGCTGCCATGCCAGAGGTCAGCAATGAAAGGCCTGTAGTGGAATGAAACGATACGGGATATCATCTGTCAGACCAGAGATATTGCTAAGGTGCCTTTCTTTGTGATAGCTCAGCCTCTGTCCTGTTTCTGCTAGATCATAGGGCCTGCTTCCTATAATGAGGGAGTCTGCACCATGTAACTTCTGAGCACTTGTCAAGACTGCTAGCTAGTCCTGTAGCTCAGTGATCCATTCTCTCATTCTGGGGATCTTGTAGGTAGCAATTATGTTACAGAATTGCTTCTCACCCAGCTGAGTCCTGGGTGCCTACCTGCACCAGCTCAGTTTAGCTCCTGGGTCAGAGTCTAGGTGTGGCATCTTATATTTTATGCAAAGCCTCCCAAACAGACTCTGTTTTCATAACATCCTCCTTAATAAGCAAATGCCAGCTACAGCCAAAAGGAGGTTGACACCCACCACGGCCCTGCAGATACTAACTAGCAGTGAATCACACATCACAACTTCCCCCTACCTCCTCCACATACCAAGTGGCTCTGAAGGACACTTCAGGGACCAGTCCACCTACCGCTTCAAAGCAGGAAGTACTTGTCATGGTAATTGCTGCTGGACAATATAATTCAAACATTTGATAGTAAATGCTTTGTGGAAGAAGTTGTCTGAGTCACCAGCTTCTTAATCAGAAAGTCCAGCTCTCCCAGTGACTATTCTGCTTCTTGAACAGCAGGCCAAGGTCAGGATCACCAGCAGACATTTTCCCGCTGTCTCGTTCCTGTGTTAACTGGAAGCTGTCCAGGCACTTGCCAATGCCCTCCAGGAAGGACTCTGGTTTGGGCATTGACGTCATCATGGGCGACAGCATGAAATCATTCTGCTTCTGTGGCCATGTCTGCCTCGCTAAGCCCATGCCGGAGGAGCAGGTCTCCTGATTGGGTAGGAGATGGGAGTTCTGGTTGTGGTGGAAGGCTTGGTTTGGAGTGTCACTAAAGGGTGAGCTTCCAAAGGCTTCATGTTCAGGTTTTATGGTCACCTCACGAATGTACAAAATTGGGCTGGGAATCTCATGAGTGGGAGATCTCAGGAGGTTTCAGATAACTGGGTTTGAGGCTCCTCGCTGGAAAGACTGAGCAAACAAGCCTTTCTCATTGTCATTTCTGCTTCCAGCTGGAGGGCTGGAGACTAGAAATGAATAAAACTGGGTCAGTCCCTGAGAGAATGAGGAATGGTTTGAATCAGTGCTCCCACTTAGCACAGCCCTACCTCTGGACCAGTGAGCAAGGACTCCTGAGAGCAGGAGTTCAATGGAGAGAGGTGCTTTTCCTCTCCTCTACCATGGATTGCTTTTCTGCTTGATATCCCACCATCTTTAGCTCCATCTGCCTGAAGTTTTCCAGAAAGTGCCAGTAGAGGGAGCCTGCTTTCTTGCTACCTACATTGGAAAGGTGCCTATGAAGCATTGACAGGACTGGCCAGAGGCAGCATGCCAGCGCTCTCCAGTGTCTGTGTGCTAGAGGCTAGTTCCTGACTAATGCACACAAGGGCCTCAGATGCGTTAACCCCTCTCTCTTTTTTTAATCTTTACCGGTTACCTCTAATGACACAGTGTAACTCAGTCTTGACCCGAAGCAGGATCTGTTGCTCTAGTCCAAGCAGCTCTGCCCGTGTATCTCAGTTCTGGCCTGCGACACCCTGTGCTAGTCCCCTGCTGGGGTCCCCACACTGCTTTATGAATGCACTGTAATCCTGTTTACAGCCGCCCTTACCATTTCAGTACTCTGTGTGTGTGTGTGTGTAAAACAGAAATACCCAGTCATGCAAAACTGGGCCAAATTACCTTTGTGGTTTTTCTGCTGTAACAATTATCCACTAAGAATGAAGCCAAACTCATCTCACTTGTGTGTGGGGATGGAAGGAAGGGATAAGCAACATTCTGAGTATGAATGGTGGAAGCTAGAGGTGATGAGGGACCAAAGCCTTTCGGGACACACTTAGCACAAGCCTCATTTCTGTAGTGTCTTGGTGCCTAGTCCAGAGATGGAGCGGTAGTAATGCCTGCAACAGACAGGCTGAACCTATAGCCAAGGCTCTTCTCGGTAGCTGAGGCGCCAGAGCATTAGTTCAATCTTCTGCCCTTCGCTCTGAGGTAAAGAAGGTGCTTTGGTTTAAAAGGTCCGTGCAGAGCCCAGAATCTTTCCTTCCCACTATTCATTTCCTTCGGGTTTGAAAAATGAAAGGGATCCATGTTTCTGTTGGAAAATGTGACCCTGCTCCTGCTCCTCTGAAGAGGCAAAGAGAGGCAGAAACCTCCTACCCATCCATCCTGGAGTGACCCAGTGAGGGGAGGGAAACATCCAGCTCTGTGGGCCTCATTCTCTGTACACTCACACCAAAGCCACAGCAGTGACCTCAGAGGAGTTACTCCCATGTAAACAGGTTGTGAAAGTGCAATCTGGCCCTGAGTCAGTCATCTGGAGATGAGTTCCTTGTAACTCAGTGGCAGTCTCTCCTTTATCTGGCTTGTATCTTTTCTCTCTCATGCCTTTCCTTTGTGTCTCCTATTTTCCGTCTCCTCCTCCCTCCATCCTCCTCTTTCTACATACCAGATTAAACTGACCTGAACTTTCATACTGTAAACCTCAATTAACATCAGTATTTTGAGATATGACCCCCCGCCCACCATCATCCCCCACCCTCTGTAGGTCATTATACTACCTTCTCATGGGGGTAATTTCCTCCTTCGCTTTGCGATCCAATGGGCTATGCCACCTCTAACATCTGTAGCAGCTCAGAGGATGAATACCTAATGAGGACTCGAAGCTGGTCCTGTGCTAGAGAACAAACACTGTGGACAGATGGTCGATCATTACCCATTTTTATTAATTACTGCCTCTATAGTCTTTGATTTGGTCCATATGGGAGGTTCTCCTCATCCAAGCAGCAGTTTCAGATATTCGGTGGGGGAGAAATCCTTCTCTTAATTAAGCTGAATGTCCTGTTCCTTCTAGTCTGCTTTGAGGCCTAAAGATTGTTTTCTTTAAATTAACTTTCTCTGAAGAAGAAAAAAGGAAAAAAATGTTTTATCCAGCTGTGATCCAAGTAAACAGCCTTTCTACTCCATCTTTCCATTTAATTGTAACTTCCGGAAGATCTGCCCAAATAAATCTGACGTTTTAGTTTCTGCTTTAAATGACAGGTGGCTGGGCAGGAAGCTATCCCTTGGAGGGAATGCTAGGCCATTGAGACTTACTGGGACAAACTGAATTTCAATGGAGTTGTGACAATTTGTGCCAGCTACGGATCTTCCCCCTTGTTTTTCCAAAAACCGAGACAGGACAGGACAGGACCAAACCCTGGATCCAAACGTCTCTGACATTGAGGACATTTGGATCCTGAGCTAACCTTTGTGCCCATCTCTATCACTCACGCATGCATGCTTCCAAGGCTGGGGCCATGGGAGCTTGGAGAAGCCGGCCGGAGGATTTGAGAGCACCCCCTCCTAGTGTAGAACAAATAAAATGTAATTACTTTGCCACATTTGTGGGAGAGCCGGATCATTTTCATTCACCACCTCCCAACATTCTAATTATGGCACGTAGTTCAGTGCAAGTGCAATAGCAGGGCATGATAGTCTCCCACTTGGTTCAGACCAGTTGTGAGTCATTACATTTCCCTTTGATTTTTGTTGGAGGGACATTTTTTTCCCCCCTCAGCGTCACTTCCCTGCTCATCTCCATCTCACACAAGCCAGGAAATGTATTTTCGATGTATTAATTAAAATGTCTTTGCAGCAGAACATCTGCACTCAGAGCGATAGATCACCGAGTTGTGTGCGTGTTGTGGGCTTCCAGATAACTCATTGCTTTGCATAATTTATTCTTGCCAACACAGCAATAATTTTCATAGCCTGTGATCCTCAAGTATGTGATTATAAATCAGAGGTTTGACTCCATGTGACCTAAATGCTGAATTATATAAAGATAATTCATTTAGCAACGCAGGAAATCTGAATCTTGCTCACCTCTAGTCGAGTGGGTTAGGAGGTCTGCCATCAGGCATTTTGTTTTGTTAAATCCCATTTTGTGTGAGCAATGGGTCTTTTCAGGTATCTGTGACTGGTATTCACTTAGTGGGTAGATGCTCTCTGCCAATGATCATATTCAATTCCCTTATAGTATGGCTTGTAGCTGGCTAGTTTGAAAGATAAATAGGACATGAAATACAGAATTTCCAGTCAATAAAAGGAAACCTCAGAGGCTTTTTATATCTTGCTTCTGTCATACTTTGTTGGTGTTGTAGCTGCAGACCATTTGACAGCTGATCATAAACCTTTTGTTTGTTCTTCTAAGAGAATTAAATTAAGAACATTTAATTTGATTCCAAATAGATTTCCCTACATGATGAGCAATGTAGATCCGTTATTGGCAGCTACACCAAAATTGGATCACTTTAGAGGTCTCTCAGCCTATGGATTAAAACTGATTCTGTTCCCTATCCCCTTCATCTTTTTCTCACCACGAGCCAATTACATACTCTCCATCAAGCAGTAGTGACTCATGGGGCCTGATTATGTACATTAATGCACCTGAATTGCCTTCAGTGGAATTACTTCTGACTTGACGCTGCTGAGAGTGGAGAATCAGGCCCATAGTTCTGTGAAAGAATTGCTGCGCTACTGAAGGTTTTTAGACTACCATCCCTGGAAACTGAAGTCTTCAATTTATCACCAGAGCAGGTACACAAGCGTTCCCCATAATGCCTTGCTAACTTGTCTCACACCTTACCCTGAGGGACTACCTCCAAAGGTGAGAGTAACTGCCTCTATGGGCTATTCAGTCATTGGCTCCTCTACTAGATAATAAAACTGGAATCCATAACCTGTTGGATTTCTTTTACGAGATCTGAGACCAGCCATGCCCCAGATGGAAAGATGCTGTATTCTTTGCTGGGTGTGTTTGAAATGTGTCCCACTTCCTCCTTCAGGCAGAGGGGATACCCCCTTAAAGGCATTGGATTTGAGTGAGATAATGAGACAGTAGCTCGCTGTCTCTGTGAGGTCTGACGCAGTAGTGCTTTTGCCTTCCAGCCAAGGAACAGTTCTGTCCTACCCCTTCCAGGTAACAGAGTCATCTGATGAACCTTCGGTGGGATCCTGCCTTTCTATCCAGGGCTCGTCTCCAAACATCCCCCAGGATCTATGCATCCCCCAGGATCTGGTCATTCCATCTAGCAGGGGTTCATCCTGCTGGCAAGCTAGCTCAGCCTCTGGGCTTCAATCAAGCTTCCCTCCCATCAAGAGAAGCTGAGCTCTACTCTCCTCCCTGGTCATGCCTGGACGAGTTCTCCTCCTTTTAACTCCCCTCTCCATGCCTGACCTTTGCTGCAGGTTAGTGGGGCAGGACCAACTGGGTCCATGTCCTCTCATTAACCCTCTCGTTACCAGTGTGGGACCTATCTGCCCCACCATAGGCAGTATCTAGCATGAACCACTTGTCCTTTTCTTCCAGACTGCAAGTGTTCCAGGTATTTCTCTTGTGTCTTGCTCCCGGCCAACAGGCTGAGATGCCTCAAGTTAGGACACTGGTGTGTCTTAAAGGTGGTTGCTCCCAGTGATCTGATGAAGTAAATAAACTGTGGCACAGAGAAAGGGGTGTGGATTCCCAGGAGGCTAATAATTATGACAGCAGCCCCAGCTTTGTCTAGGTTAGACCATATCAAGAGAGCACAGACTGTGAATTAACAAGAGTCTGTTCTTGGCTTGAAGATCAATTTTACTGGTTTGGCTGGAGGAACCTCATCCACCAATTATCACTCTGGCTCCAGCTATTTATGGTCACCAAGGTTTAAAAGATAAATTTGGCTGTATGGGGATCCTTCCTTAACCCACAGCTCACAAATGTTACCAAATGTTTACAGGCCTATAAATACCTCGGACAGATAGATTAGGCAATACAAATCAGTGCTTCCCAATGTCCCACAGTATTGGCAGTTCCACCTATACTGCACTTGGCCTGCTGGTGGGACTCCCATTTATGTCAATAGGAATATTTCATGCAGATCCAGGGTAGAAAACAACCATTTTATAGCATGATAGTTCTATTGCCCTGTTGATGATTCTTGCCCCATTATCCCCCTGGAAGGTAAAATGGGTTTAGCCATCCTCATCAACAATCCTGAGTCTTAGTTACCAAAAGTAATGGTTTCTGAGTGATTTCCCCCTTCCCTTTTTCCTCTTCCCATAGCTTTCCCTGCACTCCTGTCCTCATTTGGGCACCTAAATCAGGTTTTTGAATTGAGGATACAGAATTCCTCCAAGCCCCCTATGATCTGAGCAATATTCTGCAAGGGTCTAATTGCAATGGTAGATGAAGGCTCCTCCAATGCTAATAGTGACTCCGCTTCTAGTGACTGATGTACCAGTCTAAGCAGATAAGCTGCTGTTTTTGTTTGGTTGGTTTGTTGCTCTTGCCGGTTTGCTTTGGTTATACGGTATTAGATGAACTCAGCAGATGTAGCCAATTTTCTCAACAACAAAGAATGAGTCTGTATCAACTCTCTTTTATTGGAATTAGCTGGATGTGTTTGCTCTCGACAGTGGCACATTGTACCACATTGTACTGCAAGGGTTTGAACACCGTCAATGAAAAGAAAATGACCAAAGAGACGCACTCAGAGGCCTAGTGCTTTGTTTTTGTGTTGGTGTTACTCCCGGGACTCTTATTTAAAAGCTGCAGTCAGATTGGCTTAAGTACAATTGAAAAGATTAATGTTCTGGAGGTTGCCACTCCATGGTGCTTGGGGGGGAAATGGCCTGTCTTGTGGATAAAGGTCAATCCAGATTTCCTGCTAACCCTTCTGGGTGTATTAATGATTAGACTATTTCTCTAGTCAATGTTAAAATAAGAGCTGGGCCTGAACCAAATCCCTTACTGCGAAGTTTGGGGTGTTGGAAATCTGAATTCCTGTCTGAAGCATGGGCCCATCTCCAGTTATGATCTGTACTCTGCTCATGTTGTTTACTGCTGTCGCAGTCTCCTGCTTTGCAGACTCAAAAGGCCTGAGTTTTTCCAAACATCAGAGCATCATAAACCCAAGGCTGTGGGCCAAAGTCTGCTAGCAATTGCACACCCAATTTGTGTGCAGATTTGCAGCACTGTGTGCACAAATGGACATTAGATGTCCAGTTGTCCATTTGCAAACACAAATACCCAACTTGCATGAACAATTGTGGTAATCAGTCATGAAAACTGAGTGTGTCATTGCATGTGCATTTTTCCACGTGGCTCTTAGCTTTCAGATGCTTTGAAAATCAAGTCTAAAGACCCCACTGGGGCTTATCTTCCAGGAGTTGGCATCTCTGGTGTGTTTTATTAGCTGTATAGTTACATGGCCTTAGTTGGTATTGTGCTACTTTATTTTGTATGGAGACAAACCCAGAGACAGTTTAATTCATGAACACTCACTCAAAGGTGTCCTTTCATTTACTGCTTTTATAATCAGCAATCTATAAATGCTCAGTGCACCCAAGGGGATTGCTAGGTCTGAAAAGTTTGCATATGTAGTGGAATAACTGTTCCTATTGCCAATGTGCATCAGCTGGCTTGTTTTTTCCCGATCTCAAAGAAATACCATTTTAGCTGGGGGCCTTTTCTTTGTCCTTTCACTCTCCCCGAAGCAGTTCACGTATTTATTGAACTGAGTATAATAATTATCCTTGGGGAGATGTTGCTTTGAACCCAGAGTTGGGAAGCAGCGCCTTAATTCTAAACCCAGTTCTTACACGATTCCCTCTGTGGCTTTGTGCAAGTCATTTAAACATTCCATGCCTCCATTTTTCCCTTCTGTGAATGGGGCTAATAACACATACAGGAGTACTGATTTACAGATTGCTGAGGATTCATCAGTGAGTGTTTACAAAGGCCTTTTGAAGATGAAAAATACTACATAGGTGCAAAGTAATTCTATTCTTATTATACATTGCGTTTATATAGCCCCTTTCTTCCAAGGATCTCTAAGCATTTTACTAACATGAATTCATGCAGGTACATATCATTATTCTAGCATACCATATATGAGTAAAGTGAGCCCAGAAAGTTGTAATTTACCTATGGTCATACAATGAGGGTAGCCAAGCATGGAACCCAGGAGTCCTGAGTTAAGAACCTAGCAGTTCTAGTAATTCAGCATCCTTGGAATAGTCACCTGTGGCAGGGTGGGCTCGGTCCAGAGGCTCTCTGCTGGAGGCCTCGTGGCCCTGCACCACCCTGTCCCAGAATAGAGCAGTGAGAAGTCCTCCAGACAGCCTAGAGTGGCTGCAGAGGAGCGGCCAATCAGAGGGGCTGATGGAGCAGCCAATACAGGGCCAGACGGGCCCCATATAAGACAAGCAGCAGAGCAGAGAAGTTTAGTTGCTGTGTAGAGCTTGAGGAGCAAAGACTAGGTGACTGGCTGGAAAAGGAGCAGTACCATGGACAGCTCACTCCGGACAGGACTGAAGCCCAGGGAAGGTTGCTGAAAACTGGGTGTCTGGCTGGTGGGAAGAGCAGCAGAAGCCCAGGGGGACTAAGTATAGAACCTGGCCAGGCCAGTGAGGGTTCTGAGATGGGTCACGTTGGTCTGGCTGAAGACTGAGCCCAGGCAGGCCTGCTGAAACACCATGAGCTGCAGGTACTGAGATGGGCCCTATCTGGGTGGTTGAAGAAGGCAGTGCCTCTGGAAGAAATCTTAGAGCTACAGCCCCATATCATGGATGAGATAAGAACTTGGACTGTATACCCTGGAAGGGGGGACAGGGTATGTGGCTTGGCCAGGGGGCTGAGTCGCTGAAGACCCACCAAAAGAACCATCAACCAGGGGGAGGGGTGTTTGTGAGAGGTGGGTGCCACCCTGGTATCAAAACTAAAACCAAAAGCAGGCTCACAACTGACAAAGGGGGCTGCCTGTGAGAGGTGGATGCCACAACTGAAAAAGACTGTGATTGCAGGTATATCTGCCAGAGAAAAGGGGAGACAGGTGAGAGGTGGATGCTGACCCTGTTACATCACCCCAGAGAAGCAGTGTTAAAGCCCTTTGCTTGGGGCTTTTAACTCTACACTGGTCTAGATACTAGAAAAGTCTCATAAGGGACAATCCTGCAGGGAGAGGGAGCCAATGACCTAGCAGATCTTGTCCAGCTCCAGCTTTTGCAAGGCTGTGCCAACAGCATCAACTCAGGTCTGTGGCAGGTTTGTAGAGTTGGGCTGATCTGGGTGGGCTCAGTGGGAATGGGTTCAGAGGGAATAGTTCACAGACCTATTGGTAAAGCAAAGGGTGGGATGCTTTTAGCCCCCACCCCCCAATGTATTTTAAAAAGAATACTAACCCTCCATGTCTGGTATCTATTTTCCTGAAAGGTCTTGACTCTACCTGAAGATAATGAAATTCCTAGGGACTGAGAGGAAGGCACCTAGGATAGATGCTGATAAGGTCCATTCCAACACCTGCTATAACCCCCACTCCACCCCAGCCTACCGCACTGCTATACCTGCCATCCAGCCTTGCACGCAGTTTTCCCCCAAACCTGCATGGGGCCAGTGTCTCTGCTATTCCCCTCCCTCCGGCTTCCCTGCCAGTGTCTTAAGTCTTTACGATGGTAACAAGTCTCTCTCTCTGTATGCCTTTGACAGTGCTTGCCAATTGCCAATGTCAAAAGCCCCTCTGCTATACAAGAAGCACTAACATGTTAACTAATTCCATTCTTTCCTTTAATTCAGCTGTTAAAATGCATCTTCAGCACTGGGTGGTATTTCTGAGCTTTATAGAGTCTCCTTGTAGCATGGATAGGGTGAGATGATTGTCTAACCTTGCCAACAGGCATTCCATTCCGTAACCGTGATTAGACTGACGCTGATACAGGTTGGAATTCAAGGTTGTGTAGCGCTCCCTAAAGAAGAGCTGGGTAACGGTGAGCCAGGGGAGAGAGGAAACCTCTGAACATTCCCCTGTTAGGTGTTGATGGGTACTGCCTCCTACTGGGACCTCCCTTCTGTGTTAACGCTTGTTTTGTCATACCTCTCAAGCATCCGCGCTTACCCTCCTCTCACTCCAGTCTCCCAGGGCTGGGCAATTCATTCAGCTGAAGGTTTGGGATGGTGATAGGGTCTGCCATGCTGTCTGCTGCATCAGTCAGGAAAGCTATAGCATTGCTGACTGACAAAGGCCAGGGGGAGGAACTGAGACCTGCATATGGGGAAGGTAATTTTCAAACTCCGGTTCCTGAACTGGACATTCAAATGCTACCTTGGCATAAGCAAGAGGTGTTTTCCGCCAAGCTGCCCATTTGGCATAGGAATGCAGGATTTGGCTGTCCTGTGAAGGCGCCCAAGTTGAAAGTGTTATCACCACCTGCCACGCTTCTACAAATGATTTCTTGAGAATATGCTCCATTTTGGACCGCACACATTAACTAGAACAGTTACCGGCACAGGTAGCCCATACATTCAGGTCATTCAAGTCCAGGGAGGAGATAAGTGGTCTTGTCAGAAGCTATTGATGCAGATTTGGGGCCAGTTTTCATCAGGCCCAATCGATGCTTAGACTTGCTCAGAAAATGGGGGGGGGGGGAGAGACAGATAATTATTTAGCGCGCTCACACTCTTTTACTATGAAGCTTTTAGTAAAGCAGATATTCTCCAAACAATAGTCTCTGGAAAACGCCAGCCACCCTGGTACACTGAGCATGCATAGTTCTTTCTAGGACTGCCTGACTTCCATTCTACCAGCCAGGTTAACATGACAGACAACAAATACTCGGGAGGTTAGGATTCATCCCTCACTGTCAGAACGACACTTGTCCTCCAGCTGTATCCTTGGAGGTGACATTTAAGGCTGACGTTGACTGTTCACAAATCTTTCCATTTCACATTAGACTTTTATGAAAATACACAGAGAAGCCAAGACAAGGTGGTGAAACTGCAGAGAAGAGCTTGAATTTGCATTGCAGAATTTCCCCAAAGGAGCCAGTTGCTTGTATCCTATAGTCTGTCTATCCTCGTCTATTGTGTAGTGCCTCTCTTGTAATGTATGCAAACTGTCTTCCTTGTAACAACTTGCTATGAGCTAATATTCTTAACTAGAGTATGATAGTGTAACTGGGTGGGTGGGAGGAGGGAGAGTGCATGTTTAAGGGGGATTTGAGGGTTGTAGTAGTGTGGGGTATAGCTCTGGAAGCAGGAATGTGTGGGAGGCCATATGGAGGTTGTCACTGGAGAAAGGCTTTGTAGGAGCAGTCAATGTTTGTCTCAGTTTGAGGCTGCTTGGGGGACAAGACTTTAGGGGCAGGTGGTTGTTGGTGGGAAATGTGATCCTATGCTGGAGGTCAGCACCATGTAGACGTAAGGTGGGACAGGGTACCAGGTGTAGTTGTGGATTTATTTAGAACTGGGTATAGGAAGAAATGAGGGTCTGTGTGAGACTGAGCGTGTGGGACTAGGGATTGGAAAGTGTGTATATGGCAGGGTGTCAGTACATACCTTAGGCCCTGTCTCCTGAGAAGGCAGTGATGGCCAATTGGTTGCATTTATCCTTTAAGCTGTGACCATTATCTAAAAGAACCTGAAGAAAGATTGTTTTTTTTTCCTGGTTTTGTAGCCATGTCTGCAATAGGAAGGCAGCTATTAGGACCAATAAGAAACTTGGTTACAGTATTCACTCAAGGCCCAAGTTCTAATCCCAGCTGAGCTACTGACTCATTGTTTGGCCTCAGGCAAGTCATGGGACCGCCTTGTGCGTTAGCCAACCCAGCTGAAAAATTGGGTAGAGAGCAAGAAATTGACTGCAAACCACATGCTGTGTCTGAGCTAAACATCCTGGATAAAGAGATGGCAAAGCCAACTTTCATGGGAAGTTATAGGGTAATTCCTCCTTTTTTTTTAAACAAATAATTATTACAAGAACATGCCCAAGCCAACTCCATGAAGAGAGCCTTATCTCACAGGATGGCTCCAGCTACCACTATATAACTTCTGTGCAATCTTTCTACACAATATTGCACAATATTACACTGTATTAGTAAGGGGGTGTGTGTGTAACTGCTCAGTATCTTTCTATGCAATACTTCACTGTCTTACTGGCTATTATTCTGACTGCACAAAGGCCCATTGAAATTCATGGTGTAAGTCACCTATTTGTTTCCTTTGAGCTTTGTAGGATTGTTCTATGCAGCTTTATGCATATCGTTTTTACTATGCAAAGTGAGGGTAACGGCTTTACCTGCTTTCTTTTAAAGCCCTGAGAGCCCCGTAGGCTGATATTTTGATTATTTGTTCTAAGGTTTGGGAAGGGGGGAATCTGAGCTCCTAAGAAATTTATGATTTGATGCTGTGTAAATAAAAAAGCCCTTTCCACAAAGAATGTGGTTCTTGTCTGGCAGTCTTCCAGCCAGGATTCTGCCTGCTACAATGGGTGACAACTGAATAGCAAAGGGACTTTATTATGCAACACAGTCCGGGTTTTATGGTGAAAGCACAGGACAGGGGATCCCATTGGTGACACTGGGTTGCTGCAGGACATCTAGGACTAAACTTTCAAAAGTGGCCACAACATTTGGGAGCCTCCATGTTTGTGTCCCCAATTTGAGACCCCTGGGGTCTAATTTTCAGAGGTGGAGCTCAGGACAAGTTATAGGTACTCAGCAGTATGTCCTCAACACCTCAGACAAACAGGTCCTAGGTGTCTCAGACCGGGCACCCAAAATCAGTGGCCACTTTTGAAAATGTCGGACTTAAATCTCACCATGCCTCAGTTTCCCCAGCTGTCAAATGGGGCCCTGATATTATTCCTGTTTCCTGATTGGTTGATTTGCAGTCCATCACAAGTTACCAGGCTGGTTTGTTAACATTGCATCCAAATAGACAATTTGAAATTTGTGCCATGATGATTAGCTACAGAACACATTTTGAATTGAACTGTTGCTTGTAACATTCACAGTTTGAGAGGTTTGGCAAACCAAAATTATTCACTGAAGGAATTTGTGAATAATTCTGAGCAACAAATACATTCAAGAACTTTGCATTCTCTTCACAGATAATTTTCAAACAGGAGAAAAGGTAAAATTCATTGATTGAATTATTCACTCAGCTACTTGTTTGATGGTCCTCAGGTGGAGGGTTCTATACTGTCTGTAATATTAACATGTTTAGGCCCATAATGTAATGCATTATGTAACTCTTGTGTGCCCTAGACTCTCAAATCTTTTTTTAATTCATTATTCTGTTACTCAAAATTTTAGAAAAAACCCCAAATTTGAAAGTGTGGTTCCTGTTGTATATGATCACAGTTCTTTGCCATTGTAGAGCAGTAGTGGGTTTATCAGCTAACACACTCCCACCCTCAGGCCTCATAAAATGTCCCCTGAAACCAATGGAAGCTGTAGCATTGATTTCAATGGGTATGGGATAAATCCCCCCCAGAACAATTCTGACAGTGGAGATGACATAATGGACAACTCTTTTGCCAAAATCTGAAGTAAGGCAACAGTGCCATGTTGGCTTGGGCCCGATGGCACTCGGCACCTTCCAACTGAACAAACCAAATCAAGCCTTTGACATTTTATTTCCAAACTTCAGAGTGAATTGCAAACAATGGAAGGGAGGGGAATGGGCTAGCTCAGGGCACTGGTAAGAGTCTTCCACCTCTAGAACCTGGGTTGGTAGTTACGGACAGTTTTTACCATCTGGCTGCTCAGTGCCCTAGGTGCAGTACGTTTAGTAGTTTCAATCCAATTTCTAGTGAACCAGTGTCCATACAACTGGATACTTTAGTGCTTCAGAGTAGACACCACCTCACCCAATGGGAGGGGTTCTTCCATCTCTGTAGTATCCCATTGACCTAGCTTCCGCCTCTTGTCAGCGCTAGGTTGAAAGAAGAATTCTTCCTACACTGAGGCCAGGTCGGCACAGATCCGTCTCTCCAGGGTGTGGCTTTTTCACACCCCTGAGAGATGTAGCTATGCCCCATGTAGACCAGCGCTGAGCTGCTCTTGCTGGCAGTCTCAGGATGTCTACACTAGAGCAGCACAGCTGTAGCATAGACACTGGAGCATGACGAAAGGGGTTCTTCTGGGATGAACTAAATCCACCTCTCCAAGAGGTTGTAGCTAGATCGACCGAAGAATTCTTCGGTCAACCTAGTGCTGTTCACGCTGGGTCTTAAGTTGGCTTACCTGTTTCTCAGGGGTGTGGATTTTTCACACCCCTTAGTGACACAGCTAGGTTGATGTAAGTTTTCGGTATAGACCAGACCTCTGCTATCAGACCAAGAGAATGGGCCTAGGGCTGGTCTACACTGAAAATGTATATCTGCAGAGCTACATCTCTCATGGGGTGTGAAAAATCCACACCCTCTGAGAGACACAGCTATGCCAGCCTAACCCCTGGTGTAGACAGTGCAAGGTTGATGGATGAAGTCTTCCATTGACCTGCCTCTCAGGAAGGTAGATGGACTACAGATGGGAGGCCCACTCCAATGGCTGAGTGTCTATACTGAAGTGCTACAATGCTGTAGCTGTTCCACTGTACGATTTTAAGTGTAGCTATATCTGTAGACTGAATCATCCTCTAACCATCCTTCCAGGTCATGGTTGGGCACATTGGCAGGCCAGTGTGCTAAAGCATTCCCTGTCTTTGCCCATGGTGTGCTTAAACAGAGAGGCTCAGTTGCCACACCTGGCCTCTTTCACTAGCACCAAACTGACTTTTAAAAAAGTTTTTGAAGACACAATGGAAAATAAAATCAAAACCAATTATAATCTATACAAATGCATCCAGGCTGCCAAGTTTCCAGCAGATGTGATTTGCCATGGTGCGATATTAGCACACTGAAAAATTGGAGTAATGATGTGCGGAAATATTTATCATCACAAAGACTGAGCATCTTGCAATACAGCTTTCTGAAATATAGTCTTTGTGCAAACATGGTAATTCTTTCCCCCAGCAGAGAGAGTGGCTCTTTTTGGAACATTTTAAAAATACAGTAGGGCTCTAGTCCACTTAGACTAAAAGCCTGTAAAATGTCATCTTTTGTTTTCCAATTAAGCTGATGATTTTAAGATAGAGCCTAAAACTCTCTCTCTCTCTCACACACACACACACACACACACATCTCTAACGTTTGGGAGGGAAAACCCATCTTTCTGATGTTGCGTAACTCCCCTCCTCTTTTTGGTGTGTTGCTCATTCACTCTTTCCACTGAAAAGCGTGTTTCTATTCCCAGTTTTTCTTAGAAGGAAGTAACTGGTGGAGATTCAAGATTCAAGGCCAGATCTTCAGCTGGTGTAAATAAACACAACTCCATCCGCGTCCATCACTGGAAGTCTGTCAATTTACAACAGCTGAGGATCTAGCCCACTGTATTTTTATTTGCTCTGGAGCTGGTTTAGACTATTATGTCACAAGCCACGTTTTCCATTTTTTATTGAAAGCACATTGTCAAGATATTTTATTATATGTACACACACACACACACACACACAATCAGTAGTTATATGCATTAGCCTCTTGAAACTAAAATCTGCATCAAGGCCAATTTGACTTTCCTCTGCTGGGACCCTATAATGGTTTGCTATTGTAATGGGTCCCACTCGTGCTGCCTTTTTACATTTATTATTTTAAATTACTTGAAGCATTTGCTTCTGGGGGAAAACTCTTCTGTAATGGAGTGTGAGGTTCACCCAACTTCAAGGTGTGCAGCTATTCTGCTGGTTTACATTGGTAGCCAGACTAGGTTAGTTCCAGTTTGAGAGTATAAGATGTAAGAAATACAAATGTCCCCTTTTTAGTCTTGTCTATGTCAACTTTTAACTATTTTAATTTTTCTTTGAGCACAGAGGTTTTTATTATCATGGTAGTGCCTTGATCCCAGCTAATCTGGATCGGGGGCTGGGAGGGGCCACTGTGTTAGGTGCAGCATAACCACAGGGTAATAGACAGTCTCTGCCCTGAAGAGCTTACAATCTAAACAGCCAAGACAAACAAAGGATGGGAAAAGAAACAGAAGCACAGAGAGGTGCCCAAGGTCACATTACAGATCAATTGTATTATTCTACCCAATTTATTATCCAACCCACTTTGCACAGTTAAACAAGCCGCTGACTAGCCACTGTTCATCATGTACATCTTTTGCCAATTACTTTATCCAGTCTCACGTGGACCAATTGATGTGCAGAGGACAGCATGAGAGGTGTGACAAATAGCTCTCTCAGTGCTACTCCACCTGCAAATAATCAGCTGAAACAGAAAATGTTTTATTAATCACTTTCTATTGGTTATTGCTTGATAAATTAGGTTAGGACTCTTTAGAACCTGCTGTGGCAACAGTGTATCCAGCTTTTTCTGACCCCTGATATCTTCATTGTACCATCCTCTCCTCCCCTCCATGAGTGTAAATAGATCAGTCATCTGAACCAGACTATATCTTATTTTACTTCCTGTCTTTAATAATAATATCAATGTCTGATTTAGATCTTACTAAAGATAGGGCTCGAGGCTGCACAGTAGTCAGTTCCTGGTGGATGAATGCATTTGGAGCAGCTTATTCAGAAGTCCCTATTTTTTCCCCCCTTCATTTATCTTGGTTTGTAACGATGTTGTTCTACCAATAGGCCCTGTCCCTACACCTGCCACCCTAGCAGCACTTACAAATGATGTCCTTGTAAAATGTTTTCATTTATCTAGGGGAACATGGGATGGGTTTTTCAAAAATGCCTAAAGGGGAATAAAACCTTGAAAGCAAATGGGAGCGAGGTACAAACCTGACCTCTTGAAAATTCCACCCCTAACAAACTGACCCCAGGGATAAATAGGGTGGATGATAAACACTGACCTTGGTTGAAACTCCCCAGCCCACCTACTTCTTCTTAGGGCCGAGAGAAAAGATGGGCCTTGCAGCCTGTTGATCTCCAGCATAGCAATAGAGCAATACTTGTGCTTACAGTCACCTCCCAGGGGCAGCCTCCTGTGGGGTTTCATGGATCTCCCATTTTAAGGGCCTGATCCTGCCTTCCCTTACTCACCTGAGTAGTCCCAGAAGCAGCACTGGTGTGTTATGCCACCCACTAATGCTGCTGGCAAGGAAGCTGCTGTACCAAACTAGGCTTTGATTAGCTGACACTATATCACAGTGAGAAGGGGAGACCAACAGAGGAAGATGCCAGAGAAAAAGTGCTGAATGGGGGAGTGTGCATGGTGCAGTGAAAACATTACTACACATAATTCACATAATACTGTATCCAGAGGTAGGATCTGACTCAAAGGAGGCCTGGAGCCACAGACCTCTCTGTTTAAGAGCAGGCAAAGCAAGAGAGGCACAGGAGAGTGCTAAACTGGCTGGCTAAAAACCGCATGGGTATGTGTGCGCTTCCTTAGAACATAGAGCCCAGAATGCAGGGATCCACATCTCCATCTACCCTTTTCTGTTCCCCCTTCCCCACCCAGTCTTCTATCCCCCAGTCTTCTATTCCACCAGTGTGCACACAGAAACCTGGAATGCCTTAAAGACTGAGTCGTGAACTTGACTCAGAAAGGTTAGGTGGTGAACAGTGGCTTGTGTGGCCATCTTTTGATGGCCAGTCCAGGGGGAATCCCAATGACAGCCACTATTAACAGGTTTCACTCTACTTTGTTTAACTCTCTTCTCCCCCCGCTACCCAGTCCCTGACCAAGGCATTTATCGAATGCTTCAGAGATCTATGGATCCAAGCAAAAGGCCCAAAATAGCTCACCTGCTTATGTTGCCTGGAAGAAAGGTTATGGGCAAGTTACTTAGGGGCTGGATCCATCACCCATTGAGTTGACTGGGGGGTTTCTATTGGCTTAACTGGGGAAAAGGAAGAACCCTGAACTCCTCTGGGCCTTGTTTTCTTCCCTCTGTAAAATGAGGCTAGCAGATTAATGGTGGGGCCAACCGATTTGTAAATTACTTTCAGGCCTCTGGATGAACAGTGTTAGGCAGCATGATCCCATGGGTATGAGCGGAGTTCTACTCTTGTCTCTACCATTGACATGCCATGAGACCTTGGACAAGTCACTTAACCTCTGTCGTCCTCCCCCACCCCCACCAAAAGGGTGGTAATTATAGCTCTGTAAAATGCTTGGAACTGAAAAGGGGCATATAAAGGCAGCTCTGTACAATGCTCTGTACAAAGGTAGCTCTGTACAATGCTCAGCCCAGAAGGCCCCTGGCCCTGCAGGTGCTGCTGCAATACAAACAGTAATAATTAATGATATTCCTCTCGTAGTTTCAGGAACACATGAATTAGACAGAAGAAACACCAAAGCCCAACGATTTCAAATAACAATACAAGGAGAAGGCTTCCAAGAGGGCCAGAAGGTCAAGCCAGGGCCCCGGAGCAGAGACGTCCTCTCAAGTAGAATAGCGCAGGGTGCATCTTGCTGGACCAATGGTTCTCAACCTGTGGCCTGTGGGCCACTTGTGACCCAATCAGCACAGAGCTGTGGCCCGTGTGACATCTTCAGGGCTCTACAGGTAGTATTGGATGTGGCCCCCATAACACATTGTGAGCCACACGGCACCCACGATGGTAAATCAGTTGAGAACCTGGACAGTCCATTTCATTTGCTTCCCTTTGTTTGGATGCTGCTTTTAGAAGCCTGTGTTTTTTAACTTGACTAAGTGAAAAGCCAGGTTGCCAGCTGTCATTTGGAGAAGCGCCACCATCTCGCTTGTTCCCAGGCTGTCTCCCAGCTTTATTACATTTTGCTTCATTTCTTGGCTGTATTATTATTATTATTATTGAGCCGAAAGAAAGAAACGCCCAGCTCTTCACTATCTCGCCTACCTCTTTGCACCCCGCACCCTTCCAGGCGGCCAGGGCCAATGCTGCAGCATGCCTGACTCAAAGCCTTGTGTGGCAAATGCGTTGAGCGTTTCTGATGTGTTTGGAAGCCCCTCTGCGATAGACACAAGTTCTCCAGCTCATTAATTTCCAGAAATGAGAGGAGTAATGGAGGGGAAAGCTGCTCTTTTACTCCTAGACAAGCCAAGAGCCCCTTTCAATGGGAGATGCATTTTCTCTCAGCTAAAGGTGTATCGATTTATTTGTTTCTCACCACAAGTAAGTCTCGAGGAACGTGTCTGATCCGCGGCGCTGGGGTGAATTATTCTTGGGATCTTGGCTAATCCCGGCTTTATTTCGGCCATTGGTTGTTAAAGAGGCCCCTTGTCACTTCACCACACGGAGAAGAGGGAAGGGGGCCCATTCGCCTTGGATTTCCTTGGGGGGCGGCGGCGCAGGAGGGGGGGGAGACAGAAAGCAGGGAGCGCTGGGAGAGGCCAAGAGCTTCATCAGCAGCGATCTGCCCCGAGCTGGAAAAGCTGCTCTCGGTGCCCAACACGGGGTGAAGCGCGTGGGACAGAAGCAGGCAGTGAAAGGAAGGGGGCTCCCGGGGGGAGCAGCAGGTGCTGCAGTCAAAGCTGCTCGGGATTTTCCCCTCCTGGGGTGAGAGGGCCTGATGGGATTTGCGGTTTAACAAGAAACTCCATCCTCACCTGGGGTGGGGAGATGTGCTTACCTCCCCACCCCTCCCCCGCCCTAGGAGTTACTAGAGACACGGGGGCTGGGGATCAAGCACCCTGTTACTGCTCCACCTCTTGGCCCGTCCCCGGGCATCCCAGCTCTTCCCTTTCCCAAGCAGAGCATTGCCAGCCGCGCTAGCCTCCAATCCAGCGCGGGGACAAGTCACCCCCCGCCCCGGGCTTGCTGTGGGCTACGCGGGTCCCTCCGGGCTTTGCAGCGGGCTGGGCAACATCCCTGCCGTGTCACTTACTCCCCCGGCTCCGTGTGCGGCGAAACTTCCGCCCGCACGCTGGGGACGGGAGAGCCCAGCCCCGCAGAGCATCCCCCCGCCGGGGCTGGGTTATGCCAGCAGCGCGTTTCCAAGGAGAGTTCTCTGGAGGGACCCGGGGTGGCGCTGGGACTCCGGAGAGGGGCCGCTCCCAGCCCTGCTAGCGCAAGGCTCTAGACTTACCTAGCCACGGCTGCCCCTTCCTAACACCCAGCCCACGCTTTGCCGGGCCAGATCCACCCCCAGCGCCGCGCCCCCGGCGAATCCCCAGCGGCGTGAGGCTGGTGATCCCTTTCCTCTCCCTCCGGCTCATCCCCTTCTCTCCAGGACAATTAACGGACAGCTGCTTCAGCCTCGCATCTCTTCCAGACTGCGCCGGCCGGAGGAGTGGGGTGCATCGCTAATTACCCCGGAACCGGCCGGCTAGCGAGCCTAGCCAGGTTGAGAGCGGAAAGGAAACAGCGGCCCGAAAAAGTTATCCGGAAAGTTTGCAGGGAGCCCAGAGCCTGAGGACCGCGTCTGCGCCTCTCCCAAGCCCGGCCCGATGTTAATCTCCCTCCCTCCGAAAGTGGGATATTTACGACAGCGAGCGAGCGAGATGCAAGGTAAGGCCTCGGGAGGAATCCAAACCCAACCTGCCTGCCAGCCTCTCCCTGGGCCCTAGAAGTTTAGGGCTGGGGACTGGGGTAGGGGGCTTTGCCAGCGGGGAGCTCTTCCCTCCCTTCCCATTTATAGACAGTCTTGGCCAAACAATCTGATAAGAAGCGTTGATGCTTCAACTTAACCTAACGCTCCATTGGATCAACCCGCGCCTTGTGCTGAAGTTACACACCCCCTTCCCCCCCCCAGCCCCCGCCCCGCTCCCAGCCCCTCCCCCCACTCGGACTCCTACATTAAACCTTTGATCACGCTCGGCAAGAATGTGTTATTACCTAGGCGCGGGGCATCGCCGCTGCTGGATGGCCCCTCTCCAGCCCCAGACCCCTTTGGAATAGATTTAAATAAAAACCCCCAACAGCGGAGCCCAGCGCTTTCAACCGAGGCTCGCCTGGCATGAATCCCGTTGCATTTCCTGGATCTTGGAGGTTCCTTGCTTGACGCAGTGAGGAGCTGCAGCCTTCTCTGTTCTCAGGCCGAGTCCAGCCCTGGGATTTGTCTGTTTGAAATTTGCCGTCTGGAGTGTGGGAGCCGCCGGCGCGGGGGGGGTGTGGATCGGCCGGAGAACGTGTCCCCCCAGGGCGGAGATCAAGGACCATCCGGCCCGGCCGAGGGACCTCTCCCCCATGTCACAGGCAGGTAAGTGAGCCGACCTGGGTGGGATTGCGAGGGAGGGGAGCGGGGCCAGCAGCCGGCGCCTTGTCCCTGGCTTCCCTTCCCGTCCAGCCCCTGCCGCAGTACCGGGGGCAGCGGGCGCTCCCTCGCCTTCCCCCGGCGGCTCCGGGATCGGCTGGCGAAAGGGGCCGCTCCGTAGGGCGGTGCGCCGGGAGCAGCCAGCCCCGGTGCCCGCCCACCAACTCCGCGCTCCCTTGGCAGCTCGACCCCTTTCGTAGCCAGCGCTGCCTCCTTCCCCCGCTGTCCCCCCGCCCCATCCCGCGGCAGATGTTGCCGGAGATAAGCCCTGTCTCCCGGGCGAGCGCTCCGCCTGCCGGGCCAGCCTGAGCTGCTCCTGCGCCCTGGGAGAGGCGCCGGCCCCCTCCCGAGCTGGCCCCTCTTTGCCGGCAGGGCCGCTGCAAACGCCCGGTGCAGCCCGCGGGTGGCCACACGGGCTCGCCCAACTTTCCGAAGGCCGGCCCGGCTGGCGGGGCCAGCTGCGCGCTGACCTCGGCTTGCCCTCCGCTCGCTCCCCACCCAGGAGTCCCCGGGGCTCGGGGGCGCCCCTGGCGGCTACCTGAGTCCTGGGTCCGGGCAGGTTTCAGCACCGGCGGCCGGCGGACAGCTCCCAGCGCCTCTACCCCGGAGCGTCTCAGCAGCGCCACGCACGGTACCCCTGCGCCCTGGCAGAAGCCACGAGCCGCAGCCCCGGGCAGAGGGGATCGCCCCCCTCGCCAGCAGCTAACAGGGCCCCCCAGTTCCGGAGGCCGTGGAGTATAAAGAACTGGGTATAAATCCGCTGCCTGCAGCTCTCCTCTTGCTCCCACACCCCCAGCTCCGAGGCTGTCCCCGCTCCGCCTAGCTCCTAGCCGGAGTTAGGTTTCTCCCTCCCCTCGGTGAAGCCAATGGTTCCGCCTGCGTCTCCCTGCACTTTAGTCAGCCTTAAAGCAGCTCCCTGAGGCCTCGCCCCTAGGAAGGTTAATGCAACTGTTGCCTTCAGCAAGGTCTGGTGATCCGGAGCTAAGTGCGATCCGGCGCCCGGTGCTGGCAGGGGGGAGTTGTAGCCCTTTGGAGGGGGAAGCTCGCAAGGCTTCGCAGGGCTCACTGTCTGCCGGCAGAGAAGGGAAGAGTTTTGCAACCCTGGCTAAAGTGTGTGTGTGTGTGTGTGTGAGCGCGCTGGGGGGGGGGGCGGGTGGATAATAGCGATATGCCCAAATGTTGCTTAACAGCCGCTTGAAATCTTCCTGACAGGTTAACTTGTGCTCAGATAAAGCTGTTTACTGATCGCTTTGGAACTTGTCGAAAATGACTAATGACCTGACGGTTACTATTCCTGAGAGAATGCAACTCGGCGCTTGTTAGTCCCGCAGATCCGGAGGGCTTTGCTTGGGTTTTCACATTCGGCTTTCTCGGCGTGTTTGCGTGTGCGTGTTTTATCAATAGATTTCTTTAAATCACACGTTGCTAATTTGCTTCTGAGTTGGCGGCGCTCTGCTCTAACTCGCCACGTGTCCTCTTTAAAACGAATTCTATTTTTGCAGCCAAAAACGTGCCACACATATAGTTTTACTTAAACGAACAAGCACGGGGAGGTGTGTGTGTGGGGGGGGGGGGACGACAACGAGGAACTCTCTCACAAATGTGGGCTTGGATTTTAATCTCCTCTTATCCCCGGTCCAACAATATGTGACTCTAATTGAAATGAGGACTGCAGAGGGTTCTAACCTTGTTAAAGAAAAACGTTACTATTAAACCTAAATGCTCGTCTCTTCTTGGCATCTCGTCCTCTCTCCCCCCAAAGATGCCCCTGGATTGGCTAAGTTTTAAAATAATACTAAAAGCCAGGCTTGGACAGATGGACAGTCCATCTCTTTGATTAGTCTCCAGTGGGTTTTCTCCTCTATTAGATTGTGTGGCTTCAGGTTGTAAAAGAGATGCCGTTGCTATCCGATGAATGCATTGCGGCTTTAATTATAATGACAGATGTTGCTGCAAAGTTCCATCTCGGTAACAGAATTAATGATAAACACAGAGGGCCAAGTAGCTTGCCAATCAGGGAGCTCATTGTTAAGCCGGAACCAGAGTTGCCAAATAATTTTCAGGATGCATTTTAATGAAGTCAGGCCAGTCCCCCCTTAGCCCAGTGCCCAGAACCCACCTCAGCGTGAACTGGATCTTTAGACTGCCCCCCCACACACACACACACCCTCTCTTAGTCTGGGCTCTAGGAGAATACTGGACAGGCGATGCACACGGATGGACCCTTGAAATCTCTTCCAGTCTATTTAAAATCTGTTGCTTTACAGCTTGATAGCCCCAGAGTTGCTGTACTTGATGCAATAAACGAGTCATGTCGGTCCTGCTCTGGGTTTATTTAAAGCGTGTGTTTCCTTGTGTGCGGTGAAGGCCGTCGGTCCCTGGTCGGCCTCGCTGCTCCTGGGAGCTGTGGGGAGAGATCGCTGGTACTGTTACTCTCCTTCACACTCGGTTTCACTGGAACAACACCCAGTCTTCACTTCGGGGCTGCCTTCGGTTTAATAACGCCTTCAATCCTCGGCAGAAATAGAACCGGCTGACTCGCAGGTTGCTGTTTTCCTCCCTCTGGAAATGTCAGCTTCTCTGCGAACAACTTGCCACCTGCTCCCGCGAGGCGCAGGGAAGCGACGTCTATGCACGGATTCAAATCCAGCCCTTTCACGTAGAAACCCTCTCCCCAGCCCGCATCCAGTTCACTCCCGCCCTGGCCGGGGCTGTATCCCCGGCTGCTCCAGCTCCTGTGGCTGGGCCATTTCGCAGCTGATGGGGCAGTTACGGTCCTTCTGGCCGCTCCGCGTCCCCCTTCTCCGGAAGGAATCGCTGGGAGAGCCGCATTCGCTGCTGTCCACAGTCCTTGCTGGCTGCGCGCGTCGCTTACCCCTTCCCCGGCCCTGCCTTCTCCTTCCAGCCTGATTATCAGCCGGCCTCGCGTTAACCAAACTTTGCATGCGCTCCCTTTGCGCTCTCCCCAGGGGCAGAGCCCCGCAGCAGCGCTCCGGGCGACTAACTTTACCGGTCTGGCTAAATAACCGGACGGCTCCTGTCTCCGGCGCCCTGGGTGCTGCCGGGGGGGCTCCTTGGGGCCGAAGTGTTTGTTACGTGCGCCCTGTTGAACTGGTGTGTCACACTCGGGAGTAGGACTCGGGAGTTAATGACAAAGAATCATGAACTTCTCCCGTTCCGAAACGCAGTTCGGCAGCGCGCTGCGCGCTGATCCCCTCTGGCTCCGCTGCGACGCCGAGCTGTCAGCGTAGCTGCGACCACTGACCTTCCAAACTACGCCACTGCCCCTTACCGCCTCCTATTAGCCTGGGCTTTCTCCCCGGGCCTACAACACACCCAATTCCACCTGCGAGAGAATCTCTCTCTTCCAAAACCGTCGCTCCGTGGCAGGGAGCTTTGGATTTGGAGTGTCAAAGATGATCCAGTCTGTTCTTTCTCTTGCAATGTGAGACTTTTCAAATTGCCAGAGGTTTCCCTCCCTTTCTCAGAGCCTTGGGCCCCCTCTCACCAATCAGCCTGACCCAAAGTTTTTAAAGCCTATCAGTCACGCCCAGTTCCCTAAAGACCCGAGCCCAAGCTCTGGCATACAGTGATGTCACTGAACACACAGACTTTTCGGTTGTGGTGATGTCACTGAATACACCGGTTCTGCTGTTGTAGTCACTTTCCTAGGAGGGTTAGACAGCATCCAGATCTGGGTCCCCATCTCCTTCCATCGTCCATCTCTCTCCAGCTCGGCTTGGTATTTTGCTCCTGATTAAACTCCGTATCAATTACTCGCTCTCATTCGAGTTCTGAGGGCATCACTCCTGCATTAGCCACACGGGCTCAATCGCTTTTCCTAATGTATCTTCGAGAAGCATGCGAGCCCCCAGCCCAGGGGCTCAGCTGTGTTACTCCCAGCTGGACGGCTTTCCTTCTCTTGACTTCCACGCATAAAAGGGTGCTTTTGTCAGGTTTTCAATTTTTGCTATCAACAGGCTTGCTCAGCGGGGAGAAGGTATAAACAACAACTCAGATGACAGTGACCTTTTAACTCACTCTCCATTAGAGTCCACTTTACTTGCCCTTTCTGTAATTACGGTCCTCGAGATTCAAGCAGAAGGCACCTTCTCTCCGCACCAGGGCCAACCTCCTTCTGTTAGTTTGATGCATTTCATTGCCAGTTTGCACTGTATTAAACATTTAGAAGTTTGCCTGGTGAATAAAGAGATCATTAATATAAATTGATTCCAGTGTTTCAAAGAGGGTGCCACCGTATATACAAATGACATCTATTAAGGGAGCCGTAGAGTGAGCAGTCGGTGCCTGGCGAGGTGAATTTCGAATTATTGCAGAATGTTCCCAAATTAACGGTTTGTTGCTCTGAAGTCTCCGGCAGCGCCAAAACGCAGACGCCGTAAAGGAGGGTGGGCGGAATCAGGACGCCTGGAGGGGATTGCAGGCGGCCGTCTTGGTTTAGAGGTTCCTCAGATCACTTTACAATTACTGTATAGATAATCAGGCAGCTTTTTATCTCGCTCCCACAAACTTAGGAGGAAGCTGCATGCCCAGGGTAGCGGATGCTGCTGCGCTTGCTGACCCAGGTCTGGCTAGGTCTGCAGGGAAAGCGGAGTTCACCTGACCCCCTATGCCCCCAAGCCACACACAGAGAGCAACAGAGGCTTCCAGTGCAATACTTGGGGCGCGGCGCTGGGAGAAGAGCCTGTATCAGGAAGCGAGGGGAAGAAAAGACAAGGGGCATATTAGTCGAACGGGCCTGCCGCGTTGGCTTGTCTTTATAGCCGCATCCAGTGGATTTCCAAAGGCAGGGACCGCAGCCAAGAAGCGTAACATAAACGAGGTGACAAGGCACGGCCCACAAATCCCTGCGTTTAGTGAGAATCCGACAGGATACAACACTTTCCAGACTTTGCAGGGAAAGGCCAAAGGCTGGGAATCAGGGAGCCAGGTGCAAACAGACAGGGGTCCCAACCAGGCAGACACTTTACAGCTTTGTCTCTCCCACACGATACTGGCTGCACATCCCTGTCCCCTTCTTCCCCCTCCACACCCACTCACCCCCCCCCCGGAGTTGAACCTGGAAATGATCTTGCTTGGACCCTTTACTTTCTGCCCGGCCGCTCAAAGTCCTGCAAGAAACTCTGGTTGCGGGCACTGAGCGCTGTGTAAGTAGGGGACTAGGGTAACAGCTGCTTTGCCTTTGCGCCTGGAACAGGGACGAGGGGTGTGAACCCATCGCGGTGCCTGTGCAGATCTGGAGTAGGAAGCCTAGTGATTGTTGTCCCCCTGCCCCCCGGTTTGCAGTGCAGTTCTTCTGCGGGCTGTCCTTCCTCCGGCTCGCCCTCTCCCCCATGCACCAGGATTTATCTCCATTCGCGGTCTCTCGGATTGAGTCAGCTCCTTTGTATGCCGCTTGAATTGGCCAGCTGCTTTGTAGAGAGAGGCTGAGATCGTGCTGTGGGTACAGAGAAAGAGAAAAATCAAAGCCTGGGATGAAAACGGGACAGGAAGCGGGAGCTCGGGGAGGAAAACAAAGAGTGAAGAGAGAGGGAAGGGGAGCTCCCTGGGGAGCTGGCTGGCGAGCCGGCCAGATGGCTCCCGAAGCAGAGAAAGGGGCTGCAAAGGAGGGTCTCCCTCCCTAGCCCAGATGCAGACTGACAGACCCACTACATCATGGGGGTAGTTGGGGACGCGGGTAAGGCCCGCCAGGAGGGGTCTGTGTGTGTGTGTGTGTGTGTGTTATCCACTTCTTAACACGGAGCGATCGGGAGCGGACAATGACACGTGGAGGATGCAGCTAGCAGCAGCCAGGTGTGGGGAAGGCAGAGGCAAGTCCGGGTTAGGGCGACCACGGTGATGGGCGCGGTATAAAGAAACTAGAGAGATGGACAGCGAAGGATGAGGACATGACAGGGGCTTATCAGCTGGGGAGAGAATCTGCTCCCCAGCTGGCCCTTGTGCTGCAGACACTCCCCCCTACCCCAAATCCTTCCCAGGTCTAGAGGGACAGGTCCCCGCTGGCTAATGCCCCCCGGGGTAGCCTCCATACCCAGCATCCCGGCCTCTGCTGGCCTCCCCTCCCCCATTTCCAGGGGCTCATCCTTGCTCCCTGGCCGGCGTGTCCCCAGCTCTCCGGCGCGGGGCTGCGAGCGCGCGCTTCATTCTAATGAGAGAGCCGCTGGGAATGGGCGAGGCCTCACTCGCTCTGCCTCCCCGAGGCAGGGGCCGGCCGCGGGATCGATGGGAACGCGCTGGGTGAATGGATCTCCATAAAGAGCCCCGCGCGGCGGTTAGAGAGCGGAGGAGGAAGAGCTGGCAGCAAACCCGGGCTGGCGGGGCGCGCAGGTAAGGAGACGGCTCCGGGGCGGGTAACTCCTGCTTCCAGCGCAGGGCCCGTTCCACCCCGGGGCAGCTCCTCGCACAAACCCGGGGGGAAGGGAGGCGAAGGCAAAAGGTGTGTGGGGGGGGGGGGTCCCAGGGGCTGTGTGGGGCTCCACAGCTGTGGGTGGATATTGGCCAGACCTTCCAAAGCCCCGAGCTTGCAGCGGGTTTGCATTGCTCCCCACAGGGCGGTGCAAAGCCAGGCCCTACAGAGGTGGGGGTGGGGTTTCACCCTTCAAACTGTGGAATTGCAAAAACTTCCCAGGAAGTTTCTCCACTGGCTCCCTTCTCCCTGCAGCCTCCCTTTCCCTCGTGGCCTTTCGGTGCGGGGGGGGCGGCTTTGTGTAAGCTAGAAAGACAAAGCAGGGGGAGTAGAAGTGGACGAGCAGGGAGGCTAGTAGCTTTAACTCTCCAAGGGCGGAACAATCTCTTTCTACCCGCGCTGCATTGAAGTGGCTTTGCAGGGTGCACGGTCTATGCGTGTCTAGACCGATAGTTATTTGAATGCTATGTGCCGGGCACGGACCGAGCCTTTCTCAGCGGCGTCACCTTTCAGGCACCCGGGCAGTGCCAGCAGGGCAAGAAGTCTCCCCCTGCCTGGCAGGGCAAAGCACCGGGAGAGAGACACGCAGTCAGGGAGCAGGGCTCCCTGTGGAGGAGGACGTGCAGGGCTGTCCTCACTCACAGAGATAGTTCCCACAGGGGTGCAAGTCCCTGGGCTTGCTTGGGAGCTGGTGCTGCTTTCCCCAGCGGCGCTCAGATCTGGGGGCAGCCTTCCCTCCTTCTGACACGTGAGCGGGGCCCCACGATGGATTCTCAGTAATAATCCAGGGGGGTTATGGGGAGCAGGCTTCCCGGCGCGTGTCTGCTGATGTTTGCACCCTTGGCTACACAAAGCCGAAGGGACAAGTCGCTGGAGCTTTAACACGAAACCATAAGCAGGCAGCGCATTCCCTTCTGAAGGGGAAACCATTTGTACTAATCTTAAATGCGAAATCCAAGAAAAGAGCTCCGAAGGCTTTCCCCAGAGGCACCGGTTTGGGCTTGTAGCTCGCTGCATCTTCATTACACTCCAGGGTGCAGATTTGCGGGTCCCTGGGCTTGCAGCGCAAAGGCTGGGGAGAGCTGGAGGAAAGGCGCTTATTCCTCGCCTGGCTGCAGGCCGGCGTTTGGGAGCAGGGTCCCCCGGCTGTCTCCTTTCTGAAGGCTCGAGAGCGCTAATTTGTAGGGTTAGGGGGCTGGGATCGCTGGGCGGCCAGGAAGCAGAAAGAGGAAGCCCTTGGTCACTGGGTTCCGGACCCTGCAGGGACTTAGCGAGCCGGCTGCTGCCTGCCCAGCGAAGTTTGGTGGATGAGTGGGAGACCCCAGGGCCAGGCCCCAGCGGCCAGGCGGATCTGGCTAAGGGGATGGAAAGGTCTCTCTCCCTAACCCCAGGCGGATGGTACCTTCTTTGGGAGGCCTGTCGTCGGCCTTGGCGAGACAGCAGCTCCCCGACGGCTCCCTCCAGCCTCCAGCTCGCCCCTGCCATCTGCAGAGTGGAGCCAGGGCCCTGGGCACCCGCACTGGATGTTTACCCCGCCAGCCCCCCGTTGGCAGCCACGTCCCCCCAAGCAAGAATAGGCTGGCAGCAATGGATCAGTGTGATTTTTGCCAGGCCCAGTCTGCAGCCTGCACTGTGAGCCGGCGCCTCGCGAGCCCGCTGCTGTACCTGGGGAGAACTCCGGGAGCCGGGGAAGGTTGTAACGCGCGTCCCGCGGGGCTGCCCAGCAGCGCTGCCTTAGGAGCCGGCTTTCCCCGCCTCCCCCGGGCTCCCTCCCTCGGCTTCTCTCTCCTTCTCTGCAGCCCGTGGTCCTCGCAGCAGCGTTTGGTTTGCACGTCCTGGCTTCGGTAGCCACAGACACTGGTGTGCCTCAGGCACGCTCGCCGACTGTCTGACGCTCCGACACACCGTGACATGGACACCCACACCTGGACTCGCACACCCCGACACCCCGACTCTCTCACTCACACACCGTGACATTGACACCCACACCTGGACTCGCACACCCCGACACCCCGACTCTCTCACTCACACACGGTGACATTGACACCCACACCTGGACTCACACACCCGGACACCCCGACACCCCAACTCTCTCACTCACACACTGTGACATTGACACCCACACCTGGACTCACACACCCGGACACCCCGACTCCCTCACTCACACACGGTGACATTGACACACACACACCTGGACTCGCACACCCCGACACCCCGACTCTCTCACTCACACACCGTGACATTGACACCCACACCTGGACTCGCACACCCCGACACCCCGACTCTCTCACTCACACACGGTGACATTGACACCCACACCTGGACTCACACACCCGGACACCCCGACACCCCAACTCTCTCACTCACACACTGTGACATTGACACCCACACCTGGACTCACACACCCGGACACCCCGACTCCCTCACTCACACACGGTGACATTGACACACACACACCTGGACTCGCACACCCCGACACCCCGACTCTCTCACTCACACACCGTGACATGGACACCCACACCTGGACTCACACACCCGGACACCCCGACACCCCGACTCTCTCACTCACACACGGTGACATTGACACACACACACCTGGACTCGCACACCCCGACACCCCGACTCTCTCACTCACACACCGTGACATTGACACCCACACCTGGACTCGCACACCCCGACATCCCGACTCTCTCACTCACACACGGTGACATTGACACCCACACCTGGACTCGCACACCCGACACCCCGACTCTCTCACTCACACACCGTGACACTGACACCCACACCTGGACTTGCACACCCTGACACCCCGACTCTCTCACTCACACATGGTGACACTGACACACACACCTGGACTCGCACACCCCGACTCTCTCACTCACACACCGTGACATGGACACCCACACCTGGACTCACACACCCGGACACCCCGACACCCCGACTCTCTCACTCACACACTGTGACATTGACACCCACACCTGGACTCGCACACCCCGACACCCCGACTCTCTCACTCACACATGGTGACATTGACACCCACACCTGGACTCACACACCCGGACACCCCGACACCCCGACTCTCTCACTCACACACTGTGACATTGACACCCACACCTGGACTTGCACACCCCGACATCCCGACTCTCTCACTCACACACCGTGACATTGACACACACACACCTGGACTCGCACACACTGTCACCGTGACACCCCGACTCCCCGACTCTCTCACTCACACACCATGACATTGACACCCACACCTCGACTCTCACACCCTGACACCCCATCACCCCGACACACTCACTCACACACCGTGACACTGACACACACACCTGGACTCGCACACCCCGACACTCTGACACCCCGACTCTCTCACTCACACATGGTGACACTGACACACACACCTGGACTCGCACACCCCGACTCTCTCACTCACACATGGTGACACTGACACACACACCTGGACTCGCACACCCCGACTCTCTCACTCACACACCGTGACATGGACACCCACACCTGGACTCACACACCCGGACACCCCGACACCCCGACTCTCTCACTCACACACTGTGACATTGACACCCACACCTGGACTCGCACACCCCGACACCCCAACTCTCTCACTCACACACGGTGACATTGACACCCACACCTGGACTCACACACCCGGACACCCCGACACCCCGACTCTCTCACTCACACACTGTGACATTGACACCCACACCTGGACTCACACACCCGGACACCCCGACTCCCTCACTCACACACGGTGACATTGACACACACACACCTGGACTCGCACACCCCGACACCCCGACTCTCTCACTCACACACCGTGACATGGACACCCACACCTGGACTCACACACCCGGACACCCCGACACCCCGACTCTCTCACTCACACACGGTGACATTGACACACACACACCTGGACTCGCACACCCCGACACCCCGACTCTCTCACTCACACACCGTGACATTGACACCCACACCTGGACTCGCACACCCCGACACCCCGACTCTCTCACTCACACACCGTGACATTGACACCCACACCTGGACTCACACACCCGGACACCCCGACTCCCTCACTCACACACGGTGACATTGACACACACACACCTGGACTCGCACACCCCGACACCCCGACTCTCTCACTCACACACCGTGACATGGACACCCACACCTGGACTCACACACCCGGACACCCCGACACCCCGACTCTCTCACTCACACACGGTGACATTGACACACACACACCTGGACTCGCACACCCCGACACCCCGACTCTCTCACTCACACACGGTGACATTGACACACACACACCTGGACTCGCACACCCCAACACCCCGACTCTCTCACTCACACACGGTGACATTGACACACACACACCTGGACTCGCACACCCCGACACCCCGACTCTCTCACTCACACACCGTGACATTGACACACACATACCTGGACTCGCACACCCCGACACCCCGACTCTCTCACTCACACACCGTGACATTGACACCCACACCTGGACTCGGACACCCCGACACCCCGACTCTCTCACTCACACACGGTGACATTGACACACACATACCTGGACTCGCACACCCTGACACCCCGACTCTCTCACTCACACATGGTGACACTGACACACACACCTGGACTCTCGCACACCCCGACACCCCGACTCTCTCACTCACACACGGTGACATTGACACCCACACCTGGACTTGCACACCCCGACATCCCGACTCTCTCACTCACACACCGTGACATTGACACACACACACCTGGACTCGCACACACCGTCACCGTGACACCCCGACTCCCCGACTCTCTCACTCACACACCATGACATTGACACCCACACCTCGACTCTCACACCCTGACACCCCATCACCCCGACACGCTCACTCACACACCGTGACACTGACACACACACCTGGACTCGCACACCCCGACACTCTGACACCCCGACTCTCTCACTCACACACCGTGACACTGACACACGCACCTGGACTCTCACACACCGTCACACCGACACCCCGACTCTCTCACTCACACACTGTGACACTGACACACACATCTGGACTTGCACACCCCGACACCCCGACTCTCTCACTCACACACTGTGACACTGACACACACACCTGGACTCGCACACCCCGACTCTCTCACTCACACACCGTGACACTGACACACGCACCTGGACTCTCACACACCATCACACCGACACCCCGACTCTCTCACTCACACACTGTGACACTGACACACACACCTGGACTCTCACACACTGTCACACTGACACCCCGACTCTCTCACTCACACACCATGACACTGACACACACACCTGGACTCGCACACCCCGACATCCCGAGTCTCTCACTCACACACCGTGACACTGACACACACACCTGGACTTGCACACCCTGACACCCCGACTCTCTCACTCACACACCGTGACACTGACACACACACCTGGACTCGCACACACCGTCACCCCAACTCTCTCACTCACACACGGTGACACTGACACACACACCTGGACTCGCACACACCGTCACACCAACTCTCTCACTCACACACGGTGACACTGACACACACACCTGGACTCGCACACCCCGACACCCCGACTCTCTCACTCACACACCGTGACACTGACACACACACCTGGACTTGCACACCCCGACACCCCGACTCTCTCACTCACACACAGTGACACTGACACACACACCTGGACTCTCACACACCGTCACCCCGACACCCCGATTCTCTCACTCACACACGGTGACACTGACACACACACCTGGACTCTCACACACCGTCACCCCGACTCTCTCACTCACACACTGTGACACTGACACGCACACCTGGACTCTCTCACACTGTACCACTGACACACGCCGATTCTCTCACAACCCAACACAACGTGACATTGGTACACACACCCAGGCTCACACACTCCAGCACACCTTCACACGGACACACCCACACGGACTCCCTTACACTCACACACCGTGACACGGACACACCACCCCTACTCTCTCACACTCCAAAACAACGTGACACTGGCACACACAACCCGACTGTCTCACACTCAAACACCCCGTAACACTGAAATACACACTCCTACCCCTCTGTGTAACCACGGAGCCTTTTAAAGTAACAGGAATGCGTGAGAAGGGGTCACCTTCCCCTTCCAGTCACACCTTCGGGGCCCTCCAGCTGCTATTTCTCCAGCCAGAGCCCCGGGCTGAGGCTGCAGCAGTCAACCCGCAGGAGCTCAGTGAGCACCGCTGCTTGCTGGTGAGAAGCTTCCTGCCCTTCCCTCAGTGAGGTGCCCTGAGAAGGGATTGCTAATGCTCCTCTGATTGGCTTCATTCTCCACTCAGAGCAGTCACTGAATTACGACTTGATTTTTTTCCACCTTTGAGTCCCGGCCAGATTAGATTATGGATTTGGTTGATTTCATGCAACTGGGGGAGGGAGGAGTTAGAGAGAGAGAGAACAGGATCCCCTGGAGGGGAGAGGAATCGCATCTAGATAAGAGCTTGTTCTCCATGTCTGCTTAACGCAATCCTGTTTGATCATCAGGCAGCACAAGATCTAACACCTCACCAGGAAGGATTAAGTAGGAAAGGTCAGGCTCCGTGTTCCTTTGATGTGTGAGGCCTATTATTCTGAATGTTGGGGATTATTTGTTTGTTCCCTAGTCCAAGCAGAAATAAACACTCACACAAGAACCCCTATGGTCACTGTTCCAGAGATTTGTATAATCTAAATCTGGATGTGATACTGCAGTGTAGGGAGGGGAACAAAGCAGCATCAATAAAGTCTTGTCTGTCTCTGGGCTGTAGGGTTGGGTGGCCAGCAATCCGTGCAGCTGCGTCAGTGCAAACTCCTGGGGGGGAGGTGTCTTTTTTTAAAAGTCTCTTTTAAAATCTCTCTGCTCCACCATGATGTGCACTAGCCTTTGCTGGCCACCAGCTACTGAATTGAGGCTAATCCCAAAGACGGGCAAGGTCTGGGATTAGGGGGTTACCCAGCAAAGGCTAATCAGGGCACAACATGCTGGAACAAAGAGACTTAAAATATTAAATATAATAGAAATGTCTTAGTAGAACCATTTTTGGTACGTGTCCTGGCATTGAAATGAGAGGATAATGGTCTGATGTGTCAGCTCAGGAAGGCTGCTCCATGTGGAGTGAAGGAAATCCCATTGATTGGGCCTGTGTGAAAAGCAGACAAATAGGGTGTTCTGGGTAGCATCCCTGGTGGAATATAGGGAATGAGTAGACTATGCAGTCAGAGAGAAATTCAGAGAAGTGGGGAGAGGCAAGAGTAGATAGGGCTTTGAGGGCAAGGACAAAAAGGTTGAATTTGCAATGGAGAAGGAGAAGCCAGTGTAGGGATTCAATGGTGTGTGTATGTGACATGGACTGAGAGGCCAGGTCCATCATCCTGGAGACTGGATATTGTGCAGAGTGGAAGGGGGAAGGGGAGGAAATTCCTGTGACCAAAGCAGGAGATGAGTTTTAGCTATCTGAACAGAAAGAAGAGGTTTTGATGGAAGAAGTAGCAGGACTTGGACACCACCCTATGGGAGGAATGAACTAGAGGGAGTCTGAGCTGACCACGGGGTTCAGAACCTGAGTGACAGGGGTAGCAGAGGTGTGATCAGCAGTGACAGAGCACAAAGTGTGGGGGTCGGAAGGGGAAAAACTGGGAGTTCAGGGTTGGCTACATCAAGTGTGAGCTGACGGTGCAACTCCCAGAAGGAGATGTCAGGGGGAGAATGAAAGAGCAAGGTAGGCTTGGGAGTCATCCGCTTTGCGATGGTCATTAGATATGTGTGTGAACAGATGAGCTCACCCAGGAAAAGGGTGGTGAGGGGGAAGAGAAGTCTAAGAGCAGAGTCTGGCAGAACTGCCACTGAAAGCAGCAGCAGGAGGAGGAGGACGACCCACCAAAAAGACAGTGAAGGGCCATGGAGAGGTAGGGGAGAGACAGAGGAGCAGAGCTGTGGGAAACTAAGGCAGGGCAAGAGGTCAAGCATGACCAACAGTGTTAACAACAGCTAGGAATCAAGGAGAATGCCAGCGCACTGACCCTGAGACTTAGCCAGGAAGAGAGCATTGCACATCTTGGTGGGAGCAGTTTCAGAGGAGTGGATAGGGTGTGAGCTAGGATGGAGTAGGGGGGAAGATGGGCGCTCATTGGGTGTGTGTGGAAGCGAATGTGTGGGCAGCACCTAGCACAATGGGGTCCTGCTCCATGACTGAGGCCCCATGCTATTGTAACACAAATAAAGAGAAGAAAGGAAATGGATGGTAGCTGGAGCGGAAAGGGAGGGACCAAGGGTTAGCCTTTTGAGGTTGGAGACACTGGAATATGCATATTATGGTGTGGGGAAGAAGCCAGAAGGGAGTGAGAGGTTAAGTGGGGCAAGGAGGAGTGAGTGGAGCAGTGAGGTCAGGAGAAAACAGGGGCAGGTGAAGGAAATGGAGATAGAGTATCCATGTCAATCTGCATATAAAAAAATCTACCAAATCAGCTGGAGGTTCTCAATCTGCCATTTCAGTTTAGCCTGGCTAAGACAACACCGTCTGTAATACCCTTCTGGCATGATCCCCAACATGGGCGTTAAATGTAAAACTCAAGAGGATACAGCAGCCTGAAAAAATATTCTGAAAGCCATTTGTGGAAATGAAATCACGGCGAGCCACATTTGTCAGAGTAGCTCCTCTCTTCAACGAGGCAGAATGGTATTTCTAGCTTTGGATAGCATCAGGGAAAAACTGAAGACAGAGGTGTAAAAAGAGATGGACAATCTGAAAGGCTGGTGACCAAGGGAGAAGTTGTCCTGGCACAGACCAGAGTGACCCCCTGAAGAATATGCATTTGATAGGCCGAATCCTGCAGCCTTTACTCATGTGAATAGTCCCTGTTGCACACCATGAATATTCCTACTGACGGCAATCGGACTAACATGGTGGTAAGGGCTGTAGGACCTATAACTAATGCTTTACAGAACACAATACACACACGCAACGTTTTAAATACACTATAGATTTGTCCAGTGTTCATAATAACACTTAGTAAGCAAAGCTTCAGCAAGTATAAATCAACGTAGCGCTATTGAATTCAATACAATTATGCCAATTTACACATGCTGAGGATCAGGTACGGCCCAATACATTTGAAAAATATTTACATAGTTTGCATCATTTTATAGCATTTAAATCTAGTAGTTGGACAAGTGTAATCTTTTGTAGCTACGTCATTTTAAAAATCAATGGTAATAAGTATATGGAAATGTATGTGATGTACTGTATTGGCTTCTATCCGCTTTTAAGTTTATTACAGTACATGCATAGATTTCTTGTGCCAAATTCATTCATTCATCCAATTAAATTGAGTTAAACCATGGGCATATTTGGCACCTTGTTTCTCTCTATACCTTTGTAAAATGGGCAGGTGGCAATAATAAAATTTTACACTTGATGGCATCGTTCATGGCAAAGGTTCCCAATATCCTTTTATAAATTATGTTCATAAATTGGTATAGTATATGTGTATATTCATGTACATAACAGTAGGATGCATTGGCATTGTCTATGTATTTTGTCATATACATTGTGTGTGTGTGTGTGCACATATATAAATAATACATTATTTTGCTTATGCCACATTACCTGGCAAGTGGAGGACGTTTTAAACAATTTTAATTGGCACTCTCCTCCTCCGGAGCATGGTGTATTTTAGTTACCATGAGTCCAACTCCAAAGTACTCAGAGACAGGTAATACATGTGAAGTCCCTGCTTAAATAGCTTCAAGCAGTTTTTCTAGGCCTAAAAATGTCACACATGCAAAGACTGCTATCTCTGGACCTTCCAAGGGTAGAAGCAACTGTTGTGTGGGCTGTTGGGTAGCTAGGAATCTCCCATTAATGTCCTAGAAATAGGAACCTTAAGCCACTGGAGAGTCCCAAGACACTGGTCCTTGAACTGCTCTAGTTCAGACTTGGATATTACCTGTTCTGGGCCCAGAGCCAGAGTTCTGGGGGATGAGTCACATTTTTTGCAGGAAGGGGGTGGAGAAAGGAAATACATTTGTGGTAATATGATTTATTGTTTTAAAAATGAAGCATCTGAAGCTGTTCAGACGTCTCGATTCTTCGAATAAGTCCTGCGGCGCTAGGTTAGTTGGCCTAGTGTTGCAAGGCAGTTGAAGGCACATACTAAACTAATTTATTACACAGCTCAGTAATTTATCACATGGAAGAGATGTCCACATATGGGGTGTGTGTAATTGCGGAGAGAGGATATAGATATAGAGGATAAATTTTAAAAAATGGTGAGTGACAAAAACATAAATATATCTTGGGATTCTGGTGACATTAAAATAAATTGTGAGTTGTAAACCGTGAAAGAGGTGTGATGTCAAAGGAGAACCCTATAATGTATTTATATCCATGGTCCGGATTTGCTGGGATTTTTTTTATAAAAATGCATTAATTCAATTACACATTTTAAATTAATGTTTGCTCAAATTAGAGCAACACCATCAACTTACTTTTACTGCCTTTTTATATTTATTTTGCTTGGCTTGTGGATTTTGTTTCCAGTTTTTCTCCTTGCTTCATGAGACTCGTAATACACAGCTGTGATGTGCAAAACATGAACTGCCATTTCTCTGATAATATCTGAGTGATGTGTTATGAATATTTCTATGCTAGCAGGCTATCCAGCATGAAGCAAAGCCAGTCATTAGAGAGACAGCCCAGTCTTCCAAGATTCTGAATGTCTCCTACTTAGTGGCCTTAACTCCCTCAGAGCTCAATAAGAGACAAGGATGCGCTGCAGCTCCCAGGAGCCACTCAGCACTTTGTAGGATTGGGCTCTGAGAGCATGAGGCACAGAGAGATCAAATCCTGTGGGCCAGATTCTCAGCTAGAGAGATTTTCATGTGCTGTTTTTTTTTTTCTCTAGTATACCCTACCCCTTTGTTATTGATGAAGACCGCTTGCAAGTTATAAGTTTGGGCCACATTTTTGGCTGTAACCTCCAGTTCTGCACTTTACATGTGCAAGACAAGAGGGATATTTGTGACTCGCTGGTGCAGATTTGGAGACCAACTGAAAATCGGCCTAGTTGTTGCTCCATTAAAAAGCAAAGCCCTGTGCAATGTCACTGACTCTGGCTCTCCTGACGCCGACGTTCAGCTACTCACAAAGGTGTCTCAAAGCGGTTTGCTTCACTATCAAAACCTTTGGTTCCTACTTCATCCATAAATGTGTTTCTCTCTCTCTCCATCACTGTCACCTGAAGCTTTTTGAGTCTTGAAAAAAAGAGTGGGAGAAAAGAACAGTGCATTGTGCATACATAATATACTGTAGCTCATTTCTGTTGTGATATTTATCTCCACTTGGGAGGAGAGCAGGGATAACTCATGAGTACCTACATCACTCAGGAATTATCCCTTACCCACTCGATCCTGAAGAAAAAATGCCCCCCAGAGACTTGCTATTATAGTTTTGCTTTATATATCCCTCCTATGAGGAAAAATAGCTTGAGATAGCTATATATCTGGTATACATGCAACATAGCCATATAAATGTTCTCTCTGCACTTACACAATTCAGCTGTCAGAAGATTGCGCCTCTCTTCCTGATCATCTTTTGTATTCTCCCCCATCTCCTCCTTTTCACATCCTTCCTCTGGTGTTTGCCCCCCATATTCTTCCTCCAATTCGGTGTCAGGAAAGAAAGGCCGTCTCCAAAGACCACCACAGCCTGTTGCTGGTAGAAACTCGCAGCAGCAGTGACTCAGCTGACTTTAGGGTGAGTGAATTTCAAATCATTAAACTCCAGAGTCAGCTTTCCAATATGGCAAGTTGAAATTCAAATCTATAATAAGTATAGTGAAGAGCTGGAACTGACCAGCACTGAGTTGGGGGATCCCTCTTGGGGCCCACACTATACACAAATGTTGTGGTGACCCTCCCTCGTGAAGATGTAGTTTTGGCAACTTTCCTGTACATATGGGGAAACAGGCCTCCAGTGAAGTTGGGGGGCAGGTGTGATTTACCAAGCCCTTGTCTAGAATAATAACTTCCAAGTTTATAAAGCCTTCTATCTGACGATCTGAAACCACTTTAATTAATCAACTTATTAATTAATGTAAAGAAAACCTTACAACACCCTTGTGAGGTAGATAATTGCTGTTATCCTCATTTTACAGATGGAGATAACCTCTGTGTATCTAAGCTAAGGCCAACAATTTCAGGCTAGGTGCCCAAATTAAGATGCTTGACTGGGGCTCGATTGTTTCTTTCTTTCTTAAGGTGTGCTGATTTCAGTAGCTGTGGCTGCTCAGTATGTCCCAAAGTCTCTCAAATTGGGCATTCCAACATTTAGGTACCCCAAAATAGCAGAGACCTTTGAAGATTTATGTCTAAGGGACTTGACCAAGGTCTCACAGCAAGTCTGTGGCAGGACCAAGTCTAGAATCAAGGTCTCTAGACTCCCAGTCCTGTGCTTTAACCAGCAATCCATTTCCCTGCCAGCTAACATAAACTGTTGAAATTCCATATGTCCTATGCTGTAAGTGTCATAATCTTTATTCACCCACCTTTACCATTACAAAAAGTTTCCACAAACAGAATCTGGCTCCTAGCCCTGTATTCCTCAAAGCTCCAAAAACTTTCTTGGTTGTGTACATTTTATGCATAAGCTGGTGTCTGATTGGCTGACCCCACAGAGCAAGTCTCTTCAGTATGCTAATCAGAATACGGCTTTTCAAGAATGCTACATTGAGCAAATGTCACTCTACAGCACTAAAAATCCATCAAACTGAATGACAGCAGCTGTAATCATCAATCATGTGGGCTCCTCAAGATAAAGTCACTGCAATAGAATATTGTCACAGGATAAATGTCTTGGCTTCACCTCAGCATTGGTTCCTGTTAAATGCCGCCGGTTTGCCAAGTTGTTTAGCAGGCAACTGTAAACCTGTGACCTGTGTTCTAGTCCATTAACGTTATTATGTATCTAGTCTGTCTCCCAATGAGGCAGCCAGGTCAGTCTGTTTCCAAACATTCCAACCTTTGTTTCTGGCCACAGAGCTGGGATCTTTTCAGTGTTTACCCACCTGACACCCAGGTAGATGAGTTTGTTGGCTGCACTGGTGAGGAAAAGCAAGCATGTCACCAGCCTAGTGACCACCCAAGGCGAATCCTAAATCCACTCCTAAGCAAATGGGGATACTCTTCCTGGAGCACAAAAGAAACCACCCCCAAAATCTGCTAAAATCTCTAATCCAGGTAGGGCTGAGCACCACAAGAAAGACACTGATATGAAACAGAGCAACTCTGTTGGCTGCTGCTGGCATTATTGAACAGAAAATCTGGGTTGAAGAGTGCCTATTGCAACTTCACCTTAAACCCAAATGACACTTTATTAAAAAAAAAAAAGGCACTTACTCCATGTCCCCTCTGCCCCCAAAGTCCAGGCAAGACGTCTCCTATAGACTCCTAGCCAGCTGTGGCACAGAAAGCAGGTAGTGTGTCCATCAGAGGTTAAAGGAACAGAGCTGCTCATGCTGCCGTCACTGAACAGATTAACTCCTGCAAAAAGGGGGAGGAAAAGGCGCTGGGATAATGCCGCCTTGAGCTTCATCTTCTCTCAGGGAAGCTGTGTGGAAGAGCAAATCCCGTGTCCAGCAGGCAGTGGAAGAGGAGAGGAGATGCCCCTCAACTCCTAGATAGTAGCACTACGGTTCTGTTTAAAACCGATAACTAAAATATAACCTCTTGCCTTTTCTGTAACTCCAACCCTTGAACTTTTAACATTGCCTGAATTCGTCTGCTAAGGGCACAGACTTACACAGCTGTTAACAGAGGCTGTGGGAGCCAGGCTGTCAATGGTCCCCAGCCCTGGACTTGGGGGAGGGTTGCACACTGTGGTAGGGAAACCAACAGAATTAAATACAGACAGGGCCAGCATTAAAGTTCACCTGGAATCCCCTTGCAGCGTTGGAAATGATACTACAGAAAGCAACCATCTCTGTCCTCTCCTCGATCCATCCCTGCTTGTTATATGTGTCCGGCATACAGGAGTGCAGGCAAACCAGATCCTTAGCCAGTGCATTATACCAACAAACTGTTGAACATCTTCCTGAATGGACACGGGCTGGACCATGACCTGTAGCCTGTGTATCTAGGAGTTACTTTGGACCGTACCTTGACTTTCATGTAACACTTCACTGAAAATACCAAGACCTCACTGAAAATAAAGACAAAAAAAGAGTCTGATCAGCAAACTCGCTGGTTCTACCTGAGCAAGTGCACAGGCTCTAAGAAATTCTGAGCTTGCCTTTTGCTATACTGTTCCCCAGTGTGCCTCAGCTCTTTTTACACAGGATTAGTAGACGCTAGGCTGAATGAAACCAGGCATATAATAACAGGTGCTGACCGATCAGCCTGGCTGGGCTGCCAATTCTGTCCAGCATCACTCCTCCTGACATCAAGTGACAAGTCCCCATGCAAAATTTGCTCCCTAAGCTGCAAGATATTGCCACATCTAGCCCTGTTTAAAGATGTATGTAATCCACCGAGTTGCCATCTTAGCCCAAGGCACCTTGTATCGACCATTCCTCCAAGGACCCTCGCTATCACCGCCAGATGGTGTGCTAGCCAATCCCATCTCGTGACAGAGCCAACAGCCAAGCCCCTGGGCTTTGATCTTCCACACCATCTTTGGGTAAAGCTCAATTGCTTCAGATGTGGAGTGATCCAATAACTATAAGGGGGGGCTTTTGTGTCTCCCCGCTTTGCCACTGTGATCAGTTAGAAGACATAGGTCACATAGGGTGGGTTCCACCCATCAGTGTGTGCTGCCTGGTTTCCTCATGGACTTGCACAGAGCTCTTCCCTCAGCTGTTGGATGGTTCAGCCACTTAGGCTAACACTTTATTTGACTGCATACATGTAATTGCAATATAATATGAAGCGGGATCGCACCCAATTATGCCAGTTGAATATCGGACCCTGAAACTTGCTGTCCGTGCCCCAAAAGGATGATAGAGGTGAGGGTTCCAAAGGCTAATACCCCCTGTCACCTGATTGTATATGTCACTGGCTGTTTTTATCCATGCCATGCAATCTGATGCCCATAGATGCCCATCCCTTCTGTACTCCTTGCCCCTGGATCTGTCAGTTTGCTTCCTTCTTCCTGCTGAAGTGGGGTGGAAAATTTAGGATGCCTGACCTGGTTCCTATTTACTATTCCCTTGGTTTAACATTTTTCATGAGCCACAGAGATTAGTGTTATGAAGTCTGGCGAGTGAGAAATAAAAGGAAACATCAATAAATCATCACATTTCGTCAGCTTTCCTAATTCACAAAGTAACCCAAATCAGAACACAGAGTTTGCATAAGTGATTCACATTACAAGAAATCAGAGTGGGCTGAACTTCTTAAAACTTCCAAGCAAACCAGTCATAAGCAAAGCCAATGACACCACAGAGACCAAATACTGGAGGTGTTTTTAACATTGCATGTTATTAGGATTGGTTTGCTAAGCCTAAATTTTGCTAATTGTTTTCTGCGGAAGGTCACCTTCATTAACCTCTCTTCTCCCTGCTTAGTTGCAAAATCATTTGTAGCTTGTTTCCTCCCAACTGATTTTAAGAGAAAATATGGAGATTTTATTTTCCTGTGAAGATTTACTGGTTGCGTCCCATCCTGTTTTGATTCCCCCCCCAACCATTATCTTAATATCAGAAGCAGCTATAAAAATACTAAAATGTGTACATACCCCCTACCTGCTTTGAGAACACACTCTCTGGTGCACTGTAAATCCAATTTGCTAGGGTGAGCGGAGTAATACACTTTTCATTTTAATTAGTTCAGGATGAGTTGGAACCAAGCACACTTGTGGTCTTGTTTTTCCCTTCCCCACCATTCAATGTTGTGGCTTCTATTTTCTGTAGGGGAAAATCCTGTGTATTGTTGTAAAGCCTGATCATATGCCACAGAATAATATGAAGACAGATATTCAAATGCAACCCAAAGCTGCATGTGGAATAGCCCCTCCTCTATTGGTTAGCCTACTCATTAAGTAGTGGACAAATAGCCTGCTATAGGGAAGAGTTTAGAAGTAGCCTTTAAGTTCTATTGTACCTTCTCTCAGAGAATCTCAAAGGGCTTCACAATAGTGAATTGAGCCTCACTGCCCTCTGTGATATAGGTACAGCTGTTCCCATTTTACAGACAGGAAACTGAGAGGAGCAGTGACTTGGCCAGTGTTATGCAGTGAACCAGTAACAGAGCTGGGACTAGAACCCAGATCTTGTGACTCCCACTTCTGCATTTTAACCACCAAATATGCTTCCTTTCTTTGTCTCTGATTGTACAGAACACTGCATTCACTTCAATGGGATTTAAGTACGGGCTAAACTGAGGCCTTTATGGATATGTCTAAAGAGCCCGCATGGGAGCCAGACCAGGTCGATAGACTCGGGCTTGCAGAGCTCACATTAGCACTGAAAGACGGTGCTTTGAAGTTGGGGCTCTGGTTCTGAAGCCGAGGGAGGGAGGTTTCAGTGCCCAAGCACCGGACGAAGCCACAACTTCAGAGGGTTGTCTACACAGCTATTTTTAGACCACTACCAGGAGCCTGTCGACACAGGTTGGGTGTCTTGGTACTGTGAGCCGTGTAGAGAGAGCCTATGTGGACACATACTAACATGGCCACTATTACAGTGGGTCTTCAGCTTTATGATTCTGTAGACCAGTGAGCAAGAGATCTTCCCCTCCCCACCCGATACTCTGCATTCTCGGTCTGCCTTGGTCATCAGTGTATATAGTGTCGGAACCCCTGCAGTGCTATGCAGAATAACCGAAATTAGAGCTGAATGGACCCGCTCGCTCCTCTGATTAATCATTTTTCCAATTTATGATTATTTCCTACAACACATTCTCCAGTGCTTTGCTCATGTCATTTCTAACTGACTTGAGTGACGTATACGTGCTCATTGCGTTGCTGAACTCCTTTAATCTGATCTGCCTTTTGAAGAAGGTTTAGAAAGTGAAGCCATAAAGTAAGAAGTCCAGTAAAGAATGCCCTAGGTTTTCTAAGGCACAAGGTTAGCAGTGGTAAAGAGCTTCCTTTCTGCTGACATAAGGAGAATTATGCTGCATAAACCACAAATTGGCATTATTCAGAAATAGTGGGTTTTCTGCATTCAAAACCCTAAGTTGTGTACAGCTGGGCTTTGTGCCCATAAATGCATGGCTGAAACCATAGCAATAAAAACACTTATGAGTCAGTAAGTGGGATTCAGCCAGGTCTGCTTAACAGAAAATAATCTTAGCTCAAGGTACATGTAATGAGCTCAGTGTTGCCTTCATTGGAAATCTAGGTCTAAGCATCACTGTGAATACAGGGGCTGGGAAATTCTGGGGTCCTTCCCATTAGATACAGACACTTATACAGCACCTCACATCCCAGAGCACTCTACAGACTGGCTCTTTCTCCTGCACTTGTTCTTATAACAATGTCACTAACCACTAAAATGCAGCTACTCTCTTGTGGGGTGGAATGTAGAAGCTGTATAACATTGTTCAGTGTCAATACCAGTGTCAATACCAGTGGATCAGGACATGTGGTGAAGAATACTTTACTGATTGAAACTGCAAAGTAATTTAGGACATGGAAAATGTAGTTCCCTACACTGAAATTTGGTCAGGATGCCTTTGCTAAAATTGTCATGGACTCTTAAAAGACTACTCATGGTATTACACCCCTTCCACAGGATGGCACCTTCAATCACACAATGCCCCCAAACACCATGACTGGGCACTGGTTCAATACTGACACAGAGGTGAGAGCCATTTAATTATTCTGCAGCATCTGGTTTCCTCTGAGGTCTCCCATCCACATCCTGACTGAGCCATGCTGCTTAGCTTATGACATCTTATCAGAGCCCATAGTGGTGAGACTGTAGGACAGAAGAGTAATAAAAAAGAAGAAGGAAGCTAAAGTAAAATGAAGTCAGATTTATGTGTGACAATGACTCATTTAAATGAGAATGGATAGTTATGTATAAACCATTTAAATATTTCATCCCTAGAGGAGCCCAGAATGAAGATTGTAATATGCATGCATATGCGATGAGCAAATGGCAAAGAGTTATGCGAATATGGTGCACTAGCAAAAGTAACTTTTTAACATTTTGTTTTAATCCGATCCCACTGTATTCATAGTGAAGAACAAAAGCCGGGTGACCCACTGAATGACTGGTTCCTTGGCCAGGATCCTCCTCAGATCCCTCCACTAGTTTCTTCTCTTCTTTCACATCATCCGGTTCCAGCACCTTATCTCCTGTTCAAGGCCCTGTGCTATTCTTTTGCTTATAGATATGTCTAGACTGCAAAAAAAAGTGTGTTCTAACCGGGCTTAGCTAACCCATATTCGCTACCTGGAGTGAAAATAGCAGTGAAGCTGCTGGGCTTTTGATTTGGGTTAGAAGCTTGAGTGTGACCCCAGGCTGCCCTATAGGCTTGAACTCCTGCTGCTAACCTGAGTTAAGAACATAGCTTTTTCTTTCCAGTGTAGTCATCCTCAGACCCTATATTTCTGCCTTTGTATCTCCCACCTCCTCTTCTTGCCCTTTTTGCTCTGCCCAGTTCCCTCTCTTTGCGTTCTCCTTCCATACTGCAATTTGTGCCAGGAGCTTCCTCCTACTGCTGGCCTGCACGGCTCTCTGCATTCAGATCCCTCCTCCTTAAAATTCAGGTCTTCTACCAAGCCCATCAATGCCTGCCTGCCTCAGTAAACAGGCTCTGATGGACCTAATAGACAAAACAAAGCAACTTGCTGTGCTCTAAGAGGTCGCCCTCCCTCCCCTCCCCTCCTCCCCCATGTCATTTTGTGTCTGAAATGCTTTGTCTGACTAACTAGCGTACACTCCTGAGTGTCACTGACTGAAATGCTGAGTGCCCTTACTCCCCCAGAGTTCAGTGGGAGATGAGGGTGCTTGGCATCATGCAAAAAATGATGCTCAACATCTTGCATCGTTGATTTCAATGGGAGTTGCAGGTTCTCATTAAGAGTTTAGTTCCCTGAAGGATGAGGCCCTTTGCGCCAAATCCTGCGAGGTGCTGAGCACCCTGAAGTCAATGGGGGTTGATGTTGCCCACCACCTGGGTGGAGGTGTTCCACACGTCACAGGATTTGGTCCTTCCGCGGGGGCAGGGACTGTGTCATCCGCCATGGTCTGTACAGCATTGAGCATTCTGTTGGCATTTAATTACGATGATTCTTTTTATTTGTTTCTGGGGAGCTGTTGGTGATGCAGGCTGATGAGATGCAAATTTTATGGAAGAGAAAGCTTTTATATTAAGCAAACTCCTGGATTCAAAAGTGTACCATGAAGGTACAATAAATGGGCCAAATTCTTTCCGCCACACCAGTGCAACCCCATTGAGATTAATAAGGTGACTCTGGTATAAATGGGGGAGAGTTTGTATATCTATATCTGTGTATATCTATATATTTAGATAACAAAGTCTACCCTTATAAAACACACTTACTTATAAGTCTAAAAGAAAATGGACATAGAAACTGCAGATTCCTTCTTACTCCTAAAATACTTAGTTTTACTGGTTTTCTATGACCAGGATTAAATAGATGTTTCCCATTTCTGCTGTGGAAAATGCACTCTGATATCACTAAAATGGGATTCTGTAATCTTCAGCAGCTAAAGCGGTTAGTTAGGGTCTAAGGGTATTTTTTATCCTAATTCTGTCCTTTCTTACTGAAGTGTAGGGTTCCTAGCAATGAGTGATTCAGGGCTTATCACCTACTGTATTGCATTTTAGTGGGAAGTGCTGTGAATACCGGGCCTATACTTACATGAGAGTAGAAATGCATGAATTTTTCCAGATGAATAGGAGCTGAAGATTTTTGTTAAAGTTGTCCCCACCTGCAAATACTGAGATACAGCTCTTACTAGGAGCTATAAGAAGTCAGAAACCAGTGTGCAAAATTTAAAAATGGATTTCATGCTTCAGAATGCTGCCTGTGTACAATGATACATTCTATGGGCAATCCTGCCCTTAGATACCCAAGAGGTGTCTAAGGCGATCTGGCAAACCTACATGAGGGGGGTATTTAAATTGTTCTCTTGAGTAAATTAACTCACCCCCAAAATCTACCACAGGGGGAAAAGCTGTGTAAGTCAATATCTGCAGCATAAATAAGCTAGACGTGCTCTGCCAATCATCAGAAAGTGGAAGGGAAGCGAAGATAAAGAAGGAAGTTTACTCAAGGAACACGCTATTCTTGTGTGCTATGATTTCAAATCAAGGCGGCTTCTTCTATTCCTTAGTAGGTATTAATCAGGATCAATGAATCAATGGAGCTATGCTGATTTACATAAACTGAAGATTTGGCTTCAAACATGTAGTCTCCTAACTGAATGCACAGCTTGACATTAAATTTGGTTTGATTAAATATGTGTTTTATCTATAGGTCTAATGACTTTTCCCATATAGTCAGGTATAGCCCTGGCTAAGTCCAGTGTGTGGACAGTCACCAGTCTGCTATATTGGACCCAACCATTGGATCCCATGTGCTTCCAAGCCAGCCGGGTCTGGGCAGAGTCCAGATTCTGTCTCTAGCCTAGCCTCTCAGGCACACTCCTGACATGCTGATTCTCTGTCTGGCTTTCTTCTTTGGGATATGATTCTCTGCAGTCCAAGTACCTTAAGCCCCAAGACCAGTGCTGAATGTCCTAAGTCTCCCCAGTAACTTATGCATATTCTTCCACAGGGCTCCAGCCTTGTGGGCCTTCTGCTTTATAGTTAAACTCTCTGGGGACAGGTAAAGTATTGAACACAGACTTTGCAAAGGAATTTCTTAAATCCACACACTGAACTCTCCTGCACAGTTTACAAGTTATCTCCCCTCTGAGTCTTCACCACTCCTCAGAGTCCTTGGGTTTCGTCAGTGTCTTTGGGGGGTGAGGTGCCAAAGGCCCTCCTGCCCTCACTCCACCAGATTTGGAATGGCTGTCCTGGCTTATAGCACATCTCTTTTTAAAGCAGGCTCTTGTCAGCTGGAGAAAAATTCCACCAGCTCTTCCAGGCATGTGCTCAGGCATAGAAGGATCCCAAGCCCTCTCCCCAACCCAGCCACTCTCCAGGTAGGTTTCTGTGAAAAGCTAGTCTACACAAAGGCCCTGCTAGCAGAAATCTCCTTGTTGAAGCCGGTGAGAGCCATTCAAGGCTGAGGGGCCTTTGATTGCTTTTTCACACCTTTCCAAACTTACCTCCTCACTACATGCCAGGTTCCTGCTACCAAACAGATGATCTAATTCAGAATGACTGTTACAAGTACAAATTGTGTTCATAAAACCACATGGAATCCATAATTGCGCACACACGTTCCCCAGACTGTCATAGCCATATACTATATATATGAGAGGAAAGATGGTCTAGCCTATGAAACTCTGAGACAGTGGTTCCCTGATCTGCCACAGACTTTGTGTGACCTTAGGCTTCTCTGTGCCTGTGTTCCTCATTGGTACAATGGGGATAACAACAATTCCCTCCCTCACAGGGGTGTTGTGAGGATAAATGCTTTGAAGATTGCCAGGCAGTAAGATACTATGGCAACGGTGGCTATATATATATACTTAAAATAGATTGGCTATATGCCAGGGCAGACCAATAAAGTTAGGGAATACCCTCCAAATTAGTGCTGGGTAGTGGGTACACACTGAAGGAAATATAAAGATAATAAATAAGACTGACCTATTATTTATTGCCTTTCAGGTTTCTTTGTTCTAAGGAGCCAGATAGCAGCACAGCTTGCTTAATAATAACACTTAGCACCTTTATAGCATGTTACAGATACAAACTCATTGAAAGTGTGATTTTGTTCTGATGAGGGACTGTCTAAAAATGATACCTCCTTACACACAGAAAACAGATCTGTTGAGTAGAGTCTAAATTGCTTACTGTGGTAACAAAAGTAAGTTCTTAGTACTTTTTATGGCTGTTAACCCAGCATGGTAAATGTCACTTTGGGAGGGAGAACTGAATTCTCCTCCGGCTCACATGCCATCAATAGAAATTTTAGCTACGTTCCAACCTATCCTTGCTTACCCTTGAGTGACGCTATGGAAAACTGTGGGGGACACCCAGCTGTAATCAAGGACAGGGATTTAGCTTGCAGAGTAGTCATCACTCACTCAAAAGAAGCCGGCATGATTGGCAGAGCCCAGGTTCAGTTTGCAGGGGTGATGGTTAGGAAAAACCTCTCTTGACTCATAAACTGAATATGTTTGAGCTGGAGCTCATCGTCCAACACTCAACACACAACTACACCAGGCCATATTTATTTCAATTTTAATCTTCTTGGCACCCTTAAGAGAACAGAGAAAGTGAGTGGCTTGGGCACTAGCTAGGCTGAGAGCTCAAGTGTTTCTGGTTCTTATTCTGCTCACTAGATCATCATGCCTCACTCTTATTAACCATACACCCAGACATCTACACATATTCATCTCTTTCCCATATACACGCCTTCAATACATTGGGTTGTGGCCAGTGCCCCATTGTTACATATACACTGGAGCATTAGTGGAGTGAGGTCAGGGCATGTAGTCTAAAACTCCAAACTTTGAATAGAGCCAGAGCTGTAATCCGGCAGCACCTGCCACCCCTATGGCTGGTGGACCAGCATCATCATCCACCAAAAGAACACATTGGTTCAATCCTGTTCCCTCAGCCTCTCCCTCAAGCCACACTCATCTGCCACCCAGCTAATGCGGGAGGGAGAGCCCAATACAATATGCGTGTATGTGATTTTCACTCTATTTGTACACAATGTAACTCCATAATCCAGTTTGCAGGATCTGGTCCCAGTGCTCTTCACTGTAACTGGTTAATCGTCCCACACAGACAGCAACATTCTACCCCCGACCCATGTTCCTCTGGGCCTCATCTGACTGCCGCTGGTTCCCGACACAACCCTCAGCTTATCTCTCAGATCAATCAGTAACCCACTGCCGGGTTCTGAGGGCAGCATCAGTCAACTGTTGCCATTGGATTAAAACTCTTGGGGTGAAATCTTGGCTCCATTGAAGTCAATAGCAAAGCTACCATTGACTTCAGCAGGGCGGGTGTTTCACTCTTAGACCACACAGTCAGTCTCACTTAGTTTGTAAGCTCCTTGAGGCAGGCATCTTTTCTTCCTACATGCTTGTAAAGCACCATTTATGCCTCTGTTGCTTTATAAACGATGATATGGTTTCCTTCAACCAAGACACAGCATCACTGCAGAAAGGAGTCTATAGTTTACTGTTATTTCCAGCCTCACGCTGTGTAATATCATACCTTTGCGCAGACTGTGAGGAACCAGGATCACTGGAATTCTCTACCTCATAGTGGGTTCTGTGGCCAGTATTAGCATTACAAAACATGCTTTATTTACTATCCATATCAGCCAGAAAATTCTCTACCCCCCACCTCGGAAATTGCCGTAGAATTCAGATGCCCCGCTTGTAGCTAATGATTAATAGTAAAACAATACTCCACTCCAGCATTACTTAGGGAAACGATCTAAGCATTGTACAGTGAATAGCAGCATTGATTGAAATGATATTTAATCCCAGTGAAGCACATGATACATGGTCTAGGATTTCTAGTATCACATAATGTGCACCACTGGGATTAAATATCTCTTCTGTAAAGCTCCCTAGATCTAGATCAGTGTTGGTTTTTTGTTTTGCAAGTGATCCTGACAAAGATGCTGAATGTGATTATCAATGGTTCTTCAAAACTGACCATTATGTCACCAATTATGAACCTCACAGATGCACAACTGTAACATAGTCGGAAGACATTGGTGGGTAAGAAGATGTGTATCATAATACAGCTGTTCTTGCTATTAAAAATGCGGTTGAAAAGGATGTGACCTATCATCAATTGCATTAACTGACTGCAACAGTAGGTCCAATATGACATTCTGAAAAATGCTGTCTGTTTGTCATGGGGCGAGGGGGCGGGGAAGGGCGGGATTTGAAAATGTAGAAAAAAATGTTTTGAGAGCCCTGGCTATGATAAGCAGACAGCCTAAGGCCCCCATTCAGGTCAGTACATAAGCATGTGAGTCATGTGATGGATCACATGCTTAAAATTAGGCATGTGATTAAGTACCTTGCAGAATCCAGCCCTATATGATGTATATTAGGCAATACATGGGTCTCAGTTCTGAGCTTAAGATCACACTTGATCTAAATGCATACTTGTGCTATAAGCCACATTTATATTTCCCCTGATCTTTGGCCTTCCTGGAGACCAAAACAACCTTCAGCATAGCTTAGAGCAGCCTAAAGATTGCTCCAAGTTGCACTGGTTAGTGCAGTTCTTTAGGAATCTCTCCACTGGCTGAGGATTGTACAGAGTACTGTGCACTCTGGCCGTGTCCCTCCCATTCATGGCCATACCCTCCAGGTGCCTTGTGCTGAGGTATACTCAGCTGGCTGCTAAAGGCAGCTTTAAGTGCCCATTGCACTAAAGAATGGCTCAGAATGGCTGAACATCTGGCCTGTGATATTTGATACACTCAGGAAGATGTACAATGCTATGGATTAAGCCAATTTACCTTTGAAATGGCCACTGTACATCGTTTTTGCAATTACAAAATGTTTGGTTATACTTAGTGTCTAGATGAATAATCATTTTGCAAGGACTTCTTTCTAAAATGTTAGGGAAAATATGCCAACATAGCACCAGCCCTATAATGACCCATGGGAAGCCACTCTCATTTCTTTGGACTTCTGCTGCAATACACCCAGGGATCATAAGGAATGGAGAGGTAGCCAATTAAGTTCCTTAGATTGTAAGGTCTTTGGGGGCAGGGACCATCTTTTTTGATCAGTGTTTGTCCAGTGCCTAGCCCAGTGGAATCCCAGTCCCTGATTGGCGCTATCAAAACACAGGGAAGTAATAATACCAACAATGAAAAGAGTTGTTTCCCTGTGATCACACTGGTGATCCATAGCAAAGTACAGAGACACTGAATGCCTTCTTCGAGGCAAATCTGTTCTGATGTGTTTACGTGCTCAGCCGCATCTCACCAGGGGAAATATACATCCAGCAGTGAACACCAGCAGACATGCATGTAAATCAAGAGGGGGCAGGAATGGTCTTCACTTGTCCTCCAGGGTTGCCATAGCCTCTGTGCTCGTATTTTATGGAGCTGTCCAAAGTGGTGAAACGCCAATACATTCCCTATACGCCATAAAATAGTGAAGTACTAAGGGAGACAACATCTTCTGCCTACAGACACCAGCGGAGCCTATTTATTTTCACCCTCTGTTCATTTGTTTTGCCCTACTGTGGCAGGTACATTTTTTATAGAAGCCGCAATTTTTACAAAGAGCATTGTATTTTGAGAATTTGGCACTTAACGATGAAAGGAAGAAGAAAAGATGCGCCTGGTTTGTGTGCCTGATAATATCCTTTAAAGAGCTAACCTTGCGATTTCCATGGATTCCATTCACTCACCTTAGAAATCATTTAAAAAACAAAGATATGTTTAAAAACCAGAAAAGATCCAAAGGGAGTGAGATGCCTAAATACCATTGAAATGCAGTGGGACTTGCTCCCCCACTTGGTCTAAAATAGCCCAGATTTGATGACCTGCTAGGCACGCTGCAAAATCTGTTCCATACAGTTTATGGAGAGGCCTAAGGCGATGCTTCCCATAATTATGAAGGGATGGAAAAAGAATTTCTATATGTGTGAAATTATATTTTTTTTAATGCTGGTGGTATTTTATTGGATCAATAATGATGTGTCAGGGTGCCGAGAGCCTAAATAAATCCCCCTTTCCTCCCTTTTGTGACAGCATTCTCAGGGGAAATGCCACTCCTTGATTCTTGCAAAGTAATGATAATGGAATGATAAATGATCATTTTAAGTTCCCTAGCCATTCTCAATTCTGCCACTGACCTGCTGAGTGACACTGGGCAAATTACTTTCCCTGACTTTGTTTCCTTTTCCTCTCTGTTAGATTGCAAGTTTTCTGGGACTAAGGCCCTCTCTTGCTGTGTGAGTACAGTGCCGAGCATGATGGGGGTGGTGATCTCATAAAACTAATTAGCAATAATGATGATCGCACCTCTGAAAAGCCTGTGAGACCTCAGCAGCGAACTACCTGCAGGGGAAGGTACAAAAATGACTTTCGTTTCTCTCTGTCTGTACCATTTGACTGGCGCATGACCTCAATGCTTGGGTTGTCATGCAGTAGTTTGCGGTGAGAAATGCTTCCCAGTTGCAGTTGATTATGGGGGGCGTAGTAACCTTGACCCTGTTGCCTACTCTAGCAGCTATGCAGGCAGAAAAAAGCTGCATGTCTTCAGCAAGCACAGCAGAAATGACTAGAGTGATTTGCTTGGCTCTTCCATGCTCTTCTGTTTGCGGCTGACTGTTTCAGAGATAGCTGTTGTCTGGCCTTGGGGGAGCTGAAATACTTCGAGAACAGGTCATCCCAGGAGACTTCCATCTGTAAACAAACAAGGACCAGAAATCAGGGTCTTCTGGAACCAAAAACCACAGGGGCTGGTTCAGAACCAGGGCTTCAAAATCTCTTCTGTCCTCCCCTGACCAAAATAATAATAATAATTAATAATAATTCAGAGAGCTTCAAGGAAACTAGGTTTTGTCCCACTGCTATTTATCCCAATTTATTATGGCACCAAACTGTCACAGAGTCAAAGCACGGAATAGGATAAGCAACGGCCTTCTCAGGAGATGAAGATGCACTTTCTCTTTGTGGAGACGTGAATGGATGAGAGTTTTGGCAGGGAAATGAGGTTTTCCTAGCATTTGTTTTAAATGTGGCCTAACCGAATCTCCATGATCAAAAATCTTCCCAGAAGGGATCTTTCACTTCTAAGCACTTCTCTAATAGCAGACACTTCACAGTGGTCAACTCCAGATGTCCACACCTGGGAGAATGATACTGTCTCAGCCCTGTCAGTCCTGTTGTCTCAGCCCAGAGTAGCAGAAACGAGCACTATTTAGGTTGTCATTGTATTAGCACACTGTGGCACTGCGGCCGTGAGATCTGTCACCATATATATGGATTTTAGTAAAGCATTTGAGATTGTGTCTCATGAAATCTTGCATGAAAAATCAATTCAAATTGGCTTGTGTAGAAGCACTTCTGTGTGGATTGAAAACTGGCTAGATGACCCTAAACAAAGACCAATGATGAATAGTAATGTACTGAATTGTGGGGAAGTGTCTGGAGTGGAGGCCAAGACAGGCTCAGTGTTACATAGCTCTGATTGAACATCTTCAGTTCAGATGAGAGGAAATAAACAGGACATTGAATAGCATTTGCAGATGATGCAACACTGGGGTGAGTTGCAAATACCCAGTTTGGACAGAGAAACAAAGCAAAGGAATTTTGAGAGATTAGGAACAACAGAAAATAACCAAGTGAGGAAGCTACAAAAATGAAGGTAGCGAATCTGTGGGGAAATAATCTGCAACGTGTTTACTTAGGCTAAGTCTACACTGCACAGTTAGCCTGAGTGACTGTCACCTGGGTGTGAGCAGCCACCTTGCAACACCCTACCTGTGTCACTGTGTCCTTAGTGTTTCTGCACTCACTCATGTATGTCTGGGGGCATATTCCATGATTGTTCGTGCTGAGATGCTCTAGGATTCTTTCCTAGTCAATTGTGTCCTTTGCCGGAGAACTTGTCGGTCATTCAGGGGGAATTGTGGGAAGGTATTTGAGGACTGTCAGCACTTGAATGATTTAGCTGCATCCTCACTGCAAAGTGGGTGGGTTCCAGCCTGAGTTCAAATAGAGCCCGGGTTCTAGCAAATCCCGCCCCTCCTCCCCCCACCTCCACTAACCTTGTAAACTAGCCTGAGTTTATAGCAACTGCAAACATAGGTCAGAGATTTTTCTGTGTGGATGGTAGAGGGGTTGAGGCTAAAACCTGGATAAGAGCCCAAATTAACTGTGCAGTGCTGACATACCCTTAACGATAAGGAGATACATAGGAAGCAGCAATTCTGGGAAAGGCCTCTTGGTGATAGTAGACCACATATTAGACCTGAGTTTGCAGGCTGACTTGGAAGCAGAAAAGGCCCAAATAACTTGGGACTGCATAATCAAAAGGCATCAATTCATGGAGCAGGGAGGTAATAGAGAAAAGCTATCAGCTCTGGGGTAAAATCCTGGTCCCTTTGAAATCAATGGGAGTTTTGCCCCGATGCACATAGGATTTCACCCCGATGCATACATTCCTGGAATAGTGGGCCAAATTTGTCCTTGTAAATCCACTGATTTCAGTGGAGTTACATGAGGGATGAATTTGGCCCATTGCATTCAATTCTGGCACCACATAAACAGAGCTGGAGATCAAAGAGCTGGAGAAAGGATCAGGAGACTGCTGAGTGTGATTTACGAGGGAAGACTAAAAGTGCTAACAGCTATATAGTTTGGCCGACGTAGGGGGATATGACAACATGTTTGAAGGCTGTAATGTTTGAAGGCTGTAAATGCCAGGGATTGAAAGGGCTCACTCAGAGTAGTGTATGGGGGGAGGGGCTTCAGAAAGGATACACTAAGGCAGAATAGAATTCTTGATAGTGAGTTTTGTTGTCCATGTAACAGGAAGATAGTGGAAGCCCCAGAGCGTGGGGCTTTTTTAGACTGAGACTGGCCCCCATCCTAGAAAACATACAAAATGCAGAGCAGTCCTGCACTGGCGACAAGAGGGGCTGGTTATTTTCCCTGCTGAATAGATATTGTCTATCTACTTCTCCCTTTTTCTGATTTCTGTTTGAACTCCCAGTTCTCAGGATTGATTTAAAACCACCCCAGGTTGGAATTTGTGAGCCCTGAACACTGAAAATATATGACCGCATCTAGGATCACCGGAATTACCATGGCACCAGATTACTGCTGGCAGCATCCAGACATGCTCATACCATGGAGGGGTGGTAATGGTCAGGCCATGTGCCACCATGACCCTGTGCATGCCCAGGTCTGAGCACCATGATATCAGCATTAGGACAGTGACAGGAATTCCTGCCACTCCATGTTACCTATGCATGAGGCAGAGGGGAAGGGGCAGGATGAGGCATGCCCCAAAGGTTAGCCCTGCAGTGTTTTATATGGAGAGGGGATGTGTAGGTGTGTTTAGTCAATGGTGACGCTCAGTCTGAGTTTTTCCCCTGATATAATGAAAACCAAAATGTTATACGAATGCAGAGATACTGACATTTGAAGAGCACCTGCCGATGGTCTCTCTTCCTTTTTTTCCTTTTACTAAACTTAACTTTCAGGGCTTAAGAGTTTAGCCAGTTCAAATCTCATCGAGCTGAAATTTAGTATATCATTTCCTTGCCGAATATTGTTCTAAACAGTTACAGTTATTCTGGGTTTGGAGAGAGCAGCACAAATGAGCATATTGCACCCATATTTCACCTCAGATTTCTCTCTCTGAGCACTGGGCCAAAAGACTGGGAGCTCAGATGTCAGGCCTTGAGGTGTTTGGGAAGAAAATGTGCCTGCAAACGCATCAGTGCTTGCTTTGCAGTGACGCTGCAGCATTAGACGTGTCGGTTTTACTCTGTATTTATGGGCTTTGGTCTATTTTGCGTCATTAGTAGAAGTGCGGGTGTTTGGGATGGGATGGGATGGATAGCCTAGTGAATGGGGGCTGGAGAGTTCTGAGGTCAGTTCCTGGCTCCTGCCACTGACTCCCTGGATGAGCTTGGACTAGTCTCAAATTCTCATCTCTAAAATGGAGATAGGAGCTCTTCCTTTGTCTCTCTCGAGTTACCTAGATTATAAAATGTTCAGGGTGGGAACCCTCTCTCGCTATGGGTATGGCCAGTGCCTAGCACAATGGACCCCCAATCTGAACTGGTGCTACTGCAGTATTTCTAATGCAATGTTGTTGTAGCCGTGTTGGTCCCAAGATATTAGAGAGACAAGGTCGGGGAGGTAATATCTTTTACTGGACCAACTTCTGTCTGTGAGAAAGGCAAGATATTACCTCACCCACCTTCTCTCTCTGCTACTTCTAATAAGTGGTGGTGTTTTAACCTTGCAAAATCCCATTCAAGTGAATGGACATGCTCTGTACTAAATTAAATGTGCTTTTGCTGACACTCGGTCATATTGCACTGATGATACTAATGGCCTAAATTTTCAAAAGTGGCTAGAGATTTTGGGAGCCTCAATTGTTAGGGTGTCCATTTTGAAACACCCTAAAAGGGTTGATTTTCAGGGGGCTGGTGCTGAGCATTTTCTGAAAATCATGCTCCTCTAGGTATTTCAGGTTGGACACCCAAACCCACTAATCACGGTTGAAAATGTAGGCCCTTGCATACGCCCAGTAAGATAGTTGCTGACCAATACACGCGATAAACCATTAAAACGGGACATACATACAGAGCTGGTCCCTTTCTTCGCTGAGGCTGAAGACAGAGGATCATTTTTATTCCATCCCTGCCCTGCCTACCTAATGCTGTTCACATATTAAGAAGTTGGAACAGGGGATCTTCTCTAAGAATGGAACATGACCATGGCCATGAAGTACACGAAGCAGAGTTTGGTTTTGGAATTGAGCACATCCAAAGTTTTGAGGTGCTTCTATCTAGGATTTTGTATCAGGCCTATTTTTAAAAACACTGCAAGTCCAAGGCCTAATGAGTGGAGTTAGGGACAGATTATTATTTTATGTATTAATCATATTTATTACAATAGTGCCTTAAGACCAACCAAGAATGGGGCCCCATTATAGACACTGTACAAACACAGAGTAGTAGACAGTCCCTTCCCTGAAGAGCTTAACCTCAACCTGCCCCTCTCCTCTGAGACCCCATAAATAAAGGGTCACTCCATCCCCAACTCTAAATATCTTGGCTTTGAGTGGGGACCATATTATGGTTTGTTCATTGGTACAAAAAGTACCAAATCTCTCCCACTTCATCTATTTGGTATATGCAGTCTAAATTCTGACCATGGGTACTTGCACGCAACTCATGCTGGGCTGAATGGGAACTGTGCACAGATATCAGAGGGCTGTGAACTCAGAGGCTCTACAAATACTGCCAGATCCTATTGATCTTAGCTATGAGTATTGTCTCTATTAATCCCAGAGTAGCAGGCTCTCCATATCCTCTATAGCATTTTGTTTAGATTTCTATGAGTCTCTTCCGTGTAAGTGCCTATAACTAGGGCAATGATGCATGAGTTTTGGAAATGTGGGGTTATGTTTTGTAATGGACAAAAAAAAATCCATAGAAAAAGGGATATTGGAGTGTCTGACTATGTCTTTCAGATCTTGAAAAGAGTGAACCAGATTCTGTTCCCAGCTGCAGTGGTATTCATTTGGAGCAGCTTCATGGACTTCAGTAAAATTACTCTGAATTTACACTGGTGTAACTGAGAGCAGAATTTAGCCTGGTAATTTTATTTATGAAATTCCTAACTGCGTGGACGAAGGCACTCCAAGGTCTCCGAGCCACAGATCAAGGCAAATCGCACGTCATAATATGTTAAACAAATAATGATAATGCAAACTGCAGGAAAATAGAGAGAGGAGGAAAGGAAAATACATTCCCTGCGTTGGAAACTGTTGGATATTTAGAACCAGAGAAGACCTAGCTTAGAGGGGAGGGGATTTCCTAGGCTCAGCTCCCCTGAACCCTGACATAAATTGCTGCTTGATGGTCTGCTTGCCATGAGTCTCGGATTTTGCGTGGTGCTTTTGTGAATGATTTCTAGCTGGTGAAATAGCTCACTCAGAGGCAGGAAAACAGGAGTTAAAATGGAAATCATAGATGTGAGAGATGGGAAAATACCGTGTCACCGTATTAAAAGAACTGCACAGTAAGAAATATTTGTTGCATTCTCAAATTTTAGGATTATTAGGAACATGTATGTTTCTAATAATAGATATATGTTTCTAATAATATATATATGAGATAGGTAATTTCTTTCCTGGAAGCCTTTCAGTTAATAATAATTATGAATGGGAGAGTACATTCCTGATTTATAGGGGTACATTGAATGCAAGAATCAGTTAAAGTCATGTTACTGGAGAGCCCCTGACTCTACTCCGGCTGTTTATTTGCTGTTTGGGTAATAAGTTAAGACAATGAGGAAGCGTGATGAGCTATTTGGCAGTGAAATGAATCCCGAAGGAGATCAGTACAATATTGTTTACTGGCGGGGAGTCTCATGTGCCGAAGGGTCAGGGTTTTGCAATTCTGTAAAGAATCAGGTAAACAAAAAGTCCCTGTTTTAACACTGGCTTCATGACAGGAAAATATGACAAGGATCATTAGTGCAAGGGCCATCATTATCCTCCAGTCATATTAGTTTTCTCTATCTTTTGAGGCAGAAAGTCTGACCAAAATAATGGCTGGTTCCTGTTAAATCAGATACAATCAAATAATAGTGATACCAGAGAGATTGAGGTTTGCAAGATTTAGTTCTGAAGGGAAGAGAAATTATAGTTCTGAGCCTGCATGCAGCTATACCAGCCGTATGGTTAGGTGGCTTGCTATGCAGATAAACAGGCCAAAATAAAAGGGCTGTGCAGGAAGAGATGGCAAGAAAAATAGGAACTAATCAGCAGAGGCAGCCACTGTAATAATGCACTAAACATGGAAAATTGCATTATATTAGCTCCTCTTTCTCAGTGTATACGTGAGACACAAAATCATCAGTCGACAATTCACTGTAACACTGCAACACTGCAGACTTTCGCGGCTTCATTTTCACCGGGGAAAGAGTTCAAGATGCTGAAGGGGAAAAGGCATCTTCTTGCCCTTCTAACAACGAGCTGGCCAAAGTGGGGCTTGACAAATGAGCACAGCACATTGAGTTCTAAAATGTGACGTGAGGAATAGGTCAGTCTGTGCCTACCTTGGATGCTTCTACAGCTCCAATCATCCTAGTATTGAGGTGCTAACGTGTCCTGTGACTTCATTTTATGGGGGAGGATAAAATGGGTCCATTGCAGGGTTTTTTTAATAGTATTCTAATTTGTTTGGGAATTAGGTACGGCCCTCTGACCCCCAGCAAACTGCCGGTGCAGCCAGGGTGTTGCAAGATTCAGGAATCCCGCTGACATTTGTATGGGATTAGACTAGTTTGCCTCGAATAAAGATAATATCACCAGAAGGGAAGAGAGCCAAGTTTATACAAATGTAGAAGCAAATTAAAAAAGAAAGAAGGTAAAATCAGGATAAAAAACATCCAAAAGTCAATATTAAAAACGCTGTTTCTCTCCACTGTTTTGATCAGCTGTTCGAACCATGATTAGTACATAAATCTGTCCGCAGCTACAGGATGTTGGAAAGTTACTGAGACTGCCACTTACTCACAACCACTGGGTGTGAAAGGAAGGATGCGGCTTCAGATACAAACTGTTATATGTTGTCAAACCCTACTTTCCTCCTCTCCGAGGAACAAAGCCTGTTAGGTGCAACAATAACAAAAAGAGGTTGTTCATAGCAGCATGAACGAATGCTGAAGAGAATCTCTAAAACTGGCTCCTACAACATGTAAGCAAATGTAGTCACTCTTCAAGGGGAAGACAATGGGCCATTGAAAATACCTGAGAAGCACATAACAAGTACTGCTCCAGTGAGAACAAAGCTGCTCTTTCTTCTGTATATTGATAAATGCAAAGTAATGCACATTGGAAAACATAATTCCAATGATACATACAAAATGATGGGGTCTAAATGAGCTGTTACCACTCAAGAAAGAGATCTTGGAGTGATTGTGGATAGTTCTCTGAAAAAATCTGCTCAGTGTGCAGCAGCAGTCAAAAAAGCTAACTGAATGTTAGGAACTATTAGGAAAGGGATAGATAACAAGACAGAAAATATCATCATGCCTCTATATAAATCCATGGTATGCCTGCATCTTGAATACTGTGTGCAGATCTGGTCACCTCATCTCAAAAAAGATATATTGGCATTGGGAAAGGTACAGAGAAGGGCAACTAAAATGATTAGGGGTATGGAACAGCTTCTGTATGAGGAGAGATTAAAAAGACTAGGTCTTCTGGAAAAGAGAGAACTAAAGGGGGATATGATAGAGGCCTATAAAATCTTGACTGGGGTAGAGAAAATGAATAATAGAAGTACTTCTTCACCCCACACACAGTCAACCTGTGGAACTCTTGGCCTTCACAATATCTCCTGGCAAAAACTAAACAGGGTTCAAAAAAGAACTAGATAAGTTCATGGAGGATATGTCCATCAATAGCTGTTAGCCAGGATGGGCAGGGATGCAACACCATGCTCTGAGTGTCCCTATTCTTGTTTGCCAGAAGCTGTGAGTGGATGACAGGGGATGAGTCACTTGATTGCCTGGTCTGTTCATTCCCTCTGAAGCACCTGGCATTGGCCAGTGTTGGAAGACAGGATACTGAGCTAGATGGCCATTCTTATGTATCTGTCATTTCTGAACGACAATATAAACTAATGGCAAAATTTTCACAAGCGTTCAATATTGGCCTAATCTGCCCCAATCGAATTTATGGTAAAACTCCCACTGATGACAATAGAGGCAGAATTTCACAGATTGTAAAACTAGGAGGGACCATTGTGCTTATCTAGGAGGACCTGAGATAGACCAAGGCTGACCGTTTCTGAAAATTCCATTCTAGACCAGTGCCTGATGCAGCTTTACTTTTGCTCCCTGCAGCATCATTATCAAACAATGCACATTCCCTGCCTTTACCATCTTCCTGAGGTCAAGAGGAACATCCCATCTAAAATTGCTGCCCCCTCTGACCTAGAAACCACTTACGGCTTCTGGTAAAGGTTAAATGAACAGAGCTATGCATGCCACTCTCATCGAACTACATTTTCAAACATAGGTGCCTAAAGCTGGCATTTTCAAAAGGGACCTAAATGAGTTAGATGCAATAAAACTCACAGGGACGTTCCAAGCCCTTTAAAATCACAGCTTAGATTTGCATGGAGGCACCTAAATAAAAGCATCCTATTTCTTCAGAAAAGCTGAGCATTCAGCTTCAACTGGGAGCTGAAGCTACCTTTCACAACCACACCACTTTCCTGTAGGTACCCAAATATGGATTTAGGTGTCCAGCTTTAAGGTTCTAGCTTTGAATGTTTTTGGCCATTAACTCCTGCAAGAAACCCCCACAATGATATTTGGATGATGCCTGTGATCTGCATCATCTCTAGGAGGTAGGTAACATAAGGCTGTGACGGGTTGGATCACAGAAACCCCCTTCGGACTGCCACCTGATGTGCTTTGACTACCTCTGTGTCAGTTTTTCCTGCCAGCTTAGGAGTTCAGTGCCCTGCCTGGTTTGAGACAGACATGCTTGCCTACTGCAAACACAGCCCCAGGTCTGAACCATGTCCCCCAACAGCTGCAGGCTTAACTGAAAACAGCTTAAGAAGTGTTCCTGTCTCTAACACTCAGATGCCCAGCTCCCAGTGGGGTCCAAACCACAAATAAATCCGTTTTACCCTGTATAAAGCTTATACAGGATAAACTCATAAATTGTTCACCCTCTATAACACTGATAGAGAGATATGCACAGCTGTTTGCCCCCCCCCCGGTATTAATACATACCCTTGATTAATTAATACGTAAAAATGATTTTATTAAATACAAAAGGTAGGATTTAAGTGGTTCCAAGTAATAACAGACAGAACAAAGTGAATTACCAAGCAAAATAAAATAAAACACACAAGTCTATGCCTAATACAGTAAGAAAACTGAATACAGATAAAACCTCACCCTCAGATGTTTCAATAAGCTTCTTTCACAGACTGGACACCTTCCTAGTCTGGGCACAATCCTTTCCCCTGTTGCAGCCCTTGTTCCAGCTCAGGTGGTAACTAAGGGATTTCTCATGATTTCAGCCCCCTTTGTTCTGTTCCACCCCCTTATACATTTTTTGGACAAGGCGGGAATCCTTTGTCCCTCTCTGGGTTCCCACCCCTCCTTCTAAATGGAAAAGCACCAGGTTAAAGAGGGATTCCAGTTCAGGTGACATGATCATATGTCACTGTAAGACTCCAAGCCCCCATTCCTCCTAACCTGACTCACAGGAAGGCCTCCAAGAAAACAGAGCCATCCACAGTCAATTGTCCTGGTTGATGGGAGCCATCAAGATTCCAAACCATCATTAATGGCCCACACTTTGCATAACTACAGTAGGCCCTCAGAGATATACTTCATATTTCTAGTTTCAGATACAAGAATGATACATACATACAAATAGAATGACCACACTCAGTAGATTATAAGCTTTGTAATGATGCCTTACAAGAGACCTTTTGCAGGAAGCATATTCCATATACATTATATTTTCACACTCATTAACATAATTTCATAAAATCATATAGAGTGCAACGTCACAAAGGCAAACTGGCACGTCAGCAAATATCACAAGCTGGGATGGTGTCTCCTTAGCCTTATAATACAGTCATACCGGTTTGCTTAAAACAAACAAACGTATTTCTGTACTGACCAGGACTCTGTCTTTGCCAACTCTTTACTTTCTCTTCCTTAACCCACTAGTTGGGCCCCAGATTGAACTAACAGCTTCAAGCTGCTTTATTGCCTGAAGATGGACAGAACTGCTCATTTAAATGTCAAAGAGAATCAGGTTTCTGTTAGACAAATTTTCACCTGGTTTTGTGTGCGTGTTTGTTTTTTATCTCTTGGACAAATGGTTTGTAGGTAATATGTAATGCTTCAGTTTGTTTCCTTTAGGCTTTTCTGTTGGTCTGTCTGTGTGGACACTCGTAAAGTGGAACTCCATCTCTGAAAGTAATTTTCTCTGAGCAGTATCACTCTAAACTGTAGATCACTATCACTGATTGGAATTGTGATCTGGTCACTGAAATGAATTGAAACATTCTTGAACTTTCTATAAACAGAAGTCCCTATATCTGCATCTACTCTAAGTGGATTCCACCAGTCAGCCCAATTTTCAAACCTGGGCTGCTTAGTAGACATGTAAATCCCACATATAGAAACCCAAATCAACACCCAGATAAGTAAAGTGTTCTTCACTGAGTGCTGAATTTCAGCATCCAAATGTGGGATTTGAACATCCTATTAAGATAGCCACGTTTGAGACTTGGAGCAGGAGGCTGTGCGTGTGCGTAAAGTGTAATAGATGGCTCTGACCCAAATCTATAGTTCAATTTGGGAAAATGTTGGGGGGGTTGAAATCTAGCTGTGGATTTTACTGCTTGAGATCAACTCAAACACAGTCCCATAGATACAGATAGATGCATCAAGAATTTATGATGGTGAGCAGCGAAACAGGCTCTTTGTTTTTGTGAGTGGGGCTGTTGGCAGAACTTGAAAGGAAATGGGTTAAGCTGAAAGTGGGCTAGGCTTTGCCATGACACTCCTTGACTTTAAAGCTAGAAGTAGGGTGACCAGACGTCCCAATAAAATCGGGACTGTCCCGATATTGAGCAGTTTGTCCCGTGTCCTGACCGAAGTACGGTCAGGACGCCATTTGTCCCGATATTTTGTTTCGGGCCCGTCTTTTTTTTCTCTTAGCCAGCGGTGACAGGCAGGGGGAGCTCTTTTTCAATTGTTATACTCACCTGGCACGTCCAGGTCTTCAGCGGCACTTTGGCAGTGGGCATTTCAATCGCTGACGGGCTTCGGCGGCGGGTACTTCTTTCTTCGCTGGCAAGATTTATTTCCCACCTCCGAACATGCTGGGTGAGTGTAACAATTGAAAAGGCGCTCCCCCTGCGGCGGTCCTGATATTTTGTATTTAGCATCTGGTCACCCTAGCTAGAAGGGACCATTGGGATCTTCTAGCCTGACCTCCTGCACATGGGAGGCCACAGAACCCCTCCAACCCATTTCTGTAATAGACCCCTCACCTCTGGCCTAAATGACTAAAATCCTCAAATTATGATTTAAAGACAAAGAATCTGCCATTTACTCTACCTTAAACCTGCAAGTGACCCCTGCCCCAGGCTGCAGAGGAAGGAAATAAGCCCCCAGGATCTCTGCCAATCTGACCCAGGGGGAAATTCCTTCCCAATCTCAAATATGGTGATAATTTGGACCCTCAGCAGGTGGGTAGGACCCACCAACCAGAAACCTGGGAAAGAATTCTCTGTGGTAACTCAGAGCACTCCTCATCTAATGTCCCATCTCTGGCTGTTGGGAATTTTTGCTACTGGCAGTTGCTAATGGGCCACAGATTATAGGCAGCCCAATCATCCCCTCCCCTCCATACATTTATCAAGCTCAGCCTTGAAGGCCAGTAGGTTCCCCCACTGCTCCCCTTGAAAGGCAGTTCCAGAACGTCACCCCTTTGATGGTTAGAAACCTTTGTCTAATTTTAAGCTTAAACAGTTTATATCCATTTGTTCTTGTGTCAACATCAGCATTTAGCTTAAATAACTCCTCTCCTTCTGACATAAATATAAAGGGAAGGGTAAACCCCTTTAAAATCCCTCCTGGCCAGAGGAAAAATCCTCTCACCTGTAAAGGGTTAAAAAGCTAAACGTAACCTCGTTGGCACCTGACCAAAATGACCAATGAGGAGACAAGATACTTTCAAAAGCTGGGAGGAGGGAGAGAAACAAAGGGTCTGTGGCTGTCTTAATGCTGCTTTGGCTGGGGATAGATCAGGAATGGAGTCTTAGAACTTTTAGTAAGTAATCCAGCTAGGTATGTGTTAGATTATGATTTCTTTAAACGGCTGAGAAAGGAACTGTGCTGAATAGAATGACTATTCCTGTCTGTGTGTCTTTTTTGTAACTTAAGGTTTTGCCTAGAGGGATTCTCTATGTTTTGAATCTAATTACCCTGTAAGGTATCTACCATCCTGATTTTACAGAGGGGATTTCTTTACTTCTATTAAAAGTCTTCTTCTAAGAAAACTGAATGCTTTTTCATTGTTCTCAGATCCAAGGGTTTGGGTCTGTGGTTACCTATGCAAATTGGTGAGGATTTTTACCAAACCTTTCCCAGGAAGTGGGGTGCAAGGGTTGGGAGGATTTTGGGGGGAAAGACGTGTCCAAACTATGTTTCCCAGTAAACCCAGTTAGAGTTTGGTGGTGGCAGTGGAGATCCAGGGACAAAGGATAAAATTAATTTGTACCTTGGGGAAGTTTTAACCTAAGCTGGTGAAAGTAAGCTTAGGAGGTTTTCAAGCAGGTCCCCACATCTGTACCCTAGAGTTCAGAGTGCGGGAGGAACCTTGACACCTTCCCTCTAGTGTATTTACAGAGAGCAATCATATCTCCCCTCAGCCTTCATTTGGTTAGGCTAAACAAGCCAAGCTCTTCAAGTCTCCTCTCATGAGGTAGGTTTTTTTTTCTTCAGATCCTTGTGGTACCCCTTCCCTGCACCTCTTCCAGTTTGAATTCATTTTTCTTAAACCTAGGAGACCAGAATTGCACACAGTATTCCAGATGAGGTCTCATCAGTGCCGTGTATAATGGTGTCAACACTTCCGTATCGCTGCTGGAAATACCTCTCCTGAGGTAATTGTTTAGGTGTTGGGCTATGCCTAAATTATCTTTAATCTCCATCTCATCCTGAGTGGTTCTTCTTTGTTTGTTTTCTTTTTATTTATATGGCTATAGCAGGGGTTCCCAAACTTTGTTTGTGGCTTGTTCAGGGTAAGCCCCTGACGGTCGCGGGATACTTTGTTTACCTGAGTGTCTGCAGGTACGGCCACTTTGCAGCTCACAGTCGCCACGGTTCGCTGTTCCTGGCCAATGGGAGCTGCAGGAAGCCATGGCCAGGCTTCCCACAGCTCCCATTGCCTGGGAACGGCGAACTGCAGCCACTGGGAGCTGCGAGCGGTCGTACATGCGGATGCTCAGGTAAACAAAGTGTCTCGCGGCCTGCCAGGGGCTTACACTGAACAAGCCGCAAACCAAGTTTGGGAACCCCTGCTATAGAGCCTTTTACAATTGGTTTTAATTCCCTTTGCAAGGTCCAACTCTGCTTGGCTTTTGGCAGTTCTTACTTTATCCCTCCACTTTCTGACCTCCAAGAGGTAGCTCTCCTTACTGATCCCTCCCCTCTTCCATTTCTTGTAGGCTTTCTGCTTTCTCCTAATCACCCGTTTGACATGCTTGCTCATCCAGTTTGGTCTGTAACCCTTCCCTACACATTTTTCCTGTTGCTTGGGATGGTGGCTTCAGCTAGCTTCTGCAACTTGACTTATAGTAATTCTAAGCCTCCTCCACATTCAGATCCTTGAGTTCTTCAGACCAGTCCACTTCCCTAAGTAAGTCCCATAATTTTTTAAAGTCTGCCCTTTTGAAATCGAGGACCTTAGTTGAAGACCTCTTTTTGTTTACCCCTTACCCTGACCTGTATCCTTCCAATTGCATCTCGGTTAACATGTGTGGCTCATCCTACCATGTTTTGTTTTAGTGTGATTTGGAAGGAAAGAGTATTGGCTGTGCACAGAGATTTGTTTTTCCTTTGGGGATGGGGCTTTCCACCCAGCAACTACATAAAGTAATCTCCTCACTGGTAATAGATAAGTTCTGAGATACCTTATTTATTACTGTCTTCAGTGTGCATGGGGTTGACTGTCTATGTGGATGTTTCTTTACAGTGTATGTGCATAATTTCTGAGAGCGCAAGAAGGAGGAATTAGAGCTGGAATAATGAGCAATACTTTCATTGTTCCCTGCTAGAGAGGGGGCATGTCTACCACCTCTGGGTTTGATCTGCTCTGCAGATCTCTCCCACTGTTCCCCTCTATAGCAGCTACGGGGCAGTGATGGTCCGTCACCAGGTATTTCATCCATGATATGTTCTCTTCACAGCACCTTTTCTCCTTATACTTTAAGGGTACGTCCACACTGCGGCAGCAAGTCTCAGAGCCCGGGTCAACTGACTCGGGCTCACACTAGAGGGTAAAAATAGCCATGTAAACAGTTCTGCTTGGGCTGGAGCCCGTGCTCTGAAACCTAGTGAGGTGGGCGGGTCCCAGAGCCTGGGCTCCAGCCTGAGTCTGAACATGTACACTGCTATTTTTCTACCTATAGTGCAAGACCCGTGAGCCCAAGTCAGTTGACCTAGGGTCTGAGACCCTCTGTTGCAGGGTGGTTTATTTCAATGTAATTGTACCCTTAGACAGCCAGAGCTGGTTTTGGGTTTCTCCATCCAAACCACTCACACATTGTATCAGAGCATATACAACCTCTTTAATTAAATGTGGCATGATGAAATGCCAGTGACAAAAAGCATCGAGACAGTTTGTATGCCACCAGATGTTGTGATGTCAGGTTCTAACCACCCTTAGTCGCCGCCACCACCACCAGATTTCACCTTCCATTGGTTACCATTCTTGCTGTCTGTGTACACACAGGGGCACATTTTCAGCCCCAGCGCACCTGGTTTTGTGCACTTTGATTCATGTGTGCACGAGCTAGCATCCACAAGTGTAGGTGTGCATCAGACATGCACATGGAAACTTCTTGTTTGCATACACAAATTAGGTGCAATCAGTTGCAGATCCAAAAGTGGAATCACTAAAATGGAGACCGGGGCTGAGCATTCCAATGCCCTTTAATGTTCCAATTTATAATCCTCTCCTTAATTATCCAATGACAAGCTCAATAAAACAAATCACTATAATTTCATACTTGTATTCCCTGACTTTTTCAGTTTACTTAAGAATGTAAGGGCCATTAAAGAGCTCTTTCTCACTTGGGATCACTTTCAAATGGATCATACTTATAAAATGGATTTATGCTCCTATCTTGTGTTTTTATCACAATTTTCCTTGCCAGTTTTGCTAATTACCAAAGACGTTTTGTTTAAACAAGTGCTGTCTCCCTTGCACTCCATCCTTTCCTAGATAATCCAGCTGTGAAGTCATAATGCTGAGTTTGTGACATTCCCATGGCAACTGACTGTGATGTCACAAACAGGGGGTTACAACTTTGCTGGAGGATCAAAGCAAAGGCAAGGGGGCTGGGAGGATGAAACACTTTTCTTCTGACACAGATATATTGAAATAAGGAGTGAGAAAGAGAGAGGACTGAGAATTCTGAAAGTTCCTGGGAAAATAAATTGCTCTTTTAATGTTATCCTTTCCCCTAAATTAATCCAATAAATGGCTCTATGTGACGCCTAGGAAAAGACCTTCTATTCCATTCAAACCAGCTGCTAATTTCATCAGGTGGAGGAATCCATCTAGATCGCTTGTCAACTGAGAGCTAGTGGGAGTTTCTCATGAATACTAGATGACAAGGTCTCCTGGATTCCTGTGGATCAGGACTGCAGAATCAAGCTCCATAAACCGTTTTGTCTGAAGAAAAGGAGTACTTGTTGCACCTTAGAGACTAACAAAATTATTTGCGCTACAGCACACTTCATCGGATGCATTCAGTGGAAAATACAGTGGGGAGATTTATATACAGAGAGAACATGAAACAAGGGTGTTACCATACACAGTGTAACGAGAGAGATCACTTAAGGTGAGCTATTACCAGCAGGTGAGCGCGGGGGGTGGGGAAACCTTTTTTGTAGTGATAATCAAGGGTGGGCAGCAGTTGACAAGAACGTCTGAGGAACAGTTAGTCTCTAAGGTGCCACAAGTACTCCTTTTCTTTTTGCAAATACAGACTAACACGACTGCTACTCTGAAACCTTTTGTCTGAGCATCTCCGAGCACTTTTTAACAGCAACATAATTACACCTCATAATACCCCTGCATTGTGGATAAGCAGGCTTGGCAGACTTTTATTTTTTGTTTTGTTTTTTATAATTTAATATCAGTTTATTTTTAAGCATTTTTAAATTTTTTATTCGTTTTCACAGTTGTGCAAAATTTTGGGGTTTAAGCAGTTTTTATTTTTGTCCATTTAAATTGTAACCATTGCAAGAAATGATGGGGGTGGCCAGACAACAGTGGGTGTCATGCAATAATCCTTTAATTACAGCCGATCTTGAGATTCAAAAAGGTAAAGCCTTATAACTGTTGAAACACAAATTGTCAGCATCACCTGTCAAACGATGCCAAGTAAATATCCTTAAATAACACTGTAGTAAGTTCTCAAGCAGCATGTTTCTTACTTTGCCTGTCTCCAAATGTTGATGATTATTGATGGATGTTTTTGTGCGTGTGTGGTGAAATCAGCATTCACTGACGTTTGACAATACAAATCTAATCCTTCCAAGCCTACGGATAAGCAGCATGGTCTCTGCTTTACAGAGGAGGTAAATTGAGGCATGGATGGGAAAGTGACTTTCCTGAGGTTTCTGTCTTTGGTATTTTTAGGTCTCCAGTCACTGTGTTATCCAGGCAGGTCACATAGATTTAAGATAAGCATAGCAAAGAATGAACTGGAAGAGTGGCAGTGAATGGGAGTTAAGCCCCACTATTGTTATTGGTGCCTTTGAAAATCTCCCCTTGGTTCTTACCATCTTGAGATCACTACGGGTATGTCTATACTGCAATAAAACACCTGTGGCTGGGAGCTATCAAGCAGTTGTGTAGATGTTGGGGCTTGGGATGGAGCCTGGACATCTACACTCCAATTTTGTGGCCCTGCAGCCTGACCCTGTGAGCCCGAGTCAGCTAACATGGGCCAGGCATGGGTGTTTTACTGCAGTGGTGACATACCTATAGTGACACATCAGCCTGCTGTAGAAAGGCAGTGTGGTCCCAGGGTAGGGCACCAGACTGGCACTCAGGAGATCTGGGTTCTGCTCTGCCCCTGACCTGCTGTGTGACCTACAGAAGTCACTTACCTCCTCATCCCTCCTTGTTTAAGTTGCCTATTTAGATTGTAAGTTCTTTAGGGCAAGGATTGTCATTTTCTATGTATTTGAACAGCACCTAGCACAGCGGGCTCCCGATATTGCTTTGGAGTGCTGTAGTATTAATAATAAACATAAGAACCCAAGAGTTCCGGTCTCCATTCCCCTGATCTAACCACTTATTCACATTGTCCCATCTCCTAATGTGAACAAATAAATTCATTCCTTGCTTTCTTTAGTGTTTGTTGTCTTATGTTATAGTATTAAAAATAATGTAATGCCATATACACATTCCCAGCTGACATGAAAATGACTTGAGGACAATACCTCATTTCACACTTCAGGACAAATCAGGAGAGAAAGAATGGATCTAGCAACTGACTAACACAAATTAAGTGAGACATCTAAAATGACAAACCCCAAATTTACATAAAAATCAGTTATTTGGCTTCCCTGTGTAACTTCTTTAGCAGGTAATAGAGAACCAAGCAGACAGCAGAATCAATCCGTTTATTTTATTTTTTCTAAGTTAGGAATAAAAACAATATTTCAAAGCCAGCAGCGTCTCACCCAAGCAGTAACGGGGAAAAATAGGCACCGCAGCAGAACATCCTGTCCTGTCTCACAGCTTCTCAGATCATAACTTCTAAGCTGGATTCAGCAGAAATAAATGTTTGTTAGTTCCAGTGGTGGCTCTTGGAAACACAGCTAATGGAACAAAACTAAAAAAAAGTGTTACAGTTTGACAAGCGCTTAAATATTTAATGGTATGTACAGCGAAACCCAAATGGCTGGGAGTTCATAGAACACCTGCAGGAAGCTGTGCCCTTTGTTAAGAAGAAATAGAGTCCCCTTGTGTACAAAGGGGGAAAATTAAGCAAGTGATATTTGAGCTACTCGTTAGTAAACAAGCACTCCAGGCACTGTGAGTTAAAAGCACTGAGAACTGAAAGTGCATCCCTTCAGCCCACTTCTGTAGTTAAACAGCAGAACTAGTGCTTTCTGCGGATTCATGTGTCCCTCTCTGTGTCTATACGGCTGCTGGTTTGCATTAGAGGGAGCAAGCACGCACCTTTTATTGCTTATTGGGCACTGTAGAAGAATAGAACTTGTGAGAGCATTCCAGTTCTTAGAAGGAGATACCTGGGTGGGTGCCCTACACCAGCTGATGAGAGGGCTGAGGAAAATTCGTAACACTACACACCACAGAGACAGAGGAGACGAAGGGACTGCAGTGATTAAATAGGATCTGCTGAAATCCTTCCAAAGCAGGCTTAAGAATTAAGAGCCAACAATGTCATATTGAGGGTCATTCTCCATAGGATTCCTCAGGCCCTTTGTCTGGAGTTTTGTGCCAATGCTGCTTGGTCATCCCATTTTAGACCCCTTTGGGGAGGAAAAACCATGACTCCAGCAGAAGCCAATCTGGCTTTGTGCAATGGATCTTTCACTCTTTCGCTGCTAAGGCAAATCTCAGACCTCAGAAACAGGAGCCCAGAAAAGGTCATTGGCCTGAGGGGAGGGATTGAACTGTCGGTGTATGTTTCACATTTGCTTTGAATTCAGGCATTGTTGGAAACATAGTGACAGGGAGAAGGTGGTGAATAAAGGAGTCAATAAATGTAGCTGCTTCCGTTTGAGTCTCATTCATACCAGAAGGTGGGTGTTTCTGTAGCCCTGCCAGTAAGAACAGACTATCAGCAACAGCGATGAAGAAGTGTATATCAATAACATCATGTGACTTGGAAGGTGTACAGTGTCTATTCTGAGAGACGGGGCATCCAGATCTTACTATTATCTGTTTGCTTTGCTGTAGCACTTAGAGGCCTTGGCCCCATTGTTATACAATCAGATAACAAAGTGGTGATCCTTGCCCCAGAGATGGGGTGTCCACCCCACACCAGGCCTGAAGCAATAAATTAGTCCACTTAACCTATAAGCGACACCTAGAGGACAGCCAGGGAGTGCTATGGTCTAATGGGCTGATGAACTACAGCTGTGGGAGGAGCTGGGCCAGGTTTGTAAAACCAGGAAGCTGGCAACAGAAGGGGGCTGCAGGGAAGTAGTCTACAGTTACTCCCTGGGAGATGTGTTTGAGGCTACAGAGTTTATAATCTGTAGTTACTCCCTGGCAGGAGGGAGTTTGAGCTGGTACAACCAGAGAGTGTAGGAGGAACCAGAAGGAGTCCAGGAAGGAGCAACTGGGTCTGAGGGAAAACAGCCCACAGTGGCCAGTTATAAGGTGCCTGGACTGGAACCCAGAGTAATGGGCGGGCCTGGGTTCCCCTACCGGCCACTGGAGAAGTGGTACCATTAGGGCAGTGCCAGAGAAGACTGCCCGAGACTATTCATGTAGAGGGACTTTGATACCCCCGGAGGGGGAAACCGCATAGTGACCTGGGCGGAGGGCAGAGTCAATAAGAGGAGGCTGCAGTTCCTGGACTGAGAGCGGGGGCCATAGAGAGAGGAAAAAGTGGAGTAATGGAGTGCCACTTCCAAAAGGGGCATCAGCTGGGGGGAGAGCTAATCCCCAGAACCAGCAGGAGGCAGCGCTGTCCAGGGGTGAGTAGCGCTTTCCGATACAGCCCTGGAAAGCTTACAGTACAAGACTAGCTTTAACAAGAGACGAGGGGGCACAAGGCACCGATAAGACAATTGTGATCAGCACGATAAGCAGTGGTCACAGCAAACCAGCCACCTACCATCAGTCAGTTGTTTGGCAGCATCATGGCAGAATGGAGGAAGGATTTGAGAGGACAGCATGGTGGCTCCGCAGATATTTGATGGGGAACAACTCCCATGCATACATGTGTTGTAATGATTTTGTTTGTTTCAGTATGTGTCTTGTTGTCTTTTTCGCCATGTGAATGAATGGTCTCCAAATCAATCCTCTCCCTATTTGACTCTTAGTGCTCAGGTCTGACCCAACTCTGCTCCCACTGGTATGCTAGGATTTTCATCTCTGCTCCAGCTGTAAACGCCTCTGGGCAAGGACCATATCTTCACATAAGTGTGCACGGTGCCTAGTTCAATCCTGAATGTAGCTTATAGGAGCTACTGCAATGGAACTATGTTTATGTATCCTGTCTGCATTGCAAAGGGCCATGCACACATATGGTATTGCATTAACAAATACTAAACAACTAATCCCTTCATTTGAAAAGAGTGCGAGGAGAGGACATGCCGCAAGCATCAGGACGAATGTACCTGGAGGATACAGATGCTGTATATGAAGTCCGCAACTGTTGCAGATTGTCTGCCATCACTCAGTCCCTTTGATCCTCCCAGTAACCAAGCCAACCAGCTGAAGACGCAAGCTTGATTCCTTTCATCCCCCCGGCAGAGAGACAAAAGCCAGCAGAAAATGATCTTTTCCCCCATTCCTATTACAGACCAAGGGCTTCATCTTTCAGACAGTCAAACTCTTGAGCATGTGAGGTCTCATTGCAAATGACATGCTTCTCTCTCTGATCTGGGTCTCTCTGTGGAATTTTTCTCACTGCAGCCAGGAAGTCACAGCGGGGAGACTTTCACAGATCATTAGAGCTGAGTGTCCGACTTCACAAAGCCATCAACCCAAATCAAAGCAAATTAAAAGGAAAAGTTTCCTTTAATCATTGGCAGGCACTCACATTTGTTAGCATTGCCAAATCTGTGGAGAATCACACACATCCCTACGCACATAGGCCCCTATGAACATAGGTCATCTCCATGGGAAAGGAAGCTTAATCAGCCCACGGTAATGAAATGAAATAGCTCCTTAGCCCTTCCATTATTTATTTGTAGGCCCAGCAGCGGGGTCAGCAGGGTCATCACTGTTAGCTCCATGTTTCATCACTGCTATTGTGTCTCACCCTACAGGGGGATGTGAAGAAGGAGGCCTTTAGTTTACTGTCTCTTCAGATGAAAGTAGGTAGACACAGGATCCTGCCTGGCTGGACAGAGCCCACAGAAGGTTAAAAAGCTCCTCCTTTCAGAACCTTGAGTCTCCAAGTAGGAAATGATGTATACAAAGTTTATAAACTGACTAATCACTGGAGCTCATCCTTGGCTAATGCCTCTGGAGCACTAAGTGGAAACATTCTTCTGAGCGGAGGCAGCCGATGACTATAACCTGATTACTGGAGAAGGTGTCACAGAATCCTAGTTACTACATAAGACCTCTACTCCACCCAGAGCTAGCAAGTCACCTGAAATCTTTGAGATGTGCCTTGCCTTTCACTCCCTCAGCTAGCTGCCACATGTTCAAACGTATGTGAAAACATGCTCCTGTGTTCACAATACCTACTCATACATACAATCACCGAGCACTGACTCATTCACACAGAGCCAGGCCCATGTGCGCATGGACACACAGACTGAGTGCATCCACACCCAACTGCCTCTGAAAACATTAGATACATGTACAAAATGCACCCACATCCATAATTGACAATACATACACATGTGTACACAAACAGCTACAGTACATATAATGCATAGTCACTACCATATATGTGCACAGTAATGAGATGCATATAAAACATATGAACACGTGACATATTCAAATGCAGACATGAAAAACAGTCGTACAGTTGCCAGCATGCACCTGCATGCAGGGCCATGAAACATGTCCTTCTGCACGCACAACAGCCAAAATGCACATGTGTGGGCGCACACGCAAATACATTCTTACATATGTATTTGCGATGTCCTTGCATACAAGAAACAAGAGCTGGTTAAAAGATGACATTTTCAAAAGCATTTATTAATTTATGTGAGTGAGTGAGTGAGACACTTCTAAATTTCCCCTTACATTTTTTGGATTTTCAGTGTGGGAAGAAATGTTTCATTTTTCAAAATCCACCAACTGAAATTTTTTTTTACTAAAAAACCTGAAAATTTTTAGAAAAATTCCAGGATTTGTTTTCTCACTGAAAAGCCATTTTTTGGTCTTTTAAACAAAAAAATGTTGATCAGCTCTGCTAGAAACCTGTACACATGGGTGGACACACACACGCATGTGTGACTGTGTATTACATATATACACACACATGCTTGTACATATAGCTGCAGTTACAAAACCTACACTCAACTGTCAAAAAAGCAGACGTTACCAGGGACAGGAAAGTTCTGCTATTAACGTGTAACAACCCAGGGAATGCGTAGTTGAGATGAAGCAGCCAGGTTGCCATTCTGACCTTAGCTCGTGCCATTTAAAGGTAGAATGACACACAGGTGTAAATCAAGATGAGAGAGCATCCTACGGAATTTTCAGTTTGAGCTCTGGTTTTTAGGGTTGATCTTTCTTTCTCTTTTTCCCAATCATGGTTTTCTAAGAAAACTACATAAAGGAAAGGGAGAAAAAACAGCTGAAACAAGCAAGTTGCCTGGAACTAGAGAGTTTCCTTTTGGAGCTGCCTTCATCGATTGGGTAAATATGAAATTATGGTCCTTGACTGGAACTGATCCTCTAGAGCCATGTTATTCGGCTGGGGAGAGGTGTTTATCTCTGCTTTTCAATGTGGATTATTTTTATGATGGATAGTAATAGCTTCTTTGGCGGTATTAGGGTTTATTATGTCAGGATTTATTTAGGCACAAAGTAATTGGACCACAATGCAGTCGTATAACTTGCACCATTTCATTCTGCTAAAGTGAAATACAAGAGGCCATTTCCCTTTTAGTTTTCTCTGTTGCTGATTCTGAGGCAGCGTCTCTCCAACAGGCCAAGCCTACCAAGATGATATCTGTTCACTGTCTTGGGGCCAGATCTTCCAAACAGGTTTTCACAGGTTCCCTCATGGATGTTGCAGTAGGTTTAGAAGCAGGAGGCTCCTCAGGGTGGGTGTGTGCTACAAACACCACAGTGACACAGCTGCAGCTCCTGCCGCTGTAGTGCAGATATTTATTACAGCAACGGAAGGGGGTTTTCCATCATACTAATAAATCCATCCCCTCTTCCATTAACCTAGCAGTGTCTACACACTTAGGAGTACTTGTGGCAGCTTAGAGACTAACAAATTTACTAGAGCATAAGCTTTTGTGGGCTACAGCCCACTTCATTGGCTGCACTGAATGGAACATATAGTAAGAAGATCTATATATACATACAGAGAAGTTGGAAGTTGCCATACAAACTGTAAGAGGCTAATTAATTAAGATGATCTATTATCAGCAGGAGAAAAATACTTTTGTAGCAATAATCAATATGGCCCATTTAGACAGTTGACAAGAAGGTGTGAGGATACTTAACATAGGGAAATAGATTCAATATGAGTAATGACCCAGCCACTCCCAGTCTCTATTCAAACCCAAGTTAATGGTATCTAGGTATTAATATTAGTATGCAAACTAGATATGTTAAGTATCCTCACGCCTTCTTGTCAATTGTCTAAATGGGTCATCTTGATTATCACTACAAAAGTTTTTTTTCTCCTGCTGATAATAGCTCATCTTAATTAATTAGCCTCTTACAGTTTGTATGGCAACTTCCACCTTCTCTGTATGTGTATATGTATATCTTCTTACTATATGTTCCATTCTATGCATCTGATGAAGTGGGCTGTAGCCCACGAAAGCTTATGCTCTAATAAATTTGTTAGTCTCTAAGGTGCCACAAGTACTCCTTTTCTTTTTGCGGATACAGACTAACACGGCTGCTACTCTGAAACCTACACACTTAGGTTGGCTTAACGACATCTCTCAGGGTGACAGATCCTAGCAAGCTCCCCTTTCTGGCCACCCACCAGGACTGCTCTGAATGGAATCCCAGCCTCTGTGCTTGGAACCCTGGGGTGTTTCAGGCTCCTGGAGTGTGACCAGAGCCCAGCCACTCCCCCAGTGTCGTGGTCCCTAGATACACTCTCAGGGCACAGACCTTGTATTTGTGCCCTCCTCCCCACCCCACCCGAAGTGTCAGAACCCACCATCCAGCCACTTAGCCCCTCTGGCAGTGCTGACCCTTCACACACCCCAGAACTTAAACATCCCTCTCTCCCAGAACTTCACCCCTAAGTAGGAAGTTTCTGGTTGACAATGTAACTCCCTTAGGGGCATGCAGCAGTTGTGAAGCAGTCCAAACACACCCACGTTGCCAGGCTAACATCTTTATGCTCCTTTGTATTTAATCACATAAAGCACAGGAGAGCACAGATCATAGAAAACAATCAAACATGCTAAACGCAATGCCTATCACTAGCTCACCCTTCCCTTGGGAGATCATCTGTGTTCCATCAGTCAAGCGGAATCCTTCACCCCCTTGCCTAGCCTGTCCCTGCAGCAGCTTCCCTCCTCTTTTCTGGTGCAAAATGGCTCCCCCCTGCAGTTAGTTCCTCCCTTTATAGACTGCTGCTGGGGTCAATGGCTTCTTTTGTCTCCCCTCTCCCCTTCGATGATGTTCCATTACCTCCAACCCCCTCTCCCTTCAGACCAAAGGAGGAAGTGTTTTCTCCCAGCTAGAGCAAACCCATTGTCCAAAGATGTTTAATTTTGAATAGACCCTCATGAGTGCTGATGACTCACCATTCTGTTTGGCCTGGCAGAGATATGATGCAACCCTGTTAACTAAAAGTGGGTCCACATAGATATAGACTTTCCACGACACAGTAATTTCATGATACAAGTTCATAAAACCATCTATAGTTCAGAAGCCATACAGATAAGACACCCCCCACGCCTCCCTCCCAAGTCATCAAACTCAGTAAGGCACATAAAGGACCATATTGGTCAAGGATCTACCTATAAGAAGCAAGAGACCCTCACATATAGGTGTTGGGGGAGGACTCAGGGGGATTGATCACAGCTCTGAAGGAGGAACCCAAATGCCCAGAAGATCTTTGGGGAAGCAAGAGGGTTCACAGCACCAGGAGAGGCATGTGAGCAACATGCTATGTCAGAACAGAGGTATCATATTGAGCTGGATTTATTGGTTCAGATGAAGACCAACCAGTTGGCCACTGTCCTTGGTGCTGAATGAATTGGTGGAACCAAATAAGGATCAGGAAGTATTAACGTCCAGGCCTGCATCTTGTGTCAAGAGCTACACCATTTTGTCACATCAAGTCATTTTGTATTAGGGAAGCACTTAGTGGCATCAGTGACTCCTAGAAGCCTTCAGAGATGCAGAAACTTTGGAACTGCTCCCCTGTGTCCCCATATGTGGGGATTTCTGGAATCACTCCTCACACTCAAATACTTTTTCCCCTTTTAGACTCCACAGAAAGTCAAAATGAAAACCTGATTTTAAACCAGTCAGTGTTGAAGCAGCTGCTTGGTGCCAAGTAGGATGGAGTTGATAGGTCTGGTGGCAGCAGGGGTGCATTACTCAGTGCCATGAAAAAGTCTCCCAGGAGTTAGGATTGGTATAAGCCAAATCTTCCTGGGCTCAAGGAGGCAAGTGAGAAGATGGCTCAGATCCTTTGGCTGAAAGGTTTGCATATGCTAAATAATGATAGCGGTAACTCTCCCAGACACAGAACGCAGAGGGAAGGCTCATCTGTGAAGGACATTTTGGAACATATTTCTCAGCCAGCCTCCAAATTTGCATGCTCACTTTTGTGCACACAGCTGATTATTCCTTCAAAAGTGATATATACAACGTATGCCACCTTGGACTTCACGAAAGCTCCTGGGTGCCTGGAGCAGAGAGAGGCATAGCCACTTGTGTGGATGAAATCGGGTGAGGTGCTGGTGAGCACCCTTAACTCCCTTTGGCTTCTGGGAGAGGTTGAGAGTGCTCAGCACCTCAAAGGATCAGATGTGAAATGAAAAACGCTAAAACCAGACTTAGCTCCAAAGAAGGAACTTCTTTTAGCCTAGTGAAACCAGTCTCAGGTAAAAGAACTGGAAAATTGTGTTGCAGGGAGGAGTGTGCAATGTGTAATGTTGTTGTTATAATTTGCATTACTGTAACACCTAGGAGCCCCTGTCACAAACCAGAAACCCACTGTGCTAGGTTCTGTACCAGTACAGAACAGAAAGACGGTCCCTGCCCGCAAAGAATTACAACCTCCCCGTAATGTCATGCTGTGATTGCTTTGACCTGTTCTGGTGATGCAAAAAGATTGTACACCGCACTGAGCTGGCCAGTTAAAGTGAGTGCAACGCCACTTGGCATTAGTTGACACCTGTGTCATGTTGCTAGAGTGGCACAAAGCAGCAGGAGCCTGTGAGGGAACCAGGCGCTTTGTGTGTATCTGTGAGGGAGTGATGTTATCGACAAGTGGATGGGCTTACTGAGAAGACCAGGGGCCTTCCGCTACACAGAGCTAATAGAGTTCTCCTTCAGTGGATGGGATTAGAGGCCTGTGGCCTGGGAGTGGACCAGCATTCTAGTTCCACTCTCCGAGTACGTGTGACCTGGTCTCAGAGCCATTTGTCCCACAGCCCCCAGCTAGACTCAGCTATTCTCAGCGGCTCCAATCGGTGTGATTCCAAGAGCAGGGATTCTCCAGGGGCAATGGCAGGAAGAAGAACACTGCGTACAGCAGCTGCACATTCCATTAATTTAATGAGGGTGGCTGGAGGTTTTTTTGTTGTTTTTTTTTACAAGGCAGATGGTAAAATAGCTATTTTCCGTTGCCTAATAAATACCATCAGAAAGGCAGAAAATGTGCAATCTCGCCAAGCCTTTTCTGATGCCTCCCCCCATTTACACATTCCCCATTCTCTGCTGGGAGCTTTGGGTGGGGAAGGGGGGAGGGATGCCTAAGACATGTCTGCGACTGATGAGAGGCCCTGCACAGTGTAGCCGCGGCCTCCCGTGATTGGCCAGAGCCTCCACCTCCTGCTGGGAGAGATGCACTCTGGCAGCCCCTCGCAGATCCAATTCTCACTTCATCTGATTGCGGTAATAACAACTTGCACAAATTTCCTGCCTCAACCTGAAATCTTCCAGCTCTGCAATGCAAATAATATAATGTGTGATGAGGAGGACGATGAGGAGGATAATAATAATAATGATGATGCCTTTATTCAATGAATGAGTGAATCAAGCAAGCAAAAATAAATGGCATTCAGGGCCTGAAAAGCAATAGGAAGAGAAATCAGGAGGACATGCTGGGGGAAGGGGGTCTTGGGGGAGGGTAATCTTTAGCAATGGGATCTGCTAGAGAGAAGGAAAGTGTCTACCTGTTCTCCAAAGAGCTCCCCATCCTCAAAGGTCTATCACAGCCATGCGCACACATTTTCCTTTCCCTTTGCTGCGCTCCATTGGCTGGGCTGCCCCTCTGTCTGGAGACCTGGCAGGGCCTGTTCTCTGCCTGCATTCCTTTTGCCCTCCTGTTGTGTGCTCTTTGGACACGTGTCAGAGAGTGCCTGGTTTTAGGAAAAGGAATGAGGAGAATTTGTGGCACCTTAGAGACTAACACTTTTATTTGAGCATCAGCTTTCATTAGTCTCTAAGGTGCCACAAGGACTCCGGGTTCTTTTTGCTGATGCAGACTAATGCAGCTGCCACTCTGAAACCTGGTTTTAGGTCTATCCATAGGTGGGGTGATAGCCACCTTTCATCTCCAGTCTGTGCATTCATCCGTAAAAGCTCCAGAAATCAATCTTACTCTTCTCTGTCATGCCATTGCCATCGGGGTGATCTCTCTCCTCCTTGCCGCATTCTTCTCCCTTTCTCCTCTCTTTCAGGCTTTCCCTTCTTTCCCCACAACTGCTTTCCTTGTCTGCATCTCCTGCCCTCTCCCTTTTACTCCTGCTGCATCTCTCTGTCTCTCTTTCCCCTTTCCACCTTCTCCATTCACTTCTTCCTCTTCTCCCCTCTCCTCAATTTCTAGATGCAGATCATTACGCTCCCAGTTGCTGCTGTGGCCGTGAGGAGTGGTTTCTCTGAAATCCCGGCTCACAATAGCTGGCTAATACAGTAATTCCACTGGAGTCCTTTTAAAAACCTAAAGCCTTGGCGGGCAGCAAAACTCTCCTTTTAACTTGGTTTCCTCTTTATCAGGGATTCATTTCAGACAGGATTTCCTCGTGCACAGCTCTGCCACTCTCTGTTTGCACAAAAAGGATTAATTCCTTCAACAGGTGAACACGTTTTACAGCTCTGATGAGCAGGATGTATTTCCCACTTCCTGCAGGTACTTGGGGGATTTAATCATGTAACACGGTGCTCCTTTTTGTCAAGCGCGTGTTTGAAAGCGTTGCATTGTGCTCCTGTATCTGCACAGAGATCTTCCAATGCCCTATTTTTTTACCCAGCAGGGTATTCCCATGAAACTTCTCCAATCTCAAAGGGATTTCCCTACTCTTGAGGCATGTTCTGCCTGGATTTGAGCTGAAGTTCTGGTTTCTCAGTCAGCAGTGGGCTGGAGTCTGATCTATTAAATCCTTTCCCCGCAATACCATAGGTGTTGCCTGGTGCTCTGAAGAAAATGCACTCCCAGCCCTGCACAAGGGCGTGGGGAAACTGTGCAAGGGCAATCCTTGCACATCTGTGACTGCAAGGACTGCTCCAAGTTGCTGCCGACAGTGATGCAAGCCTCCATAGAGAGGGGAGGATCAGAGCCTTCCTCTGCACTGGCTAATGGAGCTGATCCTGGGTGGTGGGGAGTGTACGCTCCACCCTTTCCAAGGATGGGGTGGTTGCCCCACCCTCACCGCCCAGCTCCCTGCGGGATTGTGCCTGCTTATAGCACAATACCAGCACAACCCATGGAGCTGCCTGGTCAAGGTTCAAGCACGCTGGTGGGCAGTGTGGAGGCTGCATGCATTGCCCCTGCCTGGGCTGCATCCGGTCTGGGGATAAGCAGACCTATCCTCTGCTCCTGCTCTGGCATCTTTCATGAGCATTACATTCAGTAAGAAAAAGAGAGGTCCTCTCGGCCTCTTCTGACGGTGACTGGGTGGATTTGTATTGTATTTAAATATGTGTAAATCTGCCTCTGGCTAAAATATGCAAAGGGGAGCTCTGGGAAATTGATTCCCACTTGCAACTGCACTGGAGAGTGGCACTCTGTAAATTGAATCCGAGGCATCTTCCCTCCCTACCGTCACCTCACCGTGACACCTGCAATGGGGTTACTGTCAGGAAACGCACACAAATAACAATCAACTCCCGAATGGAGTGGCTGTGCACGTCCCTGATGCAGGGTGGGTGATAGCAGAGTCCCTGTCCTTATTAGCCTGGAGCAGTGACCGACCTTCCTGGCATCCTCTCCTCTCGGGGACACCAATGCCTCTACAGCCTAGTGCAGGTGCAAAGGACGGCCCTGACTGTACAGATGCTGGGGTAGCTCCTGGCTCCCTTGGGGAGGTGTGTAAGCGTTCAGGGAGCCCTATGCAAGGGCAGCTGAAATCCCATTGCTCCCACTCTTTTAGTGCAACCCTGGGGTGCTGGAGTCAATAGCCATAGAACAAGGGGCAAAGGTGGGCGTATGGCCCTGCCCCCTTTCTGCACCAGCTGAGGGTTTGGCTGTCACTCTGGAGGAGAGTGAGATGCACCATTTTAGAGGATGCTGCAGTTTCTGCCCCTGCGTGCATTTCCCCTGGTGCCTTCAGAGGCATACAGCGTGCGGGGTTAGAATATCTGCAGCTGCTGGTGATAAGGTTCTGCTCACGCGGTCTTCAGAGCCCCATGGTGGTCCTTATTTCTCTGCTGGGTCTCCAGATGCATGCAGAGCAGGCAATATTGGTTGTAGGGTGCTGGTTCTTTGCTATAGGGACTAAGGGCGGAGCAGCCTTGGTAATATAATTTCCTTGCTTTTGCATTGAGTGCAATGGAAGGTGGCACAGAGGGCAGTGCATTCTTTTTTGCTTTGAGTGCCATGGGAAAGGATGGCATTGACTGGGTAGGCTTGGCTTGTGGCCCTTTGGGCTGGGCAGATCAGATCTGGGCTAGAATTTCTTTGCTAAGCCACCAGTTTCAGAAACAATAAGAACAGTCCTGATGGAGTAAAGAATCTCAAAGCACTTCACAAACATTTAACTAAGTTGCCCAGCTCTTTTGTCTAACAGGGGGAGGTTGCTAACAGGGAACACCGCAGAAAACTCTGGGACAAAGAAGCAACATGGCTTGCCCAAAGTCACGCACTGAGTCAGTGGCAGAGTTGGGACTAGACTCCAGGTTTCTGACACTGAGTTCTGTGGTTTACGCACTTATTAGTTATTCCAGGAGTGCCTAGAGGCCCCAGCTCAGATCAAGGCTCCTCTGCTGCGTACACAAGGTCAGATACACTTCCTGTCACAAAGAGCTCATGTTCTAAGGACACAATCCAAAGCCCAATGAAGTCAATGGAAAAACTCCCACTGAGTCTGCAGGAGGGGCAAATGTTCTGGGCAGAACCTTGGCCGAAAGAAGGCTGTGCCTTGCTCCACAGTCAGCTGGGGGGTGGGCAAGGGTCTGTTTTGGTGCATAGTTTAGCAGAAATGTTGCAAGTGTATATTGGGCCAGATCTGTTGGGGTAAATGGGGCTATGTCTATTTACTGGAGCTAAGGATCTGGCCCATAGATCCATATAATACATTGCAGCTTTGTAGATCCACTAACGAATCACACCAACTTGTATTTGGGAACTACTGCAGGGGTGGAGACAACAATTGTTATTCTGGGGGCGGGGCAGGGACTAGAGTTAAAAATTAATAAAATAATAGCTGTTGAATATACCTTTAAGGGGTAGTTTTGTGCCATGACTACATTTGCCCACTTCTAATAAAGTGAAATAAATGAGCTTCTATTCCAAACTCGGTGCTTACATTATTTATAAATGCAATTTCTTAATTTTGGCGGTGGTGATGTCTAAATCTCCCCCAATTCTCCAGTTGTCTAAGCCCATGTACTGTGTGCCATAAGTCTCCTCTGACTGCCCACCAAGCTGGTGGCTGGGACCCTGGACTCTATCTTATTTAATCCTCTGCATGCTCCATTTCAGTGTTCGCAGCTCCAGAAGTGAGCACACCTGTACTTCCAAAATAAAAGCTTTTACCCTCAGGCGCACCCCAGAACCGACCAATGAGGCCCAAACCTTGGGTATGTGTTGGCTGAGCAGGAAGCAGTAGCAGGAATTCCATCTGGTTACAGCTGATAGCTGGGTTTTGGAAAAGAGCAGCAGGCCTATCTTGCTATGCGTACGCAGTACAAGGAGCTTTCCTGAGGGTACTGGTCCTTCAGGAGAAACTAAGAGACACCAGTTGGCGGACTCAAATGGAGTCGATTGGAATATCCACTTGGGAACTAGCTTTGGCTGCCCGCTGGAAGGGGAATCTTAAGGCTGCCTATGGATACGGTGGCATATTTTGTCTGTCTTTGTCGTGCCAAACAGATTGGCACTTTCACTTGGATCTGTCTTCCTGACGTGAGACGTGTGTGTGGAACACAGATAATTATGTGCTTAACATTATTAGCCACATGAGCCGTATAACATCTGATTCCTAATTTGCAATTCAAGGTGCTGATCTTGAGTCAGAAATCCCCACATTGTCAGCTGCTGGCTGATCACCTCTCTCCTTCCATACCACTGAGTTCAGCAGGGATGCTTCTCTTAACAGGCCTAGATATTTTACTGCGGGGGACTGAATACTCAATGTATTCTTCACGGAGAGCCTTTTGGTCTGGAATTCACTTCCCCTTTTGGTCTAGCAAAACAAAAAACAATTGTACTGGCCTAGAAGGCCTGGTGCAAGGCTCATCTGTTTGCTCTAACTCTCGAGGTCAAATTGAGGCTGTCATTCAGGGGAGATCATTTGGGCTGACAAGTTCTATTGAATTGTTGTATATATTGCATATGAATCCAGAGAGTCTCGGATGGGCGCACTGTGATAAACATAGTCACAGCCAGGTCAGCATCTGGGTCCTGGATAGCCTTTGTTCCTGACCATGTGCTTCCTTTAGCTCACTAGTGTGATAATAAGGGCTATCATGTTTTGGTTAGTTAGGTTCTTGTTCACTTTCACAAGCTCTGCAAGACTGAGTGTTTGTAGTACAGCAAACACCAATTAGTTCCGGAAGCCACACACGCAGGATTGAGCTTGCAGTTATTTCACTCCCAAAGGCAACAGCAAAGGAAACAAGGCTTGAAAATAGGTTGTTTTCATGGTCTGATGCAGAGTGCACAGCCTTTGCAGTGTCTAGGTATGCAGGACATATAGCTTCTTCTAAGAGGGCTGGCACTCTTTACATTGAGAGGGTCCTTCCTTTGTTGACGTTGGTTCAAGAGCTCTGACCTTGGAAAATTGATTTAGCCTTTAAACTTAATCCTTCTTCTCCAATATTCACCCTTCCTCCCAAATCAGCCTCTGTCCCAGGTCAGGGAAGCAGGACGGATGCTCGAAACAAGGGGGAAGTCATAGGTGGACGGAGCCCTGCACACCATGTTTTGTGTAGGACCCCAGGAAAGCATCTGAGATACACAATTGGCAGCATTGTACACAGAGTGGGATTGTCAGGGACACTGCTTATGTGCCTGGTAATGATGATCCAGTGGGAAATGCTCTTGTTACTGATCAGTCACTGATATCCATCCACAAGGGATCTTCTGGTTTTAGCCTGTGGGCAGATTTGGGTAGAGGGGGATATCAGCACTGGGATACTGGCAAGTAGCGCTCTTTGGTCAGTGGCAAAAATCAAATGCTGATCCCTCAGTCAGAGATGCTCTTGGCCAGGGGTAGTCAATTGTTTTTTGTCAAGGTCCAAATTTTTTGGTCAAGGTATAGTCCAGAGTCCAGAGGAACATTTTTTTCACAGTACAATAATAATAATCATAGAATCATAGGACTGGAAAGGACCTTGAGAGGTCATCTAGTCCAGTTTCTTGCACTCGTGGCAGGACTAAGTATTATGTAGACCATTCCTGACAGGTGTCTGTCTAACCTGCTCTTAAAAATCTCCAGTGATGGAGATTCCACAACCTCCCCAGGCAATTTATTTCAGTGGCTAACCAACCTGATGGGAAGTTTTTCCTAATGTCCAGCCTAAACCTCTCTTGCTGCAATTTAAGCCCATTGTTTCTTGTTCTATCCTCAGAGGTTAAGAAGAACAATTTTTCTCCCTCCTCCTTGTAACAACCTTCTATGTACATGAAAACTGTTATCATGTCCCCGCTCAGTCTTCTCTTCTCCAGACTAAACAAACCCAATGTTTTCAATCTTCCCTCATAAGTCATCTTTTCTAGACCTTTCATGATTTTTGTTTCTCTTCTCTGGACTCTCTACAATTTGTCCAAGTCCTTCCTGAAATGTGGCACCCAGAACTGGACACAATACTCCAGCTGAGGCCTAATAAGGCACAGAGTAGAGCAGAAGACTTATTTCTCATGTCTTGCTAACACTCCTGCTAATACATCCCAGCAGGATGTTTGCTTTTTTTGCAACAGCGTTACACTGTTGACTCATATTTAGCTTGTGGTCCCCTATGACCCCCTGATCCCTTTCTGCAGTACTCCTTCCTAGGCAGTCATTTCCCATTTTGTATGTGTGCAACTGATTGTTCCTTCCTAAATGGAGTACTTTGCCTTTGTCCTTATTGAATTTCATCTGATTTACTTCAGACCATTTCTCCAGTTTGTCCAGATCATTTTGAATTTTAATCCTATCCTCCAAAGCACTTGCAATCCCTCCCAGCTTTGTATCATCTGCAAACTTTACAAAGTGTACTCTGTATGCCATTATCTAAATCATTGATGAATATATTGAACAGAACCGGACCAAGAACTGATCCCTGCGGGACCCCACTTGTTATGCCCTTCCAGCATGACTGTGAACCACTGATAACTACTCTCTTGGAATGGTTTTCCAACCAGTTTTGCACCCACCTTATAGTAGCTCCACCTAGGTTGCATTTCCCTAGTTTGTTTATGAGAAGGTCATGAGAGACAGTATCAAGAGCTTTACTAAAGTCAAGATATACCATGTCTACCACTTCCCCCCATCCACAAGACTTGTTACCCTGTCAAAGAAAGCTATCAGATTGGTTTGACATGATTTGTTCTTGACAAGTCCATGCTGACTGTTACTTATCACCTTAGTATCTTCTAGATGTTTGAAAATTGATTGCTTAATTATTTGCTCCATTATCTCTCCGGGTATAGAAGTTAAGCTGACTGGTCTGTAATTCCCTGGGTTGTCCTTATTTCCCTTTTTATAGATGGGCACTATATTTGCCCCTTTCCAGGCTTCTGGAATCTCTCCCATCTTCCATGACTTTTCAAAGATAATTGCTAATGGCTCAGATATCTCCTCGGTCAGCTCCTTGGGTATTCTAGGATGCATTTCATCAGGTCCTGGTGACTTGAAGACATCTAATTTGTCTAAGTAATTTTTAACTTGTTCTTTCCTTATTTTAGCCTCTTCTGATCCTACCTCATTTTCACTAGTATTCACTATGTTCGATGTCCAATCCCCACCAACCTTCTTGGTGAAAACCAAAACAAAGAAGTCATTAAGCACCTCTGCCATTTTCACATTTTCTGTTTTTGTTTTCCCCCTTCATTGAATAATAGTCCTACTCTGTACTTGGTCTTCCTCTTGCTTCTAATGTATTTGTAGATTGTTTTCTTGTTACCCTTTATATCTCTAGCTAGTTTGGTCTCATTTTGTGCCTTGACCTATCTAATTTTGTCCCTATATACTTGCGTTATTTGTTTATATTCATCCTTTGTAATTTGACCTAGTTTCCACTTTTTGTAGGACTCATTTTTGATTTTTAGATCATTGAAGATCTCCTGGTTAAGCCATATAATGATAGTAATAAGTAAATAAAAAGATTTCATGGTCTGTTCAAAAGTTTCTGGCGGTCCGGATTTGGCTCGCTATTGACTACTCCTGCTCTTAGCTATCCCTGTAACAAAGATCTCCTCCCCCCACACCTTCTCTGGTCTTATGTCAACTGCTTCTCCCGTTCACATTTTCTCTCTTCAATGACTTTGATTCACTAATTTTCTGATAAGCAAGAGTTCGTCGCTGAGTCTTAAGAAATTAGCGACAATGCCAACTTCTCATGCCAGGGTAAAAACAGTCCTAATAATTTAAGCAATTAGTTAATTAGCCTCATTCACTTAAAAGCACAAAGCAGCATAGGAAGACTTTGACACAGATTGTTTCAGAGGATAGTTTATGGTCCTACATTCTCTTCATTTTCTGCATCCTTTGCTTTTCCCCATCCACACCCCTTGCTCTCTGATATAGATACCAGGCCCAGTCTTGCAATCCTTACTCCTGGAGGGCCTGATCCTGCTTCCATCAAAGTTAATGGCAAAACTCCCATTGGTTTCAGTGCAAGACCTGGTAGTCAAAACTCACTGAAGTCACATGGTCAATGATATTTGTCACCAATTTAGCACTTTCCTCCACCCCCCAAATGTCTGCAGAACAACTGGTGCAGCCTATGGAGACCTGTTCACTGCAGCAGTTCTCTGCACATTATTTGGGGCACATGGTAAGGAATGAAATCATGTGGTACTCTTTCTAATCCCTCATTGGAAGACTGAAACTTTTTTGTCTAGGGAAAAATGAATAGTGAACAGGGCACAAGAGTGGAAAAGCAAATGCCACCCTCCCACCAGTCCGAGTGATCAGAGGATTCATTCATGGCAGCTAGAAGCTGTGAAACATTTAGCACTATTCACAATCATTTTGACACATGCCAGGTGATTATGTAAATATGTATGAATAACAAATGATAGGGTCCCATTGATAAAAGTTAGCTGAACTCACTTTAATCACAAATAGTCACAAATCATTTTTTTAAATATTTGACCAGCTCTAATAAGAATTTCACCAAGTAAGGCCTGCCGGATTGCTCCCTCTGTCGTGATGATCCAAGAGGAGTATTGATTCAGTAGCCACCCTGACCTAAGTATCTTCTGAGCCTCTTCACTTCTGTATTCTGCCTCCCATATTAGCCCTCTCTGCAACTCCATGTGGGCTGCTGGTCCATGGAGCACACATCTCCCTGCAGAGTTAGTTCTGTCATTAGAACATGAATTGGGCAGTCAGCTGTGAAGAAAAAGAAATGCAGCCAAAATGTCATCTCTACATCACACTGCGATCTCCAGACTAAGCTCTGAGAAGTCTGCGTCTGCCCTTATTGTGTTCTTCCATCTCATGCATGCAATGCCCTATGGAATCCATTGCATCAAACGTGTCTTTTTCTGAACTGTGGCCCTCCCCCATTGTCATGAGGTGTTCAGCTGACAAGGACTCCTCCTTCCACTGGATGCCCTTTCTAGAGACTCTGTTTTCAGTATGAAACCACAGCAGAGTCTCGAAAGCAGGACAAAGTGTGGCTTTTGCCTACAGTACTACTAACAGTCCTTCATTGGCTGGCTATTCCAGCTCAGTGCTTTTCATCTCATCACTCACAAAAACTCCTACCTCTTCCCAGCTAAAGCAAGTGTTCAGCCAGTTAGAACTTATTAAGAATTAAAAGGAGAAAAAATAGACATGGATTTACAAGGGGAATTATGAAAGAAATATTATTAGGGCTTGTGCTTGGGAACTACGAAAGTGTAGAGGATCAGGTCAGATTAGCCTCTCCATCCCAAATGAGTTTCATCATCAAGTCCTTCTTCCTCTGTTGTCCCCTCTCTATGCATGTTTTAGTGTCTTGACATATTCCAGGCAACGTGCACTCACTCCTGACAGCGGATTTCCCGTCCTGTTTAGAAGGGAGTGCAGCATTTGCACACATTAAACACACACACACATAAAGATGCACATGCTTACACTTAAACACAAAGGTGGGCAAACAGCCTCATTCAGAAGTATACATTTGTGCTCACACACAAACAAGTATGCATGCCTGTCTGCACACTCGCATACCTTCAACAAACACATACACATGCATCGCCCCATGTACGCACAGCTCTCGGTACGGTTGTGGTAGGTCCTGACACAGAAGGAGAACATTTGTATTCTCCAGCACACCTGCAGGTCACTCAATCTGCCAATCCTACATCTCCACAGGCAACCCTTTACCTATCCAGATGCAATAACGTTTTCCTGGATATCTGTCAGGATTAATCCCACCACAAGCTAGAATGGCTCCCTGAAAAGAGATTGACAGGCTGAACTGAATAGAATTCATTTTGAGCTGGGAAACTCTTGGTTGAGCAGGAAGGAAAATATGTTGGAATTTGTGAAAGGGCGGGAGCCACGTACATGTGAAAATAGCCACGCCTTCTGTTCACACACGTTTCTCTACGTGCATGAAGGAGAGACGCATCGCATGTGTAGCTGAAAAAGAGATCTCGATTAGTTTGGAGTTGCACAGAGGTCACTGATCTGGCTTGGGAGATTTCATCTATTCAGATCCCACATTGCCCGTAGGCCCTGCAGGAACAGATCTTTGTGTCTGTCAGCATAAGATCACAGGGGTGTTTGTGTTTTCTTGCCTTCCTGATCTAGCCACCACGCAGCTGCTCACTTAAGTCTCGCCTCCCTCTCTATGTGTCAGTGACTGGTTGTGTGTGCATTGGTGGGGCTGAATGACCCATTCTATCAAAGCGTGTTTGGGTGTTTTCTAGAGGCTGCACTTCCACAGGCTGATCCTGTCTAGGTGACATTTAGAAGCTTGCCTCTTCTACCTTCCTTATTTGGGGGAAGAAAAAGTTCCCTTTAATTTAAAGAAATTGGGCAAAAGTCTGCTCTCGGTGACTCCAGTGTAAATCCAGAGTAACTTCATTGACTTTGGTAACTGAGACCAAGAGCAGCATTTGACTCAGCAGAACATAACAATGACACCTCGTTCGGCAAATAGCCCCATTTCTGATGCTCTTCCCAGTGCTAGGTTTCAGCTGTCAGAACTCAAGGGCACACTGTCGTGTCATCTGCTCTCCAGTCATCGGAAGTACGTGGACTCAGCCTGTCAGACCCTGGACTAATTCAAACGCTGCCTTTCTCTCCTTCGGTCTATTCTCCTCTCTCTGTCTCACCTTCTCTGTCACTGTGCCTCTCTCTCTTCTCCTCGTTCTCCCCCCTGCTTGCCAGGGAGTGGGGAGGGGAACAGCACAGTGCTGTTAATCTCAGAACTCGCTGGAGAGACAACCCGGCTGGACATGCTTCCAAGCCAGACTGTGTCTCTGCAGCTCCCCTGCTGAGTCTGCAGAGCCGTTGCTGCGTTAGGGACCCTTGGACACCAGTTCGTTCCCCCTGCCCTCAGCTGCCTGAGCACAAAGCCATCTGCCGTGGCAACGTGCTCATCTAGTTGAAGAACCACGGGCGATGCGGTCACCTGTTCTATTACCCTCTTCCCCGTTGAATCATTTGGTTGAGGTCAGTGTTCAAGAGTCAAATATTTGATTTATTGTTCATAGGGGGCGTTGAATGAAATCCGATTTCCTGCAATATTTGTAAAGATAACAGATCTTCTCAAATGGCTCATCGTCCATGGAAGTGACAGCTCCCAAGCACCTGGGAAAAAACCTTCCGTTGTAACAATGTCATTGTTTCTATTCAAGGCATCAGGAATTCCTCAAATCTACCTTCCCTACATCCCGTCCCTAAAACATGGCTGTATTAGCCCTACCCCCAGACAGCTATGTTCACCTAGACCCCCCGCGAAAGGACTGGCTGTACTATGAACTGCAGGAGACCAACGTGCTCGAAGCCAGTCTGGTTACTGTGTACTACACCCAGTACGCATGCACGCTTGCCACGACTGCAGCCTCAGCACTTCGGTGACTCTGTTCACTCGGTGCCTTGGGCGTGACAATGACCTCATGCCTCTTTCAAACTGGGGTAACCCCATTAGCTTCAGGGGAGTCCTCCCCAGTTTACCCTGGTGTTACTGAGAGCAGAGTTTGCTCCCCTCGCACCGCTGGCTGCATCTGCCGCGGCAGGGATCGCTCCCACTCGCCACAGGCCGTCGCGCGCTGAGCCGGCTTTATTCACGCATGTCAGCACAGTTGTCACTTGCTCGCTGCAGCGATCGTACACACTGCGTAGTCACCATGGCCAGGCACTCTGCACGCTCTCTGCCCAGCAGAGCTGCTCATTATACAAGCACTGAACTCATGCAGGCTGAGTTCATTGCATGGCATTCGCCGGAGCCATGTGGTCTGTACTTGCCACTCACTCTATCCTGGCTCTTTACATTTCACACACACAGGGCCCAGCCCAGCTCGCATTAGGCACTTATCACAGACACTCACCCTGCCACTCTCCTCTTGATAACAACTCGGTTTACACTCATGCTCTGCATTACATGTACTCATCTCATCTGCAGTTTCAGTTCTTAGGATATGTCTACACAGCATAGTTAATCCAGGCTCTTACCTGGCTTTTAGTCTTAAATCTCTAAACCCCTTCCCCCGCGCAAAAAAAAAAAAAAACAAAAAAACAACTTCTGACCTGGTTTTGGTGGTGCTTTGAGCCTGGTCCAGCTTACCCAGCTGGGGATGTGGCTTAGAACCCAGGTTCTGCTTGAACCCACCCACTTTGCAGCAAGGATCCAGATTAAATGCTAATCATCCTCTAGTGACTTTCCACAATTCCCCCAAAAGACAGACAAGTTCTCCCGCAATTGACATAGTTGACTGGGAAAGAATCCTAGAGCATCTTAGCACAAAGAAGCATGGGATATGGCCCCAGACAAACATGAGTGAAGACACAGTGACGTCTTTGCAGTGTGGCTGTTCACACTCAGGCTAAGCTAGGCTAACCTGGGTGCTCAGACCCCACGTGGTGATCACCCCAGTTAACTGTGCAGAGTAAACACAGCCGTACTCACCACAGCATTCGCTTTAATTCTCCACAGCTATTCACACTGTTCACTATGCCCCTGGCTCTCACTCATTGCACACCTGCCAATTCTCACAATTTAAGCACAACTCTTGTGCTACTGGACATTTTTCTTAAAGCCCTAGCTCCTGGAGTCACGTGAATATGTGAGAATCTCACCTTTCATTTTACAAAATAAGTTTCAGAATTGCCAACACCAAGTGTTAAAAAAATAGCGAGTCAGACCCTCAAAAGACCATGAAATTGGATTAAAAACAATGAATTTAAAAAATAAATAAATTGGGGATTCTTTTTATTTTCCTTCAGCCATTTGTACCTTGAAGGTACACTCAAGTCAGGTCATGCTCTCAAGCTTTCCTCCATGTCTATGAGTGGTAAAAACAAATGTATGTTTCTAAAGAAAAGCTGAGATTCTCACCTAATCACATGACTCCAGGAGCTGGGGCTTTTGAGAAGAACACCAACAATAACGAGATTCCTGAATGAATTGCAAGATCCGTCTAGGCTGATTAATATATAGCCTTTGTGGCTGTGGGGGAAAGGTAGATAAAGGCTCTAAAACCAGAAAACACATATAAAGAACCCAATCTTTTTGTATTTTTACCATCTCCTGATTTTTAAAGCAATCTCGTGATTTTGGGATGCTTGGTTGGCTATACTGCCACCCTAGCAGTCCCCAAACATGGCCCCATCCTCCTCCTATTAAGTTCATTGGCGCTCCCAGCCATTCTGTCTAGGCACCCTCTTCAATCACAGCACATGCCCTCTGTGCTTATCTTTACTTTCCTTGACTGGTATTAGCTTGTAGCTTGCCACTACTGCATTCACCACAGGATTCCATTCACTCCATTTCATTGCATTCATCCTGCGAAGTGCAACATGCCAGGTCAAGGCCACCCAGTTAAAATGACTTTCAGCTGCCCTTTGTTTTTTCTTGATGAGAGCCTCTGGATTTAAAGGAGGACTTGTGGCACCTTAGAGACTAACAAATTTATTTGAGCATAAGCTTTCGGGAGCTACAGCTCACTTCATCAGATGCATTCAGACACACGGCTGCTACTCTGAAACCTCCGGATTTAAGTAGCTCGATCAGCTCTATTGCAGAGGAGCGGTTCCAAAACCACCGCTGACAAAACAAAAGACCGATTCTCTTGAAGAAAAGAGTGATGCACAGGAGCACCGGCAGCAAACTTCATTTTCTGGCCCCAGTCACCTGCCCTGGGTCAGAGTTACAAAAGGTAACACGTATGGCGACATGACATGGGTCAGTGTCCATTGACTGCAGTGGTGACTCTTTTTGAATTCTCCACTGCTTTTCACAGTGCCGCTCTGGGTGTTTGGCATATCATCCCTGCTTTGCATTCACTTCCTACAGGTGTAAAGGATGGTGCAAGGCTGTGGTGGACCACGCCATTGTGCAGTTGTCCAGGGAAAGGCCTTCACCACAAAGAGCTGGACTAAATATTTTCATCTAATAGGTATTTTCCTACAGAAAGGACATATTGAACTATCTGAAGATTTTTGCAGGAAGTTTTTTTTTCGTGGTGGGGGGATCATTCAGTGTTTTTCATCAAAATGAAACATTTTGTTTTGATTAGATTTGAATCTAAATGTTTTATTACATTTCCTCGTTTTCCCCCCTACTGCCTCCCCCCCCATTTTTCTATTGGACGGGAAAGAAACGGGGGAGAAGACAGGGAGCCATCCTCCCCCCCAAAACCTGGCAACTTTTCATTTCCATGAGACTCAAATTGAAATGAAACCAAAACCATTCATTTCACTGACAAATCAATGCAGTGAAAAGTTTTGAATGAAGCAAACATTGTTTAATTTCCTGTGAAAATTGCCAAAAGCAACAGTGACTATTTTTGACCAGTTCTACTCATTTTCTAGGGGGATAGCCACTCCCTCCCCATAAGAAAAATGTCTGACCTGAAAGAGATCTCCACCACAGAATATTTGGGAGCCTCTTTTGTAGGCTCTCTGAGATGGTCTGCTCTGGGAACAAACAGGGGGTGCGGGGTGATATGGAACTGGAGTTTGAGTTGGTGTTGCACTGGATGCATGTGGATCATTTTAGTCTCCAGATCTGCAATTTCTTATTTCCGAAGGGCACAAATGCTTACCCCTGAGGTTAATAAAACCACTTGCCCTGGCTGGGGCTGTGAGTGACAGTTTGAAAGTCGGTGATATTCTCCTGGGCTCTCCTATTAATCCACAACTATTTTTATTGTGCTGCCTGTTTTTTATTGCTTTCCACACTTGCATCACTTTTAGTTTTCCATGCATCATATCCCTGTCTGCTTTCCTACACATATGTCTCTTGTTGGAATTTCTTCTCCCTGCCTCCAGCACTTAAATAGCTGAGCAGTGTTTGTGTGTTTCCAGCAAGTAGCCGCTGAGCTTGAGAAACACATTAACTGCCTGACCTGGTTCCAGCCAGGTGTGAAAAGATTCTCTGGCTCTGGTTCAATTCCACCTTTTAAAACCCTGTGAGGAGAGGCAGAAGGTTCTTCACCTCTCCACTAGTTCACTTAATTCATGTCCATCGATTTACAAAATAAATAAATAAAAAGAGGGTGTTGGTAAATAGAGGCGAGAAGAGAAAGCTTGTCAGGAGGAGAGTTCTACAGATTAAAAAGCATTCACAGGGCATTCTGTACTAGGAGCTAGAGAAAACCCCTTCAATTAGCCATCTGCCTGTGGACTTGAGCAGGAAGGTGGATGACAGCTGAGAGGGCTTTGCACAATTTCAGGGGATATGGAAATGGGAAAATAACTGGCAGCAAAGGGACTCATGGGCTCTGGTTCCAGGCGGCATCGTCAGATAGACAGAAAAGAACGTGTCTGGCTGAAAACAGAAATCCACTGGGCTACTTGGGCAGCTTGAATGTGATGTTCCAGAAAGACAAGGGGCTTTGTTGTGGGGATGGTAGGAACCTTAAGCCCACCCTTTCACCTTCCCAGCATCTCCTGGTATTAATCTCCCCTCCATCTCATTGTGGACCAGATCCTGAAGTCCTTAATCAGGATTCACTCAGTGGAAGTTTGCCTGAGGAAGACCCTGTGGTCCTATAATGGTTAACAAGGAGCTATCCTGCTCACTTGACAACTGGGAACCAAAGTGCTTTGGGCCAAGACTTTTATTAACTGCTCAGTCCCAAGAGGCAACTAGACCTCTTCAGAAGTTACCAGGTGGAGTCATTTTTCTTCTCTGGAGAGATTCAGTCACGTCCCCTTCGTGTGAATTCACAGAACATCACGGCACATAGTATAAAGCCAGAGAATAGGGACGTGAGAGTAAGGGTCACAATCTGGCAAAACATGCCATGAAAGCAGATTCCTCACAGCCTGAACAAATGCAAATATTACAATAATCTCTTTTACTCATTGTGCTTCTCAGACTGGGGTTCATGAGCCACAAGGGCTCTATGCATCCCTTCCTGGTGTCCCACAGGATGACATATTTTGGGGCCTACGTAATGTGGATAGGGATGTTTTGAGGATTGGGGTGTTCCGAGGATCTTTCTCTTAAGAAGGGATCCCCAAAATGATGGTGTTTCCCTTACCTATAGTCTTCAGATGCTGAGCTTCACTAGAATGACCTACTGAGTTCCTCAGCAATGGTGCAAAACACCACAGCTTGCAATAGGGGCACTACTGTGTTTTGGACCTGGGCTGTAGAATATTTTTTGTCCAGTGCCCTATGGCCAAAGTCTGCACTGACCGACACCAGTGGAGTGGCACAGTAGATAGCCAGTACAGAATCTGGGCCTGAGTGTTTAAGAAAGCATTAGAACCGATGTTCAGAACTTACCCTGAGTAAGGATACAATGAAGGACAGGGCAAGTGTGTGTTTGCATGTGTGCGTGTGTGTACATGCGCGTGGAGTACAGGTGAATACACAACTGGATGAGTCAGCCATGAGTATGTGTGCGTGCGGGGCAGATCCCACGCTGTTTCCAGCAGGAATCGCCCTCTCCCAGGCCACTTTTACAAGATGCTTTGCCCACCACAACGGTTCTGCGTAATGGGAATTGCTAAATGTTTTCTATTCTCGGTGCAATATTTGGCAAACCCACTAGAGAAAGTTTTCAGTAACCAGTATAACGGGGGTGAGCTCACAACAACAGACCCTGAGCCTCTGGAGCATGAGGAGGGAGGGAAATGACATTCACCCCAGGAGCTCCTGGTGGAAGGAGGCATGTCAAAGAGCCTCCCACCTATTCTGAGTTTACTATTTGCTACATTTGATTTCCATTGGTAAATTGAATAAACAGCTAGGAGCGTAATGGCTTATTAAATAACCTGCACAGCCACGCACACCCCATCCCCCAGACTTCCCAGCTGACTCCGCACTCTCTTGTGTCACTCACTGTGCAGGAAGGGCTATGTTTTTTTTAATCTCATCACCATTTTGTGAAACAAGCACAGGACCTGGGAAGAGAAGAAACAGCTGTTTTGCTTCATCAGGCTTGCTAGCGTCAGCTCTTTCCTCTTCCACACATGCTCTTCACCTAACTTAGACAATTATTTAACAAAATATGCAAATAGTATAATTACTGTTATTTGTTTAGCTGATATAAGCATTTGAAATGCAAATGTCAAGTGGGGGGGGTTGTTGTGCATTTCTTGGTGGTTTTGTTGGGGTTTTTTTCTCTACTGTTTGCAATTTGATGAGTTCCTTCTTGTCCAAGGGGGAAAAAAAAGGTAATGTGATTTCTTTGCGAATACAGCAAGAGATGCTGAAGAGGGATTACTCACAGTAACTTCTCTTACTTAGCCGACCTGAGTGGGAGGAAGGATTCATTACAGCGCAGCAGAAAAACAGAGGAAATGTCTTTCACTTGACTGCTTTATGTCTGTAGAGGGAATCTCCTTCACAGCCATGCTCAGGACTTCCCCTCATGAGGAGTCATGGGGTCAGGCAGAGTGGAGCTGACAGTGCCAGGACCCATGTAATGGGTTCACAGGGACCTGTCACTTACAGCTCCAATGTGCAGGGGGAAAGGCAGGGAGTTTTAAAGCAAGCACTAGTTCACTGGAAGGTGACTGTTTCTGTGCTGGAGGGTTGAGACTTAGAATCATGTTACTGGCATGCTGATCTGTGGGCTTTGCAGGGTGTGTGAGTCCCTACAGCAGTGCTCGGGTGTGATGGTGGTTATAAGCCAGAGATCCTCCATCCGTGCCCGTGACCAGGATTTTGGAACAACCAAAGAGCCCTCTAATCTATCTATCACCGTCACCATAGTTCAGTCCTTGCCCCAGGAAAGCCACTGCAGGTTTTCTCCTGAGCCCAGTGCACACGGGGACAGGACTTGGGGAGTTTAGTCAGTCTTTTGGGCCTTCTTTTACCCTAGAGATTCTTGCCTAAAATTTCCCACCGTAGCTACAGCGGCTCCGCCTCCCCAGCAGTGGTTGGAATGCTGCTATAGACAGGGCTCCCACAGCTGCCACCACTTTTACCTCCATGTCATGTAAACCTACTCTGAGCAGGGTTAGGGGACACAGGAGTTAAAAAGGCAGTGTCCCTGGAGCAGCATGTGCACTAGGCCCTCCCCGCCCCCCCCCCAGTAAGGGGTTTTTACACACAAGGCTAGTGTAGACTATATAGTCGCTAGAGCTCATAGTTATGTCCCTGACTTTGGAAGGACATCAGTGCCTTGATTTCGGGAGCTCCCAGTAACTGCATTCCCAATACAAAGCTGCTGGATTCATAAACTGGAGGCATGCCATCTGGGACCTGGTGCTAGCACCCTACTGGGCAGGGCTGATTGGCCTCAATGGATTACCCTGCAGTTATAGTGAACGTGAAGACTGTGTCATTATTCAGGCTTCCATCCAGCTATGTCCCACCCTGGGTCTCCTGAGCAAATTCTCTCCTCTTAATGCACTTTCTAGGGTTGGGATCTCATGCTTTTAAAGACAGTTCCAGGGATTATTATCAACAGGAGTGTGAGCCTAGGGACCAGGCAGAAAGAGGAAGTAAACACAACTAACTGCTTCACGTCCTGCAGTCCCAGCAGAACACATTCACCTCCCACTCAGCAGAGACCCTGTGAAATACAGAGAGAAACACACAGCAAACTCTGTTACTATAGGCAGCAAGTCCCACCCCTAAGCAGCATAATTATACCAGTACAAAAATCATGTGATGGAAAAACCTCATTGCCTTAGGCAAATATTATGAGATGGGGCTTCTCGCATTAGTTGGCTCAGTTTTCAGGTACCCAACTTGAGACACTTTGGACCTGATCTCCAGAAGTGCTGAGCACCCAGAACTCCAGTGTACATGACCTGTCATTTAGAAAGGCAAGGTCTCCAAAATTGCGACCCAATGGTAGCAACAGGTTCACTGAGCTGACAATGAGGTGTGCGTTTTGCATCTGTGAGTTGGAGTTGTGACCCTTGTGCAGTGCTACATGGTTGTTTACTGAGTGGTTGTGAGGTACAATTTGTGATACACTGAGGAAATGATTGGTTGTTGGGGTACCAGGAAAGACGCAAGCTCCCGACACTTGGGAATTGGTGACTGTTGTGCACTGGACACTCATGAGCTTGGATCCTGACATTTGTGAATCGCAGAGCGCTGGGAGGCTGTTCAGACAGTGAGCATTAGTGGGTAGTCACACACTTTTCAGAGTAACAGCCGTGTTAGTCTGTATTCGCAAAAAGAAAAGGAGTACTTGTGGCACCTTAGAGACTAACCAATTTATTTGAGCATGAGCTTTCGTGAGCTACAGCTCACTTCATCAGATGCATACCGTGGAAACTGCAGCAGACATTATATACACACAGAGATCATGAAACAATACCTCCTCCCACCCCACTGTCCTGCTGGTAATAGCTTATCTAAAGTGATCATCAAGTTGGGCCATTTCCAGCACAAATCCAGGTTTTCTCACCCTCCACCCCCCCACACATAAACTCACTCTCCTGCTGGTAATAGCCCATCCAAAGTGACAACTCTCTTCACAATGTGCATGATAATCAAAGTGGGCCATTTCCTGCACAAATCCAGGTTCTCTCACCCCCCTCCAAAAACACACACACACAAACTCACTATCCTGCTGGTAATAGCTCATCCAAAGTGACCACTCTCCCTACAATGTGCATGATAATCAAGGTGGGCCATTTCCAGCACAAATCCAGGTTTTCTCACCCCCCCCCACCCCCATACACACACAAACTCACTCTCCTGCTGGTAATAGCTCATCCAAAGTGACCACTCTCCCTACAATGTGCATGGTAATCAAGGTGGGCCATGTCCAGCACAAATCCAGGCTTTCTCACCCCCCCCCCCTTTTTTTTTTCCGGGACACACACACACACACACAAACTCACTCTCCTGCTGGCAATAGCTCTTCCAAACTGACCACTCTCCAAGTTTAAATCCAAGTTTAACCAGAACGTCTGGGGGGGGGGGGTAGGAAAAAACAAGGGGAAATAGGCTACCTTGCATACCTGATTGAGTCCCCATCCCGTTACAGAGACTTACTAGTCAATGCCTCGCTCTAGGTTCAGGTGTTGAATCTGAACAGTTAGAACCACTAGCATTGCCACTGGCTCCTCCTCTGGAAGACCAGGCCCTAGGTTGGAACTCGAGGCTTGCTCTTATCTTAATTGCAAAGAGAACAATCCAGTAACCTTTGGCAGATTTCAGACCCCAGCGACTCATGTAACTGGAGCCAATGATGACTTGTCAAGGCCACAGGCCCTCTTTGTCTCTCCATCTCTTTCCGTCTATTTCATTTGGTCTCTTCCCCCTTCTCCTTTTCTTGCTCTCTCTGATTCTCATTTCTCCCTTCTCTTGCTCATGCTTTCAGTATGGCTGAGCCTCACTCTATGCCCTCTGTCTTACTCTCTCTCCCAGTTCAGCTGCTTTCCAGTCAGAGGAAAGATCTCAGGATCCATCTGGCTTTGAGGGATATAGCTGTTTGTTTGTTTCATTATTGTCTCCACTTCCTGTCCATTATCCAAGCTAATCTATATCTACCTGTGAGCGGGAGACCGGAGCCTGATAGGAAATTCCATCTCCAGGAGAAATCATAAATAATACATCGTTGCAGTCAATACCCACAAGAAAACACTGACTTTCTACCCCCATCTGATGAGGGATGAAGCTACATTAGTATTCTACCTATCTGTATTTAAATTCCCTCATAAGCGGCAGGTTCAGTGCTATTAACATATTTCAGTTTGAACCATTCTTATTTTAATTAGGTTTAAGTAATTAGTACTAATTCATCACCATTTTTCCTCTCTACATATTTTTAGTTGTTTACATCCCTTGCTAAGTAACAATTTGCAATGATTATGTGCCACTTGTTCTTTCTATTTACATACTCACTCACCTAAACGGGCTTTTTCCTCCGTGTAAATTTCAGCAGATCCTCTGAATTCCCTCTTAAGTTGTTTTCTGTGTTGTCAGTGATGTGGAAACCGGGACATGGAAAAGAGAAATGATCCTGCTGTCTGCCTGCCTCTTAAGCCTCTGGTGGTGCCATTGTGTTTAAGCACATGACAGCGAAGCTGACTGCTTCTGTGGAGTGGGATGTCTCTCTGTCAGTGTACCAGTAAAAGGAATTTGGCGAGCATATCCTCCTTCCCATATCCTCCCACTGTGCTGCTTCTGATGGTACAGTACAAGGAGGGCAAGATTTTCAAAAGTGCCTAGTAATTTTGGATGCATTATGTACTTTGATGCACCCAATGTAAGACACTTTACGAGGGCCTGATTTCTGGAAGGTGCTGAGCATCCATTCTCTGGAAGTCAGCTCCCTTGAAAGTCTTTCAAGTTGGGCTCCCAAAATCACTAGTCACTTTTAGAAATCTCTACTTTCCAAGACTGCCTGGTACATTAATAAATCTGTCAGTTTCCCAGTGTCTTCTCCTGAAGAAAATCCCTTGTTTCATCCTCTTCCCTTACTAATCCCTCTTCTCTTTACATTTCTGAGATTCTCAGAATTCCAGAGCAGACAGTCTCATGGTATCTGGCTGTTTAACTGGTTTGAAGCCCACTTCTCTCTCTCAAAGCTAAATTTTTTTAATGTAACTTTTTCACTGAAGTCTTATCAATACATCCCATTCTTATACTGTTAGCAAATATCATTAGCTGCCCGAATATGTACATTTGCTATATTCAAAAATGCTCTGTGTTGGCCTAACTGCCCTCCTTGAAGTCAAAATAAAACTCCCATTGTCTTCAAAGTTATCAGAGTCAGGGCAACACTGAGTGCTTTAGAAAATCCCATCCTTAGCTACTGTCATTTTAGGTTTAACACATCTACACAGCAGCTGTGAGATGAAGCTAAAAACAAAGAAGAGGTAACGTGAAAAAAGATCAAACAATGTGAATTGAACCCAGAGAGTATAAATGCTCGATGGCCCATCTTAATAGCTGGAATTCAGTGTGGGTGCAATTCCCCTCTCGTGTGGCGGGATGGGGCAAGGCCCCCTACATCACTTTAGCACTGCCGAGGGGACGCATGAGAGGATGTGCTGGCTAAGCAGCTGCACACCAAAGAAAGAGTCTCTGTGCAGGATGGTCCCACATGGGCCAGTGAGAAAGGCCACGCTGGGGAAGGGCCAAAGGAGGGGCCACATATCCGTGGTTACTCAGATCCTGTTATCCTAATACTCCAGCTGCCCATACACTGGAATTGCAACTGCCTCCCCACGCTCCACCCACATAAGCCTGAATACATGGACCCGCCATACATGGAGGGACTTTCACCCTATGCAGCTTTTAATATCCTTACCCATGTACAAAAGAATGCTATACCTTACTCCATTAACAGAAAGGCACCCAAGGAATCTCTACAAGTGCACACTGGCAGGCTTTTTAAGTCAGCCCAATTTCATCTTAAACTGTCCATTCATCCACTTCTCCCTTCATCGTTGCCACAGAGTGTGAGGATATTTTGTCATGTAACCCAAGAAAGTAGACCATCGAGTTTTCATGTTCTGCATTTTGTTGTGAAATTAAGTCCAGTGCTCCATTTCCACAACTTGCTGCACAGTGTTTCATAAATCACTGCAGGAAGGCCAAGCCCTCCATGTCCTTGCCGTGGATCCAAGTCAGCAGAGCTCTCACACACACACACACAGAGGCTATAGTCCCATTGACTTCACTGGCATATAAGCACATGCTTAAATTTATGCATCTGCTTAAGTGGTTTACTGAATAGGCATGTGCTTAAACTTAAGAAACTGCTTAACAATTTTTCTGAATCAGGGCATGTTCCCCTGACTGGGACAACATCTCTATTAAACCTTTGTGTTTTAGCATTTGCTATTTCAGTATCACTTATTCCTTAGATTATTTCCAGCAGAGAGAACTGAACATTACTTTTCATTCCAGTCATATTTTTTTGTAACCGTTACTATTTTCTGACAATACATCTGTATTTTAGGACAGAACCAAATTACATGTTCTAAGCTCCCTTCTCCATTGCTATTTCTCCAGCGCTACTTATGAGTCAGTAACATCAAGGCCCATAATCTGAAAGAGCATAATAGAAGCTATATTAAGGCTTATTCTGTATTGCTATTAAATTACATGCAATAGCACTGCTGCTAGCTCGTGTTATTGTCTCACTCCATTCTTCCTCTTCCATTTGGAAGTCAATTGCTTTTTCCCCATTTATCTCAATGGCTTATTCTGTTAATTCTGCTCAAACTCTCTATGCATTTATAAATTCTACGTGTGGGTCCTTTCCACTGAGAACCCTGGAGTAAAATGGTCTCCAAATCAGCTAGATTTTGAGATATTTCCATTTTAGTTATTTTTTTCTGTTCCAAACTATACAGCGAGAGAGAGGTCCAAAAGGGAGTTGTGAAGAGCCTTCCCAGTTTTTTTTATTATTATTTTTTATTTTCAAAATATTTTTCTGAGGCTTATAAAGATCTTGACAATGGTTAGGCTGCTGATGTGCTGAGACAAATGCCTATCATGCTGACCAATATTGTCTCATTGTTTCCTTGCACTTGCCTGTCTGTCTTTATTCTTCTATTGTCATTTGTTTTATACTTGGATTGTAAGCTGTTTGTTCTGTGGTTGGACAGCACCTAGCACATTGAGCTCCTGGTCTATCACTGTGGCCCCCAGACACTAGCACCATACAAATAATAATTAATAGAGTACACTTTTCTCAGCTAGGCTACTTTCCCAATTGTTGAGGCCTTCTGGGGCAAAAATTGGAGGTTTTCTAATTGTGGTAACTGGTCTTACCCTGGGTATTATTCCAGTTTCATTTTGTATGAGAGTTCAAATGCCTAACTCTCCATTGCCCTGCACCTTGTGAAGTCATTTGCCCCAGTACAAAGTGGGTGTAACACACTACCATTCTGATTTGGTGGATTTTATAGCCACTCTACACTGCTGTAATTGACTCCACACAGGACAACAGGGAATCAGGTCTCAGATCTCTAGTATTGCCACAGATAAAGGATGCTTCTCAAGATTAGATTCCTTACACTTGGTCATGGTAAAGCCTGGGGAGACTTGGAGATTTTCCTTTTGGATTAGTATGAATCCTTTTTCATCTTTATGTCAGTCAGCTATTGTGCTTAAATTTGCTGCCCAATACGAATATTTAATTTTGGGAAGCCTAATACCAGCCTGCTCCACAGGCGGCAATATAAATTCTTCTTGACTCAAAGACTTTGTATTTTAAAGGCCTGCAAAATTCTACTTGAAGTTTTTTCTAACTTATTGAAGAAGATCTTAGGTATTTTTATAGGTAGCATATAAAACGAGTAGAAAAGAGGCAGAAGCCAGTTCATACAAGTGACACATCATCCACTTAGCAAGGTAACATACATTTGATTCTGGGATATATCCAGTTCATCCCAAAATATTTGTGAGAGGGCTTGTGGAATTAATTTGTTGAAAGAGTTAAATATATCTGTAAAAGTTATATTTTGTAGATGTGCAAGAGAACAGATGTGCCTTTATATATCTGGTTTAAAATCTCTCTGGTTTAAAATACAGATCCCTGTAGTATTCTCATTTGCTCTAATTTTCTTTGCAAGTAGCACCATTGCAAGGGCAAATAGAAGTGTCCTCTTGGGGAGTGTTTATTTGGTGAGGGAACCATCTACCAACACATTAGGTCTTTGGATAAAGTATTTGGTATTTATTTAGTTTCTAAATTTGAGACCAAATCCAAAGAATTTGAGAGCTTATTAGGAAAACCACTCAACCCAGTCAAAGGCTTTCTGTGTATCTCCAGCTACTGACAAGTTGCTGTTTCTTTATCCAGACTGAGTGGATGCAAACCATTATGCATTGTAAATTCTCTGAAGGCTGTCTTCCAGAAATATAACCTGTCTTTATGTGTCAATTGTTTGTTTATGGTATCCAATTTCTTTGTCAATATTTTGTCCTAAATTTTAATGTCTATGTTTAGAAGTGAAATCAGCCAATAGAACCTATGCTTGTTTGTTGGTTTTCCTTCTTTTGTATCAGAGAAATGGTAGCATGCTTCTAAGTTTCCAGGTGTCTGCCCTTTTCTATATTTCTGTACAAACCCTATTCAATAAGGAGATCTATTCCTGGAAAACATTTTTTAAAAACTTAGCACTAGAACTGTGCAGGAACCAGAATTTCCATTTTGCAGGAAATTCCATGATTTCAAATTTTGTTTTTATTGTGAATTGGAATGAAAACAAAGTATTTCAAAATTTCCCATGAAATAGAATTTTTTTAAATACAATTGTTTGAGATCAATCAAAATGTTTCATTTTGGCTATGACATTTACTTTTTAAAAACAAAATATATACTATAAAGAAAAAATGGAAACAAAAATTGAAATGTTCTGTTCCAAAATTATCAGAGGAACGTTTTGACTGTATCAAAACATAATTTTTTATATATTTTTTTTCAAAATGGAATTTCATCAAAATTAATTTGTTCTCACAGGAAGTTTTGGTTTTGACAAACCAGTATTTTCTCACCAGAAAATCATTCTTTCTGAAATTGGTTTGACCAGCTCTACTTATCAGTGAAGCCATCTGGTCCCAAGTGTTTGCCTAGTTTTAAGCTATTTGTAGCCCTTTCAATTTTAGTTTGGAATAGCATTTTCTCTGGCCTAATTGCATCTTCTTTTCTAAATAAGGTATCTCTTCCGAAGAATTTACATGTTGTGATATATATAAATTAGCATAGAAATCCTCAAAACCTGATTTCACAGTTCTCAGATTTTTTTTTTTATTCCCCATATCCGTTTGAATTTAATTTGACAGATAACTTGCCTAGGTGCATCCTTCTTAGAAGGTAAGCCAACCTCTTTTATCTTAATGCCCTTTTCATAGAAAAATCTTTTGACTAGTTTTATTTGCAGTTTTGCCATTTTACTCAGCAATATATTAAGATCTCCTTTTACACTTATTCGTGTTCTGTGTTGCTTTTGTTTTCCTGTGCCCTCATGTAGAGCTTCCAATCTTTTTATTTCTTTCTCAAGGAAGGCAATCCTCTACAATTGTTTTTCTGAACTCCTAGAAATCTTCCTGTAATTACAGCCTTCAGTGCTTCCTATAGGGTAGCATCACTAGTAACCCAGAATAATTTAATTTAATATATTTCAGAACATCTTTATAAATCTGTGACAGTAGCTTTGTGTTCTGTATTAGGGCACCATTTAATATCTAGTGCATTCTTTGCTTTTCCTCCTTTATATTGTGTTCAATAGCCTACACAGGGGATTGTCTGAAAAAAAATATTGTCTTTGTAAGTTTTATAAACTTTTATATGAATGTTTTCAATCAATATACTTAATCTCTGTTATGGAAGATTAATATTGGATATTGAATGAAATTGTGGAGTCTTTCTTGAGAATTTAATTCTGTCCATATATCCACCAGCTGCATTTCAGAGCTTCCTTTTGACTAGTGCTCATTATTTTTAAAATAAGAAAAGTCCCACAATTTTATATGCTGCTTTTCATCAGTAGATTTCAAAGAGCTTTACAAAGGAGGTCAGTATCATTCCCATTTTACAGATGGGAAACTGAGACACACAGAGGTAAAGTGACTTGTCCAAGGTCACACATCAGGTCAGTAGCCGAACCAAGAATAGAACTCAGATCTTCTGTGTCCCAGTCCAGTGCTCTATCTATTAAGCAACACCGCCTATGTTAATTAAAGCTATTAGAATTCCAAGAAACTATTTTATAAGGGTAATTGGTCTCACATATATATATATATATAGAAGAGTCAATACTATGAGTCACTAACACCAGAATTGTGTGCCTTCTATTAATGAATATCAGGCCAAGTGGATAGAAAGAATACCTGTTCCCAAATAAGTGCTTCTCAGTGGAGACAGCATTATATAGAAGCAACATCTATCTATCCCTCCTGAGATCATGCTACTGATAGAATAGTTGGATTCTTGCAAAAGATAGAATATCCCTAGTGGTGAACAAATGGATCTGGCTAGTTGCCCAGCTGTAAAATAATTTTCTTTCTTAAGGGTGGGTTTTGGTATTTTTTTGTTTTTAGTAAGTCGGGAGAATCATATAATACTATACACACACACACACACACACACACACACCAACTATGTTAATAGAACACTACTAAGGTTGCAAAGTCAAGCACTCAGTATGTGATTATGTAATTAAAGACTGTATCATAATGTATGCAGACAATATTGCCTGTGCAACCTTACTTCTGGCATTTCCTAACTTTCAATCTTAACGTGGTGTTTTTTGTTTGTTTGTTTGTTTTTTGCCATCGCTGACCTGATGCTAATTACTCAATATCATCTCAGATTCTAGGTAATTATTTGGGATGTGCTAAACCTATTGCTTATGTCTGTGTGTGCTTAAATCTAATAAATAGTAGTTTTAGATAAGAGCACCCTTACTGGTACCAATCCTTCATCAGCTGGAAGCTCTGAGTTCTCACTGATTTATTCCTGACACTGCCTGGAGTGAAACAGTTAAGTTACCACTGCTTTGGGTTCCGAAAGCCCTGGGTAAGATCAGTTCCCCACTCCTGGTTCCTCTTCCAATTGGCCTTTACCTTCTCCCTTGCCTATTGGTTTCTAGTCTCCATCCTCAGGTTCCTCATCCAATCTCAGTCATGCCCACCTTCCCTCCCCACTACTTCCTTGTCCCAATTCTCCCCTGCCTTCAGCTCCTCATCTGATTTTAGTGTGTTCCCTCCATCCAAATGGCTCCCACTTACACCGTTTCTTTCACCAGCTCCCAGTCCAAACCTCCTTGTCCTGCACCCCCAGCTCCCATTGCCAGTTTCTTTTCCCAGCCCGTCCTAGTTTTTCTTCCTGCTCCTCCAGTCCCAATCCCACCAGCCTCCTTGTCCACATCTTTTCCTTTCTCTCCCCCTGGCCTGTAGGTGCCAGCAGAGAGGGCTATTGAGAGCCCAGCAGACACAGGCTCCCTGCTCTTGGTTCCAGTGCCCAGCCCCACCCCAGTTTGGAGCTGCTGAAAACAGCCATTCCAGGAAAAACTCAGCTTCACCGCTGTAGCTCTGGGCTGGAGCATTTTCAGTTGCCCTGTGGGGATGGTCAGCACTAGGAGCTCTAACAGGCTGGAGGGTGCTCTGTAGGGATGGAATCTATGGAGGTTTTAGCTGTTAAACTCTCTAAGAATTCTTTCCTGAACGTGGATGAATGGTGATTTTTCAAGGCTTATAAATTGGCCAAATTTGAGCAGATTTTCATTAAAATGGCAAAAGACACTTCCGTAAAACAAAGGTTGCTCCCCTGACAAATTTCAAGCCTCTGTTCCAAAGCATGGGGGCATTAGAGCAGTTCAAAGAAAGGGTCACCAGAATTTTTTAACATGGGCAAAACAACATTTTTTTCTTAGCCTTGTTCTCAGAAGTGGTTGAACTGTTTTGATTGAAATCCAAACGGTTAAAACTTGTCAGTTATAAGTAACTGAAAGAGGGTCTTGTAATGAGCTGTAAGGCAACCTTAATTATAGGCAGTGCTACCAGCCCAGCCTATCAGAGATATTGCCCACTCTTAAACAATACAAATATTTTGCAGCTGGCCAACTAGCCTGTTCCTTTCACTCGCTACTAGGGACATTATAATAGTAACTTGGAACAGAACCCAACATTTTCATACCAGCAGCCCTATTTCAGATGTTAGTTACTGATCCAATGCAAATTTTGCATAGATGATAAAGGAAGGGGAACAAATTTGTCTTCCCCACGCATTAACGTATCTCAATATACAAGAATAGCAGAATTATAAAATCACAGCACATTCTCGTCCAATAGCTTTTCTGTGACACAGCCATATTTTCTTTTAAAAAAACACCTCCCTCTTGACCTGGAATATACAGAAAATATAAGACCAAGATTTTAGGGTGAGATTTTTCAGAAGCATTCAGCATTGGCCTTCCTCTGCTCCTATTAAAAATTGAATTCAATGGGAGCAGAATGAAGCTAATAGTGAGCATTTTTGAAAATCCCATCCGTAGAGTTCACCTCTGTTCCTGTCCTCTGGGTTCTCTCTGTAGTGGAGATCTACTGGATTTACCATGGATGAATTAGCTTCATCTTGATTTTCCAGAAGATCCAGGAAACCACAGCAGCTTCTGAAGAATGTCAAAAGATCCCTAAATAGAATTTGATTCCATTTTATCTAGGTTCTTACATTGTGCTCAACACCATAGCATCTGAGTGTCTTCCAGTAGTGCATTAAGGAATGTGATTACACAACTGTCACATATTTGTTCTCTCATCCCCTCTCAAGTGGAAGAAATTTGTACAGTGGTGTATCTTGTTTAGGTAGGGGTTTAGGTTTTGTTTTGCTTTGTTTTGGTTTTGGAGAGGGAGGGGGTTGTTTGTTTTAAATGTACATGTTGCTATGTATTTATAGCAAGGACAAAGAAATGAGGTTTGCACTTGGGGTGGAAGGTGTTGAAATTTGTGATGATCCTTAGCTACTGGGGGAGTTCATTCCAGTATCCTATACCAACCCCTGAGAAGGTTCTGTCTCCTGCACAGACAAACTTTACCCTTATTGTGGAGAGTTCCATTGTGCCAGAGAAGCAGAGTTGTGAGAGTCTTGTAGGAGAACATAAAGCAAAGGAAGATCCTTTGTCTTTCAGTTATCATTTTACAGGAATAAACTGCATCCATCAGCTGAATAACGTAGCTGAAGTTGACATACTTAGATCTACTCACCGCGGTGTCTTCACTGCGGTGAGTCGATGGCTGATGCTCCCCTGTCGACTCCACCTGCGCCTCTCGCTCTGGTGGAGTATCAGAGTCGACGGGAGAGCACTCGGGGGTCGATTTATTGTGTCTACACTAGATGTGATAAATCGACCCCTGCTGGATCAATCGCTGCCCGCCGATCTGGCGGGTAGTATTGACAAGCCCTTAGGGCCTAAATGGCACCACAGACAGCAGGAAAGAATATGATTTTCTCCCTCCCCACCCCCACCCCATTGTAAATTAGTGTCTGTTATTGTGGTTAATTTGAAAACCTGCCTCTTTATTTTGGAATTTCACACATTTTGTTACCACCTCTCTTGGTGGTTTGTCATCAGGTAGTTTTAGCAAAAGGCTGTGGTGTGCTCTTTCTCTTTCAAATACAAGCTCAGAGGCCTCTATGGCAAAGATTTCCTTTAAAAAAGCTATTTATAAAAGGTAAACACCTATCTCCTCTTCCTTCCCCTCTCAGGCAGACCTACTAGCCTCAGATTCGATCTTCTCACTCTGTTTTCCATAGTGCCCAGTTTTTCCTGCACCTTTACAATTTCGGGTTGCTCTCTGTTGATCTGAGCTGCAGCTGGAGTTTCTTTGTCCTCAGTGCCCCTAATGTGGCAAAGCCTTTCTTGGAAGTTCTCCACACCATTTGGAATATCATTTGCTCTTCTGTGCACAAAAGCAGGCTGTTCTCTAACCAGGCTTACACCTTTTGCATGTCTTTTGGGATTTTTCAGCATTGCAGCTTAGGGTTTCCCATGAAGTCCTTGCCATTATAGGCCTGGGCCATGACCAGGCTACAAGGGGGCAATTCTGCCTGGCAGCAGACCCTGTAGAAACTTTGCACTTCCAGCTCTGCTCCCTTGGCTCTGAGAGGTTACCATGTTCTTGATCTAGCAGGGGTACTGAAAATTCAAAGTGTCCTGGTGGCAAACATTTGGCCCCCACCAATGTCAGTTACAAAACTCCCATTGGCTTCAATAGGGCTAAGATTTCACCCCTGGTCCTGGTAAGCAGAGTTGCCTAGTTATCTTCCAGACACCATTCTAGATCATGTGACTCAGACAGTATGACTTCTTTATTTATGCCTGTCTTATTTTGATGTATTAAAGGTGCCCGTCCCAATCTCTAGGCCGGGGTAGCCAACTGGCGGACCATGGGCCAAATCCAGACAGCCAGATGCTTTTGAATGGACTATCATTATTGTTATTAATTTTTTTTATTATTTTCTCTGGGTCTGAACCTTGACTATACCTTGACCAAAAAATTTGGACGGTGACAAAAAATAATTGACTACACCTGCTCTAGGTTGTGTGAATAATAGTACCTAGCTCATTTCAGCCATAAATCTCAAAGCACTTTATAAAGGAGGGCAGTAGCATTATCCGCATCTGTAAAATGGGGATAAACTGAGGTTCGAGGAGGGAAGCAGCTGGCCCAAGATCATGTAGCAAAGCAATGGCAGAGGCAAGAATTGAATTCACATCTTCTGAGTGGCAGTCCAGTGCCCCTGGCCCACACCACCTCCCCTGTGGGGTGTCAAAGTGCCCTGAGCCAGTGGTTCTCAACCTTTCCAGACTACTGTACGCCTTTCAGGAGTCTGATTTGTCTTGCATACCCCAAGTTTCACCTCACTTAAAAACTACTTGCTTACAAAATCAGACATAAAAACACAGAAGAGTCACAGCACACTATAGTGTTACTGAAAAATTGCTTAATTTCCCATTTTTACCACATAATTATAAAATAAATCGACTGGAATATAACTGTTGTACTTATATTTCAGGGTGATAGTTGAGCCTGTTTATCCCTTGTGAACCTTGTCTGAAGTCCGAGCCCCAGGCAGCAGGGCTGAAACCGAAGTCCTGCTAGCCAGGGCTGAAGCATGTAACTTAGCTTCGCAGCACGCCCCTAGCATGGGGCCCTGGATAATTGCCCTGCTTATCTCCCCCAGTGCCAGCCCTGCACTTGCGATCCCTCCTAAACCTACCCTGTGACTGCAACCCTCAGGTTGAAAAACAATCTAAATGAGTTGAGTATCCCCTGGAAGACCTCTGCGTACCCCTATGAGTACACACACCCCTGGTCGAGAAACACTGCACTGAGCCACTTTAACTTGTTCCCCTTTTTATACTGCTCTTGGAAGGCAGTACTGCCAACTCTTGTGATGTTTAGCACAAGTGTTGTATTAATTGGTGTTTTTCCTCTGTTCCTGGAGTCATGTGACTATGTGAGAATCTCAGCTTTCATTTAAAAAAAGTAAGTCTCTAGCCCTCATGACTGCAGAGAAAAGCACGAAAACATGGCCCCAATGGCTCAAAAGCTAGACAACAAATAAAAAGAACCCCACATTTATTATTTTTTATATATCATAGTTAGGGTGGGCCTGACCCAGGATTTTTGAATGCTTGGAGTTGGCAGTACTGGAAAGGGTCATACTTAGTAAGAGGCGTAGCCCTGACCAATCCTCCTTAATGAAAGGCCACACCCACTTTTCCAAGAGCACACTTGAAAAACAGGCAAGACCTGTGCACTGCATTATTTCTTCCCTTTCTCCCTTGGGATTATGAAGTAGCAACTATCTTGGTATAATTTACTCTCTTTTGGAGAGGATTAGATGCAACTTTGTGTCAGATGAGAATGCTGTAGATCAGATGAGACAGTCAGGTGTCAGGAGTTCCCATCTCTCAGTCAGATGCTCAGACCACAACTGTGAGTGTGTGTGAGGGAGGAGAGGGGAGATAAAAAAATTCTATATCTCTGCCTCTTGTCTGACAGATATTTTAAATTCTGTTCCGTCTCTCTTGTGCCAGTTCATTGTAAAGTATTGGAGAACCTGGCCAAAGTTCTCTAACATACTGGGGAGAATTGGAAACAGTTCTGACATTGTCCTGCCGTGCCCTAGGATGCTCTTGAAAGATGGTGAGTGGTCACTGGAGGTAAAGGTAAAAGTTCTGAAAGTGACTTAGGAAGCAAAGTCCTATTTTTAAAATGACTTAGGCACTTAGGCACTGTCGCTTTTGAATGAGACTTAAGCTCTAAGAGCCAGATTTTCAAAGGTATTTAGATACCTAGAGGTGCAGCTAGATGGCTAGTGGGATTTTCAGAAGCACGTAAGTGCCTAACTTCCATGGGCCTAGGCACTTCTGAAAATCCTGCTGGGCACCTATCTGCATATTTGGGTGCCCACATACCTTTAAAAATCTGGCCCTGAGGTGCTTTTGAAAATATTACTGTCAGTGAATAACTTCTAGCATAGATAGATAAATAGACAGATGGATTGATTTAGCTTCTTTCCCGTTTGGGAATTGTCCAGGAGCAGTTTATGATGGTCTCAAAAATATATTTTTATCAACTATTATTTGCTGAATAATTTTCACTGTTTAATCTTGCTGTGCAGCATCCTCATGAGCAGCTCGTTGTGTGTCGTTGATATTCAAAATCTGAGCTGTGTTGGTTAGTTTTGAGTGGAAGGTTTCTGTTCCCTGAATGGGTGAGCTCAGTCCTTAGGCTCATCAAGTTCAAATCCTCATGTTGGCAATTCAGATTTCATGGTCTGAAATTATTCGCTTCAGATTTGTTCTTTTACTCGAGCAAATGAGTTCACTGGCAGGAATGTTCAATTATTTGTTGAAAGCTAACACAACGGTGAATGTAAGCCATGGGTGAGTGTGTTACAGGTGCCCATCTGCGTCCAGTCTGCAGAAATCTGAGTCTGTGATAGCCTTAACTCTGACTCTTTAGTTCAAATCGTAGCAGTTGGTGCTGTTAGCTTTGGAAGTCCCCTCCCAATCTCTCGTAAGTCAGCATGACAGCCACCATATGGACCCACCCTGCTGGAATTCAAGCAAATATTCAAGAAAAGGTTGAGGTATTCTCCCAGCGCTGACTATTTGACACACTTACACACACACACACAGACCCCAGAATTATGGTACATACCCGCCACCATCTCACACACACACTCAGTCACTCTCCCCCACCCCAACAGGAACCACGCTGTACCAGACAAACTCCTCTAGATAGGATCCAGGCAAAGATGTTTGCTTAACACAGCAGCTCTTTGAAAAGGCAAACAAATGGACAGCGAAGCTACACAGACATGTCACTGTGCAGTGATTTCCGTTGTGCATTTGAGTTTGGTGCCAGCAGACCCTGACTCCACGACTGAGATCAGAAGGAAAGGGAGAAAGCAATTGTTCATTATTACAGTTTCAAGTCAGGCATGTGATGGAAATCAGTACTGGAAAATACACAATCCTATAAAGACAGAGGCTGGCTCAAAACACCTGCCACTCCCCAGCCAAGTTGTAATTAAGGCCCCAGCCCTCCAATTTGTGCCTATACAACACACCATTGATGGGGATCTGCACAGGCTCATGGGTCAAGCGGTCTAAGCACTAAGCATTGGTCCTACTGAAATCAAGCAAAAACTCTCCTTGACTTCAACAGGGGCAGGATTTGGTCCTAAATATTCTTCAGGATGCTGGGCCAGATTCTGCTCTTAGTCTCACGGCTGGTGTCCCTGTAGATTTAGCTGGAATTTCTCCAGCTCTGTATCAGTGTAACTGACAGCAGACCCACAGTCGAGCAGATTGGCAGAACAGCCATTTAAGAAGTGTCAGAAATAAACAAATAACAACCTAGAGCAGCCTTGCAAGGAAAAGAATCACTTCAGAAAGAAAATCAAAATCGCTGCAATATTTTCAAAAGGAGAGCTTGTATGTAATGGACCCTTGCTTATGTCAAGGTGGAAAAAGCCAAAACCCATTGATCTTTCAGCCATGTGGAATATTCTCCTCTGACTCACAATTGCACTTTGATAGATGCCGAATAACAGAAGCTGCAATGGGTCTGGCTCGTTCGGCCTGACATAAGCAAGGCTCAATTAAATATGCTTTTTAAAGGCTAGGATGATTTAGATGGGGGTTGGTCCTGCTTTGAGCAGGGGATTGGACTAGATGACCTGCTGAGGTCCCTTCCAACCCTGATACGCTATGATTCTATGAGCTTTCTGTTTTCCAAGTGTTTCTGGAGGTTGCTTTTTTTTGGTAGTGATTGCTTCCCTCAGAAAGTGAGCTAGTTATCTTAGGCCAAGTTAATGACTAGTGTCAATCAGCAGGGCTGAAACTGTGGTTAGTTGTTTTGGGAGTCATCTGGTTACACTCCAGAAGGGGTTCAGTGACGGTAATAGATGTGAAGCAATTGTGGGTCGGGAGGTGAGAAGATGGGGAAGGGGATGTTCTACTGATTTAGGGACAGGGCTCCGTTTCACAATCTGCTGTTCATATGTCACGCTCAGGACAGCTCAAGGCAGTTAAGAACAAGAAATCCCAATTTTTTACTTAATCCAAAGCTGTCCAGCTGTGCCTTATAAGTACCAATCTATTACTTTGCAACTTGGTAATTCCAGTGCAAGACATAATGATAGCTAATCTAACTGCATGGGGTAGTGGAGCTGCTCAGCATTACACAAACATTAGACAGATACTTCAGGCCTGAAACTGCTGGAGGAGATATGTATAATAGAAACGTCATCACAGGGGCCTCGGGTTGCCTTGTATCCACAGGGTGGTTTCTGCCCAGAGCTAGAGCTGAATATCTACCTGTGTATCTGTTGTCTTTAGTGCCCATCCTCTGAGAATCTAAATGCTGATTTTGCCCTTTGACTCCTGAATGATGATGCTTAGTTTTAATTTTCTAATTTCTCAGGCCCTGGTCTTAACCCCTTGAGCACAAACTATTCCTGACCAAGAGGGAGGATGTCACAGGGCTCTTATCACCCGCAAGCCAGTTACTACACCTCAATGGTATAATTAATGATCAGGGCCCACTGCATGGGCATAATTAAAATTCCTGCTGTGCTTTTAAATGGTTTGGAGTCGGCCTCGTGGCTCACTGCGTGCGCAATAGCCAGCCAGCATGTAAGCAATTCCTGCGTTCTTTGGAGGAGGCCTAGGGCAGCAGCTGAGAGAGGCAGGCGTCCAGGAAGGAACTAGGGGCTCAGTTCTCCTCCCAGTAAGGCTAAAAAGAGAGAGAGATGGTGGCAGCGTAGCGAGCCTTTGGGGCATGTATAATTCATACACACTGAGAGGCAATTGATGATTGAAGTGGCTCTTCCTGCTGCTGAACTGAAGTGTTCCAGAATGAGGCTTGCACTTCCATCCATTTACACTGTCCCGGCCCCTCCAGAGATAAACAAGGTAGAAAAGAAGACAGGGTGAGCCCTTCTTGGGACTGAAGTCTGGGCTCATTCCAGACCAGTCCGCTAACGGCATTCAGGGCAGCCATAGGGACCTGCTAAGAGGTTTTGAAAAATTGGGTGCATGCCCTTTTTGGCTTCTTTCTAATGGCTAAAGAAGGCTTGGAAGGGGAGAGTATGTGTGTGCATTAGGGTGACCAGACAGCAAATCGGGACGGGGGTGGAGGGTAATAAGTGCCTATACAAGACAAAGCTCCAAATATCAGGGCTATAAAATCAGGACATCTGGTCACCCTAGTGTGTGTGTGCGTGTGAACATTTAGGAATGGGATGGAGGATTGGGAAGTTAGGTTCTTGTCTGCAGTTTTTCACCTCAGAAATGTCAAGGATGGTCTTCCCTGGTCTTTCTGGATGTCTGAGAGCACGCATATTGGGAGCTCTCAGACCTCGCTGAAAAGCTTTGGAGTGTTCAATCTTTCCCAAAGACATCATTTCCGTTGTTAATTAGGCATTGAAGAGAAATAGATTTTAACAAAAACAAGCAACAGATTGTTTTCAGCAGCCTCTCAGCAGCTGAGCTCTCCCTCCACTCTCACGAGGGTATCATTTCACTAATTATCCAGCTTCCATCGCTCGTGTTCACACTAGGGTTTTCCTGAAAGTCTCCCACCATTGCACAATCACCACACAGCTCCGCGCTGAAAGCACTAGTGTGCACCAGCCACTGGCTTTGCAGCTGCCGAGTCAGCTCCCAGTGGTGGAGCTGCATTGCTGGTGATGCAGCAGTGGGAGATATTATCAAAAATGCTAGTAGCTAAACAGCCTGAGAGTTTCCAAGGCAGAGAAGGGCTGACTTTCTAATAGAAGAAAACAAGCAGGGGGGAAACCCTGTAGAGAAGAAGGAAAAAGAAACCCTTTGGGCCTTCTTTATACATCACACAGGCAGGAATAAAAAAGGACACGCCTATCTTTTTTCCTTTTTTCAGGTCACCTTGAAAGAGCGAGAACAATTAGGTCGGCCTTCTCTCCCTCAGCCCTCTCCCACTAACATACTAAGGGCAACGGCTCCCATCCTCCCCAGGCTAAAACTGGAGAGTCACAACATTAGTCTGGTTCTCTCAGTATCACGGAGTATTATTCATCTAAAGACTTTTTTAAAAGAATTGAATCCCTGCAGAGTTTGACGAGCCCTTCGAGTTCACTTGGTCTGATGAATTGGTTGGGGTGTGTGTGGGTGTGGGTATGTGTGAGAGAGAGAGAGAGAGAAAGAGAGAGAGAGAGAGAGAGAGAGAGAGAGAGAACCGCTCTTTCTGCCTCTCTCTGTGTTTGTATCAGTCTGTGTTTGTTTTCCGCAGCTGCAAATCACTAGGAGCCTGAAGAGGCTTTCATAAAATCCTGCTAGGAGTCAATCTTCAGCACCAGCATTTCCCTTCACAAATACATCGCTAATGCCGGGGGAACTCCAGGAGCTTGGTGGATCATTTAAAAACAAGAAGGTGTTATTAAATGAAAAAAACATTCTTTACAACTGTCCAGATAGAGAGAGGAATGGAAAGGATCCTGTCTCTTTGCTGCCAGCTCGCTTACTCTAATGTCTGTCCCATCGATCTCCTATGTGCTCTGCCTCAACTGCCTGATGTATTGCCCTGGTGCTTCCCTCACCCTCTGGCTTTCTTATTTCTGCCTTATGCCTTGTATCTCATTCCATTCTACAACCCATTGTTCTGGTCTCTGTCAGCAGTCAGGCAGGAAGTCCTCGCTGCCCAGGGTACAGCATTGTGCAAGGGGTCAGGTGCATTAGATAAGGGGTGGGAGTTCACCTTCCTCTGAAGAATCTGGCATACACCAATGCCCAAGGCAGGACACCATTGGTTGAATCTGACATTGCTGTATTCCTGGACGGTGGGGCAGATCCCTGAAGCTGGTGCAGTGAGAGGTAAACCACATTTCCCTGGGCCAGCCTGGTGCCTCATGTCCCAGTGAGGGTGGGTGGAGTTACCGCAGCGGCCCTGCAGCAGGTGCTATATGTGGTAGCCTCTGGGGTGAACTTGGACCTAGATGATCCCACAGAGCTATGAAGTGTTTAAGGCCAGAAGGGGCCATGCCCAACCAGACCTCCAGCATCACCCCAGCAAGAGCCCCTCTCTGGGTGAGTCTTGGGAAGAAGGCATGGCTCGCACAGTTAAAATGCCTGTCATTTTAGTTTAATCCATTGTTATGATGCCAAGCCCCTTGTTTCACTGCCCATTTTTGCCATGTCAGTGACAGGGCTAAGCAAATCATGGCGTGGGGGAGGAGGTGGGCAATGATCTGTGGATGTTCATTCAAATTTGAAAATGAATTTAATTTCAGTCTCACTTATGGCCTCCTCATGTTTGCCTTCCACACATGGTCCAATAGCACTGCTATGCCGGAAAAACAAATGTGACTCGCCAAAAGCAAATTTCAAATTGGATAGTTGATTGCCAGATTTGAAATTCACAGTGCTGTGCCATTCCATTTCATAAATCATCTGACTGGGGAACAGAAACAGTACCACCTGGGTTATGTAACTAATGAACAGGGCATGAATTTCAAATAAAAAATATTTCCAATGAACTGCTGTGTGAACATCCCGTGGATTGAAAAAGATTGAAAAACTGACATAGATATTCATTATGAATTGTTCATTCAGCTCCAGTTGCTAAGATCTAACCATTCTTAAAAGACTATGCGATGTCTTTGTAAAATTCAGTTAAGTTCCGTATAGTGACCATACCAATGACTTTGTGCTCAACAGATCTGCTCCCTGAGTGTATTCTGCTTAGGTTAGTACCAGTAATAAATTGTACTACCTTGAACTCCTATCGTCTCTGTTGCGCCCATCCCGTTGTGGGAGAGTGAGCTGGAAATAAATCCTATTCTGGCTTACACTTCTTCAACAGAATTATTTACTGAATTCCACTTGCAGAATCTAGATTTTGAAGTATATAGAGGTATGCACTTTCATCACACCTTAATTACACGTAGATTAGGCCTCTCTTGAGTCAAGGTTACTTATGATGAAGCACGAGCTGGAAAATACCCAGCTTTACTTTCAGATCCTGGTGGAATGTGCAAGGCCTGCAAATCTTTGTCCCTCTCTCCTTAGCAAACTTGGTATGGAATCCCTGAGAGGTAATTAACCCGGAATTCCCCCATCTCATTTTTATGGGCTATTTCCAAAAGGGAGCCACTGTTTAAAGTTTCTCTTGTTCAGCTTTTTTTCCACATAAGGTGTATCTGTCTCTCAGATACTAGATTCATTATTCCAGAGTCGTTCTCATCTCGTCTATGATTTTCCGCACTGACATTTGCTACACTCCAAACACTGCTCCTGCATTCCAATACCTGCCTCGCCTCTCCAATATTGGTTCCACTGTTAAAAAGCAGTCGTTGCTTTTGAGTTATTGTCCTTCTATTTCCAGTTTCAATATTAGACTTCATAACTGACCTCCAAGTATCTGTTGCTTTTCCTGATACCTCTCAACCTTGTCTTTCTGATTGATTATCCAGCTGTGTTCTCCATTGTTCGGATGACTTGCAGTTTGCCTGGTATATGTCACTGGCCTGCTCCTGCTCTGTAATGTTAGCCCTTAGTCTTTCACAAGTCTCTAGTGTCTTCCAGCCTCTGTCCCATGACCCTGATCTCTGTCACAGGTCCATCCATCTCACAGATGCCTTTCTTTTGTCTTTTCTCTTTCGGGAGGAGGGGAGGTATGTTATCTCTCTAAAGCCCTGTCCACAATGGGATCAGGAATGTGCTAGTTGAAACCATGTTTAAAACACAGTTGTTTCTAATGGGGTTCTAGCCCAATTTCTCTGACAAGTATGGATGTGGATTTTATGGCTGTATACAATAAAATCATACTGCAGACTATCTGGTCAATGGCATGGTTTGGCAGGCGGAATTCACAGAAAAAATCACCATCCAGACCGGTCAGAGGAACTGTGCCAGAACTCTGTGAGCAACAACTGTATTTAAACATGCTTGTAGCTAGCATGCTTCTGACATCACTGGATATGGCCCAGTACTTGTCCCAGATCTGTCTGTCTCTCGCTGCCTGTCTCAGGTTGTCCATCTCTCTGATATTTGTTCTATGTCTGTTGATCTCTCTGTTGATCTGCATCAGGTCTATCCGTTGCTCTGATGTTTAATTCACTGCCCTGTTTCCCTAAATCCTGCACAGAATTTGTTTTTCTTTCTGAAATATTTCCTGTTTTTATGTCTGTTCTAGGTCTCCTTTTAGCTCCAAAGGTCTCTTTCGATTTCTTCCTCCTCTATGGGCTGGCTTGCTTTCCTGTTAAATTGACTGGGTCCAACAGCTGATCTTGTTGCTAATTGATGTCCCCTCTGTCTTATATTGTTTCATGTCAGATGTCTTTGCCATTGTGTCTGATCCACTGTTTGATAGCTCTGATCTCTCTGCGGTGACTGATCCATTGCTTTCATTGGCACTCCTGTATGTCCCTGATGTATCTCCCTCTCATATTTTTTTTCCTCCAGTTCAAATATTGGGCTTGGTGACCCATCCTCAAGGATCCCTAATGTTGAGTCCCCTGTGCCGGTCAACATATGCACATGATGATTAGGCAACATTCATGACATCAATCGGGAAAAATCCACTGAGCCGCAGTTCTCTGATGTCAGAAACCAGCAGTGAGACACAGGCACAAAGGTAAGAGGAGACTTTTTCAATCACACCAAAGGAGAAAGGAGTGAACTGCAATGAACAGGCAGATGTGGGACAGCTGGGGAATAAGGAAAAGCAGTGTAAGGGGATCATGCAGATATAACAAACCAGAAAGATCAAATCCATTCTTGGTAGAGGTCAGGTACATGGAAACAGAGCGTGGAAATGATGTATGAGGGTGATTTTATAGCTTTAGATTTCAAAAGAGAAACCTTGGGCCAGTTTGCAACCTGGCACAGATGCAGGCAGCAACCCGGATATGTTTCTCTCCCATTCCTTTCTGAAAACCCTTAGAGCCTGGGATTGTTCCCAGAAGGCCTCTTTTCTGTGTGCTATCTAACTATGGATCATGCTCACATCCACAGGGAAGCAATGAAAGGGTGAGATGATTAGCTGTGCACTCTTCTTGGGCCTGCTAGGAGTGGAAAGTGTCATGGTGAGAATAGCACTGTAACCCATGTACTTGGCTACATTGGCTGAAAACTGGGTGGCATCTAGTGGGCCAGCCCAGTGTGGAATCTCAAGGAGAATTAAACAAAGCACTTTCAAAAGCATGCTGTATGCTACCCTCTAACCCACCCTCATCGTCGCTGCATCTGTGTGCGTTCGCCAAGGGAACCACATCCACAGGGTATCAGAGATGGCCCGAACCTCAGCCCTCAATCCCCACAAGTTTGACAGTGTTCAAAATTCAAACTCTGAGCCAATCTTCAATTGAAGGCCAGGTACAGTGGCCACTTTTACAAAGTCAGCCCTCCCTATAGTTAACAAAAGAGTGGTGGAGATCTCAGAATTATTGTCTTTGGTGAGTTTAGGGAAACACTGCAGGACTGCAGACTCCCCCGCCTTCCTATGAGATGCAACTAGTTGAAATAGAGTCGAGAAACTCATTCGGCAAATTTTGCCTTTGTTATTTGCAATTCTCTTTGGTATTCAACTGCACTTAACGGAAATCACAAGTGAAGACGCAGCAGCATAAGCATTATACAGGAAGGTGGCCAGCCTGCAAGCTTCCAAACTGGTCATTCCAGTTGGTTAATAGGTAGCTGCACATGCCCTACAATACATACCTTAGTTTGTGGTCAAGTACGTGTATTCGCTGAGTACGAAGCAGCTAGAAAATGGACAGATCAAAGTGAATGTTTGAAATACTCCTTCATTTTCCTCCCCTCTCTCACACACACACTATTCAAACAGCTCTGCTGTGCAGTAGCGGGGGATACATCTTGACTCATGAATTATGACCCTTCTATCTAGAATGTGGTTTTTGGGGAGAAAGTGGGGTGGGTTTTTTTTAAGATTGGATTTACATTCTTTCATTGAATTTAGGGATTACGGAAAAATGACTTTTCCAAAACCGAAGTGTAGTTATCTGCCTTCACCCCAACTTGCACAAAACGGTGTATTTTTACAAATTAGAAAGAGAACATTAGGTTCACACCACCTCTATAATTTAGTTTTCTAAGATTAGTCTTTGCCATGTGTTGGCTGTTGAAATATCTGGCTTTAGAAATATTTGTATTTCTTGTCTCCACCTCAAGACCATTTAAAAGGTTTTCATCCATCCATTGAGAGAGATAACTGTTGTATAAAGGCGCAGAGTGAAGTACTCTTTTTTTGCAGGGTGTAATTTTTTGCACACTGTTATTTAAAATATGCTTTTTAAGAGGACAAAAGGGAACAATTTAATGGAAACAAATTTGTATCGGAAAATGCACAGCTGGAGAAAAATATTTTTTTGCATTATTTCTTGGGAAGACAGGCGAATTAGAGCAAGGATGGAATTAAAAAATGAGTTTAAACATTACTTAAATGGGTTGTTGAGACCGAAAAGAATAACAACTTTGGGAATAAGCTTTGCTTAGAGCCTCCATTTCCAGCCGAGCCAGGTTTACGGCAACTACCTTATTTTACCAAACTCCACTTTTTTATTCTTTGCAATAAATGTAGCACTGGTGAAAGGTAGTTGCATCGACAGCCCTGGAGACAGGCCTGCTTTACACCTAAAACATAGGTCAACTTAAAAAGAAAAGGAGGACTTGTGGCACCTTAGAGACTAACCAATTTATTAGAGCATAAGCTTTCGTGAGCTACAGCTCACTTCCTCAGATGCATCTGAGGAAGTGAGCTGTAGCTCACGAAAGCTTATGCTCTAATAAATTGGTTAGTCTCTAAGGTGCCACAAGTCCTCCTTTTCTTTTTGCGAATACAGACTAACACGGCTGCTACTCTGAAATAGGTCAACTTAGTTACGTTGCTCAGGGCTGTGACAAATGCACGTCCCTCAGAGACGTAGTTAAGCTGACTAGGCCCCATTATAGACACCAGCATAGCTACCGCCTCTTGAGGGAGTGGATTTACTACAGGGACGAAGAAAGCCTTTCCGTTGCCGGAGCAAGGGTCTAGACTAGCGCTACAGGTCCATAGCTGCAGCCCAGCAGCTGTGCCGCTGTAGTGTAGACAAACCCTGACAGATGGTTATACAGTCAGCAGTCCTAGGGACAGACAAACGAAGTCCTGGAAATACACGGACAGAGGCAGAGGCCAGATGGAACAAAGAGGTAACAGTCAGGGAGGGTAGGCAGGAAAAGATAGGAAAATTCCTTATCCAGGGGCAACATTTTCAAAAGCACCTAAGTCCCATTTTCAAAAGTGACTTAGCCACTTAGGCTCTGTTTAATTGAAAGTCAGTGGGACTTTAGCACTTAAATCCCATTAGGTGCTTTTGAAAATTTACCCCCGGTTACAAACACATGGCTACTGGCTAGGCAAGACAGACAGACAGCAATCTGTGTATAAACGAAGACAGACCCAGACCGAGGCAGTGAATTACAAACATCAGTGCTAAGACAGCAGGCCTGGGACAGGAAGGAAAAAGACAGTTTTGTTATCTCAGTTTATAAGCCCTACATCTTGAAGGCATTTATATCAAAGACTCCCGCAGGGCTTTCTCAATTGACTGTTATAAAGTCTAATGTTGAGTTATCAAGGATGTAAAATGGAACTTGCGGCAAAAGGAGGATAAGGGCTTTATTCCTGCTACAAAATAGGAGAAAACGAGCCATTTGAGAATCATTAAGCCAAACAGGTTGGGATGGGCCTCTTTGGACACAACAAGAGATGGATTTTGCTCACTGCAGAATGGTTAATTATGATGAATGACCTTCCTCTCCCTCTGTCTGTTCCACCTCCCTTCTGCCCCAGCCTCGGCAGCAACTGCTGCAAGCAGAGCTGGCCAAATACTGCCAACCCAGCATCTGGGACCATACCTTCCGATGAAAGCCACTTGTTGGCTTTGGCAGAATTTGCAGTCTCTCTTCCCACTTCCCACAAACATTTGTGCAAGCAAGTTTGTATTCACGGGCTCTTGGCAGCAGGAAGGGAAAGTGCCACGAATTCTTGCACAGGTGAGTATTAACACAAGTATCAGCACAGCTACCCTGAGAGCAGTCAGACACCTGGGAGCCATCCCATCAGAAAACAGCGAGAATAGTGTGTGACTATTGCACAGCACAAGCCGGTGAATTTTGGATAGTGAGTACTGGAGGCTGAGGAGTAACCCCTAGGCTGACATGTTTGCATAAACCATTTGCCAAATGATTTCACGCAATGAACGGATTAGTAAAAGTCGAAGCCTTCTTGTGGGGATTTTGCTACATTCATCAATTAAATTGTTTGTTACGAACAGCTTTGCCCTATCTAGCTCCAGGATGTCAGCCTTGTAATTTTGCTGGCATAGGGTACTGGCTGCACATCCATGAAATCTCACTGCCAACCTCTTCTTCCCCCACTTTTTCCAGGCCATCAGCAGTGAAAACCCTGCAAGTAGCCTAGACTGTGGCCCTTCCAGTGCAAGCCGTTCATTTAAACTGAAGGATCTCTCAGTGACTCCGTCTGCTAAGTGACGTTAGGAAAGGAAAGGTTATAGCACCAGTTAGTGCTGTGCCCTCAGAATATAACCTCTTTATCTAACGGGCTGCAAGGAAGGAGGCATGTGATTGGCTGAGGGAGGTTCTGAACCACGTAGGTGTCCTGGAGAGCCGTCAGCCTTGTTATCTTCATTTTTATTAGAGGACTAAAAAGGGCTGGCTAAAAACCATGGCCCTCTGATGGCAGCTTGGTAGCCTGTAGTATGAAATGAGATGATGTCCAGATGTCCCCATATCAAAAACGTTGCGGATTTCACGGGGGAGACCAGCGTTTCTCAAATTGGGAGTCCTGATCCAAAAGGGAGTCTCGGGGAGGGGGTCACAAGGTTATTTTAGGAGGGTCACGGTAATGCCACCCTTACTTCTGCGCTGACTTCAGAGCTGGGCAGCCGGAGAGCGGCGGCTGTTAGCCGGGCGCCCAGCTCCGAAGGCAGCGCCCCGCCAGCAGCAGCGCAGAAGAAAGGGTGGCAATACCGTACCTGCCATCTTTACTTCTGCGCTGCTGCCTTCAGAGCTGGGCCCTCAGTCAGCAGCCGCCTCCGTCCAGCCACCCAGCTCTGCAGGCAGCAGCGCAGAAGTAAGGGTGGCAACACCATCCCAGGCCATCCTTACTTCTGAGCTGCTGCTGGCGGCGGCTCTGCCTTCAGAGCTGGGCTCCCGGCCAGCAGCCGCCGCTCTCCAGCGGCCCAGCTCCAAAGGCAGCGCCGCTGCCAGCAACAGCGCAGAAGTAAGGGTAGTAGTACCGCAACCTCCCCCCTACAATAACCTTGCAACCCCCCCCAACCCCCCTCTACAACTTCTTTTTGCGTCAGGAGCCCTACAATGACACCACCATGAAATTCCAGATTTAAATAGCTGAAATCATGAAATTTATTATTTTTTAAATCCTATGACCGTGAAATTGACCAAAATGGACCGTGAATTTGATAGGACCCTAGTCATAAGGTTCCCCTTGGCCTAAAATTCTATGAAATGACAAATACTAAATTAGTATTATTTAAGTCATGCAGGCCCCATGCATGCCCCATTTGTATATATATAAATGGGGTATGCATAGAGTGTGGGATTAATCTCTGAAAAAAAGTGGAAACTGTACTGTTAGAGACATTGAAAACCAGCCTGGACAAAGATGTGGTGAAGGGGATCACCCTGCATTGCCAGGGGTGGGAAGGGAGATGAATTCAGGTTTCTCCTCTATAACTTGAATGAGTCTGTGATCTGACATCCATGTGTAAAGTATTAGGGCAAATATCTGCCATTGTGGCATCATAGGTAGAGAACAGCAGAAACTGGACTTGCTGCTCCCCAACCACCCTCACCGAGTGTTAGGGTGTCAGATTCTGATGCAAACCTCTCATATTCCGCAGTCAGACTTTCTGTGCTGTCCGGATCAGACCCAGATTCCCCTGTGTCTAGCAAGCAGGCAGTACCAAATAGGAACATGAAATCTCCCATGATGCATGTAGCCAAATATGCAAATAAGGTATATGAGAGAAGGGGATAATTCCTTCCTGCTACTCACAAGGAATTGGTTTACAGCCTGAAGCTCTGATTACTTCTATCTTTGCCTGCCTAACAGTAACTACACATAGCTCCTAAAATTACCCAGATCTTTTTCCAAATGCAGCCACTCTATTGGATTCACTGACCTCTATTGGACTCACTGACCTCCCAGGGGAGCAAATTCCACAGGCTGCCTTTATTATTATGACCTGGCCCTAGAGGCCCCTGCTCAGACACACAGGTAGACACAGTCCCTTCCCCCAAGAAGGTGTTTACCTCCCGGCGCCAGTAAAAGAGGAGGAGATGTGTGACATCTTAAATGTCTGCGATGGGAAACTTCTCAGTGCAGTAACCCAATCTCTCCTGACATTCTGGTCCTGTGAGTCAAATCTGGACAAGAAGGGTGTAACCATCATACCAGAGCTAACCACTCCAGGAGACTCACCAGCAGAGAACCTGAGCCTGGCTGCGAAAGTGTCTCTGAAACGAAAGGCAAAGAGTCAATGCTGACAAGTAAAATTCAGACAGAATGGTTTGGCTGATGGGATTAAACTGCAGCTCCCCCTGGAGAAGGAGAAGCACATGGTCTCACACTGAGACCCACAACGAGACAGAGAATTTGCGGGGATTTCAGCATGGCACTGTGACCCAGAAGGACACCATCCATAGTTCGCCTCTTCCCCATGGCCTGAATCTTCCTCTGAGCTTTTTTTAGTTATTTGTTAAACCAGTCTGTTTGGAAATTAGCCATCAAAGCACCTTTCCCTCCCACTCCCATCCTCTGTGCCTCTCAGCCATTGACATTAACATTGGAATGCCTGCATTGGATTTGAATGGATTTTAATAACCCCATGCAGGCCTACATTAATAAACCAGTGTGAAAGACAGCACACAGCAGCTGAAAATGAGCCTCCTGGAAACGTAGCTATAAAACATGTACATTGGTCTGCCTGTCAGATAGACAGAAAGATACATATGGCAATAGAGAAATAGTCTATCTCATCTATCTAATCTGTCATCTCTCCCATCACGCTCACACTTGAGTATCTACCTTAGTCTCACATCTAGACCAGGGGTAGTCAATAGGTGGACCGCAGGCCAAATCCAGACTGCCAGATGCTTTTGAACAGACCCCAAAATCTTTTCATGTACTTGTTATCATTATTTATTTATTTATTTATTTATTATTTTCTCTGGAGTCTGGACCTCGACTATACTTTGACCAAGAGATTTGGATCTTGACAAAAAATAATTGACTACCCTTGATCTAGACTCTGGATACAGAGCCAGATTCACTTATGGCAGCTTCCCCCAGTGTAGACCCTGACATAGGGCTCTTGGGGGCAGAAAGTCTCCTGGAGAAAGGTAGTGGTGGCACAAATCTGCAACTGTCCTTCCACCAGAGGGGCCATAAGGGGCCAGCACGGCCTGCTAAGTGAGTGGGGCTGGCGAGGATTGGGGGCGTGATTGATTCTGCTAATGTCTGCTGCAGCCTCTGCTGTCTGGGCTATTGATGCAGAAACCCAGAGGGAAGGTGGAGATGGGAAACACAGCTGCCCTCTCCTAGTGAGAGCCTCCCCCCATGGTGCAGCACTCAGGCTGGCATAGGGAGGTGGAAGCAGCCAGAGCAGCTCTGGCCTGGCGCCTGAGAAGCAGGATTGAGCTAGCAGTATTTTTATATTTGATGATTAATATAAAATGAAGACCTTGGTTTAATACAACCCCATATGTCAGGCGTTCAAATTAGATACAGTGTAACCCAGCTGAGATGCGGGGACAGTGTATAAAATATAACAGGAAGATTAAAAGGTGTCCCCAGGCAGAAGAGGATATTTATTTATTTACAGCCTGATGCAGTACCTGACAATCGTGTAGCGCCAGAATTGACGATGCTGAAACCTCTTCCAAGACTGTCCTGAGATATGAGAACTAAACATGCCCCTGGCCTAGACGCGATCCTATTAGCTTTCCTATGGGAGTCGCCTACACTCATTGATTGGGATGAATACAGGCTGCAGGATCAGACCCTGCTTTACCACCTTGCTGATACCCTGCCTTCTATCTTGCCCGCTTGGATTGGAAGGAATGACACGCCTTGTTCGAAGGGCTTGTAGAGAGCACTCGTATCTTGGCTTCTTCAGCCGCAGGCTTGTCATATGCTCTCCTGAGTCTCCTCTTCCTCTTCTGAGAGCAAAGTGCCACAAATTTGCCCCCTTTTAAAAGAGATGCATCTTCTAAAGACTTACATGGTTGGGCAGTTGAGGCTGCTCTAACTCGTGCTGGGGACTGAACTAGCCCCAGGCTGGGCCCAGGTCCTGGGCGCTGCAAACATGCTATAAAGTCACTTGTCCTGCACCAAGTGCAATTTCACTTGACTAGAAATTATAGGTCCTTAGTGGGGCCAGTTTGAAAATTGATGCATTGCCTGGGGGCAAAGCTATGGTGGTTTCTAGTTGGTATTAAATTCTATATATGTAACCAATCATGGTATATAACACGCAGCTGTAAAGAGTGGTTTGGGGTGCCCAATATGAGACACCTTAACTTACTGAAAATTGGACCCCTTTAGGGTGCCTCACATTGGGCATCCAAATCACTAGTCACTTGAAAATTTTGGCCCAAATGGGCCTCCGTTTTTTCTTGTTTTTTTTTAAGAAGAAATTGGCGCTAACTACCAAGTGATATTAAAGAGGAACATTTGCCCTAAGTAAATGCAAAATGGTTTGATGCATGGAAAGCATTTTCCATTAAGCTCATTTGTACATAAAGAGCTAACAGTTTGAGATTATGATTATAATGACAATGATTACTATTGTTAGTTCGCCTTTAAATGGTGCTATTTTTACCCCATAGTTCTGTCTTTGGGGGAAGTAAACAAGCCTTATTAAAGAAGTCAGTCTTCCTCTACAATTCCTCCCTCTCTTTTCATTCCTTCCTGTCTCATCCCTTCTATATTTCCACCTATCTCCTTTCTTCCCCATTCTTCCCTCCCATTAGAACAATTTTTCAAAGTGGAATTTTGATGCCTAGGATCTTTAAAAATCCCTCCCATCATCTCAGCAGGGTGAGGTCTGGGCAGTGCTTGGCTGGGAGAATGCCGAGAGAAAATCAGACATGACTGGAAGTGGTCTGGATGGAAGTGTGCAGTCTTTCCTCTCAGTGTGGACTGAACTAAGGCTCCAGTGCAGGGTGATGGTGCGTGGTGCTTCAGGATGGTGCTGCCTGTTGGAGGACATATAAAACCTAGCAGATCTTTAGCACTTGTAGCCATTAACGCAACCATGGCAACATGAACCTCAGTTTTGGCCCCATCACAACTTGGGTAATTAGTACATTGCTTCTTGTTTATTTATATTCCCCTCCCATTTTAATAGAACATAAGAACATAAGAACGGCCATACTGGGTCAGACCAAAGGTCCATCCAGCCCAGTATCCTGTCTACTGACAGTGGCCAATGCCAGGTGCCCCAGAAGGAGTGAACCTAACAGATAATGATCTAGTGATCTCTCTCCTGCCATCCATCTCCATCCTCTGACAAACAGAGATTAGGGACACCATTCCTTACCCATCCTGGCTAATAACCATTAATGGACTTAACCTCCATGAATTTATCCAGTTCTCTTTTAAACCCTGTTATAGTCCTAGCCTTCACAACCTCCTCAGGCAAGGAGTTCCACAGGTTGACTGTGCGCTGAGTGAAGAAGAACTTCCTTTTGTTTGTGTTAAACCTGCTACCCATTAATTTCATTTGGTGGCCCCTAGTTCTTGTATTATGGGAACAAGTAAATAACTTTTCCTTGTTCACTTTCTCCACACCACTCATGATTTTATAGACCTCTATCATATCCCCCCTTAGTCTCCTCTTTTCCAAGCTGAAAATTCCTAGCCTCTTTAATCTCTCCTCATATGGGACCCGTTCCAAACCCCTAATAATTTTAGTTGCCCTTTTCAGAACCTTTTCTAATTCCAGTAAATCTTTTTTGAGATGAGGGGACCACATCTGTACGCAGTATTCAAAATGTGGGCATACCATGAATTTATATAAGGGCAATAAGATATTCTCGTCTTATTCTCTATCCCTTTTTTAATGATTCCTACCATCCCATTTGCTTTTTTGACTGCCGCTGAACACTGCATGGACGTCTTCAGAGAACTATCCACGATGACTCCAAGATCTTTCTCCTGATTAGTTGTAGCTAAATTAGCCCCAGTCATATTGTATAATTGGGGTTATTTTTCCCAACGTGCATTACTTTACATTTATCCACATTAAATTTCATTTGCCATTTTGTTGACCAATCACTTAGTTTTGTGAGATCTTTTTGAAGTTCTTCACCGTCTGCTTTGGTCTTAACTATCTTAAGCAGTTTAGTATCATCTGCAAACTTTGCCACCTCACTGTTTACCCCTTTCTCCAGATCATTTATGAATAGGTTGAATAGGATTGGTCCTAGGACTGACCCTTGGGGAACACCACTAGTTAGCCCTCTCCATTCTGAAAACTTGCCATTTATTCCTACCCTTTGTTCCCTGTCTTTTAACCAGTTCTCAGTCCATGAAAGGATCTTCCCTCTTATCCCATGACAACTTAATTTACGTAAGAGCCTTTGGTGAGGGACCTTGTCAAAGGCTTTCTGGAAATCTAAGTACACTATGTCCACTGGATCCCCCTTGTCCACATGTTTGCTGACCCCCTCAAAGAACTCTAATAGGACACAGTATTCTATCTATGGTGTGGCTGTTCACTGTTAAACAGCTGCTGTGTTCCACCTAGAGGTGGCTGCATGTCTGTGGTAAATGGAGTGAGGGCTGTTAAAACATGCACAGTGAGGGCTACACAGGCACAGTGAGGGCTGTTAAAACATTTAGGCTGACTTTGAGGCTGAGATTTTTCAGAGCCATCGTGGAGAGTCAGATACCCAGTCCTGATTAACTTTAATTGCAAATCCCAGAGGCAGCTTTCAAATGCTCAGCCTTAATGCCTGAAAGTAAAATGCTACACCTTGTTTTGAAACGTGTGTGTGTCAGGCAGGGATGGTGTCTTTTATTTATCTGTAAAGTGCCCGGCACTTATGACTCTGAAAAAATAACAGAAAAGGTGGAAATGAT